>NC_059085.1:32560571-33760571 GCF_020497125.1 Mauremys mutica
TCAGTGTATGTCACCATTGTTACTTTGTTTTGCTATACACCATCACTGTTGTTCATTTTGTGTATGCCTCATTGTTGTGATTATTGCCATGCAGTAGGAAAGTTACTTACAATCCAGTACCAGGTTGGTTACGTCTGATTGAGAGCAGCAAGCAAGCCCATTGGCAATCTGACTGAAATACTATAGTTTGTGAGTGGGTGACAGAAGCGGGCAGAGCTCACATAGCAGCATGTTAGAAACTGGCTAATCAACGTACCTCTGCTCTTCCACATCACTTTCTCAGATACAAAAAAGCCATATTGTATTGTCAGCCTACAGAGACAATAGTCCAGAAATTGTCACACGTGTCGGTTCATTATCATTCCAGAAGTTATAGAATCGTAGAAATGTAGGGCTGGGAGATGATCTAGTCCCCATCCCACCCCTTCACCACCCCTTCCTGGGCTGAGACAAAATTAAGTATAACTAGACCATCCTGACAGATGTTTGTCTAACCTGTTCTTAAAAATCTCCGAGGATGAGGATCCACAGCCTCCCTATGTAAACTGTTCCAGTGATTAACTATCCTTATTAGGAAGATATTTCTAACTGTACCTAAATCTCGTTTGGTACAAACTAAACTGATTACTTCTTGTCCTATCCTCTCAATTGCTTACTGTCCTTTTTGCAACAACCTCATATATTTGAAGACTATTATCATGTTCCCCCTCATCTTTCTCTTCTGTCAACTAGACTCGCCCAGTTCCTTCAGTCATTCCTTATAGATCAGGTTTTCTAAACCTCTTATGTGTCTTGTTGGGATTTTTAGTGATATATCTGAATGTTACAATTCTCCCAGTTAAGCAGCAGTGTTCAGTAAAATATCCATCCTACTGCTCTTAACACAGAGGTTTTCAGCTGTCCTTCATTTTTCCAAATCTGTTTATAAGACAATATTGTCAAAAGTGAGTAGTGATTTAAGATACTTTCATTTTTTGATGCCAACTTGGAATGCCCCAAAATAGAGGCATCTAAAATGACTAGCTACTTTTAAAACTTTTGAAAAGCAGACTTCGTTAAGTTGGGCATCTAAAAATCTGTATATATTTTGAAATCCTTTGCCATAACTTTTATGTGACCAAAAGAACTTGTAAACTGGAAATGGAGTCAGACCTCAGAGTCCTGGATAGAGACGCAGAGATCATATATAATCTTCCTGGTTCAACTTGTAAAGGGTTGAACTTGTCTCTCTTTCCCTTCCTTCCCTCCCCTCACATTTCATAGTTACACCAGGGATGAACTTATTTGGAATCTAATTCATTATATAGAGTAGTCCATATTTTGTATTTTTCTAATTAGCTGTGTGTGAGATGAGTATGGAAGTAGTTTTTGATGTCCACCCCTGTGGAAAGACCAGACTTGGCCCTCAGCACAACTCAAGCCCCGTAGAGGGGGCATTATGCAATGGCTGACAGAGGAATAGCCCGGTGGAGAGCTCTCTGCATCCTTCCTGCACTGTGAGAGATGGTCCTAAAGAGGTAGGCATGAAAGGAAGGTTTGAGACTGAACTTTGGGTGGAGCCTTTAGGTTCACAACTACATGGATTAAGTGGACCTAGCACTCCATGCAGGAATGCAGAGCAGCAGTGGCCACTGTTCTAAGTCATGTGCTGGAGCATCAGCATTGCATCTCCTTATATTGACTGAAGAATAGGGGTGTCTGAATTCCAGATTTCTCAATCTGGTGACTTCCATGAGTTTTCTTTATACACTGTCCATTTCCTTAAAAATATGCTAGTAGATGAGCTTCCCTCAGCATTTATATTGTTCCCTATATTTCCTATAGGCCATGCCTAGGGGCTATTGCATTTGCCAAAGTCAAGTTATTTAGTTATGAGGTTTTTTTTAAACTCAACCTTAACTAAAGCAGAGCTACTGCTCTGCTATAATCCAGGGAAACTGACACCAAAGTGCAACCACTATACAGTACATTTTAAAAATTCTTTTATTTTTTCAAGAAGCACCAGACTCTACTCACCATAACCAGTTGGCAAATAGGGGGTAATGGAAAATGTTCTGACTCTTTGACTTTACTCAGCATTGTTCCATCTTGCCTGAAGAGAATACATTAAGCTGCCCACTGAGTTTCTTGTTAAACACACTAAGGGTTGAAACTAGACAAAATTAACCTCTCCAGTTGCAGCTTCCTGGCTTTTACAGTAACCCCCATGAAATGCACTGCTCAAGTTTTAAGTAGCAATGAACAATGGTTGCGTTAAAAATTACTGGCTCGGGCTCTTATTTTAACTTATTTTACTTTTTATATAATAAAATAATGTATGTAGTGACAGCAATCAGGGACTACAAAGATCTGTAATTAATGTCTTTTCATCTCTGTACAGTGTCCAGCACAATGGAATCCTAGTGTTGTGACTGGGAGTTCTGGGTACTAACATAATGTATAATAATAACAAAAAACATTATTAAAAATAAGTACCACAGGCTGGGCATTTGTTTACTAATCATCTTAGGGAACTGTGGAAACTGGATAGTTTTAACATCTTTCCTTTTACTTGCTCCTATTTTATGTTTTACTACAGTTTTTTAGTGTTGCAAATACCACAGTGTCATTTGTATATAGTAATGCACTGGTATAAAAACTTACGCAAAGAGATTGTACTTTTTCATACAAATTGCTTCCCTGCTGTTTAGGCAGTCATTTTATAGCCTTGATTCTACAGGCCTTAGACTTCTTACTACTCTTACTTTGTCTTAGTATAGATCATATAGAGTATGCAGTTTTTCTCTGTTTTGTTTTTATTGCCTGAGATGATATGAAGTTTAATCTGATTTTATGTATAATTAAATTCTATGCTAGATGTTTGTGACCGAGGGCAGCATAAATAAACAAGCCAATAAAAACTGGAGAGTATGATTTATGAGTCTAACCCTTAGGTAGCAATATCTAGCCACGCTGGAACCACATATTCAAATCCCTGTAGGATTGACCACCTCTCTGAGTAGTGGATATGTTAATTCGGGTATTGTGCCATGCTTATTGTAGTGGAGATGAATCATAGAACAATAGAACTGTAGGACTGGAGGGGACCTGGAAGGGACCTCGAGAGGTCTTCTAGTCTAGTCACCTGCACTCAGGCAGGACTAAGTATTATCTGGATCAGGGGTCGGCAACCTTTGGCATGCAGCTCGCGAGGGTAAGCACCCTGGCAGGCTGGGCCGGTTTGTTTACCTGCCACGTACACAGGTTCAGCGGATCGCAGCTCCCACTGGCCGCGGTTTGCCGTCCAAGGCCAGTGGGGGTGGCGGGAAGCGGCGTGGGCTGAGGGATGTGCTGGCCGCCACTTCCCACCACCCCCATTGGCGTGGAGCGGCGAACCTCAGCCAGTGGGAGCCGCGATTGGCCAAACCTGTGGACGCCGCAGGTAAGCAAACCGGCTCAGCCCACCAGGGTGCTTACCCTGGCTAGCCGCATGCCAAGGGTTGCCAATTCCTGATCTAGATCATCCCCGACAGGTGTTTGTCTAACCTGCTCTTAAAAAATCTCCAATGACAGAAATTTCACAACCTCTGTAGGCAATTTGTTCCAGTGCTTAACCACCCTGACGGGAAGTTTTTTCTAATGTCCAACCTAAACCGCCCTTGCTGCATTTTATGCCTATTGCTTCTTGTCCTATCCTCAGAGGTTAAAAGAACAATTTTTCTCCCTCCTCCATGTAACAACCTTTTATGTACTTGAAAACTGTTATCATTTCCCCCCACTCAGTCTTCTCTTCTCGAGACTAAACAAACTCATTTTTTCAATCTTCCCTCATAGGGGAGAGACTTAAGTAAATCTCACAAGACATGAAGGTAACATTCATGATGAGACAATCTGTATAAGCATGCTTATAAACAACATGATCATAGCATCATTTGAACCAGGTGGAAATAAGAAGGGCAAGGTTGTAGAGGGTGAAAATGGGCCCTGCTAGTTCCTGGATCTGCTTTGAGGGCTGATTATTATAAAAGCACCAGTAAAGACTTTTCCTGTAGATCTATATTTGTTGGTGAGATACCTACAGAGAATCTTGGAGAAAGGCTATGCCATGGACTACTTGGTCATTGAGACCATAAAGCAAAATTTAAGCAGTGTCAAATTTGAAAACATTCACCAGGTTCCACAATGAAAAAGCTGTAGTTATTTAAAATAAATATTTTTTTTAAAAGGTAAGGATATATGTTAGCAAACAAAGGTTAACCAAAAAAAAATCAAATGTAGATATAGGATCAAATTTAATTGCTGGAGTAATTCTACTGAAATTACATCTAGGATACATTTTCCTCAGAAACATTTTCAATGTGGATGCTTCTTCAGTATTTTACCTGCTGTGATCCTGTGGAAAAGGAAGAAAAATTACTGCCTTGCAAATTGGAAAAAGACTTAAATAAAATCTCACAAGATATGAAGGTAACATTCATGATTAGACAACCTGTATAAGCATGCTTATAAACAATATTATCATAGCATCTTTGATTTTCTTGGCTAGTACTAATAATTCTTTGCATTTCAACTGCCTCTTCTATCTCCAGATCTCATCGTATTTACAGACATTAATGATTAGGTCTCACAAGAGTGCTATGATAGCATATCTATACTTTAATTGGAGGTGTGATTGGAACATCTGTAGATGTACCCAAGCTAGCTTTAATTTAGCTATCACAAGGACCAATAGCAGTGAAGTCGGACCAGCACAGACTTCAACAGGGGCTAGCCATGGGAGTGAGTGCCTGTGGTTCCAGCTGGGCTTGTTTAGCTTATACTGAAGCCGGTGCTGCCGCAGTTTCACTGATATTATTCCTCATGCTATCTAAAGCTAGCTTGGATATGTCTACAAGTGCTGCAATCACACATCCAATTGCAGTGTCAATATACGCTTCTACAGATAAAGTTAGAAATGACTCATGATTTTCTTCTCTCCTGCACTGATAATTTTGTGTCCATTTGGGCATTGCTCTAACTTCTTTTGTGTGTGTGTGGTGGTGGGGTTAATATAGATACAGCCCTACCAAATTCACAGCCATGAAAAACGCATCACGGACTGTGAAATCTGGTCTCTCCCTTGTCACCCCCCTTGTGAAATCTGGTCTTTTGTGTGCTTTTACCCTATGCTATACAGATTTCACGGGTGAGACCAGCGTTTCTCAAATTGGGGGTCCTGACCCAAAAAGCAGTTGCAGCAGGGCCACAAGGTTATTTTAGGGGGGGTCACAGTGCTGACATCCTTATTTCTGCGCTGCCTTCAGAGCTGGGCAGCCGGAGGGCAGCGCCTGTTGGCTGGGCACCCAGTTCTGGAGGCAGTTCTGCCACCCTTACTTCTGCGCTGCTGCCTTCCGAGCTGGGCAGCTGGAGAGTGGCGGCTGCTGACTGAGGGCCCAGCTCTGCAGGCAGCAGTACAGAAGTAAGGGTGGTCACCATGCCCATCCTTACTTCTGCGCTGCTGCTGATGGCGGCTCTGCCTTCAGAAATGGGCTCCTGGCCAGCAGCCACCGCTCTCCAGCTGCCCAGCTTTGAAGGCAGCACGGATGCCAGCAGCTGCACAGAAGTCAAGGTAGCAGTACCGCAATCTCCCTACAGTAACCTTGCGACTCCTGAACAACTCCTGTTTTGGGTCAGGACTCCTACAATTACAACACCATGAAATCATGACATTTAGAATTTCAAAAATCCTATGACCATGAAATTGACCAAAATGGACCGTGAACTTGGTAGGGCCCTAAATATAAAGTAATGATAAATAATCAAACCTGACCCCTTGCTCGCAGAGTGATATTGAGTGCTGTGGTTAGGTCAGCACCTCTGCTTAGCAAAACAACAACAAAAAATTCTTTAAATTATATAACAGAGCTGATGTTGCAGAAGAAATATATCTAATGGCAACACTGTGGGTACATTAGTTGCTTGTTATCGATTATCTTTCATAACTTCCATTTCACTGCCCCTCACGGAGTAATACGGGCATCAGTAACAAGTGAAAATGACTAATATATCCTTTAGGCAGTCCATTAGATATATGTATAAATGGTAAGAAACGAGAGAGCAAACTGGTTTGCCAGCATAACTATAGGCTTACAGAATCTTGCATCTTTGTTGTTGAGATCTGCTAAGCTTTTAAACACTGTGATGGGCTCTTCCAGGCTGGTTGTCTATTTCATCAGATTCATCGAATCATAGGCCTGGTCTACACTAGGATCTTAAATCGAATTTAGCAGCGTTAATTCGAACTAATCGCTCAACCGTCCACACCAGGAAGCCATTTAATTCGAACTAGGGGGCTCCTTAGTTCGAATTTGGTACTCCACCCCGACAGGTGGAGTAACGCTAAATTCGCACTTGCTAGCTCGAATTAGGCTAGGTGTGGATGCAAATCGAACTTAGTAGCTCCGGGAGCTATCCCACAGTGCACCACTCTGTTGACGCTCTGGACAGCAGTCGGAGCTTGGATTCTCTGACCAGCCACACAGGAAATGACCCGGGAAAATTTGAATTCATTTTCCTGTCTGGGCACTTTGAATCTGACGTCCTGGCTGGACATCGGGGCGAGCTCCGCAGCACCTGCAACGATGCAGAGCTCTCCAGCAGAGGAGTCAGCCCAATGCAAGAATAGAAAGAGATCCCCAGCATGGACAGACCGGGAAGTCCAGGATCTGATCGCTGTGTGGGGCGAGGAGTCTGTGCTGTCGGAGCTGCGCTCCAACAAGCGTAATGCAAAGACCTTCGAGAAGGTCTCCCAAGCCATGACACAGAAAGGATACAGCCGGGATGCGATGCAGTGCCGCGTGAAAGTCAAGGACCTGAGGCAAGGCTATCAAAAAGTCAGAGCGGCAAACGGACGCTCCGGAGCACAGCCCCAGACATGCCGCTTCTACGAGGCACTGCATGCCATTCTCGGTGGGTCTGCCACCACTGTCCCACCACTGACCGTGGACTCAGTGGATGGCATAGTGAGCCAGGACAGTTCCTACTCGATGTTCGCCGATGGGCAAGACGACGAAGGGTCCGTGGAGGAAGGCGCAGGCGACAGCGAACACAATGCCGCTTTCCCTGACAGCCAGGATCTGTTCCTCACCCTCACAGAGATCCCCTACCAACCCTCACCGGCCGTGAACCCGGACTCAGAGTCAGGGGAAGGATCAGGCGGTAAGTCGTATAAACAAGAAAATATTTATTTGCTCGAAAACATGTATACCAAAAATATAAATTCTATCTATAAATACTATATCTAAAACTTTTTAAAGGGAAACTAAACGAACAGTAGGTCTACACAGATTGGGATGGAACAATAGTCCTCCATGGACAATTCCACAAATGCTTCAAACAGTTCCTCAAATACCCTCCGCAGGAGGTTTCGAGGAAGAGGTGTCCTATTTGGTCCTCCGGTGAAGCTCACTCTTCCACGCCACGACATCCTCAGATACAGGGGAACCATCGCCTCTACCAGCATGGCCGCGTAGGGTCCCGGTCGGTGAAGTGCTTCCCTTAACATCCTTTCTTTCTGCACTCGAGAGACACGCCTCAGGGTAATCTCGTTACTGAAGTGCTGCATCTAATTAGGGCAATTAGCGAATAGTTACTGTTCTTAATGGTTTACTTATACTTTGCATAACAAAGCCCCGCGCTTAGCAGCCACGTGCTGTAGGCCACACAGGAAAAGCATACATTGATCTTTCCCCTGCAGTGTCGGGAGTGGCTGCAAAAGGGTCATAGTATCTGATTTCCAGATTGCCGTTAGCACGACGGCACAGCTATCCGTTAACTGATAAGCATAATGTACTGTAAGGCTTACCAGGACTCTCTGCTAGAGGGATTCTGCTCTCTCTCCCGACTTCTCCGCTCTCCTGTGCAATGGCGCAGCCAATCAGAGCGTAGGCCAAAATGTTGTGCTTCTCTGGAGACCACGTGACACTTGTTGTCCGGTACGGTCTTCTTCATGGAAATTGACTAGACGGTGTTCACTGTTCGCGAAAATGTATCTGTACAAGGAAATCACTAACTTTCCCCATCACACAGCTTCGGGTCCTTCCCGGACTGCCCAGGCATCCCCCTCGCAGAGACTGGCAATGATTAGACGGCGAAAGAAGAAGACTAGGGACGACATGTTCGCTGAACTGATGGTCTGCTCCCGAGCAGAGGCTGCAGAGCAGAAACACTGGAGGGAGACCCTATGTGAGCAGCATCGCACACTCATGGAACGTGAGGATAGGTGGCGGCAGGAAGACCAGCAGACCACCCAAACGCTACTTGGTCTCATGAAGGAACAAACGGACACGCTTCGTCGCCTTGTTGATGTCCTGCAGGACCGTAGGCTGGAGGACAGGGCCCCCCTGCAGTGTCTCTGCAATCGCCCTCACCAGCCAAGAAGTCCTGGCCCCCCCTCACCCAAAAGTACAAGACGGAGGGGTGGTAGAGGACGTGAGAACTGTCACTGAACCAGAGCAGAGCGGCCGTGTACCCCGCACTTCTCACGTTAGAAATTTGTAGAAGTGCTTCCCTTATAGGCTCAGCCAGTCCCAAATCCAAGGTTCATCCCCCCACTGTTTATTAGATTAATAAAAGCTGTTTGCTGTTAATCACTGTTTCCGTCATGTCTTTCCTGTCAGAGGATTTTTCGGTGTATGGGGTGGACAGGGGTTTCATACTTGCACGGTATAGCCTACAGTACCAGGGTACAGACTTGGGGAAAGGATCAACTGCGGGGCACACACACACTGCAGTCAGTAGGCACCAGGGTCATTCTGTGTTGTGTATGCTGCCCCTGTTCATTTCGTAATGTGTATAATTGTCCAGGGTCCTAGCGCCTGTCACGCCATTACTGTGAAGGCAGGCTGCCCTTACGATGCACTTGCAACGGATCCACGAGCCTATCCGCTGCCCTGAGCCCCAACCAGAGCCCTCATCCACGGACAGATAGTCACCCTTCTCCCACACCCATCACCCCTTCCCACGCAGAAACCCGCAGCCCACTGCCGTCATCCAAACCCCTATGCAAAGAAGGCACCACTCGCCCCTTCCTGCAAACCCTCCCCTTCATGCAGAACCACTGTCATCCGTCCCCCACCCCAGAGACCTATGTAGGAGCAGGAGGATGTCAGTCCTCTATGGAGGAAGCGGTCTGTACGTCAGTGCACACCGTGCCCAGCACAGTATGCGTCCATGTCTCAACACCAGAACAGAAATGCAAAGTAAAAGAAAGATTTATTAATAATGAGTGTAACAATTACTTTGCTTAAAAACGTGCTTTGGAAGTGGGGGAAACTTGGAGAACAAGGCATGTAGCCGCAGATCCAAATCGACACAAACTGACACAGGCCCAGGGTCAGTTTCTCTTGAAAGCAAGTGGAGAGTCATAGGTTACCCTGATCTCCGAGGAAACTTGCTTTCAAAGCCTCCCGGATACAGAGCGCTTCCCGCTGGGATATTCTCTCGGCACGGGTGTCTGGCTGAGCGTAAACTGCAGCCAGGCGATTTGCCTCAACCTCCCATCCGGACAAAAAGGCCTCGCCCTTGCTCTCACACAGATTGTGCAGCACACAGCAAGCAGCAATAACTACGGGGATATTCTTTTCGCTGATGTCCGAGCGAGTGAGTAAGCTCCGCCATCTCCCCTTGAGACGTCCGAAAGCACACTCCACCACCATTCTGCACTTGCTTAGCCGGTAGTTGAAGAGTTCCTTCTCACTGTCCAGGGCGCCTGTATAGGGCTTCATGAGCCAGGGCATTAGCGGGTAGGCTGGGTCCCCGAGGATCACTGTAGGCATCTGCACATCCCCAACCGTTATTTTGTGGTCCGGGAAGAAAGTACCTGCCTGGAGGAGTCTAAAGAGACCAGAGCTCCTGAACACACGCGCGTCATGAACCTTGCCCGCCCACCCGACGTTGATGTTGGTAAAACGTCCCCTATGGTCCACTAGTCCTTGCAGCACCATGGAAAAGTAGCCCTTTCGGTTAATGTACTCGCTGGCCTGGTGGGCCGGTGCCAGGATAGGGATGTGAGTCCCATCTATAGCCCCACCGCAGTTTGGGAATCCCATCGCGGCGAAGCCGTCTATGATGACCTGAACGTTTCCCAGGTTCACTACCTTTGAGAGCAGTTGCTCAACGATTGCGTGGGCTACTTGCATCACAGCAACCCCCACGGTAGATTTGCCCACGCCAAAGTGGTTCGCTACTGACCGGTAGCTGTCTGGCGTGGCAAGTTTCCAGAGGGCTATGGCCACTCGCTTCTGCACACTCAGGGCTGCTCGCATCCGGGTGTCCTGGCGCTTCAGGGCAGGGGCCAGCAAGTCACAGAGTTCAAGGAAAGTGCCCTTACGCATCCTGAAGTTTCGCAGCCACTCTGTGTCATCCCAGACCTGCAGCACTATGCGGTCCCACCAGTCCGTGCTTGTTTCCCGGGCCCAGAATCGCCGTTCCACACCATGAACTTGACCCATTGCCACCATGATCTCCACTGCCCGGCGTACCCTGCTTTGTGAGAGGTCTGCGCCACTCTCCTCACCGCGCTGCCGGAGCCTCCTCGCCCGATTTCTCAGTAGCTGACTGTTGCACAGGTGGACGATAAGGTGCGAGGAGTTGACAACGGCCATAAGTGCAGCGATGATCGCAGCGGGCTCCATGCTCGCAGTGCTGTGGCGTCCGCGCTGTAACCGACCAGAAAAGTGCGCGAACAGATTTCCCGCCGGCGCTTTCAGGGAGGGAGGGCGTTTGTGAGTGACGGTTGAATGATGACAGTTACCCAAAACCACCCTCGACACATTTTTCCCCCAGCAGGCATTGCGAGCTCTACCCAGCATTCCAATGGGCAGCGGGGAGTGCGGGAACTGTGGGATAGCTTCCCACAGTGCACCGCTTCCAAAGTCGACGCTGGCCCCGTGAATGTGGACTCAGAAATTCGAATTAGTGTATTTAGTATGGATACACAAATTCGACTTCATAAGGTCGAATCCACAAATTCGAACTAAGTTGATTCGAAATAGTCTTGTAGTGTAGACAAGGCCATAGAATATCAGGGTTGGAAGGGACCTCAGGAAGTAATCTAGTCCAACCCCATGCTCAAAGCAGGACCAATCCCCAACTAAATCATCTCAGCCAGGGCTTTGTCAAACCTGACTTTAAAAACTTCTAAGGAAGGAGATTCCACCACCTTCCTAGGTAACCCATTCCAGTGCTTCACCACCCGCCTAGTGAAAAGTTTTTCCTAATATCCAACCTAAACCTCCCCCACTGCAACTTGTGAGCATTACTCCTTGTTCTGTCCACTTAACTGAGGCAGTTTCAGAATAAGCCAACAAAAATATTTCATGTAAACACAAGAGCCTTTCAAATTTAAGGAAATATACAAGGAGTTTTACTCAGCCATTTTCTCTCATACTACCTAAGTGCCCAAGGAGTTTATGCACCATGCTATTGCCTCTTTGTAAGGCATCAAGAAGAGAGTGTATAATTGATTTTTATTTTTGGTTGCCAAACTGAAAAATCAGGGGGAAAAATGATTAGTTTCAAACAAAAATGGAATTGATTCAATTTTTCTTGACGAAAATTTTTTTTGCTAGGTTCAACACTTCAAACACTGATTCAAAATGACTTTTCTGAAACAAAATATTGATTTTAAATGATGTTTTTTTAATTCAAAATCATCATTTTAAAAATGTCAAACTCTTAATTTCTGAAAAAAAAAATCTGGTTGAAACTATTAGTCAAATTCTACTCAAATTCGCAAATGCTTTGTGTCCCCCCCAAAAAGCACTTTTTGATTAGTTTAGTATTTTGTTAAAAAATAATTTCACTCATCTCTAGTTGAGAAGTCTTTGGAAAGAATCTTTCCTCTCTTTCCCTGATGATGTCTTGAATTTCACTGGAGAAGTGAAGGAGGAAGAAGCTTTAAGTGTTATTGGATAAGTTGAACGGTCCACATAAACCTTTACCCTGATATAACACTGGCCTCGGGAGCCAAAACATCTTACCGTGTTATAGGTGAAACCGCGTTATATCGAACTTGCTTTGATCCACTGGAGTGCGCAGCCCCGCTCCCCCAGAGCACTGCTTTACTGCGTTATATCGGGTCGTGTTATATCAGGATAGAGGTGTACTCTGATCCCAAGGAATATGTCATTCCCTGAGCACCAAGGTTCTTCAAGAATATGCTAAGGCAAAACCCATCTTCTATCTATTGCTGGGGAATGTGACGTCTAAGGAGAAAAGGGGCTGAACAAGCCACCCAGGTCAAGGATGAATCTCCTGGGATATTGAAACCATTGAGCTTTCACCAAAATGCTTCATCTACATGCTCAATAGAGAGAGCTCACCCAAGAAGCTTCTGTCCATTCCTACAAATGCTTCCCTTGTAAACAAGCATTGCTTTCTATTTAACTGGACGGCACCCAAGCCAGTTGATCTTCATCCAGCTTGTGGTGTTCATCATTCACATTTTTTTATCTCTATCATGCATTGGGAGAGTAATGACACCAAAGCATCTGATGTAGGGCTGAGAATCATCAGAATGTAGCTGAGAATGTCTTTCAGTCTCCACTAGTCATAGTTCCATCTTGTCATCCCTATGTATTTAAAGGTCTTTGAGGAGGGCTGTTCATGTCACTTTGCCTGCACTTTTTGGCTTTCTTGTTCCCCATGTCTTCTTATTTTGTATTGCAATAGTGCCTATAGGCCTAAATCAGGATCAGGCCCTGTTCTGCTAAGTATTGGGCAAACAAGTGGTCCCTATCTCACAATCTCATCAAAGGTGGTATGGCATACCAAAATAATTTTTCCACTATCAGGGCTTTTACTCTCTCTCTCTCTCATTGCATTCTCATCCCGCCTTCCCACAGTAGTTTAAAATCATAGGGCAACACAAATCCAAAAGGAAAAGTTATCCACACAGAAAACCAGGGCATTAAGCCTAGAAAATATCTTACAAACAAAACAGCAACCACCTCATCTCACAACCACACACACAAACATTTCCATAAAATTTAATCCAAAACCTGAGTGTTTTGTGAGTGTTTCTGGGGTAGAATCTTCCTGTTGGCCTGTGCTGCAATCCCTTAAGAACTGATAATTACATTCTCATTGTGGCCTCAAACCAATATGATATTTAGGAGAATCAAGAGCAAAACCATTAAGCCACTGTCAACATTAAATTCCACCATATTCAGAAAAAGATGTGCCCAAGAAGTTGTTGATCGGCATTTAAAAATTAATCAGAATTTGCACGACTGCCAGCAATGTTTAAACCTAATTGATCTGCAACATGAACCTCAAGTTATGCAAGCAAAAATTAATTTATTATGTATTAAATATCAGACATGTTTTATGCGAAGGTCCTGAAAACAGTAAGTAGAATAGCATCCCTGTCAGTAATATTTAGAATTGAAAACACGCTTAGAATTTCAAAACAAAATTATCAGGAGTGCCTCTTGGTTTCAAAGCTAGCTAAAAATAAAGCAGATTTCCAATCAATACTTATAGCCATTTAATTCTTCCAAGTCCTGATCATTTTGTTTTAAATTACAGATAATTCATTTTTTGTTCTCTATGCACCCACAAATTCTCACTTTCTTTTTTCTTATCTGGTTCCAAATGTCCAGTGAATCAATTTAGTATGTTATTGTCAGTCAATCCTGCATTCTCACCCAACTTCTCATTGCAGTCAAAGGAAGTTTTCGATCATCCAGGAAAGTAGACTAAGGTAACATTTTGAAAAGTGCCTAAGTGACTTAGGTTCCTAAGTCTATTTTTTTTTAAAGGAATATTTGCTTGGGTCCTTTGTGATGAAACAGACCAGTGATGGACCAGACAGTTACAATAATGGACAACTTTGCTGGAATTAGGATGCCAGTTTCCTAATTATCAATTAATTTTAATATAGTTTGCCTAAAGCAGTCACAAAAAAGTCTTCTCTGAACATCAGAGTGGAGTTTCCCCCAGTATTTCTGTGGTATGTTGATAAGTAAAAATTTAATTTTCCAGTGCAAATAAGTGTGAAATTAACTACATACGAAACACATTTTTTACAGCAGAAGTATCTTTATTGGCTGCTTTCATTTAAAGTTTACTCAGCAATCTGTTTAAAAAGTCACTTTGGATAGATGCTTACAGAAAATACAGTGCAGTGGATTAATCCAGTTTGTAGGCTGTTTTCCAAAGAAATTCAGTAATAAAAAGAATTTCATGCAATACACTATTAGAACTTCATTTACATTAATAAGACTCTGTTCTCAGACTATTAGGCAAACTTCAAGATAGAAAAACAAGGGACACGCTGTGTTTTGCACTAAGCACAACCACAGTGATTAGAGTTTCTGGTGCTGCTATACCCTTCTGAGCTCAGGGTATAAGAGAAAACGTTCTCCTTAGAGCTGAGATATCCTATATTCTCACTTACTGCTATGTTGGTCCCCTGAAGCCAAGTAACAAAACCCAAGAGAGAAGCCAATAATTCAGCTATCCTTAATTGCATTACAAATACACAGCAGTTATGAAAATTAATCTGAATATTAAAAATACTCTGCTTTATTTGAACCAGTGTCATGCTGTAATGTACCCACAGCAAATACAAGTTTATATGCTATCTAAGTATTCTCTCCACATGCCATTCACAATTGGCTAGATTGTGATTGGTGCTTGTTTAGGTGCATGGGGTGGGGAGGGTGAACAACTCCTCAGTGGGGGTAAGTCTGCAGGGTTATAGCTTTGCACCCCCTTTCGGATCTAGCCTGCGGAATGGCCTAGGTACACTAGAGAGAGCAGGCTTCACTAGCCTGAAGGCAGCCTACCTAGTCCCTCTGGAAAGTGGGCCAACTGGGGAGCAATGGTACTTTCCTGTACTCTCCCTGCAGCTCCCCCCCCACTGTAGGTCATTGTTCCACAGCTGTTCTCTGGTCTTGAGTGGAACCTTACAGTCAGTCTATTTTACCGTTATCATATGGTAACTAACTGTGATTATTCTAGGCACTGACTTAGTTCACAAATAAAACAACTATATATTGATGAGAATCTTCAACGTTCAGATCACACAGGAACTGAAAGAGGAAGCCCAGACTAGCGTTCCGGCTTAACCCCTTATGAAAATCATATCATTTTACTGAAAAACATGACAACTATTCAAAAGTCAGTTTTGGGTCAACATAAGCTTACAATACTCTATTAAAGATAAGATAAAAACCATTGGACAACATTGGACAATCCCTTCAAACAACAGGGATTCTTCCCTATTCAGGAGGAGGAGGAGACTGAGTGTGGTGACTTGTGTGCCATCAAAAGTGATTCTAGTAATTCCAATTACCTTCTGAATTTAATTACAAGTAATCTCCCATTGGGCACATAGGGGCTGCCATATTAAATTAGGAGGGAGCATTAGAATGACCAATGGACTGTTTCTGACCATACTTTGAAACCTTAACAGGAAGTCAAAGAAAATGTAGCTATCCAATTGTGCAATGTTGCAGATGGGTATGAAGGGGAGGGATAGCAGTCCTTTCTTAAACCCACAACAATCAGCTTGGCATTACCCATGTTTCAAAAAATGAAGCTACAGTACATCCTATTTTATCAGAGATGAGAGAGATTTTGGAAGACAAGGCTCTATGTAAAGAGCGCCAAAAGCAATAGATTCTATGTCTGGAGGTCCTGTGCATTGAGAATCCATGCTCAGATCATATACATAGGACCAGTTCAGTCTAACCGGTTGTGCAACTAGGAATAGCTGGCCATACCTTGACACCAGTTCCTACTCTAACGGGAGTATGCATCTCCTTTTGCTTCTGGTGTGGTACTGTGCATAAAGCCAGCTGAGTCTTCACACTCTCATTCCTGTAAAACTTTTTTTATAAGAGAAAGAACACTGGAATTTTTAACTTCTCTAAATATGTCATGGGACTGTATGTTTCCAGCTACCAGAGCAGGGCCCGAGATATCTCAGTTTAACTTCTCATCCAAAGAATAGCCTCTCCAACTGGATCTCAGTGAATTGAATGTAACGGAAAATTTCTTCTAGGACGTTCCCCCTTTTTCTGGT
Source organism: Mauremys mutica (assembly GCF_020497125.1). Classification (NCBI taxonomy): domain Eukaryota; kingdom Metazoa; phylum Chordata; order Testudines; family Geoemydidae; genus Mauremys; species Mauremys mutica. The sequence goes on from NC_059085.1 coordinate 32,576,623, forward strand.
AAAAAATTAACCTTATATAGATTCCAGGTTTTAAATGGTTAGTTATTTGAAATGATTTAATAAACAGTTTGTCAATTATGTCTACAAGTACCTACACAGGGAAGAGATTACTGATAGTAGAGGGCAGAATAAATATGAGATCCAATAGTTGGATGCTCTGCACTAGACAAATTCAGACTAGAAATAAAACACACTTTTTTAACACTGAGGATGTTTAACCTTTGGAACAACTTACATAGGGGTGCGGTGAATTCTCCATCACTTTCAGTCAAGACTGGATATCTGCTTTTTAAAAAATATACTATACTCAAACAGAAATTATGGGCTCGATGCTGAAATTACTGGGTGAGGTTTTTTGGCCTGTGTTATGCAAGATGTCAGATTAAATGATCATAAGGATCCCTTCTGCGTTAAAATTTATTAATATATTTCAGCCTGGAACTGTTAGTTGTAAGTGTTACAGGACTACTCCATGAAAAAGGAATGTCTGTATATATGCAATTAGTTAATAGATAAGATGTCAGTAGTTTGCATTCAACAATATGCAGCTTTTTTCCTGAGTTTTGTAGGATCAGTAAAATTGCTTCTTGTTATGCACTGAAAATGGATTCTATTGGTTTGAGTATTTGCTATTTCACATTCACTATATATGCTATATGATTGGTGAAGTGTTATTGTTTCTGATCTCTGATTCAATAACTGCCAAACACACAAGATGGCCACCAAACACTGCTAACACAATATTCATGTTAACATGTATTCACACAAGTTTTCAGACCTTTAGTTTGGAGGTATGTTCAGCAAGTTCTTCCAAACTGAAGTTCCCTCATGCATCTGTTTGTAGAAAGTGAATGAAGAAGTTTTGTGAATAGTGTAAATATGAATGTTTGTCTGCTTTGGCTTTGTTTTTCTGGTAGATTTTGCCCAGTTCTCTCCATAGCAGTGCAGCACCACTTAATACTGCAAAACCATGTCAGCAATTGTTAGAAGTGTTTGCTTCTCTGACCCAGAGGCTAACTCACTAACAACTATGTCCCCTGACATTCATAACTCAAAATGGAAACAAAAGAGATACTATTATCACACACACACACACACACACATATATATATATATATATATATATATATATATATATATATATAAAAGGAAGCCATGTTAGTCTTTTTTTACAGATGGAATAAGGTAGGCACGTGTGTGGGTGTGTGAATTATTACAAATTTCCACTTAAGGCCTTGTTGCAACTGGTGAAGCTAGCAATTAGATTAGTAACACATCATATGAACTGCGGTGCTTAAAATAAGCCTTTGATGGAAATGCTATAAAATTGGTATTGCTCTTTTAATGCAACCCAGCTAGCGGAGAGGGCTATAGTTCTTTAATAATTAAAAAAAAACAGAACATTATAGGTTTGACAGCAGTTACCGTACTGTCTCCCCACTCTATAGAGCCATGGTGTTCAAGTTTGGGCACACAAAATAATTTTTTTTCTCTTTTTTATGTTCATGATTTTAATAACATTCTGATGGATTCTTTATCCATGACATTTGGCTTTAGAGATTCCCAAATTTTGTAATATGTAACATGCATCTGGATAGCTGCACACAAGAAAACACTTGTTGTTCATTTAAATTCCCTGGCTATAGACTGAATCAGGTATTCAAAGAACTTGCACTATTATCAGAATAGTAAATGGAGAGAGTATATATACTATGCAAAAATGTGCTAGTTAAATGACAAACTGGTTAATGTGAGTTTCAAAATGAAGTTTGAGGACGTAAGGGGCATACTGAGATCCTACTAAAAACAGCGATAAAACTCTCAGAAACTTCAGTGAAAGCAGAAGTGGGACTTTAGCCTTTCCCAATGTGTACTAATAATGGCAACTAATGCTGATGGGAAGCTGCAGCTGTGTATCATGAGAAGAACAGATCATTTTAATTTCTCTTTATCTCTATTATGTATGCAAATGTGATAAAAGGCTGGCAGTATTGTAATGTTTGTGGATTTAAGATTGAGTCCCTGCATGTCTACTCTAACGCCTATCAAGGTCTTGTATTGCATTCTGGGATGAAAAGAGAAGCTTTCCAGCTTACAGGTTGTATATAGTTAGAAGCAAATGGTTAAGGGGCCATTCTCTTTGTGCTGGGCTTCAAACAAATGTATGGGAGTCTACTCCTTATAAAAAATATCCTTCATTAGACAAGCTCCCCTTATACGATGGGCATAAGATTATTTACAATTCCTATAGAAAACTCTGCTAAAGGATTGTTTGTCTCTTGTTTTGAGTGAAGATTTGGTTAAGCCTCTGTAATACTTTTTCAGGTGCTGACATGTCCTTTGATTTCAACCACAGATGATGACAAACCTATGTAGTTGCTGAATCAACTTGGCAGCTTTTCTCCCACACTGGCTGAGCTAGCCTTAGGCGTACCCAGCACAGACAGTATAAATATTGGTTTTCTGATTTTCCATTTATTTTATTTTCTGACCAAAGAGTAATTGTTTCTTCAACGTATTAACACTTCAATGGTTTAGGCAAAAACATATATTAAGTGAGATGAAAGTAGCATGGCGAGTTTTCAAAGCATTTTGCTCATTTGTATTACAGTAGCATCCGGGATCACTATTCAAGGATCAGGGTCCTCTTGCTCTAGCTATCGTGTGGTAAAAAGACTGTCCCTTCCCTGAAGAGCTCACAGTCTAAGTCATGATGAGATGCAGAGGAAGCTCAAGTTAATAGTAAAACAAGAAACTCAATATACTATAAGGAGGAGGTCTCATCTCACAAGCTGCTCAGTCTTTGTAAGCTGGTGGTGCTTTGTAGTCCCTATGGCAGAGGTGAGTCCCAAAGGAGAAGAATGTACTGGCTTTGTAGATATTTGAAGAGCTTTTCTTATTCATAATGGGTGGTTTTGGCTTCTTCCATCTTTACTAATGTGTCTTATTTTTCTAACATGCCCTGAAATTCAGGAGGTACAGTATCTTTCATTGTCTATGGTATTCATTCTTAGTTCTTCACTATCTTCATCATATGTAGCATATAACTATTAGATCAGAGTAAATTACTAGTAGTGAATACTTTACTGAGGAGATTGCAGATTCTTCGGATATATTTATTGTTTGAATTTCCTATTAGAATGTTTTATTCTCTGGAATATTCACAGTTTGCAAGTTTTTATTACTTGTATCAGAGTAACTGTACCAGTATTCCTGCTCCATAGTCCCTCGAGTGCACCCATTTATAGTTCCCAGGCATCACCCCTCTTGGGTGGAGATCTGCATCTCTCTTTCTCCTGACCTGGGGGCTTTAAGGCTACACAACTCCCTGTCTTATGCTGCAATATCCCCTGCAATCCAGTCAGTTTAGATTTTGAGATTTTAATACAGTAAATGCTGATTTTTTTCCCTTTTATGGGGGAAAGAAAATAAGTTAAATGTGACTACAAAAATTTGCAGGAATATGGAATGAATTGAAAAAGCTTAAAAAATGACTTCATTTACTAATGGATACAGGAACTTAAGGATGGGAGGAATGGCTAAATTGAATGAGGAGCTTATTCCTGCTGCCTTGAAATCAATGAGAGTTTTAACATTGGCTTCCAGTGGAGCAGGATCAGACCTGGAAGGTCCATTGAAGCAAAGTATAGAAATACATTTAAAGAACTTAATTTCATGAGAAGATGAAGACTGAAGAAAATAGTTTTAAACAAAAAAGGAAGATAGAGTTGAAATTGGAAAAATGGGTTTTATTGTGTTGATATCTCTGCTTGTAACATACCATCCATTTCTAACAAAGTGAAGAGATGCGTACTGTTCAGTACAAGTGGAATCTTTTATATTTGCAGAGTTGATGTGGTGAATACCTCAAGATCATGCTAGTTTTGGTAAGCATAAAATAAACAGCTGTGATAAATTGTTACAATCTAACAAACATGCTCTGCAGGCGTCTTCTGTACTAAGAAGTTCTCTTCTCACCCCTAAGTTAGTTTACAACATTCTTCATCCTTCTGAGTTTACAACATTAATTCTTTTTGCATTGAATCTGGAAGGTGAATATTTTACAGTTCTGGTAATCATTTATAAAGTTTGGCTCTGTGACAGGAAACACTACAGCAATACTGAAATGTCTCAGACTCTTGTAAAATTTTCCATCACTTGATGTATGACATTGGAGTTCATAAGCTGTATGAATTCTGTTATACTCGATAAACCTGAAAGTGTTTGCTATTATTGGCTGAAAATGAAAGTGTTAAGAGCAATTATTTTGGACTGTACAATATCCTCTGGATTCATGTGCAGATGGGACTTGTTATGCATGAATCTGACCCTGCGTACCTCTATGTGTTTGTGTAAATATGGGAGAGTGCCAAGATGAAAGACACTACAAAATTCTAGTGTGGGCTGGGTCAGACATGCAAAGAACTCCACAGTGGAAGCCATCTGCAGTATACAACCACAAAATTTCACTGTTACTACAAAACCCAGGACACAGATATTCTGCATATTCTTCAGTACCATCTACTGGCACCTTGTCCATTAACCACATATATACAGACATGGAACATTCATGTAACAGAAGGGGCCTTGCATCATCCCCTCCTACCCCATCAGCTACACAGAGAATATTCCAGTAAGTTCCTACAGCCTTATAGGTGATTCCAGAAGCAGACTCCGGCTGTTTATTCCCTGCACCACAGGATATTGGAGTCACACTCCCAAGAAGCTGCAGGTGAGGGGACATAGAGGACTCTAGAGCTTGTTGGATGAACACTGGCTCTGCACAGATGAAACAACGAGGAGTCCTTGTGGCACCTTAGAGACTAACAAATTTATTTGGGCATAAGCTTTCATGGGCTATAACCCACTTCATCAGAGGCATAGAATGGAAAATACAGTAGGCAGGTATAAATATACAGCACATGGAAATATGGGAGTTGCCTTACCAAGTGTGTAGGGGGGGGGGAGTTGGTGCTAATGAGGCCAATTCAATTAGGGTGGATGTGGCCCATTTCCAACAGTTGATAAGGGGTGAATATCAATTTGTCAACTGTTGGAAATGGGCCATATCCACCCTAATTGAATTGGCCTCGTTAGCACTGTCGCCCCCACTTGGAAAGGCAACTCCCATCTTTTCATGTGCTGTGTATTTGTACCTGCCTACTGTATTTTCCATTCCATGCATCTGATGAAGTGGGTTATAGCTCATGAAAGCTTATGCCAAAATAAATGTGTTAGTCTCTAAGGTGCCACAAGGACTCCTCATTGTTTTGCTGATACAGAGTAACACAACTACCACTCTGAAATCCGCACAGATGGTCATTCGCCTTCAGAAGATCCCCTGAGAAATTCAAATTCTGAGGACCAAATCCCTGCCCATATAAGGGGAGGGAAATCTATCTTCTCCCAAGTTTTCCTCATTTTGGAGTCTTTACTTCATATCAGTTATTCAGATATTCATGGGCTGTTTTCAGTGTCTTTATTTTTAATGAGGTTGTGGGTTTCTTGTATTTCAAAATGTAAGGAAACTGAGTAGGAGGTAATATAATGGACAATGTCATTTATTTTTCACACAACCACAATATATATGTGTTTGGTCAATCACAGCAGTCTATGTACATTTCAGATTCAATATAGCTGAAAGCATTAAGTATATACCAAAAAGCTACAATGGCCAAAAGCCAATGCATTACAAGAATGTGCATATTAAAGATCTACAGTATTAGTTAATGGTAAGAGAGGAAAATATCATTTTAGTTTAACAGACATGTGAAATGAGGCTTTCAATGGCTTGTAGATATCTGCCTGAAGTGTATTGTATGGCACCTAAATGGCCTTTGCCTTTGCTTTAAAAAAAATAAAAATGTTTTTTCCCACTTAATGATGATTTATAATATGAAGCTGTAATAAATTAGTTGTATTGAAATTATATAAAAATCATACCACACCTCATGTTGCACTGTATGCAAATGATAGGTTCCATTTTAAATCTTTCTCAGATGTTCAAAATTATTTCAGCACTTATTTGAAGAATACACGAATGTGCTAGCTGACACGTGGACTTAACCAGAATTAGCTTCAAGGGACAGTATTTATTCATTTTTTAAAGTTTCAGACATTTCAGAAAACATTGTGTGCTTCTAAAGAGAGATGGATGAATGCAGCAGCACAGCATTCACAACTAGTGAAATTCACTGCTACCTGTTTTGGTGCATATAAGCTGATCATATAAAAGGTATATAAATATAAATATACCTTTGCCTGAATATCATAATAAATTAGGCTGATATTAAAATGTCCATCTTCAGTTAAAAGAATGTTTTAGGATTTTACATTTTTGAATATAAGATTTAGAAAATGAAGAAATGTTGATAAGTAAAGTGTGATGTCTGTAATTATATGGAAATTTTTATACTTGTTCTGTGTGAAGGATTAATGTAACTTTTAGAGAAGGATTGTTTTTCTTGAGCCCTTAATGAGCTGCCATTTTATTCCCTAAATTAGTTCTCAAAGGTCAAAATGCAATCAATTATCCAGTAATTTAGATACCTTAATTGGCATGGTTGTGCTTGAAAAGCAATGTGAGCTACCGTTTTATTCTATTACACAAATCTGAAAGAAGGATAGAAGACTAGGATGATCTTTAGAAGGACATCATGGATTGATCTGCAAAATTAGAATACATATAGATAATTGTTTTGGTGGCTGATTTTCGTACCATTTGATGAACTTTTCAGAGTTCTAATTTTCTTTCCAAAAGACATCAAAAAGTCTGCAATATTAAAAGTCATATCTTTGAAACAATCTTTTTAAATACCTTCAGAGCAAGTGCTGGGAATTGTGAAGCAGAGTAGCAATGTGGAGGTTAGAAGAGGAAGTAGGAAAGGATCACAGATCCAATTGGACACCCCCTTGCTCACTCCCCACCAGACTGCTGTAAGGGGAACCCAAGCCTCTGAGTCCCTGGATCTCTGGCATGTTTTAAGCCACCAGAACCTGAACAGAGTTCAGCCATTGCCCCAGACTTGGCGTCCCTAGGCACATGCTTGGGTCACAGACTTTCTGTCTTGCACTCCCTTTTGAGAAGTGTTACCAATTGTCCAGCTGCCTTGCCCCTATTGACACATTGCTGACCCTTCAAGTTTCACTGTATTTAAAAACACCCTCTCCCACAACTCCACCCTAAAGGTGTGAAGCTTCTGATTAATAGCTGAACTATTTCCAGAGGCAGAAGCATTTAACACATGACACACTTTACCCATGGTCCAACAATTGTTCTTGTACATAATATATAAATCACAAGAGAATACAGATCATATAGAACATAAAACACAATCTAAACCCAATGCCTCTCATTAGCTCATCCTTCACTTGGGCAGGGTCTCCTGCCTCATGCAGCTGCTACATACTAGGTTGTTTGGCTTTCATGGACCTCTCTTCCTCAGCTCCTGTGACCTTGCTCTCTCCTGCCCAGTGCTTCCTTTTCCTATCTGACTTTCTTGGGTTTATAGGCCTCCCTTTCCAACATCTGGCTACCTTTGTTCAGTCTGTCTGGATCAAGTCCTTCCAACAGGGCTGATCGACAGTGAAATAGTTAACCTCTTTGGAAATGATAACTAAAGTTATTTTACTTAACATATACATGATGATTTATAACAAGTGATAGATGATTTATTACTAACATTTTCATTGCTGTTAAAGTACAATAAAACAGGGCTGCCTTGAGAACCCTGGTCTTTAAATCTGTCAAGTAAATCAGAAAAAAAAATACCCTATATTTTATCCGTCCTCTTCTTACGCACTTGAAAAGAGATCCATTTCTATTGTATTTAATACAATCACATTCATGTTGTGACACAAACTAACTTAAAACAAAACAAAACAACCTTTCCCTCCCTCTCTTCAGAGGGGTAAGATAAAACTGATTTCCAAGCATGCAGCTACTCATTAGCATGCTATTTTGACCAAGTACCATCATTAAAAGTTAAGTATCCTCCTATTGTCCCCAGTCTGAGACGCCACGGGGGTGATACATAAAAAGAGGCTTTCATGATGAAATAGTTTAGATAGTAACACTTCATGATACCTTCATAATATCAACTACAATACGTAAGTAATAAGGACAGAATCCCAAATTGTCATATGCTTCCTTGATCAGAGAGCACCAATGCAATTCTTTTCAATAAGTGGTCACAACAAGAGAATGGGGTTCAGCATTCTGAGTTCCATTTCCTGTTCTGTCACATAGTTATGTGTCAAATTTGTATTATGCAGCATTGTTGTAGCCATGTTGGTCCATGTGGGTCATATCTTTAGTGGGACCAACTTTTGTTGGTGAAAGGGACAAGCTTTCAAGCTTACATAGAGCTCTTCTTCAGCTCAAATATATTACCTTACCCATCTTCTCTTTAAATTTGTACAGGGCCGGCTCCAGGCCCCAGCATGCCAAGCGCGTGCTTGGGGCGGCATGCCGCAGGGGGCGCTCTGCCGGTCGCCGGGAGGGTGGCAGGCGGCTCCGGTGAACCTCCCGCAGGCGTGCCTGCGGAGGGTCGGCTGGTCCCACGGCTCCGGTGGACCTCCCGCAGGCATGCCTGCGGATGCTCCACCGGAGCCGCGGGACCAGCGAACCCTCCGCAGGCACATCTGCAGGAGGTCCACCGGAGCCGCGGGACCGGCTTGGGGTGGTGAAATTGCTAAAGCCGCCCCTGATTTGTATTATGATTTTTTATTCTTATGACATTTTATCTGATTGTGATTAAAGTGTCACTGTGTCCATATCTTCCAAAGAACATAGAACAATATGAAAAATGGCAAAGAAATGTATTACATTCCATGTCATAAAGTCAGCCTAATCTCTAGACTTAATTTTGAAAAAGTCTATTGTCTTGCTTTTATGAAAGACAGAATTTGCAAACAGTCGCAAGAGGATGATTTACACAGGTATATATAACAATAGTAAATACTATTTGTAGCAACTATTGGCAGATATTGCCCTTTTTATAATCACCATGTATTTGATGTTTCCTAATAGTCTTCTGTATTCAAATCACCTTTTTTACATTATGTGTACTGAAAACACATAATGAAAACAAGGGATATGGAGAAATTGGAGCATGCTCCTTGTTTAGGAACCTTGTCTTTCTTCATTTTACATCCATTATAAAACTCCCACTGACTTCAACAGGAGAAGGTCCTAGATGTGTACCACACAAGAGGATACTACTTGTGATGTGGTTCCCATAGAGGTAAATTCATCCCATTCTAGCCCTGGAGTGCTGCAATTACTGAGCTACGCGTTTGGAGCTTGTGTCTTTTATGACTCATTCTCCCCACCACTCACCCCATTATTTTTGTTTCTTGTCCTAGTCCCAGGCAAACTGCAAGTATTGCATGGTTGTCCCCTCTAGTTGACATTTCTGCCTTATTATCTGCAAAGTGTTTCATTTTGAGGTACGAAAATCTTGTTTCTTTCATTAATGCTCAGAAGGCATCCATTCATTTAACATCTGTGATTGTCCAGATGTTTAGGAGGGAGGCATGTTTCTGAAATTCTGAGGCATCTGGAAAAAACAGTTTGCTCACTGCTGACTTATTCCATTTATTTAATGTGTGCTTTCTCCTATTAGAAATATAAGCAGAAAAAAGCAGCTGATCAAGTTAGCTGGGCCAATACTTCCATTAATCTCCTCATAGCACAAGATGACTAGGGAGCTTTTATTCTGTAGTTCACAAACATAATAGACAATGTTGATTCAGTATTATCATGGTAAAGGCTAATCACAAGAAGTCTCTTCTCGAAGCATTATATGAATGTTTCTCTGCACATCCCAATGGATGAGTTCCAAAGCACACTCAATAGAATATTTATGCCACAAAATAAATGAAATTCTTATGACATCACAAGGGATTTTTCTGTTTATGAATCTCATGCCTTTTCTTTCATAAAACTGTTAGTGATGCAGGGAATGATAATAGGGTATCTTGGAGATGTACACAAATTGATGCTTGAACTTTATTCTAGTTGATAGCTAATGGCAAAGGCATCTTCCCAAAGGAACGATATACAGCAAAAGATTAGATATTATTTCAAAAAGACTATCTGTCTGTCTGTCTATCTATCTAATCATGATTTCTAAAAAGCGATTTATTGCTAACATTTTTATTGTTAAAGTACAATAAAACAGTTGAGAACCCTTGTTTCTAAACCTGTCAAATAAAACAGGAAAAATACTATATTTTTTCATCCTTTCCTTATGCGCTTGGAAAAGGATCTATTTCTATTGTATTCAGTATAATGACATTAATGTTGAGTGATAAACTGCTAAAACACTAAAAAAGAATAGAAATTCAAAATTACGGGATAAGATTTACATTTAGCTTGCTTCTGATTTTTCCCATTATAGTCATTATGTTTGGTCCAGTGAGTAAATTACTATGTCATGTGAAATGTAGTTTCTTAGGGTCTCATATGTTTTCTCCCTGAGCCTGATTCAATGAGGGTCTTTTTATTGACTCAAATGGACTTTGGATCAGGACTGTTTTTTCATTTGTTGGCAAAAGGAGACAGCAGAACATCTTGGATATAAGGAGTTAAACATTCCTTTAAATACTATGTCTTAATTTTTTTTTGTTGAGTTATGGAAGAGATTTTATTTTTAAGAAAGAAAACCTGTTCAAGAAAATAAGTTGACATGTGATGGAATGTTCACTAAATATCTATGAAAAACAGATCATTTCAAAGTTCCAGAAAGAGAATCTAAGGACCAATAGAATCCACAAAACAAAGCAAGATGTATTTTGAATACAAAAGGCTTTAATCCAGGGGGCTTGTGTTAATTTTTCTTCTGGGAATTCACTTTTAAGTTTTAGAAAAAAAATGGGTTTGGATCAAAAATTAAATCCAGGAATTTAAAACTGAGCATTTGAAGACTAACATTCTATTTTCTGCAAATCTTAAATTTTATCCTTAGGAAAGCTGTACGGGGGTTCGACCATTAAATAAAAAAATTAATACCCTTAATATTTTGTCTCCAGTGAGGAGTTCAGCTGTTTGGAGAGGTATAAACAGAGTACTCATGTACACATGAAAAGACAAGTATGGGATTATAAATACAATCCATATGTAGAAGTAACACATTATCTCATTCATAGTTTAATATCTTAGCCTTTCCATTTTTGTTTGATTTCAGAATTCCACAAATGATTAAAATTTGGGCTAAATTTGTAGAATAGATCTAGGTTGTATGTTTAAAACAGCCCTGTAGTGAGGGGTTGTGGAAGCACACTGAGCCTGTACAACCTCGTGGAGATGACATACCCCCACAAGTTCTGGGGGATTGCAGTGCCTCAAAGGACCTAGCTACATCTTTAATAGGGTGCGGCAATAGCTCCCCTGTGCATGGGCCAAGCTCTGCTAACTGGTACAGAGAAGGAGCAGGGCTATGGGCTTGCCTCTATTTCTTCTGAGAGTCTGTAGCCATTAAAGAGGGTAGCCTGGACCTGCCATTGACTCCATGAAAACAAAAGGACTTGGGTTATATTTGGTCACTATTAGAGGAGCCACAGGAATAGGGGAGGAGGGGAAAACTCCCTAGGCCCCACCTCTTGGAGACCTCTACTCCATAAAAGCAAACAGAGCTGCAAAGCAGACCATGTTGAGTAATATTACTGGCTTCCCACTTCAAATACTTATACAGTATAGCTAATATTTCTGTGTGTGGTATCAGAGTTTTATATCTGTGTGTAATGACTACTTTGCCACTATAGTTGTTTTTCTCTGTATGAAGGTATTGCTGGTGAAGGGTATAGTAATGGGCTACCAGCCATGGGAATCTTTTCACACTGCAGGCACAATACGGGTAAATTAAGTTGAGGAATAATGACATTTGGATGGGCCCCAAAGCACTAAATAGAAGTGGGATCCCCATCCTACACACACACACACCATGCCATGTACAGCGTTTCATATACAGACCCATTGAACCAAGGCGGGATTGAAGATACATAGTATGAATCTATTGGCCTAATCAATGGCTTCTCTCCCCACTGTCAGCTCCAGACTTTATTCAGAGCTGTGGGAAGGATCTGACAGTTGAGAGTAGAGATATAGGAGGCATTGACCCTGCACTAGGCACTCAGTGGTAGGCCTTAGCAGAGGGAGGCAAACATGGTTAAGAGGCCTTGATCTCTGAGAGCATTCCTGATGCTGCAGATGATGATGAGCATGCAGGGTTAGAGAAGTAAGCTGGAATACCCTACCAATGAGCGAAATAACTTTCCTCACATACCCTTCCAACAACCTTGACCTGACATGACCTCTTCTTGAAGAAAGAACTCTGCCCCCATTCCCTTCAATCCTTGATTTCCTTGCTGAGATTACCCTCCAAGGCCCCAATTCAGCAATGCTCGGCACAGCATTCTGTATGGGCCAGCATGCAGCATCAGGGCCAGTTGGGGAAGAGGTTTCTGTGATGTGGACCTTTATCCCCAGGGGATTGAACTGAGCTTCCAAATTTGGAGCCCAGACTTGCAGTCCTTATTCCTAAACTTCCACTCAATGCAAAAGTCTATGGGCATTTTGCCTGAGTAAAGATGAGATAAATATGACATTCATTTTAACATTAGTATATATTTTTTAAAAATCAGAACACTGAAGCAAAGTTGTCAATTAACTTTGTATTTTCTATTAGGGTTTTTTTTTAATTATTATTTTTTGAATATTTGGTTTGTAACACTTGCCTCCAAGTCTTAGGGATATAGTCTCCTCTAGATGCACGTGTATAGCTCACCTAAGCATTATTGTGAGTTACCCATGTGCATCAAGAGGGAAAAAAAATTCTTTTTGAATGCCAAGTGACAGCTGGTGTGGAATTTTTGAAGCTGCTGTAAGTTCTAACCCCCTGAAAACATGGGTGTATAATTAAATTCCTAACATAAACTTAACTATATTGTGGTAAAATGCAAAAATGTACAATTAAATAGCCATGATATTTAAGATATGAAGCTCCAGAAATATGTAAATAACAGAAGACTGCATCTAATGCAATCACTTAAAGGTCTGAATGGAACAAATGCATAAAATAAATTCTCTAGCTTTTTTTCCTTCCAAAAGCCAGATAAATTCTTTACTTTCCTAGTCTAAACGAAGACAAACAAAACCTCTTTCACATCTAGAATAACTGCTACCTTCAATCTTTTGTATGTGTTGTAGCATAACTGTTCAATATTAAGGCAGGCACTTAAAGCATTTAGGATTGACTGAAAATGTTCAGGAAGGATAAAAGCTTAGTGAACTAATTCAGGAAAAATCATATTTATCTGAGCCAATTTCTGTAGCTTGACATTTTATGATTTACTTCTAAGCTGCTAAAAGAGCTTAAGAAACCTTTTCCTCTTGGTTTGTCTGATTTTTTTTTCTTATGCTGCCTAATCCTGCCTGAAATTTGTGCAATTAATATTGAAGCAAACATCACATATATTGACTATGACAAACCTAAAGATGTGTGAGATTAGAAATGGTTATGTACTCCATGAAAGCTGGGTGATGCATGATAACATTAGCACATCAGCCCAGAGAATTGAAAGCTGTATGATGTTCTGAAAAATAGAGCTGATAACATACGGTGGTGTTGAAGGGAGGGATTTGAGGGCTTCTAATATTTCTAGCTTTAAATATGTTCCAAACCAACTATCCACAAAAAATAAAATTCTCTGAGTCTTTTTTATCATTCAAAGTTCAGGGCAAAAAGAAAATGAAAATTATAAATATTGAAGGTACTTGGATTGTAATGGTACTTGAATCATGACTAAATCCTTTAGGAAATCTCTTTGGGGGGGGGGGGAAGAAGAGTTGGATTTAAGGGGAAAAATGTGTTAAGTTATATATATATATATAAAATACTTAACACATTTATATATATATATATATATATATATATTAAACACATAACCAAAATTGTCAGTGCACTGTGTGTGTGTGTAGGTGTCAGCCTGGAAACCTAAACCAAAGTCAAGGGGCATAAGTTCTATGTTTTTAAACAGGCATGCAATGATCTGGCAATGGGTCCAAAACACACATGTGTGCGCACACCCTGGTGTGGATTAATCCAGTTCTTGGCATAATTGATTGTACAGGGGAAGGTAAAGTTAGGAGGTGGGGAAATATGTGATTACCAGAAAAATATGCACACTTTAAGAGTTATTTGACGACCTGTTTTGGAGGCATCTCTCCTTGGAGAAGAATTTGATCCATAAGCATATCTTAACTGAAGTGAGACCGAATATTTTTTTTCTGTTTTAGGGTTGTCATTATATAAATTGAAGATGGAAAAGACATAATACACCGTCTAATAGAGAGAGCGGATAGTGTCATGGGAAAGGTACAGAACTGCTCAGACTCATAGAATTTTCATCCTCTGTGGTTCTACCATAGTCCAGTTGAATGACTTTGGCAAGTCACAATCACGTGCTGAGTTTGGTGCCTCATTTTTATTTTTTTGTTTGTTTCACAACTTGAGACACCTTTGGGGGCATCCAGAAAAATAAGCAACCAAATTCAGAGACAACTTTTGAAAATATTGGTTGCAGCTCCCCCGTTCCTCACTTGGTCTTTCTGTGAATGGAGATAAGATTTAACTAACTCACAAAGGGTATTGTGAGTCCAAGTTCACTACTACCTGAGAGTGGAGCTGGTCAGGAAATGATTTCCCCATCTCCCCCAAGGAAAATGTTCTATTAAAAAAGAAGAAAAAATCAATTTCATATGAATATGTAACATCCATAAGTGTTGCATCAATCACCTTTTCCAAGTGATTTTTCAGTTTTAATTGAAAGGAAGATGACTGTCAGCCATTGCTGACTGGTGTTCAGTTATCTTCTGTCCAATCAAAACTATGACAACAATTTGAAAAAAGTGCAGAATATGTTTGTGTGTTAATTATGTTTTTATGAGGTTATCTTTGAGTGTTTCCTTGAAGGTGCTGCATATATGCAGCCAGTGTCATAGTACTGACACACATTTTAAAAAAATAACCAAAGTGCTAATTTTTAGTGTGTTGGACCAACATCTGTAACACAGTCCCCAATATAGTTTAGTCCCACAGGACTGCTACAAACTATGGCAGGTGGTTGTGCCTCTGTGAGCTGATACTACTATGTCATGATTTTTCACAAACTCAAAACTGAACAAATTTCATTTGAAAAAAAACAATGAGTTTTCAGATATAATTCTGACTATTTAAGTGTTCATTGTATTGAATGTATGTACTTGTCCTCGCAGCAAATGAGAGCCATAGAACATCCATATTTTAAATAAGTGTTATTAATGATAGAGGGTTTTGGTAAGTTTGGAGGAGACAAAAAAGTTTAGTTTGTAACAAATCCAGTTTGAATTGTGTATAATAATCACTCCGTTTTCTGAAGGACTGCCAAGACAAAAGCATAAATTTCCCATGTCTCCTGAGCATGTGTTCTCCTTTTAGATAACAAAAAATAGAGAAATATGATTCTTCAATGGTTTCCATTTCCACGGGGATAAGAATGAGAAAGATGAGTGTTGGCTTTTTTTTTGTTTGTTTGTTTTTTGTTACTTAGACAAATATGTCCTCTATCCATTGTTAGCAATGTCATATGAACTTTGACATTAATATTCTGGGTGGCGTATGTATATAGGCACACATTGTTTGTGGAAGTTGAGCACTTATGAGAGGTCGCTGAGCATCACAGGACAAGATGGTAACTTAAAAATTCAATGGTTTTAATGGCTCTGATGATAAAGTAATGTATTTCATAAAGTCCTTTCTAAATTAATTGTTCCTCACTGCCAGCCCCGGTCTGATACTCTTTTCATTTATCTCTGTGGTTTTGTGAATTTGTACTGCTTCATATTCAGTTCCATTTGCACTTCCTACTCCACTTATTGAATGCACATGCTACTGCTTCATCCAAACATTCTATTCATTCCCATTCCAAGAGCCCTTCCAGGGCTGGCACAGAGAGAATGAGCTTATTAGCACCTTGCATTAACTTTCACGGAGCAATTTCTGTGACCCTATAAAACTTTTGCTGCTTCTTATTTTAAAATACAAATGTTTTATTAAAAAACTGCATGATTGAAAAGTGACCGCATTAGTCTATAAACTAGGGAGTTTGAGTTTAAAATTACCTTCAAATGGAAACGTTTTGTAAAATGTTTGCATTTGGTGCATATGCATATTGACCAATTTTTTTCCAGAGGTATTCTCAAGAATCCAGACTAGTGGTTTAGCTCATATAGTCAAAATACCCCAAGTGTTACATGCCACTGAATATCCTTCTGTTTACTGGGACAAGTTCAGTCCCTGGGGGAAAAATGTAACTAACTAAATAAAATCCAAAATTTCAGGAATCCTGTTGCAGGTGTTTTTTTGTAATTATCAGCACTTGAAATTTTAGCTAAAGCCTTACAAAGATTACATTAACATAAAATGTTGTGTTCTTTTGATTTAATATATTCTTTGGGATAAAATATTCAGCAGTACTAAAGGTAGGGATAATAAATTATTACCTGCCAGGTGATAAATAGTACTCTATGTTGATGAGAAATATTTTTTAAAAATGCAAATTACTCATTTGAAGTTGACACTCAATCTGGTTAAAAAATATGCCTAAAATTCAGATTTGAAAATCCACTATTAAAGTAATGGGGCTTTTTGAATTGTAGCAATTACTGATTCCAAATTAGTAGGTTCTCCTTTAAAATTTTCCTGTTACATTACATTTGTCACATAATGTTGTTCTACTTCATTCTACATTGACATACAATCCTGATTGCTAAAACGAAGCAAGATGATGAGACTCGTGCTTTTACTTTGGAGTTTGTGATTCAAAAGAAACCCAAAGACTGTACAATGCAAATGAAACATTTTTTACTGATTACACAGCTACCTTTTCTAAACTGTAATCCAGTCCCTCTCTTCAGAGAGTTTTTACCTTGCTTATTCCCGTACATTATTTGTAAATTATTCTAATTTATTTTATAATTCTATTGTACTTATTGTGTATTTTAAATACAATGGTGCCTGCTTCTGATATGACTCCACATTGCCATTAAAAATGCATATAGTGTTAGTTAAATTTATATACATGTGGGATTACCAAGCTTCTCCAAGCTTGAAAGTTAGCTATTGCAACTCAGCTGAATGGCAACCAGACTACCAATGTTGCAAGCTAATTCTGCTGCCCTTTTTAATGTTGAACTCCCATGAAAATCAGTGGGAGGTTTAGAGGTGGAATGGCTGCAGTGCTGGGCCTGTGAAAGGGTTTTGGTTATGGCAGGTCTATTAACCCATAAAATATTTTCCGTGGGTGAAGTAGTAGAAACCTCATCTCTTGGCATATTTAAAACTAGACTACACAAAACAATAGTAAATGCAGAATAGGGAACAATACTGATGTAGGACCAGATGAGCTAATAGGTCTTTATGTTCTTACAAAAGAGCCCAGAAGGGAACAAAATAATGGGATTTGTTCATTCTCCGCTTCCCACTCCCACGTAAGTGAGTTGTGGTGGGTGTGTGATTGGATGGGAAGGGGGAGTAAGGCCATAAAGTTTCTGTGGGGTTCCTACTCCCAAATCCCATGAAGTGTTCCCAGCTGGGGAGAGATGCCTTCTTTCTACATAGCCCTGCAGATCCCACCCTGAGCCTTTTTGGATGTACTGATGCTGGCTTGCTGAACATGCTGCACTCAGACTCTGTGGAGGGGAGCAATTTAGTGGGAGCAAGTTAATGTTGCCTCAGGGAACACTAACACTCCACTGCAGTTTTGAAGGGGAGATACCATTTAACATAGCTCCTCCTGCACAACATTACTCTTGCCCAACCCTGAGTTCTACAGGTATTCTATAGAAGGGGGTAGGTGGCCTTGTGGATCATGTTAGAAAATATTTTGGGTAGAAAACTTTTCCTTCCTGCAGGATCTCCCCATGGTTTTCTCTACGGCTTTCCTTCTTTCCAGAGAGATAATACAAACCTATGGACATTAAGATGGCAAGATCCACCACATTTCTGTATTAAGATGAGGAATTTGCATTTCATTTGTTAATTTTCTGCACTGGAAAGAGATTTCTTATGATCTGTATTGCAGGGGAAGTGTCATTTGGACTAGGAATAACACGTATAACAAAATGTGCTCCAGGCAAAGTATCAAATGACATAAGAACATGTATACCATATGCAGCACCTGGGAGAGACTGAGATGTGATGGTCTCTGATACCTTCAGCATATGAATGACATCCAGAACTATGTCACCTTCTAAATAATCAGAGGGGTAGCCGTGTTAGTCTGGATCTGTAAAATAATGTGCACAAAGTACATCTCCTTCTTGAGAACAACACTTGGGTGCAGTTGGGTGAATTCACATGAAAAGTTGGCTCAAGGTCAGCCCAGGTAAAAACAAGGTAGTAGAGGGAGAAACACTTAGACAAATTCCCCCATTGAAAGTCTCTCACCTTTAGTTGTCAAAGGGATGGGCGATCTCAGGGTCCCATTGAATTATTTGGTATTGCTGTTATTAGATGCCTAAATTGCAACAGTGGCCAGAAAAAAGGGGAAAAAAAACCTTTATCTATCTCTGCCTAACTGCATAACCATTCCCTTTCTCTACCGATGTCACCAATAGCCATGATGTTCCGTGTGTTGGTCATCTTCTGGCTAGACTATCACAGTGATGCAGATTATAGTGATCACCTAAAAATTAAAGCTGGTACAGCTTACATTAACCTGCTTCCTGTATGTATAAGGTTGAGGAGAATGTATTACAGCAGTGCTCTCCACTACTACTTCCAGGTCTATTTCAAGATCCCAGTTCTTACATATACTAGGGCCTAGTTAAATCAGAGGTTGTGTCTTTCATAGCTTCTTCTATAACCAAGAAGGAATCCATCACTAATAAAACCCAGATTTGAATATATATGGTGCTAAGATCATGGTGTCCTCTCCACAGAAGACCCATAACTATGGAATTCATTACTATATCAGTGTCTTCCCATTTTTAGAGTGCAATGAAATTTTCATCTCTGTACAGTCTGAGAATCTTAAAAATTCATCTGTTCTGCTGGGGAATTCTTACCCATAAATGATTTCCTGAAAACCCTTTTTTCCTGCCAGACATCTGGGAATCTAAAGCTCCAAGACACATGCAGGACTTTCCCAAATAACTGTAGTGAGTCTCCTGAGGGCACACTGTTAGGCTATATTAAAAGTCTGTTGAAGCCAGGGAATGTTTTTCCACTGACTTGAATGGGAGTTGGATCGTACCCTCTTCAATTATACATTGGGATTTGTCAACTATAAAAAACACTTTAATTGAGGTTGGGGGTGGATGCAGGACAATTCTTCCTTTCAGAGGAATGATATATTTCTTAATTTTTAGGGTGCCCAGATACCACAATGAGGGACTTATTAGAAACCATTTATAACACTAATAATGAACTGAGGAAAATCAGTAATCATGAGGTCTGGGTTCTGTTCCTGGCTCTGTTCCATACTTCCTGATTGCCCTTACACAGGGAAACTATATTTTTGGGTGCACAACTTGAAACCTTTTCAAGAGACACCCAAAATTGCTGTCCTCTTTTTAAAAATGGCATCTTTAATCTCTGTTAACTTTCATTTTCCCATCTGTAAAATAAGGACAATCATTCTTTGATACCTCACAGGGATGTTTTGAGGCTTATTCCTCAAAATGTTTGTGAAGCCCTCTGATACAACGGTGATAAATAAATAGAGAAGTATAACAAATTGTGTTCCAGTAAATGTTCCCCGTGATTTAGGCCATATACCATAGTACCACTATTGAAGGTGCACTCTCCCAGATTTTTTTAAATGGTGCTTGTAAACTATTCTTTTAATCTGTGAGCCTCCTCAGATTATATTTTAGCTACAAATAGTGTGGGTGATAAAATTTTAAATAAGAACATTAACCATGACAAAGAAAGAAATGAAAAAGAAACAAAGACATTGCCCCATGTGTACTGTATAATGAGTTGCTGTCCTCATTTTTCACCTGAAACTAATCGTTACAATGCTGCAGTGAACAGTGCCTCATCTATACATATCTATCATGTCTCCAAAGGATGCTCTAGAGAGGATGTAGATCAATATGAATTCATTTTTTCTGGTAATGGAAAATATTTGAACTGTTCAGTTATCTGATGCCAAAGAGGACTACAGGGGGTATCATGCTTGCGTTTCTCCCGGTTGCCCTGACAATTTCAGGTGCATGTAAACCTCCAGCTTCACATACACTTTTGACAGGTGTGCTAAAGAGACCTGAATTATTTACACTGTTGAGAAGGTAAAATATGTGATTAGCAAGTGAGCAAAATTTCTCATTAAATACAACCCACTCCCACCAAAACGCATTCTCCTGAACATAGTGCATGTATCTGAAAACACCCACAACTCTGAAACAAGGAAATAAAGCTAAAACAATATGAAGTTTAAAATGTTCTATCTCCTTTATTTCACATTATAAACATATCAGAAATGTTCTCATGATTACATAAGGATCAATGGTAAAATAATCCATTCTATTTTATTTTAAACATTATCAAGCACCCAAGCAGAGAACTTGCCAGCAGAATTATTAAAAATGGCTAGTGATCACACTGTTGATCTCCTGTGGAAAATTAGCAGTGTACGAATGACTAGAAATTGGCTAGACAACTGGATGCAAGGACTCTTTCTACCCTTACCAAAGAAAGGAGACATAACAGAGTATGAGCAGCAAAGAATCCTATGGCATCTTATAGACTAACAGACATTTGGGAGCATGAGCTTTCGTGGGTGAATACCCACTTCGTCGGATGCAACAAACGTTGCATCCGACGAAGTGGGTATTCACCCACGAAAGCTCATGCTCCCAAACGTCTGTTAGTCTATAAGGTGCCACAGGATTCTTTGCTGCTTTTACAGATCCAGACTAACACGGCTACCTCTCTGATACATAACAGAGTATAATAGTCATATAATCTCCCTGATATCACATGTGGGCAAAGTTTGCCCTACATAATCCAGGATTGCATGAAGTGAATGATAGAAGCAGAACTACCAACACAACAAGTAGGTTTCAAAGAAGGATGAAGTCCTTGTGATCAATTCAGTAATGACCATCCATCATATCATTAAAAAATGCAGAGTACATTCACCCATTTCACTGGCTACTCCAAAACGTTTGATACCATCCAACATGACAATCTTTGGAGGATGCTGTCAGACATGGGGATTCCAAAGTACCTCATTTAATTCATTGTAAATCTCTACCATCAACAGCAGACCCAGGTGCAAGCAGCTGCAGGTGACAGTGAGTGGTGTGAGACAACCGTATTCTCTCCCCTAAGCCTTTTCAATATTCACACAATATTTAGTATGAGACAAACTCTGGAAGGTTTTGACAGAGTGGAAGGAGTTGAGATTTCCATAGATTGATGCCTCTTAACTGACCTCACATACATTGATGACAACACTTTTTGCTACAAACACTGATGCAATGCAACAAATATTAGAGTCTGTAAAAAATATTAATAAGAAATATGGACTATCCCTGACTGTGGGTAAAATTAAATGCATGCTTGTAGACACAGTTAACAAAAATATAATACAAGTAGTGGTTATGATTCATGGTCAAGCTGTAGAGGCAGTAGTTTCGTTCAATTAGCCGGGTTTATCCCTAGCCTAGCTGTTCCAAAGAAATCTGAAGAACACTAGGAATGGCTCACTCACCCACGGCATGCCTTTCAAAAGTTTTGAGGAAAAAAACCATGGAATCTCATAATGTATGAAGGTTTGACAGGCAAAAAGCTTATTTTTTTCCATAGTGATTTATGGATGTGTATCATAGGAAATTAACGCTGCTGGTAAGAAAATTGAAGCATTTGAAATGTGGTGTTGGCAAAGAATCTTGCACATCCCCTGGATGGAAAAGAAGATGAACGTTTATATTATAAATATTATAGGAAAGAGGCAGACATTGCTGTCAGAAATCAACAGGTGCAAACTTACGTACTTTGGTGATATCATTTGCAGAGATGGACATAACCTCAAGAAAATTATCACGGAAGGAATGGTGGCAAGTCATCATAGTGGAGGAGGAGATGGATTAATGGTGTGTGGCAGATAATAGGACATCAGAAGCTGAGTGCTTCTACCTAGTGATGGGCCAAGAAGGCTTCTAAAAATTCTATGATATCACCAATAATCAATATATGTAGATTACTTCTCAGGAATCAGATTGTTAATAAGAAATCATTGTAAGTGCCTTAATAAGTTTGGAAAAGGTTGAGTTCTAATCATATTGTATATTATTTGCTAACTCACAATATTATCTTATTAATTATAAATATCCAGAAATATACACATTTACTGGAAGATATTTCTCTTTGTGAGACACTTTCAAGACATTTAAAACCATCATAATAGGGAATGAAGCAATGATGCAATATTTATACAAATGGAAATGCCAAGAAAATCTGCAGTACATTAAAGTAGCACTAACATTTGCCACAACTATGAGCCACAAATATCAGCTGTGTTGCCATTAGAAGGCTTAGACAATTAGAGAATACTGAATGAGAAACAAAAACAGGATAGAATTAAGTACCTTTCTGTTCCCAGTATCATGTACATACTTTATGAAACAACAAAGTAGTGGAACTCCAGCATAGACATATGAAACAGAGGTCTACAGAGTTGCACACTCTAATCTCATTAGAAATCAATGGGAATTAGGGTGGGATACCCAAGTCTCTTATGTCCCTTTGAAAATCCCAGAAAAGAATAACTCAGACATATGTCTATGCCATATACAAATGGCTATTACATATCCTATTGACATTCGTTCACACCATTTTGAACACACAGTCCTGGATGCAGGAATGTTTTAAAGGAAGAAAGAGAGTATTGGCCATAACACTTTTTTAGGTCTAAGCTTCTTGTGAGACATGAACAGCAGGAGTAGACAAACTCCTCAAAAGATTTTCATGACAAACAGCCTGTAGTAAAGTATAGATACAGGTCTGAGCCAAAAGGCTGGGTTCAAATACTCTCAGTTTTGAACGTGTTAATATCTAGACCCAAACTCTGATTTTAGTAATGAAATAGGGGGCTAGAAGAACTATATAGCATATATTAAATGGGGGCAGAATTGTCTGCAAATAGGATTTTATGGGGCATATTTATGGTTTAAATTGTGATCATTTTACTCTGTTCGTATACATTTTATTCTTAACTAAAACTCAGTATTCATGTACCTCCTTCAGCAAATCAGAAATAATTATCTGTGATTTCCAAAAGTCTATTTTATACACCTGGACTCATCTTCTCTATAGCAGAGCTTAAAATATGAAAATATGTTTATGAAATGACAATTTATTGGATTTGAATCATTGAAGTTGAAAATTAGCTTGGACCTAGCTCAATGGAATGTCATACGGTAGAGGGGGCTACTTATTAAATGTTGGAGTATTTCAGATTCAGTTTTAGCAACTTGAATATCAGTTTTAAATTATCTAAAGGAAAGGTTGGTAACTTAATTTGAATAGTAACATTTCCCTTCCCTTGGGGAAAGGCCTATGGAAATGTATAGAGGTGAAACCAAAAGGGTTCTCTAGAAATTACTGTAAAAGCTTGAGGAATGTTTTACCCATAGTTGTTGGTTTTTGTTGTTGTTTGTTGTGGTTTTTTGCTTTGTTTTGTTAATCATCCCAGAGAATTCTGTAGAGGAATAAAATACTCTACTACTTACATGTTATGTTTGGTTCAAAAAGCCCAGAGGGGGGATATCAATATCATTCTATGTTAAATTCTACAGGATTTTTCCATACATTGGGAAAACAAAAACAAATGTTGATTTTGAACAACAGATGTTTTATCAAAAAATGCTTAGTCTCAAAAATGGCTAAATTCTTGCTT
The DNA here is from genome assembly GCF_020497125.1 of Mauremys mutica. Classification (NCBI taxonomy): domain Eukaryota; kingdom Metazoa; phylum Chordata; order Testudines; family Geoemydidae; genus Mauremys; species Mauremys mutica. Next base: position 32,600,572 of record NC_059085.1, read on the forward strand.
CATTTACATGCATGCAATAAGCCTGAAAGGATGCTGGAGTAGTTAGGGCCTAATCCAAACCCCAATAGAAAGAATCCCTTATTGCCTAATTATCAGTAGTTCTGAGCATCCAGAGTTCCCACTGAATTCTATTTAATGAGTGGGGAGGAGAAAGCGGGGGTCTGGTGGGACTTAGTAGGGTTGTTATAGAAATGACTCTAAAAACTTACACAATTTAATAGAGAGTGAGCACCTTTCTATAATTGTGTTCCATCTTACTCTGTATCAGGAATATCATTTTCTATTTAATTGTATGTGATGTTTCTATAGAAAATTTAACACTTTCTTTTAAAATTGATGAGGCTTTTTCCATAAGGGTGAGTCCAAAATTTCCAAAACATCATCAAGGCAAACTATAAAAAGTTCAACAGGGGGGAAGGGGGAGGAATTGGGTGGAGAGGAGGAAGCAGGACCCCTAAATTATACATCACTTCAAAGGAGATACAATTCTTTATGTGTATTTATGGCTGTTGATTTGTCCACTTGCCTAGTGATGTAAGGTGCACAGTTCCTCATTGATTTGAATGGGATAAATTACCTTTCTGGAGACATCCTATGTTATTTATTAGAAAATTCTATCCTTTGAAGAGTTTCAGATTTGTTTAGTATTTTTTCTCCCCTCCATTCAGGAGAATTGAATAGAGCATGATAAGCCTGTTGTTAGATCACTCCTCACTATTGTAACTTGTGGATAAGTCTAATGGAAATAGGGGTGACTATGGACTCCTCCCATGGTTCCAGAGCGGGAGGCTGAGGGAAAGAGTTGCTCTCAACGTAGCATCCAAGGCCCAGATAATCTGCCTACATCTCCCAGGGATGTAGAACCTAGCACAAAGGACTTTTGTCGCCGCACTGTGATCACTGCACCCTGGGAGTGTGTCTTTTCAGGGAATTTTATAGCTGCAATTGCCCTCAGGGGTGGGGGTAGGGGTGTGGATCCTTAAATCACCATGTGTTATCTTTCCCTAATTACTACAAGGCCAGGGGTGTGGAGGGACAGATATATACCCCATCCAACACAGTACCAGTTTGTCTACCCTTCTCAGCCCACCCAGTCCCTGCTCTTTCCCCATAACAGGTCCCTGGACAATGGGTGAGTCTGCATGGCATCTGGGTGTCACACAACAAGGCACAGGTGGTGCAACCTAGTGGTTGGAGCAGGAATCTGGCCTAGCAGTAGGAGCAGAATCAGAGGGCAGAACTGGAGGCAAGCTAAAAGTCAGAAGTTAGGAATCAGGGGTTTAGAGGAGGCAGGGATGACTAGGACTGGAGCAGAGCAGGCAAAGAGTAGAGCAAAGGCTGGAGAGGAAGCAAGTCTGGCACAGCTGCAGGCATGGACCACATTGAGCAGCCACAGTGCTGCTGTTGCTGCTAGTCTTAAATAGGGATCTTGTGGCCCTTCTGTCCAATCAGAGAGCACAGTCACTTAGTGAGGGTATTGGGCCCAGTCAAGTTCACTGGGTTGCTAGGAAACTGCTACCAGAGTCAGTGAGTTCCTGACACTGAGGTTGGGAAATAGGACTGTGCCACCCAGACAACTGTTTGAATGAGATGGAGAAATTTACAAGTAGATGGTACTCTCGATGTGTAAACCTGAAGGGGCATGATCTTTCCACCTAGAATTCTAACAGATAGTTCAAAAAGAGATAACAAATATTCATTATTACGTTCTACAGATGTTCCAAGTCATTCTAGAGAACCCTATTAAATTTCTATGGATCCATTAAATTCTATTCTATTCAACTTTTTCAATAAGTTTAAATATCTACATAGCTGAGTGAAAAGAGTCTGTCTGACACCATATCTGTGACATTGGTTTTATGGCTATCAAATGAATTCAGAGAAAGCTTATTGAAATTTATGGAAATGAATTAGAGGTAAAAGGATTTAATTGAAGGTTTATTGAAAGTAATTGAAATTAACAAAGGATATTGATAGAGATGAGAAGTAATTAAATTAATGGAAATAATTTGGATTTAATTGAGATTTAATTGGGAACTACTAAAATTGAATGAAATTCAATGGGGAAAAATTGATAAGCTGTCTGCTGATTTTGCAGAAGATTGATATTAATGATTTTCAATAGTAAAAAGAAGCCATTATCAAGGAGAATATACTAGGAGAATACCAAATGCATACAAACATATATTTTGTTGTCTACCTAGAGGAAATATCAGCTTTAAACTTCATATAATTTCTGAGAACAATATTACGTATACGGTAATTTGAATTATCTGAATGAAGAATAATCCTGCTAAATATAGATTCAGAAGGCCAAACAAAGTGGTGGTGGGGGGGAGAATGCTCCATACTCCTTCAACTTTTGTTATAATTGCACACTGAAAGAAACAAGGTATAGATAGGAACAGGACTATAAGAATACTAATAATTCTCAGGATCATCTTTTGAACAAAATAGTCTATCACGATTATGGTATGACATTTTCTGGTTGCATTACTTGCAAGGGCTATACATTCTTATTTCAAAATGACTCCAGTTTTAGATGGCAAAGCAGAACATAAAGCTCTAGTTGTTAGATCATAAATATATAACTCCTGACATACACTGAGTCTTTTGAGTTTAAGTTTTGGCTAGTTGATCACTGAGGTTCTGGAAGTGCAGTGGGAGCTTCAAGCTGCAACATGGGGATTGAACCTACGTCCTGATGATAGCCTTGTGATGGCCAGTTAAGAGGCACCATGTACATTGCTAGCTTGGGATTGTCAACATTTCCCTGTGTGCAGGAGAGCGCCACCGATTCTTAAAGGGTTTGTGAGGTCTCTGTTCAAGAAGATACTCTTGACATGCATTATGTCACTAGTTACCATCTCATGTCTAAGATCTTCCCATTTTGGGGGGCAAGCTGCTTCAAAAGGTTGTGACAGGTTAACTATGGAAGCATTTGTGGAACCTTCCCTGAATTAAGAAGGGTACAGTAACAGAAACTGCATTGGTTGATGAACCCCTCTTGCGAACAGATGAGGATAAAAGCTTCATGAAAATTATTTTAGATTTCTGTGGTTTTGGTACCATGCTGTGTTATGGAATCCTTTGGCAGTAACTAATGGTGGGGAGTGGTTGGAGTTGCTTTTTGTGTGAGAGAGATGAGGTAGATTTGTACAATTGCTCATCTCAACTATGAGCTTTGACATGTGGAGTACTGCAGACTTCAATTTTGTTGCCCCTACTGTTTATACTTGTGTAACATATTAATTCAATGGGAGAGTTGTCCTCAGGAGGTTGATGATACACAATATTACATCCCCATTGTGGCTACTCACTCACACTTAACCAGGTAAATCTCCAAGATCTGCTGATTTTTCCATGTATTTATTTAATTCTTAAAATGCCTGCCTCAAGGGGTGGTAGTCTTGGGAATGATGTAGTTTCAGCAACATATCAGTGATTCTGAAACAATAAAGTCATCCTCGGTGTAGCGGGTTGGTTACCCGCTCCTGCCCTGAGGGGGTTAAAAAGCAGCCTGGGAGGGCTTGAAAGCTGCAACTCTAAAAGCTGGGCTGATTGGGGAAGCAGCCGCAGCTGGGCCACGCCCCAATCAGGCCACAGCTGGCCTGTATAAAAAGGCTGTGAGCCAGGAGCCCAAACAGTCTCCCTCTGTCTGATGTAGAAGGGCCTGGCTGCTTAGAAGCTAGAGACAAGGTACCTAGAGTGGAGCAGGGCTGGGGAAAGGCAGAGGAGCTGGGGAGCTCCAGCCTGGAAAGCCCCAGGCTGCAGGCCTTAATAAAGGCCAGGACAGGTACTGGGGCTATAGAGGGGTAGCCAAGGGTAGGCAAAGGCAGCAGGTCCAAACCCCTCTTTGCCAGTGATGAATGGCGTGTACACTGCAGTCTGCCCCAGGGAGCGGGGGCTAGATGGTGACTGGCAGTAGCCATATTCTGAGGTGAAGTAGGGGTAGTGGGTTGGGGTGGTTCCCCAGGGAGGGGAGACCCAGCTTGGTGGGGGACTGCCAGGGGGCAGCACCCCAGTTAAAAAGTCACCAGAGTCCAGGGAGGGACATGGGGGCCAAGAGAACAGGCAGATCACTGGCCTGCAGAGGGTGCTCCTGGCTGGCGGTGAGCTAATTCCCGAGGACAACCAGCAGGAGGTGTCACATGGATGAGTCCGCCTGTCTACACTCTGGCTCAAGTACTGCAAAGACGTGAAGGTATACAATCTGCCTGTGGGTTAGTGGGTACCAGAATGTTTAAGGCATTCACTTAGCCTAAAACTGAACTCATTCAGGAAAAACTCCCTCTGTTCAGAAGCTGGTCTTGGAAATTACTTCTGGAGCAGGACTTCATTTCACATTAAACAAATTTAGATTTATTTTAATTGTTATATTATTCTTATATATCTATAGCTATATCTATATCTATATATAGGGTGTGTGTGTGTGTATATATAGATGTGTGTGTGTGTGTGTGTGTGTATGCTACATATTTTCCCTTAACAATATTTTCAGAAAACAACACATCCTAGTGCTTCTTACAAAACAAACATCTTCAATTTTAGAACAAATAAACTCCAGGGGTGGCAGTTTCATAATGCAATCTATGATAAATCTGTGTATATAAAAAATCATTTACTCTCTTTATTTTCTAAAATGAACCATACATTGTTCAGATTGAAATTTCAAGTTCTTCTTCAACTAAAGTTAAATAATTAGGATTTCCATTACAGTTCTCAAGGTGATCTGTATTAGCTTTGAGGCTGGTGTGTGGGTGTGGGTGTGGGTGTGAGTGTGTGTGTGTGTGTAATACGCACACACATTATATAATATGCACACACAAGCAACATTTTTTCCTCTAAGAAGAATTTAGGTAATTGTGGTCTATCTTTGAGGTTAAATGTAGAAGATACCTTTTTGTTCTATTTATTAAGATAACAAGGGAAATAGATATCTTGGATTCTATTCTATAATTATATATAGATATATCAAGATATCTTTTAAATTGAGAAAGCTGTTCTGTAATCCAATGTACACAAAGCAATAATGTGTTCCTTTATTTAGCCATAGCTTTTCTGTAAGCAGGATTTGGTTGTAGTGCAATGTGCTGCCACACTGTGGGATACTTTCACTCCATGAGCTGGTGGAGTTTGTATCAAGAAGGTAATATGGTCGGGTTCTGAAAGGAAAGGTATCCCTAATTGTGTCTAGAGATGCCGCCTGCTGTCCAATCCATGAACCAGCAATGTTATTCTCCTAGAAGGCCATTTGGCTCACTTCCTGAATCAGAGAAAATGATGCTCTGTTAGTCCTTTGGTAGAAGAATTTAGAGGTATAGATATATAAAGTAATTCCACCTGAATGGAGGCATCTATTTGCAGTTCTAAACTGTAGTTCTATATTTTTATCTTTTTGTTGCCTTAGAAATAATTTGTCCCAGATGCTTGATCCAGATCTGAGTATGATTGACTTCAATATTTTCCAAAAAATTGATTTAAATCTAATTCCTCTTGTGCATAGATTAATATAATCTGTTTTACTGTCAAATAATTGATATGTCCTGTTTGGGGAGAGAGCATATACAGGGGGATGTCTTTAAAGAGCTATAGTAATACTTTTTTTTCATCTCTATTGTTTATATATATATATATATAAATTGTGTTTATTGAAGATATCCATCTATGTTCTACTTAGGTCATAAAGAAGAGTAAATATTTATTGCCCAGTGCTAATCTATCAAATAAAGGCTATTTGACAATTAAAATTCCAACAAAAATAAAATTAAAATTCTCCCTCAACCAATCCTCCCAAGAAAAGCCTGAAAAAACAAGTGGTCAGTGAAGGTCAACAAATGTGGCTGTGATGGATCCTGTCAAAGACTCATCATGAAAACTATTTGCCAGCTGCCTTTTCCACTGTAAACCCTGGGTCTGTTAACTTAAGCATCTTGTTTTCTGCCGAGTGCAACTGCTCTGGTACCATAAAAGAAGGACTCTCATAGTCAAAATTAACACTTATTTCCACTTGGAACATAACTGTAAGCTAGTGCAGATACCAGAGCAGTGATATAATGTGCGAAGGGCCACATACATGAAGGAGTTTTCTAGTTTTGGGCATATCACAGATGTTATATTTTTAGTCCTCTGCACAATAAGATTTACCAGTCCACATTATATATATATGATTGGATATATTATAGAGAGAGTCATGGGGCCAATTTCTGTCCTCAGTTACCTCCGGGCAACCCCTGTGACTTCTGTGGTGTTGTCCAGGTATATGGAAAAACAGTTTGGTCCATGATATAGACTACAATAGAAAATATTTATGTCTTTATTCTCTAATGTCCAAATCCTCCAGGAAACCTGAGTAAATTAGTTTTTGGTAGTCATTCTCCATAGAGATTGAGACAATGAAAACCTCAACCTGGTATGACCACTTGACAAAAGAACACAGTTGAGGTATTTATTGATGCCCATGCAATCTTTATTGCAAACATAGGCTATATTAGTGCTTTACTGTCCCAACTCTCATTGGGATTGACCTGTTGATTGCCATAGTCTCTAGAGCTGGAAACAAGCGGGGGGGGGGGGGAGATGAAACTTGCACTTCCTTCAAATTTTGTTGTTGTTTTTATGTTTGTTTTTAATCAAAATTCAAAATTTCAATTTCAGAAAAATTGACCAGTGCTATAGTTGGTTAGAATATGGAGATTTAATTTTCCCATTTATGTTTTCAATTTTAAAATGTCAACCACTTGTAATAGTCATAGTACATTGACTAGACCCTTCCCATGTGCCTGCCCAAATCTACTTCACATCATTGCAGATGGGGTCTCATGAAGCACAGCTTCATGCTCAACTACCACGTGTTGGCTCCCACTGAACTGTCCTCTATGCACAATGAAACTTCACTCCGGCCTCTACCCACTTCACTCATTTCCCCTTATTGTAACATATCTATGTCAATGTAGGACTTTGGGATTGCCACTGTAATAAACCTCTAGGACTTCAGTCTCAAGGAGGGATATAACTTGTGCTCCAAACATATGGGTGGTGCTACAGCTCTTGCACTTAGTGGGGCTTCTGATAGATTTTTCCAAATCAGGATAACTGCAGAATAAAGTGTTTAAATGAGTCAACTACTTGTGGGGTGTTCATAGATCCCAAAGGTTTTGCAGTCACCACACTCTGACAAGTTGTTTGGGACAATTCATTCCTTTGGTATTGTTTTCTTCTACTATTTTTCCAGATATCTTTCCAGAACCTGCAAAATGGAAAGATGGGGAAAAGTTAACACACAGTCCTACACTATCAGACTATGCTGATATGAAGAGTTGAGCATTTTCCATTTAATCTATATTCAGTTTTATGCCACTGCAATTAGATTAGAAGAAATTGTTGTGCAATTCCTGAGTAGAATTTCCTTCTGCTCAACCAACCTATGTATTTTAGTCTAATGGAATATTGAACAATAGGCTGGGTTATTTCAGTTTTTAACAAAGGCATCATATTGGTGTCATATCCAAAATTAAGCCGAATGGTCTATTTATCAATGGAAGTTGTAGTCAGAATGCCTTTATAATAATGTGTATATATACATTTTAGTAAACTAGCAGGTCCATTCACATGGAACATACCCTCAATAAAGAAATAGAGTTAATTTATGATATCCACCTTACTAAGTGCAAAACATCTCCAAAGGATATTCTGTGCCAATTTATAAATGCATAACCACTTCCTTTGAACTCTGCCACATTAAATTGCTTCACTCCTCTCAACACTTACGGTCCTGCTCCAACCTCATTTTTAATTCAGTGTCAGGAAGATGAAATAGATTTTAGCGTTCTTGTAAAGCTAAGCTTTAGTGCCTACCATCAAAATTTTTGTTTTCAGACTTTAGCTGTCCTTCCCCTATGGTCCATACACACAAATACCCAAACCACTATCTTTAACTATTATAATAATAAATTAAAGACTCCTGCAAAACAACATGTGGATAAACTAGACAGAAGCAATAGAAGCCATGTGCAAAAGATGCAAACTGGTACCCTTTATATACCTGTTAATATACAGGTGTGCAGTCCATTGGAACATGACCATGAGGGCAATCTGCCTGTATTCCCCCACTGTATTCTGAATGGTCACTTCCAGCGGTACTACCTCCTCTGTAATGTTCAATCTGTTATATTTGGAAACTTGTTCTATTCAATTCTGAATCCCATAAATGAGTAAATGTTTATATTTTTATATTAACTGAACTATGAGAATTTTTATAGAAAAAAACAGTTGGACTTACAAATTCAGTTTAGAGCCCACAGGCAATAAAGAATGTTTACAGAAGGTAGCAAAATTATATTTCTCTGACATTTTATGCTGTTGAAATATAATTTTCAATGAGTTATACCAAGCTACAGGTTGTGTTAAGCAAATAGCTGCTATAGATTAATTGTCATCTCTCAGCTGTATGGCTTCTGTAATATAATTCATTTGCTTTAGCTCAGATGAACTAAGGCAATCACCATAACCCTTTTATTAGTACAGCCTGGGGCTTCCCTCAGTCAGCCCATTCAACCCCTTTATATGTTCTGGACTCTAATCAAAGCAAAGGTATAATTCCGGTAGCAATGCAATTTATGTATTTCTCTTTTTTAATATTGGGGTGTGTGTGTGTGTATACGAAGTTGATAGGAATTTAATTTGTGAACCCTCTTCCGTTCCAAAAAACAGAGTTAGAGTTATATTAAGCATTTGAAAATATCACTTAAGATATTCCAGCTTTAGAAAGGAAGGCTGTTTTTTAATTTCTTCTTTTCTTTTTCTTTTTCTTCTTTTTCCCCCCACAAAAATCACACCATTTTCCTGATGACGTATAACAAATATTAGTCAGTAATTGCTGATAGAAGGCAGGTGGCATGAGTCGTCTTTTGTTTATAGACTCTAACATCACCCTGTTGAGCTACCGAATTAGGCCCTGGCCTTCAACTGGCTGTGTGCAAGCAGACTTCTGGCCTAGAGCCCCACTGAATGGGCCATAATCACTATTATGGTTATGTGCGCTAAAATGCTTGGTCATTATTTGCCAAGTGTAAGCACATGTGTTTCATGTTGCTGTTGCTCCCCCTTTCATATATACAGTTTTCACATTGCTGGTGGTCTCCTAAGTAAAGAAGGGCTTCTCAAAAGCTGTATGTATTTTTGGGGTAAGTGTGTTTTTTAGAAAGAAGGGTAAGATTTAACCCTCTTCATTTCGCTATTGTCCTTAACTTTTATATTTAGTAAATTAGGTAAGGAAGCATATTTGTCAACTGATTTTTTTTAAGAGTGGGTGAGTGTATTGCTCATGGATTGATAATAAGATACATAACTTTCTATGTCTGGGTCATCAGTTGAAATACAGCACTGATGGGTAGTGGAGAAAATAATTATCCCTCAATGACATCTTGATGGTTTAGACGACATGGATTGATGGTCTCAGCCTATTTTCTAGTGGATTAATATCCGTATTCCAAAAGCTCCTTTATCACAATTCAGACTAAAGTTCACCCTTGTTTGGGAGCAGAAAGACCAAGAACTGGGTATAAAACAGAAATGTCTTTAACCCTCTCAAATATATCTGAGTGTGGATGTATGGAAGCTTGAATTGTTACTGCTAGAGCTGTACTGAGATGGCACTAAAGTAGAAGACGTCAGTTTTCAGGGTTACTCCATCAAGTGTTGCAAATATTAACTTGATTTGGTATTTTTTTAACTATGCTTTTGTTGTCTCTGTAACAGAACGCTTGGGTAGTTTTATGTTTGTTCAATAATTCTATTTTGCCTGCTTGATTAAACATGTAAATAAAAGAGAAGATTGAGTTCAGCTTCATTACTGAATGGTTAAACAATCATTAAATAAAGCAAGTGTACACAGAAAAGTTATCTGACCTTCGTTCAAAAGCTTTAGTATCGCTTGACATTTACCATATTTTGAGCTATTACTGTCTGGCCTAGGAAATACTTTTAAAATACCTTCACAAGGAAGCCAATATTTAATTAACCAAATAAAATGATAAATGAAACAGTTCCCTATAAAACTAAAATTATTTGATTTAGTGGAGATTGAACATACTGTAGGAACAGCAAGTGTTGTCTGGTTTAGATTGTCATATCCATAGTGTGTTGCTTCTTTAATGGTAATTTATGATTAGATGTTTATGTCCAATATAAGCAGCAAAGAGTTCTGTGGCACCTTATAGACTAACAGACGTATTGGAGCATGAGCTTTCGTGGGTGAATACCCACTTCGTCAGATGCATGTCCAATATAGAGCAGCCCTAGACTGGAATTTTCAGGATGCTTAGGAAACAAACGATCTATCTAGAAACAAAGAGTATGTGTCTTCTTGAGCATATGTAATAGCTTGGGGAAATAAAAATACCAATACAAGTTAAAGATGTTAATAATGGTGATGTATGACGGATGAGAATGCAACTTGGTTAACTCTATGACTCTGGAAATTCTGTATATGTAAATAGTTAATAAAGTGTCAGTAGTTGCTTCTTGAGAATATATAGTATCCCTGAGAATCCAGAATCCAATATAGTATCAGGGATGGAGCGCCCACAGCTCCCATTAATTAAAATGGTGTTTTTCTGATTTATGCTGGTAGAACTGAGTGGAGAATCAGGCCCAGGAAGGTGATTTTAGACCATTAAGCAAGCAGTGCTAAGAGGCAGATGGGGAAAAAAAGCATTTTGTTTTCAGGCATGGGTTTAACTTCCCAGTTCTGCATACAAAAAAGTTAGAGTAAGCATAACTGAGTCATTTACAGTGTTTTTAACTGTGAAGTTCTCCTGTAAGGAACACAAACAAAGAGAGAAACAGAATAAATAACACTGGAGAACAATGGGGAACTTTTTCCTCCATGGCAGCCACATCCTAGCAGAAGCTGGTGGGTTGAAAATCTCTTTAATTATAACTATTTCAAATTTAAGGATTTTGGATTGAGACGAGAGGTAGAAAGCTGCTGCTTCTTGAGAAGAGATGCTGTCAATATTTATTATTAAGTGTGGAACATAAATGAGCCCTGACAGCCCATATATTCCAGCTGCACAAGAAAAAAAAAGATCAGTCTTCTGCACAAAGCCAAAACAAACTGGCTCCATGCTGAAGGGCTGAAGACCTGCTTGCAAACTGCAATTTGCTACCTTGGGGTCTGATCCTTTTATTCCATCCCTTGTCAGTGGGCCAGGAGTCCTGTGGTGTTCTCCATCCCCTGTGAGGCCTGTAAGATATTTTAAAAAGGAAATGGATAACTTCAATGTGGCCTCCTATAAAATTGTCATGGACAAGGCAGATTTGAGGAAGAGATCTCACACCCTAGAAAATGCCTCATTATGTGGCCAGCATAATATATAGCCTCTGACAGCCAAACTACCACTTGCCTTCTTGTGGTAGAGGTTTCTTTAGCTGAAAGTGGAAGTGTGAAAAGTGGTTGTCTAGTGCCTTATAACCAGATTATCCTGGGCAGATGAGGCTCGTTAGCCATGGTATGCAGTCCATATAGGAGAAAGATCTCCGATTTCAAACCAAGAATATCAGGCCTGGCCAGCTGGTTTGTAAAAGTGTGCCAGTCACACATGCTTTATGGGTCTTCATCTTTGGGGAGTATACCACTACAATGCCAGGGTATTCCCCTGGAAGTGACATGTGACTAATTTGTCTTACCGCTGTGGAAAATGGGAAAAGGCTACTGTGTTCTAGGTGAATACGGCTAAAGAAGCAAGCCCAAGAAAGAGATTTAGTTTCCCTGAAAGTGGGAATAATGACTGGAAAATCAAGAGAGGTAGCTGAGACACTGAAAAGAGAGAGTGCACATTGACTAGATACGTAAACAAAATAGAAGGGATCGAAATTCATGAACATAAGGAAGAGTTACAAGATAATATATCATGGCTCAGTAGAAATAAGGAATGGGTTAGGAATAATCATAGCAGAAATATTACAAGATAAGATAGTGGACATCCAAGGGAAGCTGATGAAACTTAGAATAGTACTGAGCAGAGAACAAAAATTTAAAGTTATGTGACTATGTGCCACAAGTTGGTTGTATGATTGAGAAGGAGGAATTCCAGTAACAAGTGAAGTAACACAAGCTGAGTACAATATTATCAGAGCAGATTTCAATAAAGATGTGGGAGAACAAGATGAAGGCTATGATAGTTGTCATGGAGGGTGAGGCTTTGAAACCAGAAATGAGGCTGGTGAAGATATTTTTGTTATCTACTATCGGGCCATGGACTCTGACTAACATATACTTTTGTAAAGAGCGAGGAGCACTTAATGATATACAAGAGCTGCGCTAACAGGTCCCAGATCAATTCCTTTTGTCAGGAAGTAAGAGATCTAAAAAAGGAAGAGACTGTAAAGTGATCCCGGGAGAGCAGATTGCGTAACAATGTAGTTTGCTTGTAATAGACGTCTGAGTGGAAAGTCCAATGTGGGGACAAAATACGGGTTGTGGAACAAATAATAAAGTAGTGGCGCCTCACAGGTAGGGAAGTTAGCCTGAGATTTAAGGACAAGGTCAAATGGGGCTTGGATCAAGCCAACCATGATGATACCAATGAAATTGCGGGGGGGGGGGGGGGAATTGGGGAAAACATCCTTCAGAAAGTGCACAAAATGCCTATGGTGAAACAAAAGGTGGGAAATGTCCTGGCAGAGAAACATGGTGTTAGTCAAATGAGGTGCAGGAGGAAGAAAAGGAGGAGGAGGAGGAAAGGTTTAAGAGACAGCAGGAAATAAGAATGGTGCAGGGGGAAAGGAATTTTCCCTCACTGACAGATTGGTAGCTTTTTTTTTTTTTGTCTTCCCCACAGTGGGTTCGGGAGGAGAGGCTTAGTTGGGGGAGCATAGAACAAGGCTATGATGTTGCAACTCATTATGCAAATGTGGGTGGGTGTCCAGTGCAGGTATTCCATAGGGAAGGGATACAGTGATCAGATAAATTGTTTGATAAAGAATTTAAGGGAGCAGAAACAGGGGAGGTTGAGGCTCCTATGACTGACATGCCAGGGAATCAACCTCCCCCTTAACTATCATTTAGAGGGGGTGAAGATGGTAAGGTCCCAGAATCAGGTTTGTCAGGAATCACAGTTCTTCAACTTTGATCTATAGGACTCATAGGAGTTAGTAAACTCCAACCTGTCACCCAGAGACCTGTTAACAGTTGCAAGGGCACAAGATGAACCTTGGCAAAGGACTCCAGTTCTGAAACCTGATTGGCAGAATGCTGGCGGTCCATAGCTTCTATATAAACCCAGTACTAGAACAGGAAGTTGTCCATGCACCTGGGATCCACCCTGCTCCTGTGGCTTGACTTTCTGGCATCCCGACCCAGCTTGACTTCTAGTATCTGACTTGTGGTTCTGATCTCCAGTTTGTCTTCTGCTTCTGATCTCCCAGTATCCTGACCCAGCTGACTCTTGATTCCTGTCCTGTGACTGTGGACCCTGTCTCTGGCCACTAGGCCTGGCTGCCCACGACCTGACTCTGACAGCGTTGGCTGGGGACCAGGATGGAAAAGGGGATTGATGGAGACTCTCTGGGTAGATATTGAAATGATTGTGGAGTTACCTGTGCCAGGTACTCCCAGAGCGTTAGTGAAGTTGAAGCCTAATTAAACTACATCCAGTATCCCCAGTCTTCCTTCCAGTATAGCCAGACAATGAATGCAAGAGCTTAACTGCGGTTAGAGTCATTTGAAAATCCCAGCCTGAACTTTTATGAGCATTGCTTACTCTACATTATTGTATGTTTGATTACATCACATTATGAGTTCATAATCCAACAGCAAATTAAAAATATATGCACAGAAGGCCCAATCCCATTGACTTCAGTGTCAAATGGTTTGGGGTATGGTACCTGCTAGCTGCTACAAGATAGCAGGTGTTCAATCAAAGTTGTTAATGTATTTTCAGTGGATCTCATATACTTTAAAAGCAGGTAATTAGAATTATCCACAGATACTTTGAAGCCATGAATAATTCATTTCCTGCACATCAATAAAATAATTATTGTATATTATCATTCCTAGCTTTCTACTTCAATAAAATTGCTCACATCATGTCACTGTCATAGTAATGTGCCTTTTATTTCTCATATTAATGAATATTACTAGTAGAATGAGGAAAATTGTAATAAGCTTTAACATTACCTATAAGCTTTTCTGTTGTATTACACCAGAGTGATACAATATCCACATACTGACTAATCATGGATTTGCATTCTCGCCCACCTTGGCCTCCTTTCAGCACTGTCGTTTTATGATAATTGCCAAGTATTTCTCAGAACTTTTTGCTTAGTTTATCTTCATTCCTTACATACTTCCCCCTCCCCCCCCCCATAAAAAAAATCCACATAGTTTCTATTGTAACACTTTTCTTCTGATCATGCTAAGAAGTATGGTTAGAGTATCCTGTAGGGATTTACTATGATCCTGATCCTGGAAAGATGTATGCCTGTACTTAACTTCATTAGGACCACACATGTGCTTAAAATTAAGCATTGGAGAAGACTTCTTTCTACCAGCTACAGCCCAGACCTGCATTTTTTCTAATAGAATTTAGAATCTTGGTTGAAAAGCCATTTTTAATGGGAAAGTTTGCCGGAATTTTTGTTGTTGAAAAAACAGCCCAAACACATATGTGTGTTTTGATAAACAAAAGATATTTTTTTTAAATGAAAATTGAAATCTCTTAATAGAAACTGAAAATTTTGTTTTTTTCTCAAAGTTTTTGAAAACATGAATTTATGGTCTATTATTTTTTGCTAGACTTTGTTTTAAAATATATTTTCCCAAAATTTCCCACAGACAACAACCTGGTATTTTTGACTAGCCCTAATCAATGAATACTGTTTTAAGGCTTTGTTCCATACATATCCAAAATTTCTGTTAATATCAAGGTACTTTAAAATATCAGATTATAGTTCTTACCTCTTTTGGGGTGCTTTGAGATCCTAATCTGGCCCCACACCCTTTCATAAATAAAATTACAATATAAAACATTAGACAAGAGAAGCATCAATTTACTTATTATTTGAAAGACTTTCCTGATTAATATATTTTTAGATCTTAGGCATATAAACTCCTCTGTGCATTATTCAGTGGTAACCACCTCCATTGTTAGTTACACATGCACAGTGGCCATTGGGTCAAGCCCTTAATTAAGCTAGTGACATAAACAACATTCTGTTCTTGGACGTACTTGCTCAGTTCTAAGTGATTTTAAACAGAGTTGTGCATCAGCTTCCAAAGGCAGAATCTGGCACCTTTTTATGTCAAAGATTTATCATATTTCTTTAGAATTTCTCATTAGAAGTCCAATCCATTGAAATTCTTGTCAGATCTCCCATTGATTTCAATGGCAACAGGATAGACCCTAATATTTCCTTTAAGAATGCTATGTTAAAGCCACTGAGAGCTATTTTCAGCTATCTTTATTCCCACTGCACAGTACCTTACTCTATGAGTAATCATTGATTACTAATCAAATTGAAATCAATGGAACTGCTCATTCAGAGTAAGGGTGGCAGAAAACAGACCTCCTTGAAGTATACCAAGATAGAATATTTACATTTGATGTCCATGGTTTTAGCAGTTAGAAGCTGCAAGTCCCCTTCGTGGTGAGGACAAGAGGTAAACTGCAGTCTGGAGACTGAGTCATTCCATTAAAGCTCAAAGTCTTTTTGAGGGGGAAAAAATGCCCATTTTCTTTATCATTTCTCATACATCAATGAAGCTTACATTTTTAACAAGGGCTTTATTCTCTGTTCATCCACCCTGGCAT
The DNA here is from genome assembly GCF_020497125.1 of Mauremys mutica. Classification (NCBI taxonomy): domain Eukaryota; kingdom Metazoa; phylum Chordata; order Testudines; family Geoemydidae; genus Mauremys; species Mauremys mutica. The sequence goes on from NC_059085.1 coordinate 32,616,387, forward strand.
ATAGTGTTTTCTAAAAGCAGCTGTCATACTCTTAAGCCTTGACGAGGTATTTTCCAGCAGTAAACCTTACATCAAGCTGCTGCAGATTACTTCGTATTGTCTTTGGCTGTCTTGTCTATATTAGGCAAGGATTTGTGCTCTGAATCCTGGTGTTCTGTGTAAAAAGATAAGGTCAAACTTTTAGAAAGCATGTTAATCCTAGCATCTGTGGCTAGACCCCACTGATGGAGGACTAAGATCTGGTACAATATTATCAGTGGTTGCAATTAGTACTGATAGACAAAGCTATGCATAAGTATCCTTTATGATATGAAAATGTGACATTTACAAGATAAGGAAAATTAAGTTAAAGCCTACAGTTATGGTGTGAAGACTGACTAAATTACACTTTATAAAGTACCAAAATGTTCACATCTTTTGCCCCTGGTTCTAGGTCCCAATCCTGCAAACTGTTCAATGTATATGGACCTTCTGCTCCCATGACAAATGCCACTGAAATCAGTGGAGCTGGATGGTCAGGGAGAATGTTCTGGAACCCCTAAAAAAAAGCCTGAAAAAAAATTACCCTTCCAGTTATGGGTGAGGGGAGTGCTAGGGGGTAGAATAGAATGAAAAAATTGAAATACAACTTGAAAGTCCTTCATTGGTAGAAACATGATTTCTCGCCAGATTTACTAGCAGTGCCAATTACTAATGCCTCTCAAAGTACATTTCTGTGCTTACCACTTATGGACTATGTCTGCAAAAACAGTTGGTTTTGGATTTAATCACACAGCCGTCAACTCTCAAAGTAACAACAATCTGGTGGAGGAACAAAGATTATAACCAAAACTCTTCCTTCAGAAGAGATGAAAGAATGTCCTGTTTAGCAGGGCTGGATTAATGTAGGGGCTTTAGGGCCTGCGGCCCAGGACCTCAGGCTAAGGGAGGCACCGCAAGTCGATGCAGCCCGCTGCTTCTTTTCATTTGGCCTGCGGTAAGTCTCCGTGCCACGGGCTGGACACCAGTCCCCAAGTCTCAGCGACGCCCTGGGGCTGGAGCCACAAGCACCAGCTTTCCAATGTGCTCTTGCAGCCCCTGGGCAAGGGGCATTCAGGGAATCTGTGTGCTGCCCCCACCCCCAGCACCAGCTCCGTAGCTCCCATTGGACAGGTACCAAAGCCAATGGAAGCTGCTGGGATGGTACCTGTGGGCACGGGCAGCAGGCACTACACAGACCGGCATGCTTAGGGGCCGGACATGCTGGTCACCTCTGGAAGCAGAAAAGCACGGAGCCAGGGCAGGCAGGGATCTTGCCTTAGCCCTGCTGTGTCACCCAAGGTAAGTGGCTCCTGGCCGGAGACTGTACCCCATCCTGCACCCCAACCCCCTACCCAAGCCTGGAGGCCCCTCCTGCACCCAAACTCCCTCCCAGACCCCACACCCCCACCTGCACCCCAATCCCTGTCTCAAACCTGAGCCCCCTCCTGCATCCAAACTCCCAACCACAGCCCACACCGCAAACCTCCTGCTGCACCCCAACCCCTTGTCCCATCCCTGGCCCCACCCCAGAGCTCACTGCCCCCTCAGCTGGAGCTGCACCCCCTCCTGCACTCCAGTCACCTGCCCCAGCCCTGAGCCCACTTCAAACCCCCAGGGGCCCCACAAAATCTAATAGCCCCAGACCCACAGGAGAGTTAATCAGGCCCTGCTGTTTAAGTTCTGATCCTATACTTTGTCCCACACAGGACAACCCCTGCACTTGCAGAGAGGGTTGGACCCTGCCTTCATTTCCAAGTCTTAACAAATTATCTAAATATGTAGCACTGTATAACAGTTTATGACAAAAGCCCATTTTTATATAAAAGTATTTCTATCTTCTACATGTTTTACAGATTAAATATAAACAAGCACAAAACAACACCTTGAGACAAATTCTCTAATGCAGTCATTTAAATCTGAACAGAGTGAGTGCAGTGTAGGTGGGAACCAGCACCTTTCTGATTTGCTAATGCTTTACACTCTTGCCTCACCCACTTTACACAGGTGTAAATGAGTGCAAGAGTCAGTGGATAATCAGGCCCCAGGGATCAGCTCTTTAGCAGGTGTAAATTTATTTAGCTCTGGTTGAAGTCAATAGAGCTATGCCAATTCACACAGGGTGAGGATCTGTACTTAGGGATTTGTGAAAAGTTTCTCTCCACTAAAGCACTCATGGAAAATGTAGGCAGCAGGGTGTGCAAATTGATGGACAACAGCATGGAAACCTTGTCAAGAAAATGTCTTTGAAAGGCTCTGCTCACTTTTTCCCTTTGAGGGGAAGGTGAAGCTTCCAGCAGTTATCATTCATTAATATTAGGAAAATGATTTTTATCTTCCTGTTTGCGTAGTGCAAGTGTGTTGAACAAAGGATTCTTCATATTTGATGGTGAGAAAATGTGTGTGATCTTAGACTTTGCAACTGGTAATGGTGTCCATGTGAAACAGGTGCTGTGTGATTGAAGTGGAGCTGTGTGACTGAGACGACTGAGCTACAGAGAATAATCAGAGCAGTTGTGCTAGTGAATGAGCTCATAAGAACAAACCTAAAGCCATAAGAACATAAGAACATAAGAAAGGCCGTACTGGGTCAGACCAAAGGTCCATCTAGCCCAGTATCTGTCTACCGACAGTGGCCAATGCCAGGTGCCCCAGAGGGAGTGAACCTAACAGGCAACGATCAAGTGATCTCTCTCCTGCCATCCATCTCCATCCTCTGACGAACAGAGGCTAGGGACACCATTCTTACCCATCCTGGCTAATAGCCATTTATGGACTTAGCCACCATGAATTTATCCAGTCCCCTTTTAAACATTGTTATAGTCCTAGCCTTCACAACCTCCTCAGGTAAGGAGTTCCACAAGTTGACTGTGCGCTGCATGAAGAATAACTTCCTTTTATTTGTTTTAAACCTGCTGCCTATTAATTTCATTTGGTGACCCCTAGTTCTTGTATTATGGGAATAAGTAAATAACTTTTCCTTATCCACTTTCTCAACATCACTCATGATTTTATATACCTCTAAATTAGCCCCCATCATGTTGTATGTATAGTTGGGGTTATTTTTTCCAACGTGCATTACTTTACATTTATCCACATTAAATTTCATTTGCCATTTTGTTGCCCAATCACTTAGTTTTGTGAGATCTTTTTGAAGTTCTTCACAATCTGCTTTGGTCTTAACTATCTTGAGTAGTTTAGTATCATCTGCAAACTTAGCTACCTCACTGTTTACCCCTTTCTCCAGATCATTTATGAATAAATTGAATAGGATTGGTCCAAGGACTGACCCTTGGGGAACACCACTAGTTACCCCTCTCCATTCTGAGAATTTACCATTAATTCCTACCCTTTGTTCCCTGTCCTTTAACCAGTTCCAAATCCATGAAAGGACCTTCCCTTTTATCCCATGACAGCTTAATTTACGTAAGAGCCTTTGGTGAGGGACCTTGTCAAAGGCTTTCTGGAAATCTAAGTACACTATGTCCACTTGTTTGTTGACCCCTTCAAAGAACTCTAATAGATTAGTAAGACACGATTTCCCTTTACAGAAACCATGTTGACTATTGCTCAAGAGTTTATGTTTTTCTATGTGTCTGACAATTTTATTCTTTACTATTGTTTCAACTAATTTGCCCGGTACCGACGTTAGACTTACCGGTCTGTAATTGCCGGGATCACCCCTAGAGCCCTTTTTAAATATTGGCGTTACATTAGCTAACTTCCAGTCATTGGGTACCAAAGCCGATTTAAAGGACAGGTTACAAACCTTAGTTAATAGTTCCTCAACTTCACATTTGAGTTCTTTCAGAACTCTTGGGTGAATGCCATCTGGTCCGGGTGACTTGTTAATGTTGAGTTTATCAATTAATTCCAAAACCTCCTCTAGTGACACTTCAATCTGTGACAGTTCCTCAGATTTGTCACCTACAAAAGCCAGATCAGGTTTGGGAATCTCCCTAACATCCTCAGCCGTGAAGACTGAAGCAAAGAATCCATTTAGTTTCTCCGCAATGACTTTATCGTCTTTAAGCGCTCCTTTTGTATTTTGATCATCAAGGGGCCCCACTGGTTGTTTACCAGGCTTCCTGCTTCTGATGTACTTAAAAAACATTTTGTTGTTACCTTTAGAGTTTTTGGCTAGCCATTCTTCAAACTCCTCTTTGGCTTTTCTTATTACACTCTTGCACTTAAGTTGGCTGTGTTTGTGCTCCTTTCTATTTGCCTCACTAGGATTTGACTTCCACTTTTTAAAGGAAGTCTTTTTATCTCTCACTGCTTCTTTTACATGGTTGTTAAGCCACGGTGGCTCTTTTTTAGTTCTTTTACTGTTTTTCTTAATTTGGGGTATACATTGAAGTTGGGCCTCTATTATGGTGTCTTTAAAAAGGGCCCATGCAATTTGCAGGGATTTCACTTTAGTCACTGTACCTTTTTGTCTAACTAACCCCCTCATTTTTGTATAGTTCCCCCTTTTGAAATTAAATGCCACAGTGTTGGGCAGTTGAGGTGTTCTTCCCACCACAGGGATGTTGAATGCTATTGTATTATGGTCACTATTTCCAAGCGGTCCTGCTATAGTTACCTCTTGGACCAGCTCCTGCGCGCCACTCAGGATTAAATCTACAGTTGCCTCTCCCCTTGTGGGTTCCCGTCCCAGCTGCTCCATGAAGCAGTCATTTAAAGTATCGAGAAATTTTATCTCTGCATTTCGTCCTGAAGTGAAATGTTCCCAGTCAATATGGGGATAATTGAAATCCCCCACTATTATTGGGTTTTTAATTTTGATAGCCTCTCTAATTTCCCTTAGCATTTCATTTATGTTTAGATCAATGGCTCTCACCTTTCCAGACTACTGTACCCCTTGCAGGAGTCTGATTTGCTTACATATCCCAACTTTCACCTCACTAAAAAATTACTTACTTACAAAATCAGACATAAAAATACATGTCACAGCTCACTGTTACTGAAAAATTGCTTACTTTCTTATGTTTACCATGTAATTATAAAATAAATCAATTGGAGTACAAATATTATACTTAAATATCATTGTATAGTATATAGAACAGAATAAACGAGTCATTATATGAAATTTCAGTTTGTACTGACTTTGCTATTGCTTTTTATGTGGCCTGTTGTAAAATTAGGAAATATCTATATGCATTGATGTACCCACTGGAAGACCTCTGCATACCCACAGTAGTACGCATACCCTTGGTTGAGAGCCACTAGTTTAGATTAACGTTAAAAGAAAAAGCCAGGGATAATATATTAAAAGTCACATGCTGCATTTAGTCATTTCTGTACTTGATGGTGCTTTGTGTCTCTAATTCTCCTTTTCCCTGTAGAAGGTTCTTTCATAAATCCATCCTGTGGATCTATATATTTCACAACTGGATGTTCTTCCAGTTGACACTTATTTATTTGAGTCCTTTCAAACTCAATGAATTAGATAACTGGCTTACTTTACCTTTATTCACTGCATTTTCAGTTAGGGTGAAATCCATCTGAACCCTGTGTACAAAGCCTCTGCAATGCTAAGGTCCAGCTTAAGCAAGAAATAAGTTGTGCATATTTTCTTATACTATACCTTTGCATGGGGGCCGGAGGGTGAACTTCACCTTCAGTTATCTTGTTTCTTATTGGTAAAACAATCCTGATATTGAATCAGTGGATCCTGTCTAGGTGGTTATTCATCTGCATTTACACTCATGTGACATTACCAAAGCTCAGCTGGCTTCTTGGTACTTTGAAGTATCATTTAGAAGCTTTTGATTTTTAAGTACATCTGGTTTCCGTGGGGAGAAAAAAATGCATGGTCTTTCTAATTCTAGTGTACTTATTTCTGTGCTTGTCAGATCGTTCATTATTTTCAAACTTGTTTCTAGGAAGGAAAATTCTCAACCTTCTGCACTATACTTTTAGATGAGATGTATTTTGATTGCTTCAAGGGTCTTTCACTACATGACTTTCTCTTTAGATATAAAGTACATTGAGTCCATTTCCAAGAGAAATCCAAGAACTTCAGTAGTTAAAATACAACCAGCTATTGGGACAAAGGCCAAGTCCTGTTAACAAATCCTAAGTTTTATGTAAGGGACACATAGTTGGAGCGGGCATACAAAGTACTGGAAAAGACCTATATCTGCTTCTTGAGAATGAGGTACAAAGCTGCTCAGGAACAGAGAACACTCAAGCAATTGAGCTTTCACCACCACAAACATTCATCAGTGGGTTAGAGGGCACTTGAAACTTTCAGCTGACAAAATGAAAATGTTGCTACTAGAGAATTCTAACCATTTCCCTATCCCCCATTTTTCTGATCAGCTTCCTCTTGGAGTCTTGTCCTTTCCTTTGTATCTCAGTTTCTCATGCTATAGAACTTAAGCCCCCAGACTACAGTAGTTTCCGCAGAAAGATACAGAGAGACCAGGACTGTCCCCCAAACGCTAAGCAAAGTAAAATAACTAGATCTTGGTCAGAGCGGGTGGTGGTCATTTTCATTCATGATTTTGTTAACTCTAGGTTAGGTTACAACTTGCTCTTTAATAACTCCATCAACTTCAGTGCACAGACATTAACCTTTTACTTAAACCACTCCACTGGCTACCTGTACAAATCCAGGTGTATTCTGAAATCACAGTATCCTTTCACAGTTCCTCTGTATCTCCCTTTTTTCTTTTCATGCTAGGTCTCAATGATCTCTTGTTGTTAGGTTATTAAATACCCCATAAATATCACTTTCTTTGTTTGGGAGGTGGGAATTTCACTGTATTGTTCTACAGTTAAATGAAAGCGTCAGGGTTCTTGTTCTTAGATATTTTAAAAGTTAAGAAGAAAGCTGATTCTTATGTCTTTTTCTTGAGCTCCAGCAGCTTTTGTGGTATACTCAGTTATTTTAGTTTATTTGATAGTGCTCTCGGGTATACAATAAAGGGCATTATATAGCTTTCATGATGGATTGATATTTTTAAACCAACTTTGCTTTTTTCATTCTTAGTGATTCAACTTTCTTCAGTGAAGTGCAGAAGCTGAGAAATGTCCTAATGTTAATTCAAATGGAAAGAGATGGGAAAACAACTGCACCTGGGGGGGAAAATGGAAAGACACCTGGAGATGTTCCAAATGTGAATTTTCTTAATAATTAGCACATCATACACCTAGTTAGCATCTCATAAATAACCATAAAGTAGTCACTTAATGAATCATTTTGCTTTCCACTGTCAGAGGTTACAGGAAAAGCAAAATGGTTTGTTTATTTTAAGAACAGGATGCAGTTGTTCCTTTGGTCTTGTTAGAAAAATATTCCAGCACAAGAATTAATAAATCTATTTCACATAGTTACACCATACAAAATGGTGAATTAGCAACACTCACAGATATTGACTGCATGTGCTATATAATATGCAAACTTTGATATTTGATGGTTTGACCAAAAAAGCCAGTCTCTGCAATTCACCTCCTGTGGATGTAGGAATCAGAATATTTGACTTGTAATGGTCCAGTGATGCCATAAGCACCCTCAGCATTCAGCTTGCACTGAAATGAGTTAGGATGACAATAGTTGGTACCTCTTGAGAGATGACCTGATATCACTGGGAAGTGATAAAGCTGAGAGTTTTGCTTTGGAGGAAGGATGGTCTTGCAGTTAAGACATCAGACTGGAACTATTTAGATCTGAATTCAGTTCTGAACTTTTGTCGACTTACTGGCTGGGACTAATCCAAAAGCTAACTGAAGTCCATGATTAGACATCAGTTGATTTAAATGGACTCCAGATCAGGTCCTCTGTGCTTTAGTTCCTATGTGTAAAAATGGGAATAATGCTTGCTTGCATGCTTTCCTTAAAGAGGGGTGTGAAGATAAGTCTATAAATATATGAGATGAGTTACTTTGCTGATTAAAGCCCTGCTTCAGCAAAAGCAGCTAAGAGTCCTGTGGCACCCTATAGACTAACAGACGTATTGGAGCATGAGCTTTATGGCCTTGGCTACACTGGCGCTTTACAGCGCTGCAACTTTCTCGCTCAGGGGTGTGAAAAAACACCCCCGAGCACAGCAAGTTACAGCGCTGTAAAGCACCAGTGTAAACAGTGCCCCTGCGCTGGGAGCTATTCCCCACGGGGAGGTGGAGTACCTGCAGCGCTGGGAGAGCTCTCTCCCAGCGCTGGCGCCGCGACCACACTCGCACTTCAAAGCGCTGCCGTGGCAGCGCTGTACAGCTTCAAGTGAAGCCATAGCCTTCGTGGGTGAATACCCACTTCGTCAGATGCATCCGACGAAGTGGGTGTTCACCCACGAAAGCTCATGCTCCAATACGTTTGTTAGTCTATAAGGTGCCAAAGGACTCTTAGATGCTTTTACAGATCCAGACTAACACGGCTACCTCTCTGATACTGCTTCAGCAAGATACTTAAGCGTACATAACTTAAGCAAATTTGTAATCCCACTGAAGTCAATGAGTACCATGATGAATCAGGGCCTCAGTATGCGGGAGGGGAATATAGGTATTTTGGTAGACATACCCCACAAATATGGTCCATAAACTGGCTATGCCTATTTAAACCCTCTGTAGAACAAGTACAGTGATGGTTGCCAGAAATCTGAGATCCTACATGCAAAGTATTAGCAGTAGCTGTAGAACTTGTCTAAACTTGAAAGATAATGCAAATTTAAGATAGAATTTTTAATTTAAAGAGGATTAACTATTCCTGAATAACTCCATGTGTGGACACACTTATTCTTGAATACATTACTGTGGTATGTAGTATTTTTAAAATACTTTCTCATTCCAACTTCTATTTATACCATTGAAATATGTAGTATTTATTTCCTAGCCATGATAATTTGAATATATTAGGAATTTCACCCACACAGAAAAGTCTCATTTCAAATTACTAAGTTTTTTTTTAACAAGTACGAGTTAAAACATAGTTTAGTCTTCAAATTAGTATTGTGATTAACAGAGATTATGGGTTATATGGCCTAGTTTAACGTATTTTGATCAAAATGATGGGTTTAAAAAAACATTTTAATTTTAAGCATAATAGCTAAATGACAATCACCATACTGGAGAATGATTTTTAAATTATGGGTGGTAGTAAATGAGTTTCTTTTTAAAATTTGTACCAAATGAAAAACAAAACAAAAAAACAAAATTAAAAAAAAAATAAGACACAAAACTGGAAATCTAGTGACTCAAGTAGAAATGGAGATTATTTGGACAAGGTATTAATGAATTATGACATCCAAAAGGAAGAGAGATTTAGGAATCAAAAAAGTTCTTCTTATGCTTTTTAGCCACTTTTGTTGTTGCTAAAAACACATCTGATAGGATTAGAGAGAGAAAGTGTTGTATGCTGGACTGATCTGGTTAACATTTACTGCACAGAACAAATGCACAGGGGATGGAATCCTGATCCTCTTGAAGTCAATGGGAAAACTCTCAGAGTATTTAGATTCCTACTTTTTAAAGTTATTGACATTTTAAATAGTAAGTCAGCACAGTCATTGGGAGTTAAGTCATGGGAGTTGAGGGAGCTGAGCATCTCAAAGACCTGGCTGCTCATTGAACATTCCCACATTTTTTAAACTCTGCCTAACAACAATTACATCTCATTAGCACCACCCAAATGATATATTACATATTCATGGCCTTTCCTTTCAACATTCATTACCATACTGTAGTATCCTTTCTCATGTTATAAACACATGCCCAAAGTAGTTCCTTGACCCCTCCTCTCACTATGAAGTCTTCCTCTACAGAAACTTCGATGGATTCTGCCAAACTGGCATGATAGCAAATTTATTGAGGAGTATATTAAAGACTCTTTTAATGGACCAACTTCTGTTGGTGAGAGTCAAGCCTTTGTCCTTACACAGAGCTCGTCTTCAGGTCTGGGTTAACTCGAAAGCTTGTATTTTTCATCAACAGAAGATGGTCCAATAAAAGATAGACCCACAATACTGGAGAGACAAGGTGGATGAGATAATAACGCTACAAAATGTATAGAAACTGGCATGTTCATCACAGTTTGCACCTGCCCTAATTGCTAGATTTCTGTGAAGAACTCAGACTAACTGACCTCCTGAGGTCTCTTCCAACCCTAATATTCTATAATTCTATGACAGTTCTGGCATTCAACTTCCCCAAACAGAATAAAGTCAGCTGAGAAAAGAATTACTCTCACACAGTTACTTGCCAGTTTATAAATTTTTGCAGTTCACTTCTAGAGGAAGATTTTCAAAAACGGATATCTAAAGTTTGGCTTCTAAATCCATATTTTGGGATCAAAATAAGTGGCTTGGTTTCCAAGAACTGAGCTCCCAGCAATTCTTCTTGAAGTCCATATGAGCTGTTAGCCACTTTGTGGTTTTGAAAATAAAATCACTTATTTAGTAGCCTAGGTTAGTCCTAGGACCAATCTTATTCAACTTATTCGTAAATGATCTGGAGAAAGGGGTAAATAGTGAGGTGGCAAAGTTTGCAGATGATACTAAACTGCTCAAAATAGTCAAGACCAAAGCAGACTGTGAAGAACTTCAAAAAGATCTCACAAAACTAAGTGATTGGGGAACAAAATGGCAAATGAAATTTAATGTGGATAAATGTAAAGCAATGCACATTGGGAAAAATAACCTCAACTATACATACAATATGATGGGGGGGGCTAATTTAGCTACAACTAATCAGACAAGAGATCTTGGAGTCAGGGTGGATAGTTCTCTGAAGATGTCCACGCAGTGTGCAGCAGCAGTCAAAAAGGCAAACAGGATGTTAGGAATCATTTAAAAAAGGAAAAAAAATAAGACAGAGAATATCTTATTGTCCTTATATAACTCCATGGTACACCCATATCTTGAATACTGCGTACAGATGTGGTCTCCTCATCTCAAAAAAGGTATACTGACATTAGAAAAGGGCAACTGAAATTATTAGGGGTTTGGAACGGGTCCCATATGAGGAGAGATTAAAGAGGCTAGGACTTTTCAGCTTGGAAAAGAGGAGACTAAAGGGAGGGATATGATAGAAGTATATAAAACCATGGAGGTTAAGTCCTTTTAAGGGCTATTAGCCAGGATGGGTAAGAAATGGTGTCTCTAGCCTCTGTTTGTCAGAGGGTAGAGATGGATGGTGGAGAGAGATCACTTGATCATTACCTGTTAGATTCACTCCCTCTGGGGCACCTGGCATAGGCCACTGTCGGCAGACAGGATACTGGGCTGGATGGACCTTTGGACCCAGTATGGCCCAGTATGGCCCAGTATGGCCATTCTTATGTTCCTATGTTCTTATTTAACTTCCAGGAAGGAACAGTGCCTGCTGTTCCCCTGTGCCCTATGTTATTTTTGGACCATTGCACCCATATTGTTATGAATCTTCTGGCCATTCACCAAGGCCATTCCAACTCCCTACTCTCTCTGTTGGCCCTTTAAGAATCTATATGCAGATTATCTAAAGAGCATACAGAGGTGCCAGAGCTTTCCCCACACATCTAGTTTGTTCATGGGTCTCTGCATAGTCTATCCACAGGCTTAGGTGGTGTAGGTGGTCTTCAATCAACCGTTCATATTGAGATACATTGTTAAAAGTCAAAGTTTGGAGCAATCTGGTGAACAACTTGAAAGCTTGCTAGTATATTTTTATATTAAAAAGCGACTAAAAATCTTTTGAAGAATTTGTAATAGAATAAACAATCAGTAAATTATACTTTGAGGGTCTTTGACATCCATCAACCTTCTTTAAATGAGAGGTACCAATAATGTGTCTTTGTGAAAAGAATGCCTGAGCACAATCCCATGTGGTGATCACATAGGATGTATTTTTGGATTTCTTAATGTAGCATACCACCCTGGAGTGTATCATTAGATGTTGTCAACAGCAAGGAAAACTGCCAGTCACATTAACAACTAACTACTTTTAAAAATCAATCTAGTGACTTTAATTATGATTAAGTATTTATGAGATGAAGTAACACTGAATATACAAATCCTTCTGGTAATAATCTCAAAGTATTTATTTTCCCCATGGGGCTAGGCCTCTCTCTTATGAAGCACTTAAAGTGAGTGTGTAACTTTGAAGTCAGTGGACTTTCTTACATAAGCAAAATTTGTGCTTGAGAGAAAATGTGTTAGCTATCTTAAAAAAAAAATAAATCCTTGAACCCACTTGTTGCTCCAACAACTAGCCATAACCGCATAACCTCTAAACTCATTGAATGAATTGTCTAAAACCTAGAGTTACTTCCCTTGAATTTTATCCTGCATTTTCTCCAGTCTGATTTTGTCCTCCTAGTTGAACTGAGACTGTTCATACAAAAGTCTCTAATGATATTCTTTTGACAAAGGGCCATATTCCAAATATATTTAGTGCCTAAAGATGCAGATAGGCACCTGTTGGGATTTTCAAGAGAATGAAACTCTCATTCAAATCAAACCTAATACATTTAGGTGCTTTTGTAAATCCAACTGGTGCACCTATCTCAATCTTCATGCATCTATATACCTTTGAAAATCTGGCCCTAAGTCTTATGATCTCTATTCCGTCCTCATTCTCAACCTGTTACTTTCACCACTACTGATCACACACAAAAACTGACTCTGTGTGTGTGTCTGTCTGTCTCCTTACTGTTGAAACTCTAGTTCAGGACCTCAGAATCTCCTGTCTTATTTATTGCAAGCTTCTTCTCTCTGGCTACCTCACCCACACACGTTACCCATTTCCAGGTCCATTTCAGCTGCTGAGATAATCTTGCTTGCTTATTGCTCTGACCCCTCTCCATTAACATCCTGTTTTCCACCATATCAAATTTAACCTTCTTGTTTTCACCTTCAAATTTTTTTCTGTCCTTACTTAGCTGCTCTTGTCCTTTTTTGGAGCAATTTCTGCAGGTGAATGGTGGAACAGTTTATTAGTCACTACTTTCCTGGCCTGGGTTTTGTTGAAACAATGCATACATTAAAACATTTTATTGGTTAGCTTTTGGAGATTAATAGGCCTGGTTTAGAGGTCCCAGATCCTAAAGATCTTATTACCTAGTTAGTGTGCAGCTCTGCCAGTAGTTTGGAAAGATTCTCTACTCCTCTCTTGGCTTCAACTATTGATACTGGCCAGAATTTTCAAAAATAGGAGCTCAAATGTAGGCCCCTGAATAACTAGGCTGACTTTCAGAAGTGCTTAATGCCCACTGATTTTAGAGGAAGTTTTTTGTGTGTTTATGTACAATATTAAATCTTGGCCAAGATTGTTTCTAATACCACATCCATAAATTCTGTCCCCATAGGTAATCCTGGTGATCTGTGCCAAAGAAAGTACAAAGGTAAGTAGAAGAAATCACACTCCTAATCATGAGAAAATTTAAAAAGTTCCACACCATAGTTAGACATTTTCTTTCAATCATAATATCTTTTTAACTCCAAACCAGAGGAATTGTTGTAGGTGGTAAACAGCCGGGTAGATTTTGGCTGTCTTTAGTCAGAAACACAGCTGAATGTTACCATGAGCAATTTTGAATTTACATCCTAATTAAGACTGATTGAACTGACTGGCTCTACAATAGCAGATTGCATTTGCTTTCCTACACCATGGATACCAAAGTCTGGCTGAGTTTTGATTAGAGTTGGCTGAAAAAAATAGTTTTTTTTTCTTCTGTGAAATTACACACATCCCACCGCCCACCCCAAATCTCATTCAAAGCTTTGTGTTTGAAAAATTTCTGCTTTCCCTTGGGAAGTTTCAAACTGAAATTTGTTTCAAATTGATTTTCTGAAATGAAAATTTTCTGTTTGTTTTGACAGAATTTTTTTTAACTAAAAACTGACACAATTACATTTTAATCAAAATACAGCCAAAATTTTAATTTCACGTTGATTTGAACCAAAAATGTTTTTGAAAATTTACTATTGGAAAACAAAACTGACTTTTTCCTGTAGAAACAAATATTAGTTTTGATTAAATTGTGGTTTGGCAGGAAAATGATTCATGTGAAAAATTTTGACAAGCTCTAGATTACAAAATTCGAAATCCACAAAGCACAATTTGTACTGATTTTCTGAATAATTTAGGCAATATAATTGCATCCAGTTATTCCTGTTTTGAGTCCTATAACTTGCATTTGAGTAAAGCATATCTTCCAGAAAAGCATTAATTTTGACTAATCTCCCTCACTGAGATCCTATAGATCTGAGACAGTTTGGGGTTTCAAACTGCCCAGTTCACCATATCTTGAGTCCAACAATCTTGCTGTTCTTTACCCTGTTTCTGATCTTGGTCCATTTCACATTCCAGACCTTATAGATGCAAATTTTGTCCAACAAACACATTAATAGAAATCTCTTCTTTTGATATAACTTACTTCAAGTGAGCTGTTGCGCTTCATGTGATTAGAAACATAACATTGTGTTTTGCTCTGTGTGATATTTTCATAAAATGTGTTGGTTACTAAAAATTAACAGTATTTTCCTTTATTTGCTTTGTTTAAAAATTAAACCTCTTCTAAACAAGCATTAATAACCACATTCCTTTGTTTTAGCTGATTATAACTTCTAATTTCTGTTGCAAAGTATTTCAGTCAGAAAATCAGCTCATTCATTTCCTTGCACTTGCTATGTGAAGGAATTTATATGATCTTGTCATTACGTCTAGTTTCAGTGGTAGAAGAGAACCAAAACCCCAAGTGAAACCATCTGCTTCTTTTTCTTCCTTATGACTAATGATCAAAGGATTCAGTAACTTCTGGACATGTTTTTGGTTCAGTTAATCAATCTGTGATGCAATGTAGTGAAAGACAGTGTGGGATATGATTGGGAAAGACGAAATGAATAGCTGTTTGTGTTAATACCAGCAGAGTGCAATGTCAAGATTTTGCAATAAATATGGCACAAAAACAAATGGCTAAGAGAAACAGAATGCACATTTTAAATGTTGTCACTGTATAAATGGTGTATTTATATTTTAGATGTCTGCACTTTAAAGAATTGTATGAGCAACAAGTTATAGTCACTTGTGTATTTGGTGTAAGACTGTCCAATCGTAAATGAGATAAACACATCTTTCCTTTGTGGTTAATAGTTGAATTATTAATTGGACTTGTTTGCTTCTCACAGTAATTATTTGAAGAACAGAATTTAGACTGCATTGTCCTAAGGAACACAGAGAATCTGTTTTTAATTCATTATTGAATTAACTGCACTCAAAAAGTCAGCATAAAAACCTGCTGGCTGTCAGCCAACAACAATTGCCACAAGTCAAAAGAGCTGCAAGAAGCAGGTCAGATATAAGGAGCAGAGAATGCTAAAGCTCAATTATTTAAATCAAAAAACCAATGCAGATGATCAAATAAGCCGTTGACAATATTTGATCTGGAGTACAGGAGAACCATCTGTTCCTCTATAAGATAAACCACAGTAATACAGGCAACAATGTGTAGTTAATAGTGTAATGCAGCTTACATTTTGGATAGTTGATTCTAATGCAATTCTCTGGCTAAATTTCTAGAGAATACTGCAGAATATCTATATGCTAAAAAATAAAAATACAACACCAAATATATATATACATTATCCAAACTAAAAGTGCAAAAATGATTTGGTTCAATATTTTGCTTTTCTTGGTGTTTTATAGAAATGTTAAACAGTAGCATTCAGCTAAATCCTCATAAATTGTATGAGGATTCTAATTCCTGACTGCATCCTGCTATTTTGCTCATGGGAGTCGTGCTATTGGCTTCAGTTTGGGACAATGATCTTATGCATCAGTGTTTTAATACAAAGAATTGAACACTGTAAGAAATTTTCTAATTTTAGTCGCATATATCCCAGAGAATATCTTGTAGATTTGTGGGCCAGATTTTGCTTATTTTGCTGATGTAAAACAGCCACTGAAGTCTTAAAGCATTGTGTGTCAGTGAAATGAAAAAGATTTGGTTCTTTATAAAAGAGGAAGATCTATCAAGTGACAGCTAATTTTCAGCAGTTATTCCAATGAATTAGGCACTTTTGCAAATGCACAGATCTTACTAACTATTGTAATTCTGACTTTGCATGAGTAGTGTTTTTGTTTTTTGTTTTTTTATCAGTGTTCTTTGTTTTAGAGCTAAGGATAGAAATTGTTTTCCATGCTTTCTGAAAGAAAGTAGATACCATATAATTATTAAGGACCTCATTTACTTGAGTATTGACATTATGCCATCTGTAGTTAGCACCATATGTGTATCTAAACAACATCCCTGGTGGTCAGCTTTCCAAAGCTTGCTCTTTTTTTTTTTAATGTTTAACAAGTTTTTAATGATGTGAAGCCATTCATTACTGATTTAGAGCCCAGGTCTACCATAAGAGCTGCATTGCACTTATCTGAAGAGTGTGTCATTTTTATGCATTCTGAATAGTGATGGGAAGAGTTTAATTAAGTGTTTGATGATTATTTTCCCTTTATGCAAACTATCTGAATCTTCTCAGTCTGCAAAATCGGACTCTGATTGCAGGAAAAGGGTTTTTTGCTGTTTCATGGTGAGTTCAGGCAAGACCTACTTTGACCAGTCTCTGATTCAAGAAGTTTTCTTCTGCACCAAATAATGAGACTGATCTAGCATGAGAAATTGGACAGGATGCTTCTGTTAGAGTGGCCCAACTGTTCTTAGTGTTGCAGGTTCATAGCCTCTGGGAAGTCATTCAGTTTGGGCCTCCTAACACTTGTGTGATTGGCACGGTACAAACATACAAGGACATAACTTCTCTGCCTCAGGCCTGGTCTACACTAGGACTTTAATTCGAATTTAGCAGCGTTAATTCGAACTAACCGCTCAACCGTCCACACCAGGAAGCCATTTAATTCGAACTAGAGGGCTCTTTAGTTCGAATTTGGTACTCCACCCCGGCAGGTGGAGTAACGCTAAATTCGACATGGCTAGTTCGAATTAGGCTAGGTGTGGATGGAAATCGAACTTAGTAGCTCCGGGAGCTATCCCACACTGCACCACTCTGTTGACGCTCTGGACAGCAGCCCGAGCTTGGATTCTCTGCCCAGCCACACAGGAAATGACCCGCGAAAATTTGAATTCATTTTCCTGTCTGGGCGGTTTGAATCTGACGTTCTGGTTGCACATCGGGGCGAGCTCCGCAGCACCGGCAGCAATGCAGAGCTCTCCAGCAGAGGAGTTCATGTAATCTCTGAATAGAAAGAGGGACCCGGCATAGACTGACCGGGAACTCTTCAATCTGATCGGTGTGTGGGGCGAGGAGTCTGTGTTTTCGGAGCTGCGCTCTAACGAACGGAATGCAAAGACCTACGAGAAGGTCTCCAAAGCCATGATCCAGACAGAGGATACAGCCGTCATGCAACGCAGCGCCGCGTGAAAATCAAGGACCCCAGACAAGCCTACCAAAAAATCAAAGCGGCAAACGGACGCTACGGAGCCTGCCACCACTGCCCCACCAGTGACCATGGACTCTGATGATGGGACAGTGTCGACGGACAGTTCCTCGACGATGTTCACGGACGGGGAAGATGAGGAAGGGTTTGTGGAGGACGAGGCAGGCGATAGCGCTTACAACGCTGGTTTCCCCGACAGCCAGGATCTATTCATCACCGTCACGGAGATCCCCTACCAACCCTCCCTGGCCAGGAACCCGGATCCTGAATCAGGGGTAGGATCTGTCGGTAAGTGCTTTAACCATGTTAACTTTTATTCTTAATATAACAGGAATCTGAAGTGTGTGAAAAGGAGGTCTCTGTATATATGGTGATAGAACAGAAATCCTCCTGGGAGAATGCCACGAAGCTCTCCTGCCGTTAATCGATAAGCATCAGCAGGAGGTTCCTGGGGAGAGCTGCCTTATTGGGTGCTCCGTGGTAGCACACTTTTCCGCGCGAGGCTTTCATGCGGTATTCAGGGAGCACTGCCTCCCAGAGCACGGCTGCATAGGTCCGATAGATTTCACGCAGCATGCGCTCTCTATCTCCTTCAGTGCCCGTCCTCACGGTGATCTCGCTCGGAGACTCCTGCATCTAAGTAGGGGAAGAAATGTTACGTTACGCCTGGTCCAAAGTATTTTTAATAAATAAACGGACAGACGGCATAGCACAGACTCAGCACGCAGCTGCGTGACGAGCGTAACGGAAAGCCAAAGAATCAAATGGACGCTCATGGAGGGAGGGGGGAACGAGGACGCAAGGTATCCCACAGTTCCTGCTGTCTCCGAAAAGCATTTGCATTCTTGGCTGATCTCCAAATGCTTCTAGGGTCAAACACAGTGTCCGCGGTGGGTCGGGGCATAGCTCGGCAATTTACGCAGCCCCCCGACCCCCAGAAGTTAAAGGGAAAACAATCCTCTGTTGACTCTTTTACATGTCACCGTATCTGTACTGAATGCTGCAGATAGACGCGATGGTGCAGCACTCAACACCAACATCCTTGCTCCCCCCACGCTATGGATGGCTGATGGTACAATAAGATGGAAATCCATCCTCATCATCAGCCTATTGGCACATGGGGCAGTGCAAAAGGACTGGTAACCATAACGACCGTACCAACTTGCTTGGAACAGGTCGGTCAAGGCCGCCTGTTGCTAATTTTTCATGGTAGATGGTGCAGTATGGCTGGTAACCGTCCTCATCATTGCAACAGGGGGCTGAGCTCCATCAGCCCCCACCCTTCATTGTAAAGAAAAGATTCAATTGCCCCTGGACTAGCAGAGGGATGAGTGGCTCCCTCCTCCACACCCCTTAATGTCATCTCTGGACTATCATTGCAGCTGGAGGCTTCCTTCCACTCATTTCTCACAAACGACTACCTGTGTCTTATTCATGCATTCTATATTACTTCATCACACAAGTGGGGGGACAATGGTATTGGAACCCAGGAAGGCTGGGGGAAGAATGGAATGAACAGGTGGGGTTGTTTCAGGAGCACACCCTGTGAATAGCGTTCAGCTCAAAATTTATGCAGGATTGGACAGAGAGCAGCTGTGGTCTCTGGTTGTATGATACAGTGGTTCTCTAGTACACTTGCCCATAATCTAGGCAGGACTGATTCTATTTTTAGATACCCAAAAAGGAGGGATTGACTCGGGGAGTCATTCCCAAATTTTGCTTTTGCGCCCCTGGCTGATCGACCAGGGGCACTTATGACAGCACCAAATGGCGCAGTGCAAAAGGACAGGTAACCATGACCATCTTATTACCGTCTTCTTACCAGTTCATGGTATGGTAGACGGTGCAGTATGCCTGGTAACCATCGCTGCTGTCATGCAAAAGCATAAGCATGCTGCTGTGTAGCGCTGCTGGTCCGCCTCTGTCAGCGGCATCCAGTACACATACGGTGACATACACAAAAGGCAAAATAGGGTCCATTGTTGCCACGCTATGGCGTGTGCCAGGGCATTTCATGGAAAACGTGCTCGAAATGATTGTCTGCCATTGCTTTCCCGGAGGAAGGAATGACTGGCGACATTTACCCAGAATCCACCGCGCAAATGATTTGTGCAACAGCAGGCACAGGGGTCTCAACAAAAAATTCACAGAGATAGCCTAGACTCAGTTAATTGTTCGCAAAAAAGTATCATTGCAAGGAATTAACTAACTGTTTCCCATCTCACAGCTTCCACTGTCTCCAGACCTGCCACAGCATCCACCTCGCAGAGGCTGGCGAAGATTAGGCGGCGAAAGAAAAAGACAAGGGACACGATTTTCGATGAATGTGTGGGCTGCTACCTAGCCGAGGCGGACCAGCAGAGGCAGTGGAGGGAGAAAGTCTCTCTGTACCAGCGCTCACACAGCGAATGGGAGGAGAGGTGGCGTGAGGAACACAAGCAGGCGACTCAAGCAATGCTTGTACTACTGAGGGAGCAAACGGACACGCTCCGGCGACTTGTGTATGTTCTGCAGGACCGCTGCAGGACAGAGCCCCCGGCAGTATCTCTGCAACTGCCCTCCCCCGCCACAAAGTCACATTCCCCCCTCACCTCAAATAACCAGGAGGATGCCCGCCCTGGGCCGTGAATACTGTCACTGCACCCCAGCAGAGTGCTCAAGTAACCAAAAGCTCTCCTACCCTACGTTTGCATAAGTCCTTCCCTTCCGGACTCAAACAAGTCCCAATCCCAGTCCCATCCCATAACTGTGTACTTAAGTAATAAAAATACTTTGCTGTTAAGTACTGTTTCCGTCATGTTTCTTCACTGAAGACTGTGTTTGAATGGGGTGCGTGGGGAAGTGCGTTGCTAATTGCATAGGACAGGCACCTTTCGCAGGGTACAGACACGGGGGCCGGATCAGCAGCGGGTAACACACACAGTGCAGTCAGCAGGCACCGTGGTCGGTATGGGAGGTGGTTTCCAGGTTCTGTGTGGGCGGTGGGGATGTGACTTTTTAGCGGGGGAGGGCAGGTACAGATCTTATACAGCGGTCCTTGTCGTGGACCGCTGAGTCACGCAGCAGAGGAATCTGTATCCGTCCTCCTCCGCCACAAGGCCACATAGCCCCCCGCACACAGAATCCCAAAAAGGAGGGATGGCAGTCTCCGTTGAAACAAGCAGTCCGGCAATGCGGACCGCTGTAGGAGCAGGAGCCTGTCATTCCTTGAGTTTAGAGGCGGTCTTTACATCAGCGCACACCCTACCCACCGCAGTCTGCGTTCCAGTTTCGACCCTTTAACGAAAAGTCATGAATAAAGAAACCTCTCCTCAGTAACAGTGTGACATGTATTTTATTTTTACACGTGTCTTGGAAGTGGAGGAAACGGGGAGAACGGGGTATTTAACCGAAGAGGAGAGTCAACAGTAACTGGGTAAAGAAACAGGGGCAGGTTCAGCTTCTCTGTAAAGAAACTGAACAGTCACAGGTCACGCTGCTCGCTGGTATTTAAAGAGTTCCTTGTCGCTGTCCCAGGCGCCTGTATAGGGCTTCATGAGCAAGTGCATTAGCGGGCAGGCTGGGTCACCGAGGATCACTATAGGCAAATGCACATCCACAACAGTTATTTCGTGGTACGGGAAGAAACTACCTTCCAGCAGGCGTCTGAGCAGCCCACAGTTCCTGAGAACACACGCATCAGGAACCTTGCCCGGCCATACGACGTTCATGTTGGTAAAACGTCCCCTATGGTCCCCCAGTGCTTGCAGAACCATTGAAAAGTAGCCCAATTTCTCAGCAGCTGAATGTGGAAGAGGTGGACGATAAAGTGCGAGGAGGAGAAAACGGCGAGGATCGCAGCGGGCTCCATGCTTGCAGTGCTGTGGCGTCCACGCTGTCACTGACCAGAAAAGTGCACGAACAGATTGCCCGCAGGCGCTTTCAGGGAGGGAGGGAGTGAGGGCGTGATTGACGGTTCAATGACGACAGTTACCCAAAACCACCCTCGACACATTTTTTCCCCCAGCAGGCATTGGGGGCTCTACCCAGCATTCCAATGGGCAGCGGGGACTGCGGGAACTGTGGGATAGCTTCCCACAGTGCACCGCTTCGAAAGTCGACGCCGGCCCCGTTAATGTGGACTCAGAAGTTCGAATTAGTGTATTTAGTATGGATACACAAATTCGACTTCATAAGGTCGAATCCACAAATTCGAATTAAGTAGATTCGAAATAGTCCTGTAGTGTAGACAAGGCCTCAGAGAGCTTTCACTCAGTTACAGACAGGGCCGCCCAGGGGTAGGGGGGGCAGCAAGTGGGGCAATTTGCCCCGGGCCCCACGAGAGTTTTTCAGGGCCCCTGGAGTGGGGTCCTTCACTCGCTATGGGGCCCCCGGAAAACTCTCGCAGGGCCCAAGCCCCTGGAGCTTTTTCTGCTCTGGGTCTTCTGCGGTGGGAGGTCCTTCTGCTCCGGGACCTGCCACCGAAGTGCTGGGTCTTTGACAGCAATTCGGCGGCAGGAGGTCCTTCCGCCCCAGGACCTGCCACCGAAGTGCCGGGTCTTCGGCGGCAATTCGGCAGCGGGGGGCCCCCGTCGCCAAAGACCCCAGGCCCCCTGAATTCTCTGGGCAGTCCTGGTTACAGACACAAACACTACACACTTCCTTTTTTAAATTAGTTACATATTTAAAAAATGCCCTAGCAGTAGTTTCAGAGTGGTAGCCGTGTTAGTCTGTATCAGCAAAAAGAATGAGGAGTACTTGTGGCACTTTAGAGACTAAAAAATTTATAACAAGTACACCTCATTCTTTTTCCTAGCAATAGTGTTACTGATATGTAGGCATGAACACGATAACAGAGAACACAGATGACTATTTCCACAGGCAGTTACTACAGTTTCAAGTGAATTAGATGTGCATTTGTGCATCTTCTCTCTTTAAAATCAGGTGCTAAGATTTCAGGCTGGTTTTATAAAATCCTTTGGAGTGTGTTTTTTGTTTGTTTTTTTTAAAATAAATTAAAGGCTTTGAAAACATACCCTGTGTTTTTAATGAATGATTTTGAGGGAAGTAGTGTCACATGATTGGCACCAAGCAAATCTCTCTCCGATTGCCATAAATGGCACAAAACCGATTTCACGTGCATTCTTATCCCCTCTCATGTTTTCTGAGGTTCTAAATTCTTCGGTTTTTTATGAGTGCCAAATTCACAAAACAGGTTAAGAATATATTACACTCGTATAATGGAAAGACAAACTGATATTAAATTGACTTTGGGAAAGAAGCATAGTGAGTCTCCTGATTTCCCCCTGAATACTCCTGATTTTCAGTGCATAGGGAGTAGATTCCTGAGGCCTGGTCCACACTAGGACTTTAATTCGAATTTAGCAGCGTTAATTCGAATTAACCGTGCACCCGTCCACACCAGGAAGCCATTTAATTCGACCTAGAGGGCTCTTTAGTTCGAATTTGGTACTCCACCACGACGAGGGGAGTAGCGCTAAATTCGACATGGCTATGTCGAATTAGGCTAGGTGTGGATGCAAATTGAACTTACTAGCTCTGGGAGCTATCCCACACTGCACCACTCTGTTGATGCTCTGGACAGCAGTCCGAGCTTGGATGCTCTGACCAGCCACACAGGAAAAGTCCCGGGAAAATTTGAATTCCTTTTCCTGTCTGGACAGTTAGAATCTCATTTCGTGGTTGGACATCGGGGCGAGCTCAGCAGCACCGGCAGCGATGCAAAGCTCTCCAGCAGAGGAGTTCATGTAATCTCTGAATAGAAAGAGGGACCCAGCATAGACTGACTGGGAACTCTTGGATCTGATCGGTGTGTGGGCGAGGAGTCTGTGCTTTCGGAGCTGCGCTCCAACAAACGGAATGCAAAGACCTACGAGAAGGTCTCCAAAGCCATGAGAGACAGAGGATACAGCCGGGATGCCACGCAGCACCGCGTGAAAATCAAGGAGCCCAGACAAGGCTACCAAAAAATCAAAGCGGCAAACGGACGCTACAGAGATTGCCACCACTGCCCCACCAGTGACCATGGACTCTGACGATGGGACAGTGTCGACGGCCAGTTCCTCGGCGATGTTCATGGACGGGGAAGATGAAGAAGGGTTTGTGGAGGACGAGGCAGGCGACAGCGCTTACAACGCTGGTTTCCCCGACAGCCAGGATCTCTTCATCACTGTCACGGAGATCCCCTACCAACTGTCCCCGGCCATTAACCCGGATCCTGAATCAGGGGAAGGAGCAGTCGGTAAGTGCTTTAACCATGTAAACTTTTATTCTTAATATAACAGGAATCTGAAGTATGTGAAAAGGAGGTCTCTCTATATATGGGGATAGAACAGAAATCCTCCTGGGAGATCTCCACGAAGCTCCGCAGGAGGTTCCTGGGGAGAGCTGCCTTATTGGGTGCTCCGTGGTAGCACACTTTTCCGTGCGAGGCTTTCATGAGCTACTCAGGGAGCATTGCCTCCCCGAGCACGGCTGCATAGTGCCCTGGTTTGTGCTGGCTTTCACGCAGCATGCGCTCTCTATCTCCTTCAGTGACCGTCCTCAGGGTGATCTCGCTCGGAGACTCCTGAATCTAATTAGGGGAATTACTGTAATGTTACGCCTGGTCCAAAGTATTTGTAAAAAATCTCCGGACAGATGGCATAGCAGAGACTCAGCACGCTGCTGCGTGACGAGCGTAACAGAAAGCCAAAGATTCAAATGGACGCTCATGGAGGGAGGGGGGACTGAGGACGCAAGGTATCCCACAGTTCCTGCTGTCTCCGAAAAGGAATTGCATTCTTGGCTGAGCTCCAAATGCTTCTAGGGTCAAAAACAGTGTCCGCAGTGGGTCAGGGCATAGCTAGGCAATTTACGCAGCCCCCCACCCACCACCAGAAGTGAAAGGGAAAACAATCCTCTGTTGACTCTTTTACATGTCACCCTATCTTTACTGAATGCTGCAGATAGACGCGATGGTGCAGCACTCAACACCAACATCCTTGCTCCCCCCACACTATGGATGGCTGATGGTACAAAATGACTGGTACCCGTCCTCATCATCAGCCTATTGGCACATGGGGCAGTGCAAAAGGACTGGTAACCATGCTGACTAGCATCGGTAAGGTCAATCAAGGGCGCCTGGTCCTAATTTTTCGTGGTAGATGGTACAGTATGGCTGATAACCATCGTCATCATAGCAACAGGGGACTGAGCTTCATCAGCCACCACCCTTCATGTGTAAAGAAAAGATTCAATTGCCCCTGGACTAGCAGCAGGATGCTGGGCTCCTCTCCTCCACACTCCTTAATGTCCTATCTGGACTATCATAGCAACTGGAGGCTGCCTTCCACTCATTTCTCACTAACAAGTCACTGTGTCTTATTCCTGCATTCTTTATTACTTCATCACACAAGTGGGGGGACAATGCTATGGTAGCCCAGGAAGGCTGGGGGAAGAATGGAATGAACAGGTGGGGTTGTCGCAGGAGCACCCCCTGTGAATAGCATACAGCTCATAATCTATGCACGATCTGACACAGAGCAGCTGTGCTCTCTGGTTCTCTGATACAGTGGTTCTCTAGTACACTTGCCCATATTCTAGGGAGGACTGATTCTATTTTTAGATACCAAAAAGGAGGGATTGACTCGGGGAGTCATTCCCAATGTTGGCTTTTGCGCCCCTGGCTAAGAGCAGCCAGGGGCACTTATGACAGCAGCAAATGGTGCAGTGCAAAAGGACTGGTAACCATGCCCATCTTATTACCAATTTATGGTATGGTAGATGGTACAATATGGCTGGTAACCATCTCTGTTATCATGCAAAAGCAAAAGCATGCTGCTGTGTAGTGCTGCTGGACCGCCTCTGTCAGCGGCATCTAGTACACATACGGTGACAGGCACAAAAGGCAAAACAGGCTCCATGGTTTCTACGCTGTGGCGTCTGCCAGGGCAATACAGGGAAAACGGGCTTGAAATGATTGTCTGCTGTAGCTTTCCCGGAGGAAGGGATGACTGACGACATTTACCCAGAACCACCCGCGAAAATGGTTTTTGCCCCATCAGGCACTGGGATCTCAACCCAGAATTCACAGAGACAAACTAGACTGTGTTCATTGTTCGCAAAAATTTATCTTTGCAAGGAATTCACTCCCTTTTTCCCATCACACAGCTTCGACTGTCTCCAGACGCGCCACAGCATCCCCCTCACAGAGGCGGGCAAAGATTAGGCGGCAAAAGAAAAAGACAGGGGACGAGATGTTCGCTGAACTTATGGGGTGCTCCCGAGACGAGGCAGACCAGCAGAGCCAGTGGAGGGAGACCCTCTCTCTGTACCAGCACTCACACAGCGAAAGGGAGGAGAGGTGGCGTGAGGAAGACAAGCAGGCGACTCAAACGCTGCTTGGACTAATGAGGGAGCAAACGGACATGCTCCTGCGCCTTGTGCATGTTATGCAGGACCTCAGGCAGGAGGACAGAGCCCCCCTGCAGTGTATCTGCAACCGCCCTCCCCCGCCACAAAGTCCCATACCCCCCTCACCCAAAATAACCAGAAGGAGGGGCGCCAGAGCCCGTGTAAACTGTCACTGCACCCCAGCAGAGTGCTCAAGTACCCAAAAGCTCTCATACCCTAAATTTTGAGAAGTCCTTTCCTTCCCGCCTCACCCAAGCCCCCATCCCAGTTTCATCCCCTAACTGTCTAGTTGATAATAAAAAATACTTTTCTGTTAATTACTGCTTCCGTCATGTTCTTTTAGAGGAGACTGTGTTTGAAGGGGGGGAAGAGGGTTGGTAATTTGACAGGACAATCACCTTTACCAGGGTACAGACATGGGGGCAGGATCAGCAGCAGGTCACACACACACTGCTGTCAGTACGCACCCTGGTCGGTATGGGAGGTGGTTTGCAGGTTCTGTGTGGGTGGGGGGGTACGTGACTTTGTAGCGGGGGAGGGGGGTTACAGATCTCATGCAACGGTCCCTGTCCTGGACCACAGAGCCACGCAGCAGAGGAATCTGTATCCGTCCTCCCCCACCAAAAGGCCACATAGCCCCCGCACACAGAGTCCCAAAAAGGAGGGATGGCAGGCTCCGTTGAAACATCCAGTCCGGCACTGCAGACCGCTCTGGGAGCAGGAGCCTGTCATTCCTCGAGTTTACTCACTACAATTGCTCACTGGTACTTGAAGAGTTCCTTGTCGCTGTGCAAGGCGCCTGCACAGAGCTTCACGAGCCAGGGCATTAGCGGGTAGGCTGGGTCCCCGACGATCACTGTAGGCATCTGCACATCCCCAAGACTTATTTTGTGGTCCGGGAAGAAACTACCTTCCTGCAGGCGTCTAAACAGACCATAGTTCCTGAAAACACGCACGTCATGAACTTTGCCTGGCCACCCGACGTTGATGTTGGTAAAACGTCCCCCATGGTCCACCAGTGCTTGCAGCACCATTGAAATGTAGCCCTATTTCTCAGCAGCTGACTGTGGAAGAGGTGGACGATAAGGTGCGAGGAGTTGACAACGGCCATAACTGCAGCGGGATCCGTGCTCAAAGTGCTGTGGCGCCCGCGCTGTCACTGAGCAGAAAAGTGCATGAACAGATTGCCCGCAGGCGCTTTCAGGGAGGGAGGGAGGGTGTGATTGACGGTTCAATGATGACAGTTACCCAAAACCACCCTCGACACATTTTTACCCCCAGCATGCATTGGGGGGAAATCCCAGAATTCCAATGGGCAGCGGGGAGTGCGAGAACTGTGGGATAGCTTCGCACAGTGCACCGCTTCCAAAGTCGACGCTGGCCCCATTACTGTGGACTCGCACAGTCGAACTAGTGTATTTAGTGTGGATACACAACTTCGACTTCATAAGGTCGATTCCACAAATTCGAATTAAGTTGATTCGAAATAGTCTTGTAGTGTAGACATACCCTGAGTCTCCTGTTACTTAGTTACAGTTATTTAGACTGTCCTAAGAGAGGGCTTATGCAGTGGAGAGCATGAGGACCAGAGAGAGTTTCTGAGTGTGCACAGAGCAGCCACGCTGAAGTCTCTACTCCAGGAAAAAGCCGAAGGCAGCAGGGAGATCAGACCGTGGCAGCTGCATCTGAGGCAATGCAATTCAGCAATTATGGATAGAGGTAGCTGGTGTGCAACAGGGGTTCCTGAGTAGAAGGTTGCTGGAGAGGAAAGAGGATAGTTAACCTAGAAGGAGAGATTGAACTACAGAGTCACAGGGTGCTGGGTGGGAGACATGCAATTATTGCTGAAATTGCAGAGGGAATTGTTAAAGTGATGCGGCTATATTCCTGGCTGAGATTTGCCCAGAAAGCCTGGGTTTCACTGCAGTCCTTGTACAGAGGGTATTGAAAGACTCATGAGATATGTAACAGCCATTCCCCCATCATTTTTAACATGCCATCAGCTTTTGATTAAACTTCATTATGCTTAGTACAAACCATGACTTCTGCTATAAAGATATTCAGGTGCAGTAGAGAACATGGGGCTGAACTCCCCCTGCCCCGATCACCAGTTACCTCCTCAGGGCCCTCAGGTCACTCCATGGCCTTCAATTCTTTTAAGGAAAATCTTAGGGGATTTACAACTCAGAGAGAGAGAGCTGATGACAGGCAGCTAGTGGGTGGTGTTTTCTGAACTTTAGTTACACTCTGTTCGCTATGTAAATCAGCAAATACATATTCATGAGATATGCAAATCAACATATCGAGTAACTTGCATTGAACATCCACATTTCTGGACCTTCAGCATTAACAAATATAGAAAACAAGGTGGAAGGATTCCCATCAGCTTATTTTTTTCCCTGCAACTTCCATTACTGATGATAATTTTCATCACTCTTCAATAAATTGTAGTAGAAGAATTTGGGCTGATGATGGTTGGTAGCTGAGCATAATGCCAGACAAACTTGCCTTTCTGGCTTCTCGGCTGCAGAGGTGTGCATGCAGGAGCAGTGTCATTTCATGCAAAACAATGAGCTTCTGCATGCCAACACGACCATATGTTGCACACAAATTTCTTAAAACTACTAAAATGTATGTGCATGTTTTTCACTTTCCTTACGCTTCTCTACATATTTTGAGTTTTATGTGCAAGGAAAAAGTTAAAGTACAAATGACTATAGTCATAATCCTCCTGCTGTACAGCTTTGTCTACAAGATGTTCTCTTTTACTCTTCACATTGTTAGTGTCTCATTTCTTCCAACTGTTGCAACAGTTAACTTGCTCCAAGGTGGGGGGGGGGGGGAAGGAGGGGAAAATCCTGTGTAACCTCAGTACTTTGAAGTAAAAAAAAATCATTAATTCAACATGACTTTAAAGTGGCTTAAAAAGGCAGCCACGTTTATTTGATGGAAATTCTTAAGAATTCTCTAGATATTCCACCAAAGTGTTTTACACTAGGAAAATGTATTTTGTGATAAGTCACAAATTTAGAACAATAGGAATTTTGCCTATCTCACATGCTGATCTTTTCAAGGATGACACATGATGTTTTTCTTTTGATATAGTGCTTCTGGAACCTATATGTCCAGCTATAGAGTTATGAACATTCCTTCATATTACTGCCAAACAATGCAAAGCACTTATGCGCCTGGAAGTAAATATACTGCATCAAACATATATGTTTTTCTTCGGTGATTATGAAGAGGTGGCAGTACAGAATGTGATTCTTTTTGTAACCATGGTTAGCTACCTAATTGCAGTGCACATTATTTGTGCTGTTACTGAATGGCTTCACAGTGTGTAGCCACATCAGTTCTTGTCTTGATATTTGCAACTTCAATTATTGCTGATAAAAGCTGACTTTGTTCAGGGACTCTAAAGTATGGGAAGTGCGCTATTAAAATCTCCAGGGATCCTATTCTAATTCAAAACTGAGTTTTGTGGTATCCAAAAATCTGAACTTTCAAAAAATGGCTGAATAAGAAAATGTCACCTGTTAGGCAGAGTTCAAAACTGAGAATGTTAATATTCCATTAGAGAGTGCATTACTGACTTATCTAGCAACTGTTTTCTTTTCTTTTACAGTTAAATTGCCATGAGATTTAGTGTCAGAAGACTGTTCAGTAATCTCTGTTGTAAATTGTCTTATTTTGATATGTCAATGAAAGTATTTTGTTTGTTGTGAAGAGCATACGTGTGATATGCTCTTAGGAATAAAATATATATGAGAATATGGTGTGTGTATGTGTGTATATATATATATATATATATATATATATATATATAAAGATAAATGTGTAATCATAAATTTGAGGTACTCTTTAAAAATAAACACTACATCTAATTTCTTGTACGATTCTTAAGTAGCAGATAAACTATAAGGGTCTGTGGGAGTGTGGAGCCTTGACTCAGGCAAAAATCACAGTGTAACTAGTGATACATATTCCTGAGTGATTACTGCCAGATCTGTCACTTAATTTGTATCACTTTATTGTCATTAATTTATAATTTGTGAACAAATATAGAACATGGTTAATGGAGGATCACATTTACGGTCAATTTGATTAGGTTGGTACAGTAGATATAGTACTACTTCCCTTAGAGACAGGTAGTTCAAAGTTTGCTAAAATTGCAATATGCTGCCCTTCTTCATTCATTCCTCTACATCTACACCAGGAATTGATAACCCTGGGGGCCAGATTATGCCAACTTCATTTGTGTCCAGGATAACCTCAAGTCCTATCATCATCTATTCTATTCTATACAGGTTCTTATACTGTGCTCATTACAGATGTACCTGAACACCTTGCAGTAGTCCATTAAGTAACATAACTTTGCATCTCTCATGTGTTGTTTGTTCTCTCATCTTCTACCCAGGTAACAATAGTATGCAGTGCAGTGTTTTTTTGTGTGTGTTGTTTTTAATATGTATGTTGCTATGTACTGTTAGAAAAGGCAAGGTAAAAAGTGCACCTGTAGCAGAAGGTGATGAGGTTTTCGATGGTCTTGAGGTCCTGGGCAAAGTTCACTCTATAGTCTCAGACCCCCCTGGACAAAGTTCTGTCTCCAAAACAGATGAGCTTTATGCTTATCGTAGAGAGAATTTCATTGTGCCAGAGAAGTAAAGTTGTCAAATGCTGTCCTTGTCCTGAAGCTTTACTCAAACATTCAGATATTCTAAGCCCATACCATGGGCCTCCTTGAACATAAGAATAGAGACCTTGATTTGATTCAATATTCTGTGGGAAGACAGTGTAGAGAGCAGAAGACAGGTTGATGGTGGCCTGTATTTCTGAGGAGACTCACTGTATTGCATACCAGTTGGAGTTTTTGAGGTGCCAAAAGCTTCTTACCCAGTTATATTACATTATCCAGCTGAGAGGTGATGAAGGTGTGAATAACTGAAGTGAGGTCACTATGTGTCAGAATGGGACAAAACTTCCTAGCCAATTGGAGATGATAGAGTTAAGCCTTCTTTACACTAAAGAGAAAAGTCGATTGAAGGTACGCAATTTGAGTTACGTGAATAGCGTAACTCAAATCGACGTAGCT
Source organism: Mauremys mutica (assembly GCF_020497125.1). Classification (NCBI taxonomy): domain Eukaryota; kingdom Metazoa; phylum Chordata; order Testudines; family Geoemydidae; genus Mauremys; species Mauremys mutica. The sequence continues at coordinate 32,647,258 of NC_059085.1, forward strand.
GAGATCTACTTACCGTGGGGTCCACACTGCGATGTCAATGGGATTCACTCTCCCATCGACTCCCCTTACTCTTCTTGATCCAGTGAAGTACAGGAGTCGACAGGAGAGTGACTGGCGGTCGATTTAGCAGTTGAACAGGGATTAATGGAATACTAGTTGCTGCTAATTTATGAATGATGCGGGTAAACATATCTATCTATCTCTATTCTTACATGGTAACCATGGCATCTGAGTACAAAGCTCTGAGATAAAGACCCAAATTGTGCCTTTTCAGGTAAAAGACCCAGTTTGGGGTAGTGCGTGGGGAGTCAGGAGTTGTAGTAATCCCTGGAGCTCCCAAGAACACTTTCCAACACAAAGAACTGCTGAAAAATGCTCCCTTTAATGGTCAACCAGGAATGTTGATTGGTGTGGAAGGAGGTTAGAGCCAAGACTACTACTCCTCCCTGCTCTTCTCCCTGTGGCCAGTGGGAGCCGCGATCAGTCGGACCTGCAGACAAGGCAGGTAAACAAACCGGCCCAGCTTGCCAGGGGCTTTCCCTACACAAGCGGCAACCCCAGTTTGAGAAACACTAGTTTAGCACTAGTAGAGGAATTGGAAATAATGAAGGAAACTTTGCCCTCCCCTTTAGTACTCAACTCATGATGCCTCTTGCTAAATATCTTACAAGATGTAGAAATGCATTGTGTAGTAGGCTATTTCACAAGTATAATCTCCTGATAAGCTTTCTAACATCTGTTCTGAACTTTACATATATTTTCTTCTGTTCTTTTCTGTGTTATCCTTGAGGCAAAATTCTCCTCTCCGATCCTCACTGCAACTCTCTTATCCACGCTGCAGAGCTCTGTATATTTTACATTCATTTTGCAGACTGAACGTCCATTGATGTGAGTTCCACAAGCAAGCACAGAATATATATATTAGGAGTCTTCAGTTCAGATAGCAGGTTCTCACTGCAAAACATAGAAAAGGGAGAATGCAAAAGCACCCTTTATTGGTAATATTTTGTTAATGGCCTTTGTTTTTGCCCTCACTTTTTTTTTTAACTGCACACACAATCATTTGCAGGAACATAAGAACAAACATTAACATCTAACATAATAAAAGACATCCCTCACATATGACTGCATCTGTCAAATCCAGGAAACAGCAGTCCCCAAATTAGCAAATGAACGGGCTGATTCAAAATTTGAGTCTCAATATTTTTCTGTGATTTAGAGTGTATAGCGTCAGCTTATTACCTTCCTGTATAATTTTCACCCTTTTAATTTAGCAGGATTGTAAATACATTTTGTCAATTGAGATATGTCACCTTCCAGCTTCATTGTGACAATAATGCTCCGTACAGACAGTATTAGATTAATTGCTTCATCAAAACATACTAGGCTGCTAAATGGTTATTGGATTCAACATTCTTCATCAGTGTGATATTTTAACAAGATTATCAAGAACAATCCTTTTTGTCTATCCAGCATTTTGGGTAGAGTGAGATCTCAATCAGTGTGATTTTTAGAGAGCAGTGAAGGAAAATGTCCATTTTGCAGCTACTTGTTTGAAGGAGCACATTTTAAAAGACTTTGGTTCTCCTGTACTTTCCAAAGAGAGATTTGTTGTAGGAAGAGATCTCCCACAGAAGAGCTGTTTAATTAAGAATAGCTAGCTAAGCCTTGGAAGCATTAATTATCTCAAGGATTTTGCAGTTTGATTATTTTCTGATGAGGCAGAGAGCATTCCCCAGTTAGGCCTATTCAGAGAAGGATTTCTGTCTTGTTTTTGTGCATTAGGGAAAACTTCCTGGGGAGTATATAGAGAGGGGTCTGAGAAAGCAAAGCAGAGATGATAGAAGAGTGAGAGTTTGAGTGAGCATTTACAATGTGAAAATACTTATTTTTAAAAGCAGGTAGGGGGAATCTTAAGATACCAGCAAAAACTTTCCTAAAGGAAAAGTTAACAGAGATGTAAAGGAAATACAGTGGTTGACTTTAAATTGTCAAGTTAACTATGCGAGATAAGGTGGGTAAGATACTATCTTTCATAGGACCAACTTCCCTTGGTGAGAAAGAGAAGCTTTTGAGCTACACAGAGCTCTTCCTCAGGTCTGGGTTAATCACACAATAGTTAAATAGATCAGGAGATAAGATGATGCGTGAAAACTATGTATTGTCAATTAATGTTAGTTGTTGTTTGCTACAGATTTTTTATATTTGTTTCATTCAAAGGCCCCAATCAGGATTGGGGACCTGTTTTTCTAAGAGCAGTACAAACTTGCAGGAAGACACTGTTCCAGTCCTAGTGGACATTAATACTTAAGAGAAAATCCTGAAAGCAAAAGGATGATTGAAGCTATAGTACTGGAGAAAGTATCTAGTGTGAACTCATTGGGAGGCATAGACAAGGGCAAAGTATCTGAGGGCTTGGGGACTCACATGAATGTAATAGGACAGAAAACAGGAAGGATGGGGGAGGAGTTGAGGAGGCTGAGTGAGAGTAACAGAGGGCGCAGCTGCAGCTTGGTAAAGAGGTTTCCACTGTAAAAATAAAGTCCTGTTGACGCTTGTTAGTACCTTGCCTGGTTGATACAACACAGGGGTGAGAATTCTTTGGTCAAGAAATGTAGTGTCAACAACATCTGTTGCAGAGAAAGGGACAGAATGGATACAGATAGAGGCGATGCAACCAAACAAATCACTGAACAGGCGTATGAAACTAGCATGGTTAACTTCTAAATGTATGTGGCTATTCGAAACCCCAAATATGCATAATAAGTCTCATGAGTACAACATTAAAGCAAATTGCTGAATTCGCGGTGGGCCTGATCCAAAGCCCACTAGAGTCTATGTGAACCTTTCTGCTGACTTCAGTGATTTATCCCAGTAGGAAATTGCTTCCTACTATACACTAGCTCGGCTCTACTGCCCAGGGTGTTGAAGGGATGGAGTGGAGCCAAGGTTCTGGCAATTCCCTGCCCACCTACATGTACAGGAAGGAGAATAGCAGTCCTGCAGAGTACACTTTCTCTTATAATGTGACCTACAAACACATTTCCCTTGTGGTGGAGGAAGGGGGTGCTTGACAACCCTGCGTGGGCATTCTGGGGAAGAAATAGTCTTGCTTCTAATATTATATATTATGGAAACTTAGAGCTGGATTTTTTTTTAAGTAGTATTAAAGTTACAGGAATGCAAAAGAAGTATCTGTAACCAAAGACTGAAGGTATCTGAAATCAAAGACTATTTGTAAAGAGTTTGTGATCCCAGGATCAAAAATACTACATCAGTGTGGTTCCTGTTTAGTCATTCACGATTTCACCTATGTTGTAGTCTTGTAGTTGAAATATATAGCTCAAATTATTATTTTTCTTTGCAAATGTTGTAAAACAGATTAATAGAATCATATACATTTAGAATTAGCCCTTGGCTGAGGTCTTCTGTGTTCAAAATCTTCCAGCCAAATCATTATCTCTCAAATTAATGAAATCTGGACTGGACAACAGACCCTTCACTATAATAATAATGGAAGCAATAGGGAGGGGAAGTCATTGGAGTGACACCAACTTCTCTCACTGGTAAATTTGGCCCTATTCATTCATGAATTTTGAGATTCAACATGAGTAAGCGAACTTCCTATTATGTTTTTTGTAAATGTTCTTACTATCTTTTTGTGAAATACTGTACAGATTGATTTCAGAGTGGTAGCCGTGTTAATCTGTATCAGCAAAAAGAACGAGGAGTACTTGTGGCACCTTAAAGACTAAAATTTATTTCAGCATAAGCTTTTGTGGGCTAAAAACCCGACTTCATCGGATTCATGCAGTGGAAAATACATCCGATGAAGTGGGTTTTAGCCCATGAAAGCTTATGCTCAAATAAATTTGTTAGTCTCTAAGGTGCCACAAGTACTCCTCATTCTTTTTACTCTACAGACTGATTCTTGTCAGCAGACTTTTGATTATGTACATGGTAAAAATCTTAAGGTAGAATGTTGTTGACATGTAGGATTGTACTTTTTTATTTCAACTTTAGGACGTGAAAGATCTTTTGAACACTGTTTATAAAAAAAAAATCCTCCATTTTTTTTTCTTGAAGAATATGCAGGCTTATTTTATAATGGCATTTAGGCCTTCAAGATTGTCTTAAATGAAACTCTGGCATTGTGTTATAGTCTAGTTTCCATAATGCTATAGAAAAAATATTTAATTGAATGCAATTTTCTGTTCCTGTTACTTTAAAACAGGAAAATAACTAACCAGGCTTATATCATCTAATAGGGTCAGTGGAAAAAGACATTACTATATTTTGGTGCTCTGGGCATTTGTATTTTGATGGCCTAAACTTCCACAGTTCTGGGCTATCATTTATTGGATTATAAAGGCTTTGGGGGTAGGTACACACGCTTATTGTCAAGGATAAAGAATAAATATAGATTGCCGAGTATTTAAAAAAAAAAAACTTTTAAAGGACCAAACTTGTGAGGCATACCTTGTGTTGCTGCTCTGAAAAGTGATTTAGTGAAAACAGCATCTTTTTTTTCTAACAGGTCTGTGTTTTCAACATTATATCTGCTGCTGTTAGTCACCAAAATGTTTTACTTTGGTGGTTGTTCCTGTTAGCACTGTAGAATCAACAAATCTGAGCGAGAGAGAGATGGATTCCATTCATTCTTGTCTATCATCAACCCAATATTTTGCTAAGAGCTTTTCCACACAGTGCACAACGCATACCAGAGATGTGTAAATTGTAGAGCGATCTAAAGTGTTGCACTCTAATTGCCCTGTGTAGGCCCTGCTGACACACTCTAAAAGCTATCTAGTGCATGTTGATGGAGTCCCATTTGAAACAGGGCTACGTTAATGTGCATTGAGAACCTTTTATAGTGCATCAGCAAGGTCTTCATGGGGCAGTTAGAGCACAATACTTTAGCACACTACAGTTGGTATCTCTCTGGTGAGCATTGCTGCACTGTGTAGACAAGTCTTAACTTCCAATCACAAGGCTAATCAGTTACACCTGTGCAAATTATTGAAAGAAATAGGATTCCCTAGGTGTTGTCCAATGTATAATCTGCAGACAGTTAAGATGAATACGTTTAACTTAAGGTAGGATTTAGCCTGTGGAATCTTCTTGCTGATGATGCATGACTAGTGAAAAACGCAATTTGACTTTCCAATCTCAGACTGAGTTTCCAGGTCTGGGAGTTAGAAAAAAATTGTAAGCTGAACACATTTGATGTGGAAACTGGGATAATAATTACAGAGCACCAAATACCATTTTACAGAGTCACTTCTCAGAATAGAGCTTTACTTTAGGTAAATACATATATTGATATATTGTACATAGTACATCACATATCCAACCTACAAATACATTTACTATGTCCCTACTATATAGAGCTCTTCTAAGAAACTCCCATTAGCCTTCTAACTTTATTCCATGTTGCTTTTTAATTAATGTAACCACAGCGTAGTGAGCCTACTGTTTGTCAGATACATCAGAAAAGTGTTTTTTAAACTAATGTAGGATCAAAACTAACATCAAAAAAGATATTTTAAATGAGAAAATTGCTGTGCACGCATATGTATATATATGCATGTGTGTTTACACATGAGGGTTTGTAAGCAGATGTTGTTCGCATCAGATTACTTACTGTGTCTGTTATAGTTTTTAAAATATATGATGAAAATCGACTGGCTACTTTGACTCACAAAGTCCTACAGAGTTCTGTGTGAATTAGGGTGGCCCAAAATAATTTATTTCAATTGCAGTTCTCTTCAGTAGTCTGCAGACTTAGAGAGTCTGGTAACAACAAAAATGCTAGTTGAGTATGAAGTGCCAGAAAATGGCTTCATTGTTGGATGTGTCTGCTTGGCTGTTTACTTTCACTAACTTAACTGTTTTAAATAAGCAAATTATATCAGAGACATGTGTAAGGGAAAAGAGAACTTTCACATGCCTACTAATGATGTGAATGATCTACCTGTCAGTTGACGATCTATTCATGAAGACGAACATGTGCTGTTCTAAAGTGATTTACATGGTTCAGTATGTTTGAAGCATTATTTGCCTCAGTGAAGATGTCATTTTTCACTGCTGTTACTCAATTTGTATAGACAGATTACTCTACGGCTAGAATTCTCTGTTGCTGTGGTGAATTGTTGCAAAAGCTTGCTGTCTATATGGCAGTTCCCTACAACAGTGGTTCTCAACCAGGGTTACGTGTACCCCTGTGGGTATACAGAGGTCCTCCAAGGAGTACATCAACTCATCTAGATATTTGCCTAGTTTTACAACAGGCTACATAAAAAGCATTAGCAAAGTCAGTACAAACTAAAATTTCATACAGACAATTACTTATTTATACTGCTCTATATACTATATACCAAAATATAAGTATAATATTTATATTCCAATTGATTTATTTTATAATTATATGGTAAAAATGAGACTGTAAGTAATTTTCAGTCATAGTGTGCTGTGACACTTTTGTCTGATTTTGTAAGCATGTAGTGTTTAAGTGAGGTGAAACTTGGGGGAACACAAGACAAATCAGACTCCTACAAGGGGTACAGTAGTCTGGAAAGGTTGTGAACCACTGCCCTACAGTGCTAACACTCATCATGAAAAATATTGAATCTAATGCAATTCATATGCAAAAATATTACACTGTCAGTTCAGAAAATAGCCCCTCCTTTTTTACTGCAATGTTATTTAAAAGAGGCAAGATCTGGACCTCAATGATCAAGACTCCTATTCAGCAAAACAGTTAAGCACATGCCTAAGACCATCCCCAAAGTAAAGCACATGCTCAAATGTTTTTATTAATCATGGCCCTTAGTCTTTTATTATTGTTGTTTGTTATCCTCTATCATTGCACCATTTTCCCTTGTTCTTGCTCATTGATTTGTGAACTTCCTTTTGAAACAAAAGGAAGAATACAATACCCAGATTCATTAGTTTTAATCTTTGTCTTATAGAAAGAACCTGCCTATGTTGTAAACCCCCTATACCAGAACTTGTTAAAAGAGTCATTCTAAACTCCATGTAATTGGATGCAATAGTAAACAATGAGCTTGAGGGACAGTTTATTTTTGCTTGTGTAAAACTATTTCTCTGATAAACTGCTTCCGGAATCTGAGAGACAGAACTTGCTCCTTTGCGAGGAAACATCATCATTACAAATCAGTACTGAATGGCCCTCCTTTTGTGAACTATGGCAACTTCTGGAAGTGAGCAGCTACAATACAATTTAAAATTCCATGTGTGATGACTTTTATTGAGCTCCATGTCACAAACTCCCTTTGATTCTTGCTGCTAGAAAATTGGTTTGTCCCACTAACAGGCAGGCACAACAAATATTATGAGTGAGGCAGTGTTATAACTATCAGGTTTCCTATAAACAGATTTAAATGCATCTCCACAGGAGTGTTGTTACAGTAGTGTCTTTGCCCAGAGGCCTATGACTTGATCTAGAAAAATTCTTAAGCACATGCTTAACTTTAGGCACATAGTTAAGCCCACTGAAGTCAATTTAAGAGCATACTTAAGTTTTTTTTGTCCATTTTTAAGTAGCTTCTTGAAGTCACTGAGACTGTTCATGTACTTAAGTTAAGAACTTGTTTAAGAGCTTTGCTGGATTGGGACTATAATAAGCAGCTAGCATGCTCTTCAGCAACCGCTCTGGTTAGCTTATGGAGTGAGAAATATGGATGGGTTTGCAGATAGCTAATCCCCATTCTTTTTGACAGATGATAGATTTCCTTCTGTGCGGTGACAACTTTAGATCTCTGTTTGTTTGTCTTTTATGAATGTGCTGGGACAGGTAACTACCATGATAACAATAATTATGTCATGTTTTTATATGATTATGATTGGGTTACATTTTCCATGTTTCAGTTACCTAAGCTCACGTTAATGAGTTGTTGAGAAGAAAGATGGTGTAGTCACTAAGAGAGCAGTCTGAGAATCTGAAGAGCTGGGTTCAAATCTTGGCCACAGACTTTCTATGTGACCTTGGGCAAGTCACTTCCTCTTGTGTAAAGTGGGGATAGTAACACTTCCCATACAAGTGTGTAGTGAGCCTAGAATGATTGTAGGGTAATTGGATACTGCAATGATAGAGACCAGGAATGGTAGATATCTAAAGCTGAAGTGTTAAAATTTCCATGTGTTAAAGGATCACTAGTACGGTGAACCCATACAAACTTTAAAAGCTGTAACACTTTGCTAAGCCCCATTAGCCCATGATCTTTTTCTGGTGAATCCTTTCCTATCACTGATGGGTACCAATCTGTGTGTAATAGTAACTTACAACTCTCCTCTTCATCCTCCTTGAATGATTTCATTAGAAGATGCCATAATGCAACATTTGGATATCTGTCAACTTGCAATATTTTTGCTCTGGACCCTCCACTAAGGTTCCCTAAATCTGATTTCAACCTGAAAATAAAGCATTTTCATTGGTTCTTACTTATTTTATGCATTTCAGGCCAATTGTTTGTTGTGTTTTTCCCCTTGTTTGATGGCATTTGCCCTGTTGACCACTGTTTTGTCACTGACCTATAAATAACACATCTTTTGGTCCAGTTACAAAGGCTGTGTCTGCCCCTCTTTTGACTTGTGCATTAAACCTATCATTGAGCAAAACATTCCTGGCATCAGACGGGGGAGCTTTAAATTGATACATTCTTTCCATTCCAGAGTGCAAGCAAGAATGATTGTGTGTGTTATATGGGAAAAGAGAAGTAAGCATCTTTCAATTTTATTGCACAATGCCATTTCACATTGTTGCAAGAGTTCCATCATTGAAGAGGCCATTTTAAATCACCCCAGGGACACTGAGACCACTCTGTGAAATGTTTATATCCGGAGCTTTCTTCGGGGAAGTTTGTTGGTGTCACTGGTTGTCCGTACTTTTGGCCTGCATATCCTCCATCCCCCAGAAACTAAATTCTATTTGGAGTATTTTACTCCTGGTACTCATGTGAAATATTGTCTCTTCTCCACTCTACTTTACTATATGTTTAAGATTAACATTGCCTTCCTGCCAAATGTTCAGGCTTCAAAAAGAACTGTAAAAGCAATAACACTGATACTATGTGCAAATACCATGCTTGAAGAAATGTTCTCAATCCATAGGAAAGAAAAGTGAGATTTAATTCACATTCAAGGCATCACAGATACTGAATAGCTAGAAATCAAGCAATAGATAAAAGAAACAAATGGATCTGATTTATTTATTTCAGTATCAAATACATAAAAAGAGATAGAAAGACCAGGCAGAAAAGGGGGGAGTGGAACATTGTGCATTCTGCGATCTTGCCTATCATTTCACGAGCTTCCCGAAAGCCTGTCAATATCAAAAATCTCTACAAATGGTAGGCATGTCACTTTAATCTTTTGAGACAATAAAGTTAATTGCTGCTGTAATTTGATTTATCACCATGTTCAGATGTGTTGTAGCACTGATGTGCAGAGAAAACTCCTGGTATAGTCCCTTCAGAAACGAGAGCTCTTCTCTCTTTTCTCTTCTCTTCTCTTCTCTTCTCTTCTCTTCTCTTCTCTTCTCTTCTCTTCTCTTCTCACCATGTTATCTGAGATTTCCCAGGTATTTATCTCCAGTATTTGCAGAGGTGATCCAATGGCTTGGACAAGTCTAAATGCACAAACATACGAGGCAGCTGTTGCCACTGTAATAGTGTCTCCGAAAGTGCTGGCTCCTGGAAGTGATGCTTTTATTTGCGGTATACAATTGTGTTATATCCTTGGGGGCAGCCGGTTTAGGAAGAAATCACTTGAGGCCAGAGAGCAGACAGCTAACAAAACCACCATTTTATTTACAGACACAGAGAGCTCACTCAGCCGGCTGAAGCTGGCTGAGCTAACCCATAATAATCTAACTCAGTTGCCATAGCAACAAAAACCATGACAACCAAATACACAACATATTGCAATAAATTAACATATATAGGCACCCTGTTAATTTACCTGATAATATCAGGCTGGAGAGGAGCTTTAAGTTACAGCCCATAGTATGGTAGGAGGTGTAGCAGCACCCAGGTGCAGCACCTAGGGGCATTGTGTTACCAGAAGTGGTGGGGGAGTGTGAGCTCATATTTCAATGAGGTTCATCATGAAAGGGGACATCTGGCAGTCTGCTGGGTCACAGGAGACTGGAATTCCCCCCCCCCCCCCTTACTCTAAAATAGCCTGAAACTGATGACTTTCTGGGCAGGTTGAAGAAATTGTTTAATTGACAAGGTTCTATGGAAGATCAAAGGTATTCTTTTGGGAGGGAGAGATGTGGAAGGGTGGATGCGTTTTCTGTTGCTGTGATGTACTGGACAGTTGAGTTATCTGCAGAACCAGTCGGCAAAAAAATTAAGGCACAAGCATTTTTTCATCAGAATTTGCTAATTTGTCAGTTTTGGACAAATTTATGATGGAACCCAGGCAGAGTCCTCATGGATGGAACCCTGCTTGCCAGTCAGATTTTGAAACGTGTTTCACAGACAGGGTTCAGTTGGTTAAGCCAGGTTTCCTTCCAGTTTTCCCACCTGGCTCGTCTACAGTTGGGGAGCCCATATTTCTAGGGTGTACGTGCAGTCTGCTCAGCACTAGGAGTTGTGAGAGACTCGAGCATGTTCACTGTGGGTGGATTCTTCAGAGGTTTTATCTGTGACGTTTGAGAGAACCTCTACTTGAACATGAGCGAATAGCAATTTTTCAGTGTGTGTCGATTTTCATTGGAATGGCAAAAGGCAACAACCTAGCACAGAGACAGCTCCCTCCTTCCTGCCATACTTCAAACCCCTGCACCAAAGCATGGAGGTGCTAGACCATTTCAAAGAAAAAGTCACCAGAATGTTTTAACATAGACAAAACTTACTTTTCTCTAGCCTTATTCTCAGAGCAGCTGAAATGTTTTGCCTGAAAATTAAAAAAAAAAAACAAAGAAAAAGAAACGAACTAAAAATAAAAAAAGGAAATTCACTCTGAGGCAGGCACCCAGCATGGAAAACTTCAGCCTGAATGGTAAAAGTTTGACAAAGTTATAAGCAATAGAAAATAAGATCTTATAATGGGAAGTTCTGGGCAACCTGATTAATAGCTGGTGCCTCCAATCCAATATATAATGGTTAGTTGTTGTATTGGCTGTGTATGAGTGTAGGTGGTCTTTATTATGTGGTTATATGTTTAATTGTTATGGTACTTAGAGATTTTTGCTCTTTAATCAATTTACTTTATAAAAATTCCTTTAGACATTTTGAAAACATTCTCCTATATTTTTGTTTTCCTTTCACTGTGGACTCCTTTAACATCACTTTTTCACTTTGATATATATTTGTCTCACAGAATTCACCATAAGTTTAACAGCTATCTGATGCGGGCATAAAGACTTATATTTTATTTTACTTTTTAACTTTATATTTCAAGTCCTTAAAAAATTTACATAGCTTAGCATTTGAGATATGTAAATTCAGTATGAAACAATCGAAAACACCCTCATTTGTCAGATACAATTAGACTGCCTTTTAACAAGGTTTGAAAAATGTGCTGAAGTGGTGTCACTATGGAAGTATTCCCACAGATGTCTGAGGGGATATGAAAATATTCCCCGGCTATTCCAAATTGATCAGAACTACAGAGGTACACATCAGGCTGCACCAGGTTTGATCATTCAGATTCCCATTAATTTTTAAGCCTTTGTCTAAAATCTGCTATATGAATTATTTACCAGGTTCTTTTTACAAAGAAGTGTGTGTGTGGGGGGGGGGGGGGGAAATAAATGTCTTCAGCTTCTTTTTACTCATTTTACTGTGTCAGGTTTTTTACCCATCTCATTGTCTACTGCTAATACTCCCAGATAAACTGAAATGCCTCTTAGTTCCCTGGTTACCTGCCATACACAATAAATGCACAAGAGGAGAGAATCAATATAATTAATTCAAACCATGGCTGAAATTTAGCTTGTGAATGATAAATGCCTCAATGCTCTTATGGCTGGACAAATCGGAGATTACCTACTTGTGTCTTGATCTTGACAAGTCAACAGAAAAAGCTGCCTAGCCAGCATGGTTCATTGACCACAGCGGCTTGAAGATATTACCAGGTATGTGTATGAGATATCGATGCAGCCTTTCTGATTACATGACAAGGAAGAAAAGTTAGTAAGTGGTGGTGGTGTTTGTTTTTTTTAATATAGTATTAAGTTTCACCAAAGTGAAGTCTTAAAGAGAGAAACATGGAGTTCTGGCTACGTTGCATCACTCTGATTGCACGCAGATATTGTTGTTGGCAATCACTGGGCCCATCTCACTGAATGTAGGGCAGCCCTGAGCGCAGCAATGCAGTTCTATTATTTGGGTTTGATGTGGGAAAGTTACCAGCACCACACATGGGTGGTGGGAACTGGGAAATCTTGGCTTCCTGATCTTTGGATTCTATGGATATTATCTTCCTGTAATGAGCAGAGGGAGAAGAATCAGTGATTAGGGGAGGGTGGGAACTTTTGTTTCCCTGAAACAGAGAGAGTCCTTCTCTTCTCTGGGCCCTACACAAAGTGCATCCTTAATTATTTGGACTCTGTGTTGGCTGGACTCCTTAAGAAGTAGATCAAATGGCCCCCCAAAAATTCCTGTAAGTTGATTAAGTTAAACCAAACAAAACACTTGGCAGTTGAAATAAGCAAGGCTGTTCAAACATTATTTTGGTGAAACATTAACAGTGGGTTAGGTTTAGATCTCTCATCTCACAGTGAGTTCACCTTTGGGAGAAAATAACCAGCCTCTTATATGAATCTTTGATAGATCATTCTCAGCAATTATACTAAACTATTGGCAATTTGACATACTGTTTGATCTCAGTTTTGTGCTTCATAGATCCATTTTTGTGATCTATCATAAGTCACTTTTTATTCCAAGATTGTATAAATTTATATACCTCTTGAGACAATAGTGAAGGATTAGACCAAAGAGGCTAGATTTTTTTACTTTATTTATGTGTCTAAAGATGCATATTGTCAACCTACTTGTTTTTTTTTTTCAAAAGCACCTAGCATTTAACTTCTATTGACTTGAATGGAAGTGTTTAGGTGCTTTGGAAAAACCTGTAAGGTGCCTATTCACATCTTTAGATATATACATACCTTAGAAATCTGGCCTTAACTCCACAAAAGACAGCCTCTCTGTTATAGTATTTTATTTACATTCCCCAGTTCTAATTTTATGGTAAATTTATGCAATCCCCATAGAATAGAAGTTCAAATATAACAAGGGGAGTGCATGTTCCATTATGCATGATAGCCAATGTTGCTACATGCACTGATTTTTATAGAATGTTGAAGACTCAGTCATATTTATATCATCCCAATGGTCTTTGAAAGAAACATAGACCCTGGCTTTCAAATCTACTTGCATTAATGAGCCTACATACTGTTTTGCTCAACCAATGCCAGATGGGATATGCATGTACAAACACAGATGAGTTTTTGCACAACACAGATTCTCATTTACTCTAAGATCCTTTTACACCATTCTGGCAGTGAAGGGCCCTTATAGGAATGAGAATTAGGCTCTAAGTATTTGTTCATTTGAGTTTATATTTGGCTACTGATATCAGAGCAGGCTTTGCACATGTGCAAGCTGGGGCATATTTGTCAAAATGTCATCCGGAAGTAACTATGTCACATATGGTTAGATGCTGCTTGCCAGTTATCCTGCTAGAGGGAAGCCAAAGTAGATGGAATTGGACCAGGGGAATAGAGAAAGGTGAACACCTGGCAAGTTTCATATTTGTTTGGTCTGTTGGGAGATGAACACGGGAGAAGCTTCTCCATGTGGCAGGGGAGTTAATGCTACCGGTCAAAGGGACAGTATCATAGATACTCTACAGGTATTTAGGATGACAGGGTCCTGCACTGAAGTGTTTATAATCTAAGTAGACTATATATGGGGGGGGGGAAGGATGCATATCTAGACTTCATTTTTTTTTCATCCTGTTCCTTCCTTTGCTTTATAGTATAACCCATTTCTGCTTCAGGCCAACCCCATCTGAATTGAGCCCTCTCCTCTCCTTATGGAGTGTTCGGTGTGTGATTCCTTTTGTGTGCTAGAATCTAGACTGCTTTTCCGGTGCTCCTCCATTTACCAGAAGGGCTGGTTTGTGAAGATCTGGGAAGAAACCATAAGATTGGTCTGTTCCCTGTTCTTTTCTACAGAGTGTTGTAAATAACTTACAATAATTTGGATTTAAGCAAAGAGGAATTAAGAATCTGACTGCTTAATCAATCTGAAGCACATATTAGTATTAAGGCTGTCCTTCTTCAACTTCATTAATTACCAAACTACCTAGAAGAAATGAGAATTCAACAAATATCTAGTCATTTGGCAACAGCCCAAGAGCCATTCTGTTACAAATATTAAGGGTGTGATTCTGATCTCACCCCTACGTAAATTTAGACATCAATGAGTGTTTTGCTGATGTAAAACCAGTATAAGGTCTGGATTCAGCAAAATACGCATGTGAGTAATCCCACTGAAATCATTTGGGATACTAGTTACCTATGTATTTAATTACCTTGCTGAATAAGTCCAAAGGAGTATACAGCTAAAGTCTTATTATATCCACGTTGGTCCCAGGATTTTAGAGACAAGATGGGTGAGGTAATATATTTTAATGGACCAACTTCTGTTAGTGAAAGAGAGAAGCTACACACAGCTCTTCAGATCTTGGCAAGGTACTCTGGTCTGGAAAAAGAGCTCAGAGTAGCTTGAAAGCTTGTATCTTTCATCAATAGAAGTTGGTCCAATGAATTATGTTACCTCACCCACCGTGTCTCTTTATACAGCTAAAGGAAATGCATGTGAAACCATTGCCCCCATAAATATGTTCACTTTTCCATATTCCAAATCATACAAAAGACTCCCACAAAATCCACACTAAGTACCGGAAAAATGAAGATAACAAAACATAAATGCATGCCTCAAAAGTAACATTCTTGTTTACTGATGAAACATCATTATTTATCAGTCCTTCTAATGGCTACAGCAGTACTGCTTATCTTTGTACTTTAACTTCCATCCCTTTCAATATGTTCCATGAAGAGTTTCCATATGTTGAAAAATGCCTCCCCCCGCCACCTCCCGCCTTCTCCTCTCTTTTAGCAATCACTTTCTCAAGAGATGAAATCTGAGTATGGTCATTCCACTTCTGCTGGGGGAGCACTGTTCTAAAATTGCTCTCCTTTCTATCTTTAATGCATAAATCATAAATATCATATAATCTATAATACATCATAAATCAGACTATCGTTAATCCATGCTCCCTTCTACACCCAAATCATTTCGGGGAATAAACTCCTAGAACACATGACATTGATTCAGAGGGGATAATAAAGTTGTTATCATACATGGAGCACATTGTACACTATTCTTTCCTTTGAAGTGCCAGAGGGTAGGATCTTTTTTATAATGGAAATGCCAAGAAACTTTCCCCACTTCCTCTTCATAGTGCCATGCACTTACCTTCTCTCTGGGCATGTATCACATTTGTAGGAACAAGGATGAGGTTAATAGATTTTAAAAGAAAAACACAATTTGCTGATAGTTTGGGGCCATCATCCAGGTATGTATAATGAGAGCAAAAAGACTGCAAGGAATGGACTTAGTGATCGATTTTGTGCCACTGGGGATGCTAGTGAATGTACAGACATTATTTTCTTTTTCTGTTTGCTGACATTTCCCTACAGATAGTGCAGCAGCATTAAAACTCTTTTACAAGAGTTCTGAATCTTCTAGTTGAGAATTATAGAACTTTAACAAAATGCAATGCACTCTTTGCTTGGGAAAAAAATATTTCAAAGGGGCTTGGCATTCAGAGATGCTGAACAATTCTCGGTGACAAACTGGAGTTGTCGCTCTTCAGCACTGCTGAAAATCTGGACAATAAAAAACACTTTTTATGATCTTTCGCTCAACATATTAGACCATAAAAGGCAGATGATTTTTTGTTTGTTTATTTGTGTCTACAGCATTACAAGCACTGCAATTTTCGTTTTTTTCCCCCAGAGAGCATTTACTAAAGTATATTGTCCATATGCTGTCTTTGAGAACACAGAATCTTTACAGTCTCCTTGACGGCATATGCAAGGAGTTACATATTTATTTTCCAGTTCAACCAGGTTTGGGGGGTAATGGTTAAAGAGGTGACTAAGCAGAGATTGAGTGTTCTGTGCAAGGAAGGATTAACTCTGCTAGACATCTAAGCTATTTTAAACACACATTGCAGCTTGTTACTTTATACATTTAAACAAGACTTTGCTAGTGGTGTTAACAGAAGATTGCACCATTATGCTTGATGCATTGAATATTAATACACATATGTCTCTATAGTACAAAATACTAAACCCTTTGAATTAATTATTCCAAAGGACATTCAAATAAATATGTAGCACCAGTTCTTCATCTGCTGTTAATCAGTGCAGTTCCATAGAAGTAACTGGCAATACTCCGGTTTATATCAGGTGAGAATCTGATCCATAGATTATACTGCTTCTATACAAGGCAATGCGGCCTTCTACTATAAACAACCTGGGCTAATAAACTAGTGTTAGTCATGGATTTTACAGTTAATTAGATCAGAATTCCTTTTAAATTTACCAGTGCTATGCACAATAAAAAGACTGAAGTCCAATGAGTATAATATCTAAGCTTGTCATCCTGTGTACCATTGGGTCTGGTCCTGTTCAGATGTTTCAACTTCATCATTAGCATGGTTATTTTTTAATTTTATCTAGCAAGTAAGTTGCACATTTAGGGTAAAATGTTGCTGCAATATTGCCCTCATTAATAAAGTTCTCATTAATCTTGTTAGGTTGCTTTCTCCTGCATTGTATAGCCAGGCTGTGATCTGAAAAGATCAACACTGAGAATCTTTCAACTGCAAGATCACTTAATTTGTGGAATCTTGACAAAATCTGCTGTTGGTCTCCAGGAATCCAAGAAAGTTGCTGGTAGTGTAGTGATAGTGTCTCTATTACAGTATGTCTTTTTTTTTTCTGGCTAGGACAAAAATGCAAGTCCATATTGTGATGCTGTATGGATTCTGGGGGACACTTGAGGATATTATGAATATTCATATTGTAAAATTGCAATGAGTTGTGCCAGATATGTCAAGTAACTTATGTCCAAAAATGTTATGATTTGCCAAATATGACAATCCCATTTATATGTTTCCATCATCTCTGTATTATGAGTTATGGATATGTATGTATGTCTGTATTTCAGACTTGGGCTATGATTCTGGGGGACACGCCCAGACAGTTTGGGCGTCAGCTCTGCCTAGTCTGCTTGATGGCCCCTTAATGACCATCAGCTATACAACTGACCCATTGAGAGAAAGCAGATGCACCTTATGACTCAGCAAGGCGTACAGGGCATGCCTATGGACAGAACTTTAAGGCCTCCAAGCCATGTGCTGGGCAGCTTCTAATTTGATAGCACAGGCCACATGGCAAAAGACTATAAAAGGCAGCTGCATCTTTTCCATTTTGTCTTCAAACCAGCTTCTTACCTCTGGAGTAACCTTTCTACAATGAAGCGCTGAACAAAGGACTAAACGACCCATCCAAGCTATGGATGTGATCCAGAGGGACTTTCAAGCCAGCAGACTCACCAATAGAAACCTGATATATGGACTTTTAAGGCTTTGTATGTATGTAACTGCTTTACCATTTAACATCTCTCTTCTTGTTCTTTCTTTTTTCTTTATAATAAACCTTTAGTTTTAGACACTAAATCTTTTGTTTCCATGTACAACTGGCTTGGGATCGCATATTCAGTCCAGTAAATCAAATCCATTACTTCCCTTTTTTTGGCATTCCTCAAGGTTGTCCTTCCCCAGTTTACAGCTATTCCTTTGCTCTTATGTCCATCAAGTTGGTTGCTATTTTGTCCCAGGAACGTCCTTTCTCCTTTACCTCTTTTAGCCCCTTCTCATTGGCTTGAAGCTTCCCATCCAGTGTGTTCAGCTGAATAGCAATTAGCCCAACTTCTATATCAAGAACTCAGACCTCCTCACTACCAGGGAGTGTCACATTTTGTCTGATTCTCTGTTTAATTCTTCAAGCAATCAATGTATTGACTGATTTTCCCAGGGGGTAAAAGACTACAAACTATGCCACAGACTATGATCAGGAGTCTGTCTCTGTTGAATCCTCTTGCTGCTGAGCTGCTGTGGTGAGTTCTTTGAAGACGTTCATTTTTACCAGGCATGATTCTCCCTTGTGCCCCTCACCCCAAGCTTTCTTGTGTCTATTTAAACTCCCCACAGTCTAATATCTTGCAGGAATGCTTCTGAATTTGGGCACTTAGATGCTCAAATAAGATTACATTTTGGCCAGTTTGCTGGAGCAAAATCGAAGTGTGGCTGTTCTAGTTGTTCTCCAAGAATCCCACCCACAAACTATTCAAATTACGGGTTGATGTGCGGATGGGGAACAGGGGAAAAATAGATAAAGCAAGGATTTCTTTGCACAGGACTTCTGCAACTCACAGTGGGCTAGATTATGGGAGTGCAGTGGGAATATACAGTTTGTGTTAGGCCATGCTGAATCACTATGGCCAGACAGCTCTTGGGGGAAGTGGGATCCACTTCCTTTTCCACTTTGAGGATATTTGTGCACAGAAGGAGCAGCCTGCATTTGCCCCTAGCTCTTAAACAATATGTATGGTGGGGAAGGAAACCTTCCCACAACCTGCCCTTTGAATGCAGGTATTCATACTAGGCACATGGCCAATACAGCCCAATGTGTCTTATCCGGACAACTTTGTTATAAAGTACTGATTTTAATTTCTAGCCAGTAATATGTATGTCTACCATTGAGGGTGTGTCTGCTATTTGGTATCCAAGCTGAAACTTTGGTTTCCATTGGCTCCACAGCCTCTGTGAAATGATCATATCACAGAAACATCAAGGGCAATTTCTTTTTATCAGGTTAAGAGGATGTGACCATTTCTTACATTGTTGATCTTGCTTGCATGCTTCATGCATGTTTAAACAAGAAGGAGCAGCTTACAAAGGGTTCTGTGTGAGAACTTAGGAATTCACTCCACCATTTGATCCAAAATAGCATAGATCTTTGACCTTCAGCCAAACTGCGAGTGCCTCTCTTCCCAAACTTGTTGGGAGGGACAAGTGTGCTGAAGGCTGAAATCTGTGCATCAGGGACTTGGATTTGTGGCTCGAGGAGACAAGAAGTTGTATGTTTTAAGCCATCCTGATTTGAGGAGGTGGAAGCATTTATTTTTGTTGTACTTGACTGATTGGGTATTATTATTCTTTTATTTTATTTATTTGTATTACCATAGCACCTAGGAGCCCCAGTCATGGATCAGGATGCCATTGTGCTAAGTTCTGTATGGCAACAATGCTTAGGTTGTGATTTCCAAAGGTTCCTAAGTGAGTTGGGCACCCTGCTTCCATGGAATTCTGGTTGGAGTTGGGTATCTAACTTCCTTAGATGCTTTTGAAATTCCCAGGATGAATGCTTCCTTAAATTCTTTATACATCTAAATAAATAAAATACAGTCTGTGTTTTTAGATCAACAATGATTTTTCAACTAACTCTAATGCTGTCATTTTCTATTGAACTAATGATTGGCAGTCATGTATTTCCTAATGTGGCACTATTATTCTTACTTATGTACAGTCTGACGTAATTAATCTCAGTGCAAAAAGATAAGAATATGGAGTGATTATGGTTCACAGCATTTTACTATAGACAAAATCTTCCTCAACACATCATAGCCACAACTTGTCACTCATCTGTTTCATAATATTCAATATTGAATTATTGTATAATTAAATATTAACATAATACAGTGATTATGCCCATGGTGTAGCATAGAAGTAAAATTTTAATTAACGATGAGTTATTTAATATGAAACAGTTGAAGGTGATAAAAAATATGTTTCAAAATATCCATGCAGAATAAATATCCTGTGGAATAAAATGTGATAACCACATACATGAATTGTAATAGACTTGCAGAGACTATGGTAATTTATTAGTATGTAAGTGATATAAGGGAGCAATTCTAGCTTTGACACTTAGCACTGTGCTTACTGGCTAAGGACTGAATCCTGCCACTCTATCTGGGAGTGCTGACTGGTATACCAGTATAGAGCCCCATTGAAATATCTGTATAGGATACCATTGCACCTATGCTCATTGCTCATACTAGTATGCAGAGAGACTATAACTTCCTGGGAAGTGTTTTGTGACATATTTGCTGGGGTAAAATGCTGTGCAACAATAAGTGTATTGTAAAAATAGACTTGATGGCTACTAAGTATATTCAGTGTAGTATGATTAACATACAGGCAAGCACCCTGCGTCTGAGACTTAAATGACTTTTCAAACAAAAGGCCACAGTTATTAGGTGAACATTAGAATATGTTCTGCCGTAGTTTTATTTCATTTAATTAAACATAATCAACTTTTAGGTGAATTTGATGAATGTTAGAGTATTGGCAAGAGCATAACATAGCTGTGTATTCCCCTATTTATGTGGACCTGTAACGTGAACTTGTACAGGGATTTTTCATGCCAAACAAGAAAATATACTTTATAGCATGAAGAAACATGGTGGAAGCTCCTCTAAATGGTGTACCTCTCTTTTCATACGCACACCACCACCATCTCACCTATTATAGATTTAAGCTTCAAGAATCAAACTGTTTTTTTATATCATCATTGGCATAGTTGAAATCAGGTCCCCTAAAGTGAAAGCTTATTGGAGTAGTTCAAAAAGTTGTGTATGTACAATTGTGTTTTGAATTAGTATGCAATTTATTGTGAAACGCTATTTTCCCCTCCCTCAACTATATATTTTGTTTTTCCCCTTTGAAACTGTGCTCTGCCTTGTTAACATATATTATATTATTGAAGAGAGAGCCTGACATGACATAACTCAAAGTCATATATTATCCAAGAAGTTATTAAAAGAAACCAGTTATTCAAAATAACCTGCTGTTAAAGAAATTATAGTTGTTCCCTCTTTGTTCATCCTACTGATAGAAATGTGATGGATTATATATATATTAACCATATCCTTTTTTGCAGTGCATTGCATGACTGAATTCAAACACATGTCCAAGTTACTCACAAGGTTGTAATAGGAATATTTTACCCTGCAATACCTAAAATAGTAGTTATTGCTTTGTAATCTATTTTCTCAATTCTCTTCTCCACAGTTTCTTATCAATCTGGTGCAGTCACATAGTGTAGATATTAATGTTGCAGGCTATTTTCAATGCACTTTGTGAACGGTCAAATACCTTAACCTGTTTCAAGATTTTCATTAATAATATTATTTCCTGTTTTAATTCTGTTTAAAAATATACCAAAGCCAGCCCCTTTTGAGAATAATAATAATAATAAAAAACTCTGTCTTGATACATGTTTGATCATTTGTCCATTAAGCACTCACAAAGAGCAGGCACAGTAATTGTTTTAGCTATAGATATTTTATCTGGTTTCATATATAACAACTTCCACATCATCAGCATAGTCAGCATTCCTGATACATCCTAAATTGATTAGTAATTTATTTTTGGAGCTGCAATAATCACAGTATATTGAGAAGGCATAGCAATCTTGATTATTAATATCAAAAAGTTAAGGAATTAATTAAGAAGAAGTAGAGACTGCAGATTTTGAAACTAACACAAATACCAAACCATTATTCTGAATTAATTTTTACAATACAAATGTGAAAGGATTTATTAATGATTGTTGAGGAATATTAAACTATAAAGTATGGTCCAGTGGTTGAGACTCGGGAGACTTGGGTTGAAGTCAATGGAAGGCTTTTTTATTGATTCTAATGGAATTTATCTCTGAGGATAAGACTGGGACATCCCCTAGCTCTAACATACATACAGGGAAGAGACCAGGAAAATGCAAAACAGTAAATGTGTCATTAGAAAAAGAGTATGTATTATAGGTAGCACTTGTCAAAAAAGGGTGGTGGAGTGAAAATCTGTAGAAACGTTTTTTTCTATTTTTTGTTGAAATTCTCAGCAATAATTATCAGGGATGTGTTCTCCTCTCCAATCAATGTGAAAGGCCTCCATGAACCTGTGCTGCTCTCCCCACATGGATAGAATCCCACTGTCTTTTAAATAAAGTTCAGGTGGACTCTGCAAAATATCTTTTTTTTTTTGTAACTCAGGCATGAACCTTCTACAGTATGGGGAAATCCAGAAAACATATCTTCAAGATTCACTGCCTCAGTGAGGAGCAGTAGATGCTTACTCCTCCCTCCCTTACTATCATTGGTACCTGCTTGTGGGAGAGGTGGTGGGGAACAGGAGCAGAGGCACTTTTGTCAGTAAGTGGGAATGGAAGCACAAGTACCCACCTAAGACCTTAGTCCTGGAAATGCTGTGATTTTCATTGTTACCATTTCAAAATGGAAGCATCACATCAAGGCATCAGACCTGTCAGTCATATAGGAGAAGCTTTCTCCTTCTTTGAGACTTAGGCCTGGTCTACACTAGGGGGCTGAGGGGGATCGATCTAAGATACACAACTTTAGCTACGAGAATAGCGTAGCTGAAGTCGACGTATCTTAGATTGACTTACTTCACGTCCTCGTGGTGTGGGATCGACGGCCGCCGTTCCCCTGTCGACTCCACTTCTGCCTCTCACCCTGGTGGAGTTCCAGAGTTGACAGGGAGCACGTTCAGGGATCGATGTATCACGTCAGACGAGACACGATACATCGATCCCCGATAGATCGATCACTACCCGCCGATCTGGTGGGTAGTGTAGACATACCCTTATGTCAGTCTCATGTGTGGCTGTTGCCTTTCCCAGGGGATATACATCCAGGTAGAAATTGTGTATAGATAGAGAAGACTGCTAAGAGAATCTTGCATCACACTCTGTATTCTGGCCCTCCACACTGTTATGCGGTTGTGGTGGAGCATGTGTCCTGTGTGAGTAAGATTGATCTCTTAGTTCATTGGAAGCTGTACATGTTTATGAAGTGTGTGTATATGTGCAGGGAGAGGTAGAAAGATTTACCAAATTTTTATACCAAAGAGAAATTACTGAAAACTAACTGAAGGTTTGGAATGTGTATAACATGGGAAGGTGGGAACAAGCTCTAAAGTTCAGATCCAAGTCTGATACTTCCTAGAGTTTTGGTGTGTTGACTTTGGCGCTTGACTCGGGTCAATCTCTACTTTTAACATTTGAAAAGTAGATCTCAAGCAATTGTTCCTACTGGCAAAGAACATAAAAAGAGAACAAGGTATACAGTGAGAACACTTAAAATCCTACTGTGAGTTCTACAGATAAAACTAGTTCTAGCTGTATTCCACATTTTAAGTAGAGGGAATATGTCTTAAACATTTCATAGTTCTAACAATGGCATAAAGTGTGTCAACTGCAAATAGCTTAAAATAAAGGCCAGACTTTCAAAATCAGTAGAAAAATAGGGCTTCTGTATCTTAGTTTGGACACTCAAAATTGAAGCACACAAAAAGCAGTGACCCCTGGGAAAATTTGGCTGCACCAGTTAGATGTTCACCTGTGCAACTCCTGCAAACGGGAGAGCAGGCAGCATTTGGGAGATGAATCTTGGAGACTGGCGTGGGATTGACTATAAAATCGAACCTATTATTGAAAGGATAGCTCTCACATTTCTAGTATAGGAGTGACTATGCTAATATTGTGTTAAGCATCTGAACACCTGGAGTAGAAACTAGATATTCATAGGAGCACATTGGGAGTGACCAAAGTGATACTTCATTTTATAAAGAGTTTTGTGTCATCTCTTCTGACAAACCTGACTCTTGAGGCTTAATAAACATTACCACTATCTTTACCCACTGTTTAGGGTGTTTAGACAGTTTAAACTCACTGCATCAAACTCTGATGTTTATGTGGAGTGTGTATTTCTTTTCCCATTTACCTTTGTAATTGCATTTGTTTAATGAAAGATCTTCTAAGGAAGCACACAGCAAAGATACAGTGCCACATTCCATTATTTCCATCAAGATTATCTATAAGTGCTTCCATATTAATTGTCCTGGGATTTAAGATAATTCTGCAAACGGTCACCTTCCCACCTCAGAATTCATTTCCCATATTAAACAGATTGCCCTTCAGCCTTTAATACATTAAAAGCCTGGTTTACAAAACCATAAACAGTAACATGAGTGAGTTAAATCTCACTAACAGTGCAATTTACATCAGTTGTTAGTGTTAATTTATGAGCAGACTTTATTAAACCCATTTAGTTTTCTAAAAGGACTGTAAATTAATTCTGTGATTTGGGACACACTGAAGTTATTATTGCACAGCACCCTATGAAAACATTTTAACATCCCTTGTCTGCACAAATACATTGTGATGCTGTGAAAGCTTCATCAATTCTTTGGTGTGTGTACTGCTGCAACCATACAATGGTTTTCTTTAACATACAAGAAAATTCTGTTGCTAATTAGATATTTCCTGTTTAATTACATTTGCTTGCACTGATACAATTGAGCCCCATTTGGGCGTTATGGATAATGGTTAAGGGGATTGTTTCTTGACAGTCCCAAACCATGTATACAGTATGTCCATGGCTGCTTACTGTTTCCATTAAAAAAGAATTGCCAATAAGTGCATGCAACACATTAAACAATAGAAAACAACTATATATATCGATAGATATAAAAAAAACCTTGGTTAAAAATATATTATTGGATGAACACTTCTGTTATTTATAGAATAATTTATTTTAAAAAATACTGCAAAATGCTACATATGGAATAAATTATTCAATATAAAATTGGAAAATTCTCTGAATGAAATATTTAAAAATCAATTTTATTCCTTTGTGTTCAAATATCATCAATAGTGTAAAATACAAGACACTTATGAAGTGTGATCAAATACCTTCCAGAGCAGAGATGTGAAAAGGTAAATTTAACACCTCACAGGTGTTAAGAGCCATAAATAACAAATGTTCAGCTGTAATTTAATCCTTTTGTCAGTCAAAGTATTCGCTACAGAGAAAATGTCTTGCTGAGAATGTTTTGTTTAATGGAAATGCTTGTTTGTTTGAGTAGCAAAGTGTTATTTTTATTAGAATGGCAAAGAACATGGAACTCTTTCCCAACAATGTACAAACCCACAAAGATGTTTAAAGATGATGGCCTTTATTGGTAGCAGTAGCAATAATAATGATGTATATTCCATCAGCAGTGTTACACAAACCAAGCAAAGAGAAGTACACGGGTCCTAATCCTGGATGCTATGTTTGTAGCACTTTGTGCAATGTTTGTGAAGTGGGTTACCCTACTGTATTTTAGATAATTAAATAATTTCTAGTGTTAGCAATAAGTATCTTGAAATTAAATGGGGGAGAAAATTGATGAGCCAAACCTTGTGGTCCTTACTCAGTTTTACTGAGTCTTTACTATTTATTTCAGTGGGTGTAGAGAATAAAACCTAAGTAAAGCCCTCAGGTTAGTATTTAAAGAGAAAATATATCATTTATATTATTGTATCTTATTTAGTGTATTGAGAGTTCATATTAATTGAGGCCTTGGTCATGCAAAGACTTGAAGCACATAAGTAGTCCCATTGAGTTCAATAGGACAACTTATATGTTTGAACTTATGCATGTCATGAATAGTTAGTAAAGGGTTAAAAATAGTACCTGGTAGGCACCTGACCTGAGGACCAATCAGGGAAGAGAATTTGAAATTTCTAGGAGGGAACTTTTTCCCTCTGATCCTGTGTGTTTTGTCTTTAGCCGTCTGGAGTTACAAGAGTCTAGACGATTTAATCAAGTCTCTACAAATTCCACCTTTCTGAACTAAATTCTTCTAGTCAAGATAGTGAGTATTAGAAAGATACTTTGTGTCCTTGCCTAATAATCCTATGCTTGCAATTCTGTGTGTTTGTTATTGATTATTCTTAATTCTGCTTGTACTGGTTGTACTGAGAAGGAGAGGGGATTCTCTCCAGAATTTAGCAAGGTTATACCCTATGAGTGTCCAGCTTGGACTCATAGAGATTCTGTATTTTCTTGTTTTTCTTTTAATAAATTCTTTCTATAAAGATTTGATTAAATCCCTTCCACTGTGGATATAGGGGGAGGGGCTAAGACATTCTCTCTCAGTGATTCACAGAGTTGAATCGGTGTATATCTCTCCAGAGTGGCTAGGAGAGAGGGAGGGGGGGAAGTGGGCTGCTTCCCTGTGTGTGTGAGATTCAAGGAGTTTGAATCAAGGTATCTCTCTCTCCGGAGCAGGCTGGAGAGAGGGAAGAGAGGGGAGGGGGAAGGTTCCTCCTCTGTGAGTTGATCTGTGTTCCCAGGGAGTGTCTTTGAAGGGAGACAGGGGGGAAACAGGGGTGTCCCGGCCCACATAATTGACCGAGGTGGTGGCAGCAAAAGGGGAGACCTACCCTAGGATTTTGGGGTGGGGGAAGACATGCGGGTCCTCACTTTGAAACCCCCCAGTTTCAAGTGAGGGTAGACTCTGACAATGCAATAAGTGAAATTTCATGTAGGATCAGGGGTGGGGGAAAAGGTGTAAAGATATGTAGATTGGGTGAATTGGCTGTAGCATGATAAAGAGCATTGATGTCTCTAGAATAGTTATCAAAGAGTTGTAAGGGTAGAAACAATTTTTTTTGGTTGGGTTTTTTTTTTTTTTTACAGCTAAATGATAATTAATGAATATAAGTTTCATAGATTATTAGAGTTGGAAGGGACCTCAGGAGATCATCTAGTCCAACCCCCCTGCTCAAAGCAGGACCAATCTCCAACTAAATCCCCAAATGGCCCCCTCAAGGATTGAACTCACAACCCTGGGTTTAGCCAGCCAATGCTCAAACCACTGAGCTATCCCTCTCCCTGTGTTTAATTCAAAATGGTAATTTTTTTATTGGGTAAGTAAATACCCAGAGCCCCAGAAATAAACTAAAAAACCCACAAATGTTATATGAAGATGGGAAAACAGAATGGCATCTATTTCAGGAAAAAGGAACAGGGTGTATTAAGTTTGCATATAATCCACCATAAAGCCCTAAGGACTGGAACTCTATCACCTTGTTATTTCTTACCACTATGCATTCTTAATTTCTTATCTTAACATCTATGAAAGACTTTTCTTTTTAAAGGAATCTTTCAAAAGCTGTTGGAAACAGTATTACATCCCCAGAGTATAAATTGGCTCTGGAAAGGCTATTTATTGTCCGAGGGTGCTGTCACTTATTAGATATCCTAGTGGCTAGTTTGAGGATATGCAGTTCCGGGGATGCTCAACCACCCTTTATCTCCTCCCCTCTGCTGTTCAGTTAAATTTTCATCAAACATGGTTGTTATTTATCTAAATCACCTTTAATCTCTCTAGAATTGCTCCAAACATCAACAATTCCATTTCCTGGAACCCTTCTCCCAACATTCCAAAGCTGACAATGTATGTTCATTCTGGTTTCAATTTCTACATTTCAGTTTAATAGTTCTTCACATTTTTCCTCACTTGAGGCATACACCTGAACTAAGTTTCTTAAAATCAGTCGAATCCCTGTTGGAAGAGAATGTCTGTCTGTGTGATAATGCCTGTATCTTTAATATGTTTGGGCCCTCTCCTGCTCCCTTTGAAAATCAATGACAAACTCTTATTGATTTCAGTGGGAGCAGGATCAGAGCCTTGGAGAGACAAGGAATATTAAATGCAGCATGTGCTGTGACTTAATATGCCAAATTCTGCTTCCAGTTGTACCACTGCAACCTCTGTGCAGATTAAACTAGTGTACTTGAGATAACCTGGCCTGAGATAGGTAATGTTACCTAAAATGAGGGGGGGGTTGTGATATTTTTGTTCGATTATTTTATATATTGTAGAGCCAAATGGTCTGATTTGGCTCCCTTCGCTCACATTGACCAGTGCAGTGGTTCTCAAACTTTTGTACTGGTGACCCCTTTCACACAGCAAGCATCTCAGTGTGACCCCCCCCTATAAATTTAAAACACTTTTAAAAATATTTAACACTATTATAAATGCTGGAGGCATAGCAAGGTTTGGGGGTGGAGGCTGACAGCTCACAATCCCTCACGTAATAACCTCGCAACCCCCTGAGGGGTCACGACCCCTAGTTTGAGAACCTCTGGACTCAAGGATTAAGCGTGGGACTACTAAGAAAGTAAGAGCTTGTGTGCAAGGTCCAAGACAATGCATATGACAGTGACATGTTTTCTAAAGCACACTAACATGTTGCTCACTAATTGGGCCATGTGGTCCCTTCTCATACACAGTAAAAGTTTCTTAGTGTGCCTTACCGTAGTGCTGTTTGAAACAGTACTATATTAAACGACACTAGGAAACTTTCAGTGTGCACGAGCAAGGTCTACACAGACCAACTGGTGTACTTTAGAAATCACTTCTCCTGTCCCCCTCTCCCAGTGGCCACACTGTGTGGACATGCCCTAAATTACTACTTATTGGGGGCGGGGTGATGGGGTGGACTAGGCCATGAGGTCCCCTGCTGGAGGCCTCTCAGCCCTGCCACATCTCACCCCAGAAAAGGGCAGGGGAGAGGGTCCTCCAAGCTGCCTAGAGTGGCTGTATGGGACTCAGCCAATCAGAAGGGGCTGCAGGAAGAAGCCAATCGCAGCTCAGAAGGCTAGTATAAAAAGAGCTTCCTGGCCTGAGTGAGTTCAGTTTCTTGCTGGAGGAGTATGGATGGTGTGCCTGGCTGGCTGAGGGAGCTATAGGACCTTGGGCAGAGCAGTGCTGGCAGAGACTGGGGTAGGGTGGGTGGAGCAAGAAAGAGCTCCAGGCTGGCTGCTGCGACTCAACCAGGACAAGGCCCTAAGGTAAGGCTGCAGAACATGCTGAGGCCACAGGAAATCATAGCAGCTTAGTTAAAGGGACATGGCAGATGGCTGCTGTCCTTGGGGTCCTTGGGCTGGGACCCAGAGTACAGCATGGGCCTACGTCCGCCCCCCCCAGCAGCCACTGTCGAAGTGGCCTGGACTTGGAAGCTCCCCGGAAGGCAAACTGAACTGGTTAGCAGCCCAGCTGGAGAGCTGGGTCCAAAATGGCACAGAGAGGCAAAGAGTCTCCAGAGAGGGAGCCCTGGTGGATGCGGTCCCACACCAGGGCTGGGGCTGCTTGCAGAGTAGGGGCAATTTGAGAGAGCCCAGAAGGAGCTGAGACGGTACGGGAATTGATTTTATCTGACATGCAGACTGTGTATTACTCAGCTGGAGGGCTGAGTCACTGAAGACTAACCACAAAGCAGAGACACAGTGCAGGTGTAATGCCAACAGACCCTGGTTGTCAGCAGGTGGGATCGAACCTGGAGCCTAGTGCATGAGCCTCTACAGCATGAGCTAAAAGCCAGCTGGGTGTAGAGTAGACTCATTTTAACTTTCTCTAAGTGGTCTTGGTGCCACTAGATGGGACAGTAGAAGCAGCAAAGAATCCTGTGGCACCTTATAGACTAACAGACGTTTTGCAGCATGAGCTTTCGTGGGTGAATACCCACTTCTTCGGATGCAAGTGGTGGAAATTTCCTGGGGCAGGTATATATAAGCAAGCAAGAAGCAAGCTAGAGATAACGAGGTTAGATCAATCAGGGTGGATGAGGCCCTGTTCTAGCAGTTGAGGTGTGAAAACCAAGGGAGGAGAAACTGGTTCTGTAATTGGCAA
Source organism: Mauremys mutica (assembly GCF_020497125.1). NCBI lineage: Eukaryota > Metazoa > Chordata > Testudines > Geoemydidae > Mauremys > Mauremys mutica. The sequence goes on from NC_059085.1 coordinate 32,676,979, forward strand.
GCCATTCACAGTCTTTGTTTAGTCCTGAGCTGATGGTGTCAAATTTGCAGATGAACTGGAGCTCAGCAGTTTCTCTTTGAAGTCTGGTCCTAAAGCTTTTTTGCTGTAGGATGGCCACCTTAAGATCTGCTATTGTGTGGCCAGGGAGGTTGAAGTGTTCTCCTACAGGTTTTTGTATATTGCCATTCCTAATGTCTGATTTGTGTCCATTTATCCTTTTCCTTAGAGACTGTCCAGTTTGTCCGATGTACATAGCAGAGGGGCATTGCTGGCATATGATGGCATATATTACATTGGTGGAAGTGCAGGTGAATGAACCGGTGATGTTGTGGCTGATCTGGTTTGGTCCTGTGATGGTGTTGCTGGTGTAGATATGTGGGCAGAGTTGGCATCGAGGTTTGTTGCATGGATTGGTTCCTGAGCTAGAGTTACTATGGTGCGGTGTGCAGTTGCTGGTGAGAATATGGTTCAGGTTGGCAGGTTGTCTGTGGGCGAGAACTGGTCTGCCACCCAAGGCCTGTGAAAGTGTGGGATCATTGTCCAGGGTGGGTTGTAGATCCCTGATGATGCGTTGTAGGGGTTTTAGCTGGGGACTGTATGTGATGGCCAGTGGAGTCCTGTTGGTTTCTTTCTTGGGTTTGTCTTCCAGTAGGAGGCTTCTGGGTACACGTCTGGCTCTGTTGATCTGTTTCCTTATTTCCTCGTGTGGGTACTGTAGTCTTGAGAATGCTTGGTGGAGATTTTCTAGGTGTTGGTCTCTGTCTGCGGGGTTAGAGCAGATACGGTTGTACCTCAGTGCTTGGCTGTAGACAATGGATCTTGTGGTGTGTCCGGGATGGAAGCTGGAGGCATGAAGGTAGGCATAGCGGTCGGTAGGTTTTCGGTATAGGGTGGTGTTGATGTGACCATCACTTATTTGCACTTATTTGCACCGTGGTGTCTAGATGGGACAGAGCACCTCACACAGAAGGTCGTGGGTTACACAGGCACACACACTTGGCCAACAGGGATGCTCACAAGAGGGGAGTGCCACCTGTCACAGAATGTAAAGATGGTAAAATCTGCCTCTGAAGTGCTTTGAACACCTGGATCTAGTGTCAGCACCCCATATAAGCATCTAATTTGGTATGCGGTATGTATGTATTGATTTTTATAGAAGGGGCATTTCAGATCCAATTTCTAATGTCCACATCTATGTTAAATAGGACCTTTGTTTAAAATGCATACACGTATTACAGGGATGGTTGCCAGTGCAAAGTCCTAAAACAGAAAATAGATCTGGCTGTATGGAGGCAGTCACACTATATGTCTGTGTGGGAGGTATATGAAACACTGATACTGACTGCACTCTGGTCAATAACTTGCACTTTCTGTAGTTCAAATTGTACATATGCAGGCTGTCAGGTGTCACATTGTATCTGATACTTTGTGACAGATTCAGTACAGTTCTTATCTGTGAGATTGAGTATTTGGACTAAATGTTCCAACACCAACGCTTATGGCAAAGAGCCAGTGAACTGTTTGTCATGCAGATGCAAATAACTGACATTGGACTGGTGGCATTTTGCTGGAGAAAAGTCTGCTTTACTGTAGAAGAAAGTTTACTGTTTGTATTTCAGGTGTAGTCAGTACAGCAAAAATCTCTATTTTAAAACTATGTATGCAAGTAGCAAAGTACAGTTAGATGTCTGATTCTAATATTTCAAGTAAATATAGAAAAATTTAATAACATTTAAGAACCCATTTTAACATTGTAACAGTGTCTTTTTATAGCTCTTTTCTTTTCTTTTATTACTTATGATCCGTTTATTTTTAATGTGGTTACTTCTATCCTGAAGGTTACAGGCTGATTTAAAAAATAATAATAATAATTGCAAAGTATTTACAAGCTGATATGCAAACTATATCAAGGGAACATTTCATGCCTCACTGAAATGGAGTCCTTTGGGGCAGAGACTGTTGTTTACTGTATGTTTGGACAGCACTTGGCACTATTTGGACCTGACTTGATTAAGGCCTGTAGCTGTTACTGCAATATAAACGTTAAACAATAATAATTCTTTTTCCCACCCCATTTCTCAATGGGGGAGGAAATGTTCGATCAGAACAGCTGAGAGGAGAGGGAAGTGGGGGGCAGGCTGCGCCTTTCCCCATTCAACCCCTACCTAGAATGCTTATGAAGATCATTCCTGGTCATGGATGGGGAAAGGAGGATTGAATTATCTTCCTCTCCCTTTGGCCATTGACTGGATTGTGGTGTGGGAAGGTAGAGTTGTTTGTCTTCCATGGTCTGCACCCCTTGTGTGCAAAGCCCTCAGGGGATATCATATTTCCTCTCACTGCTGCCCCAACCTCCCTTCCTAATAGTGGAGAGAGAGTTTGAGCTGCATTTCCAAGATTCCAGTTTTGCCTTCCTCACAACACCCTGGAGGCCCAGGATGTAGAGTAGGATTTAAAAGTTGTAAATTTATAAAAGTATGTCATTTTGTCACAACTTCCATCCCGTGTCTAGTGCAGATGAGACACTCAAAAGGGCCAGTTCCCAGAGGTAAGCATGAGACCCAGGAGACAACTAACGGACCTTATTAGCCTGGAGGAAGAAGGGGAGATTTAGTCTTTACAGACCGAGGTTATGTCCACACTTCAGTTAGATGCCAGCTGACTTGGGCTCATGGGACTCAGGCTGAGGGGCTGTTTAGTTGCAGTATAGACATTTTGGCTCAGGCAGCAGTCCGAACTCTGGGACCCTTCCACCTTGCAGGGTCCTAGAGCCCGGGCTCCATCCCAAACCCAGAAGGCTGCACTGCAATTAAATAGCCTCTCAGCCTGAGCCCCTGCGAGTCCGAGTCAGCTAGCATGGGTCAGCCACTGGTTTTTATTTGCAGTGTAGATACCTTTAGGTAGCTTTCATTTTGTTCCTTAGTGTCTCGCATCCCTTGTCAAGGGAGAGTGAGAGGATTCCGAGGGGGACTGAATCCTAAGATTTAGGCTGAGGATACTCAACCCTCAACACTGGTTATGTGGCATAGAGGCCATTTAAACTCCATACGGGACCCAAATAAATGCCGCTTCAAAATCCACCCATGTCTGTGTCTCATTCTCCAGCATGTTCTTATCAATAGAGAGATTTCTGCAGGGAAGTGCAACAACTGTTAAACAGCAAACATGCTACAATAAAAGCTTAAGGGAGAGATTATAATTACTGTATATGAGATGAAATTCGGTTTAAGAAAATTGTAATGGAATTTTATATAGCCAGGATTTGACTTTAAAAGTGCATGTTAGACAGTACAGAGCCTCTTAGTACCACACACAGTACTGACTCCGAGAAAAAGGCACAGCTTACTGATTCCATTTCCTATGCAAGCTGGGTGTTCCCAATAGAGGGTCCCCATAACTGCACTGACCCAATCCAGTCCTACTTGGCTTGTGAGATATGACAGGATCACAGCTCAAAGTGGTAGGCATGTATGAGCATCTTCTGCACAGGACTGCTCCTCAATTTCAACCCTCCTCTTCCTTTGAGTGCCCATGTCATAGCAATCTCCTAGGCTAAAGAGGGCTATGAAAGATTCCCTATGGAGTTAATCAGTGCTACTGCTTTGCTTAACTACAGAGATCACTATAGATTGGCAATGAGCTCCCTGCTCTAGGGACTAAATGTATTTCACATTCAGATCACTTTCAACTCTTGACCATAGAACCAAAAAAAATGTTCAAGGGAAATAGTTTACAATGATGTCATTGTAAACTAAGGGATTGTGGGAGGCATATAGTGTCAGGCAACAAAGAAAAGGAAAAATGCTTCTCAATAAGTGTAGGGAGCCATAATATTTCTCCTCCTTCCACTCTGGCTGGCCGGCTGAAGCCAATATTGGGGATACTGCCTACTACAGTCTATTAAAGAGGCATAAGCTCATATACCAAAAAGGTACAGCCTGCCTGCCTGTGAGAGGCATTCCATCCTGGCACTGAAATGTCTTGAGTTCTGCCAACTCTAATTTAAACAGCTTCCCTACTTCTGTGTTCTTTTGATGGATGTGACTCTGGATTCTTCAAGGGCATTTCTCCCAGTGTTAGCCTTCCTTCTCTATAGTAAGGCAATAGGATTCAACTCTCGCTTCTCCTAAGTGCTTCCACATTCAAACACTCTTCCTAAAATTGTGGCCATGGTGTCACTCTTCACCCTGCCCTAACACATCTATAGATCCTACCACCTGTTTACACTGAAAATGGCGGTTGAGGATTCTGTGACAGCGTAGTGTAAATTGGACAATACAAATAAATTAGAGTAACACAGTTTTTATTCATGTAATATGAGTGAGAGCATAGCTCTATCCCTAGAAATAGCATTTATTATCACAGAAACCAACCAATGCATTTGGTTCCCATTGTATCACATAACATACCAATGTAAACATAAACTCTAGACTTTTTATACTTGCTAGGATTAAAGGGTCACATCTGTCCCTACAGATTGACTCCAATCAGGCAATCATGTGAATCTACTCCCCTATCTGCATCAGATTCCATAGCTTACTTTACTTCTGATTTCTCTGTGCACCTTGTCATATCTTTCTGAGCAAGCTCCCTAAAATACAAATTACTTCTATACCCTGGAAAACTTAATATTTGCCATGAAAAGAAGTGAATCCTCTATCCCTGCCATCACAAAACAGTCCCTGATACTTCTCCTGTAGTGGTGGTGGGTTTGGGTTTTTTTTGTTTTTTTTTAACAATAATGCCTGCAACCCTCTAAAAAATTAAATTTGATGTCAGTCATACTACCATAGGTATCTCCTCTTTATCTCTTGCATCAAGTGGCAAAGGAAGTTCATAACCTTGGTGACTTCCTTCATCCCTTCTCTTGCTTCAAATCTTGCATTCATTTTCAATAATATAACTAGGTCCATGCTATTTAACTGTGAAGCCATTAATAGCTAGTGTGCAAAAACTAATTAGCTTGTATGATATTCCTCTCTGACATGTTTCTCACGGTGTCTAGTCAATACTTCAGCTCTTTGTTTTCTTGAAGTGTTCCAGTTACCTTCACATTACACTTGATCTCCTTGGTATTACTCTGCATCTTGCTCTCCACCTCTTATGTTTTTTCTGCATTGTACTGCAGGGAATGACAATACTGGCTCATCAGAAGTAAAGTGATGGAAATGTATAAATAAATTGCTATTTGGCATCCTTCTTAAAACTATAATCTCACTCTCTGTCTGAAACCAACATACTGACAGACGCATAAAACATCTGTACTAGTAATCATTCAGTGCCAGAAAACATGGCCACTCTAACAAGCAAAACATCTTAAAATGAGAGTAAGCTGAAAAATCCATTTCACTAATTGAGGAGGGAATTGCCAACAACCATCTTGACAATAAGAGGCTCACGGGCTTTAATCACCGAAACAGAAATGTGCTGAACAGGCAACTTCTACTATAGTATATTATATAATGTAGACAGTCACAACACAGAGCATATCATCTTGATTTCAAATAGTCGAAGTGGATAGGTACCATTCCTTCTATATAGCAAGAAGCTACTTCTACATGTTGATGATTTTTTTTTCATTTAGCTGACTGTACCGGTACCACACATGGTCAATCAAAGTTTCAGCAATGCTGGATTCCACCACTGTGGTTGTATATCAATTTAATTTCAGGATATGTCCCTTATTTGATTTAACTTCTCCCTTCCCTCCACTCTGCCCAGGCATACATTTCAGGATTTCATATGATAACTCATTTTTATTCATGGAGAAATAATAATAATAGTAATAAGTGGAGTTGTTCCATAAGATCACATAATGTAGATCTCATAATTTATTGTGTATATAACGTGCCAATAATGCAGTAGTACCCATTAGATGAGAGCCATCTCTTTCGGCTCTCAAATCTATTATTCTCCTGTTTTCAGTGGCATTTGTGGATCTGCTTTTCACTCTCCAACTAACACTAGTTGTTTTTAATTGATGAGTAGTAATTTAGTAAAAATTGCCTCCTGCTCCCAGACTCCATACACTTTACACAGTATACAGTTGCATTTCACTATTCAATTCACCTTATTGTATCTATGACATAACAGGGATGAAAACTGGGCATGATGGAGTGTGAAAGGAAATGACTCTCTGATGGGTTTGAGGTAGGGTGACCAGATGTCCTGATTTTATAGGGACAGTCCCGATTTTTAGGTCTTTTTCTTATATAGGCTTCTATTACCCCCAACCCCCGTCCCGATTTTTCACACTTGCTGTCTGGTCACCCTAGTTTGAGGATGACTCTGGCTGTTCCCAAACCATGAATATAGGACTGCTGGCTCCATTTACAGTTGGAAACCCGCATTTGAATACTGAAATTGTCACTCTGACAGGCCCATTTCCTAACCTTTCTAAATAAAGATGAAGAACTATGCTTGACCTAACTCCTCTCACTTGCATCAAATATATTTCAATGACTGTTCTTCCAATACACTTTTAGACCGAACTGATTGGGAAATGGATTTTAGTTTTGAACCTCCCCAAAAAGTTTAATTTTCATCCAAAAAATTTTCATGGATTTTTTCAGGCTTTCATCAATAATGCAAAAACCAAAATGTTATTGGTTTTTAAAAGACCCAAACCTGAGCATTTTTATTTTTTGGAAACCAAAAATGGCTTAGGGTTTTTATTTTTTTTTTATTTTTATTTTTTTGCGAGGGGGGGGGAGGATTGGACAAAAATCCTAGGGGGAAAACAAGAAAAGGAAACGCAATATTTCTTATGAGAATGTCCATTTAATTGGAAAAAAAGCATTTTTTCATCATAAATGTTTGATTAATTTTTTTTGACCAGTTCTACTTTTGAGTGCTTAAAAATGAATATTAATGAATCCATCCATATAAATTGTAATATAGCAACATAGTTATAATCTTCTGGCCACTAAATATTCTCATCCAATTATCATTTGTTCTCACATCTCTGCATTTTGCTACACTTTATATTTTGTACATAGTAAAGTAAAATTAATGTTTGTGAAAAATGCTGTATCATCAGCTCTGATGACTTAAGTCTACTATTTAGCCACAGAACAAATAAATCACAGGCAACAATAATGCAACTCGCTCTCTAGCTGCTCCATCTGTGTGAATCTGCTGTGTGTTCTGAAGGGTCCCTTAAGGGGTAAGTGTATGCTCGTATCCTGTTCTGTATACGTTCTGACACCACGCTCATCACCGTCATATCTGAGCATCTTTTAGGAGTGCATGATGCAATGTCTAACATCTGTCACACATTTGTTCTCGCATCCTTTCTCCAGAGTAAGAGGAGTAGTGAGTACAAGGAGTGTAGTGTGTGTAGTAAGGAGTAGTGTGTACAGGAATTGTTTTGTTATTTTATTATACAGATATAATTCCTATATATTCATGTTGCTCTGTGTTCATGTTAGAGAAGGCAAAGTCAAGAAATGCTCCTTGCATTTACAGTGGAAGGGGGTAAGTATTGTGATGGTCCCTCGGATGGTAGTTCATTGCACAGTCCTTTGCTGGCCCCTGAAAGAGCTCTGTCTCCTGCTTCAAACTCGTTCGCCCATTCAAAGGCCCATTCAATCTTCTGGACTATGACTGCAGACTAGAGCAGAGTAATTCACAATAAATTCGACCCCTTTTTCTTTATCTGCAAACAGCTTGTAATTTTTTTTACAAAATTGTTCTCTATTCATAATTGTCAAATAAATCATTTTGTGTTCCTGACTATCAAGAACTATCAGGTTCAAGCTGTCAGTCAAGTACTGGTTATTTGTGAGTCAATGTTTGTGCTCTGTGATTGGTCACCTAAATCACAAGGTAATGTTTTTGTGGCATGAGTGGTTGGCTTAGCCTTTTTATACCATCCATGTGCCTGAATAAATTGGGATATTGAAACCTCAGGAAGACAGTGAGAGAAGAAGCACTCCAGGAAGGGCAAATAAGCTTGAGATATTTAAGGACATTTAAATTATTTTCTTGTTCTACTTTGCCCTCAAAAAGACCACTGCATTTGGCTGTACTCATAGACCTTATGTATACAATCAGCAGGGTTTTTTTGCCTCATTGAAAGAGAGTGAATATGTGTGTTTACAAGACTTAATATTCATTTTTTCTCTTATCACATTAATAGTCTTTGATAGTGTTTGCATGCATAGAAATTGACCTTAGCTGAAAATTTTAGATCTGGATCCAAACTCCTCCAAAGACTGGGGAAGTTAGGAGTTTATGATCTTAGTAAGACCATGGGAAATTGAATTATTGAGAGAGACTATTTCTTTGAATTTCAAGAAATACTCAATCTCTCTCCTAATTAGAATGTTGGTCCAGTCTGTTTAGGCAAACCCAGAGCATACCTTTGATCCAATGGAATTTATTTGGATTTTGAAAGAATCCATTAATAAACAATTGACAGGCCTTTGGATCTTCTGTGTGTTAGTTTGAGGACTGGTTGGAAAATGGTACAGTAACAAATGTGATTATGGTTCTCTGTGTCTTTTGGGGGAAGTGTCTAGTGAATTGTGGAGATGAACTCCTTTTAAAATCAAAATCCTTTGTACACTGAAATGTTAGCTAGAAAATAGGAATTCTTTTCCAAGGCAAGTGCATTCTTATTCTTGCTGGTCTGATCAAGTGGCAGGTACATAGCTGAAACAGGTTGCAAAGTTATTTCTCACAGATCCCCATGTGCAGTCATATTATGTCTGATTTTGACATGGAATGTGTATCATTTGGGGGTTATAATAATAGCAAATCAGGGGAATGGTTCTCTGAAAAACAATTTCACTGAAATAGAGGAAACTTCTTTTCAACATAAATGACATGCTAAAGTATTAAGAATAATATTCTTGAACAAAAATTGTTTCCATCTATTGCATACACTTTTGAAAAATAATAAAGTATAGAAAGAAAAATAATTCATAATCTAAGGATACTATTCATCAGACCTTCACAGAATCAGTTCTCGTGTGTGTTGTGCATATTTTCTTATGAAAGTACTGTTGGCCTGAAGATGCGGTGTGGGGTAGTAGTTTAAATTCTGATACATTCAAGAAGTAGACATTTGAACTTGCTAGTCAATTCCCTTGCCCACCACAAATGGCTGCTAGTTTTCATAGCTATTTTCCACTTTTAAAATTTTTATTCTTCTACCATATGACATTTTGCATTGAGATACCCAAGACATCAGAAAACACAACCTCACATAGTGCTTAAAATAAAATAGGTTTTCCCATTTTCCTCTTTTGTTCAGGGTATATACTCAGAATTAAATCTGGTTACAATGTTTTGCTCAGAGTAAATATTTTAACTGCAAAGTATGAATGACAGAAGTGTTTGTCTTGCTTACAAGTCAGCTGTTGCCTACAGATCAATTTTACTCAAATTAATTTGAACCCTACAGTATGTCTTTACTAAACATCACATTATAAAAAAGGCAAAAATATGCCGAACCAGCTATTAAGAGAGTAGCACTTCATATGAGTGGTATCAGCTGTATTTAATCTTTTTCTGGTACATAACTATGAAGTCAACTACAAATGAAAAGCAAAATCCTCAAGTGCTTTGAGTATAAGGAAAAACTGACATTAGTGGGAAGCTAACTGATACCGGCAGAAGTTTAGTTGGCATACAGACTGCAGGACTGAATCTGCATATGGGACCCAATTCTGCACTGCTTACTGAGGCAAAAATTCCATTAAAGTCAATAGGAATTTTGCCCGAGTGTGGCATAAGGCAGTGGTTCTCAAACTAGGGCCACCGCTTGTTCAGGGAAAGCCCCTGGCAGGCCAGGCTGGTTTGTTTACCTGCCGCGTCCGCAGGTTTGGCCGATCGCAGCTCCCACTGGCCATGGTTCGCCACTCCAGGCCAGTGGGGGCTGTGAGAAGCCGTGGCCAGCACGTCCCTCGGCCCGCGCCGCTTTCTGCAGCCCCTATTGGCCTGGAGCGGCAAACCGCGGCCAGTGGGAGCTGTGATCGGCCGAAGCTACAGACGCAGCAGGTAAACAAACCAGCCCGGTCCGCCAGGGGTTTTCCCTGAATAAGTAGTAGCTCTAGTTTGAGAACCACTGGCATAAGGGCCATACTGAGAAAATGTATAGAAGACAATAATGGAGAAAAGTATGTACTGGAACTCATGATTAGCAGAGAAAAGCAGGAACAATATGTGCTAGATTCTACAAACAAATCAAAACGCTGCAGTTTCTCTTTTTATGAGATTTTATGAGGCAAAAGCCTCTAATAATAAAATATTGGTTGAGTACCTGATTCCTTTTCCCTTCACATATGCTCACCTCTCTCATTTACACCATTAAATATGTGTGCTAGGTATATGATATCTATTTTAATTGATATTCCGCATACTTGTTCATTAGTTCAGAGAAGTTACTACAGCACAACTGTGATCCCTGATGGGAAGCCACTCTGTCTAAAATATTGGACTGAATGCATTGTTGAGATCTGAGTATGGATAGCAATGAGTATTCACTTTATTTAATTGGGAATAAGGTTTCCCTATACATTTCCAGGAAGGAAGCAAAATTAAAATTTACCTGCTTTGTCTTGTTTTTTGTTGTACAAGATACAAATCCCACTGAACTCAATTTAAATTATCCCACTGAAGTAAGTGGGATTTGAATCTGGCTTCTGGAAAGAAAGATGCTTGTAAATTTCACTACTGGGTCCTGGTCTGCTCCCAGGAGTAGAACAGGCTTGCTGTGTGCACAGTATGTGTCACATAGCCATTGAACTTCACTCCCGTGCCTCCTATTTAACTGTGGACCAACTCTTTATTAGTACAGTTGATGGCGTTTCAGGATCAGACAGGGATAAAATTATACATGTACACAGTGGATCTTATTTATCATGAGTTCCAGTATATTGAATCTCTATTTTACAGTGAAATAAAGTGAGTTGTATCCGGGCATTGTCTAGTGTACAAATTGCAAGTCTGTTAGTGATCTTCATACTGTGAATTTATTTGTCAGAGGGGATGGGAATGATTATGCTCTGGGGCTCCTTTTACGTTTGTGTTTATTTGCTCAGGGTCCTTCCTGACCACAACCAAGATAACAGTCTACCACTCTTTTTAAACTAATAGAATTACTCCTTTAGCTCAAGTAGTATGCACAAGGTGATAGTGGTGAAGACTGGGGGAATCTATTTGAAGATGATGTCACTGGTGTCTGCATAGATGTCATCACAGTCTGTTACATGTGGATATAAATAACAAAGTACTTTGAATGTTCTATCACTACTTACAGTCTACCACTTAATCTCCTTGATATCAAAGGCAACTACATTTGTATTGGTGTAGTTTCCTGTTCAGTAGACAGAGTAAAATAAATAAATAAATATATAATGTTCTGCTTTTCATCATTTTCAGATTTTTTTTTCTCCTTAGCAAAGCAGTTAAACCTTAAAAAAATCAGAAGGATTAAATGGACTGGGAATATATATTGTAATTAACTGTGGAACCACTTAAAATGTACATTTCTTATACATTTGATATTCCAAATACCTGAGCGCATATGCATGGGAAAGAGTTTTTGTTTCTGTTAACAATTCTGCTTTGGTAGTTCAAGTGTTTGATGTGAATTTTCCTATGGTAATAGGATACTTACAGCTTTTTAAGAAACAAAGCAGGAAACATTCTCCCTATACTTTAGAGACTTACATTTTGTCATAGTTGATGGCTCTTATGTTGGATTTAGTATAATTCAATTATCTTTCCAAATTGTATGTTACCTATTTGAGAATAGCATTCTTCTTAATGGCATTCAGTACAAGGCAACCCAGTGTGGATTACTTTATCATAAATCTTTAAACAATATGTTGGATTTAGGGTGATTTGTTGGCTTTTCCTCCATCCTGCATAGTAACATGCATTGATACAGGTTATCTATTAAGTGTCCTAGCAGAACTACTTCTCCATTTCAGTCTTGTTTGCTGCTGAAACTAATTGTTAAGTCATGTGTAAATACTAATCCTCATCAAGAAGTGGCATTGAACATTATCAAATAGACTGTGCAATGTGCTGTAAACTAATGCTGTGTAATAAGTTCAAAGATGAGCTGTGGCTTAAAGGGAAGAAGTATATTAAAGTCTTCTCCTAGAGAGAGGCAAAAAGGTCAGCTTTGTGTGGTAGCAGTGGTTTTATAACATTTGCATTCATGCCCTTTTCTCCCCCATGACTTAATTCAGTTGCCATTTGACAACACTGCAGCTATGAAACAACTGTAATTACTCTGATCCAATAACTGAGCAACATTTTTCCTAGAGAAATGGCAGAAGAACACTAGGGAGGATGGGGACAGGAATTGACACCCCATCTCACTTTAGCTCTGAACTCTGTCTTCTCTGAGTTTGTGGAACTGTGCACAGGGAGGGAGAGCTTGAGAGCAGGTTGAGTAGGAGGAGAAGGGGGGCATGGAATGGGGTTTGCAATTCTGGGCTGTCATTGCTAAAACAACTATAAAGCAAATGCAGCCTGAAGCTGCATTAGCTTTATGAAGTGAAAGCTGGTTTCAAGGGCCACCGTTAAGCAGGGGAATCCTTGACACTGAGTTCTTCAGGTCTCAGCAGAATCTTGCAGCTTGAGGGCTAAATCTTTCATTTGAAGGAGACCTTGTCTCACCCCAGAAACAAAAATTGGAACACTATTTGAAGGAAACAACTTAGAAGTTTACTTTCCTGCTGCTCTTGGTTCTTATTTTGGTTCTAACCTGAGGTGGTTAAGGTGAAGGGCCAGATCCTGCAGTGCTTATGTCAAAATCCTCCCAGTTGGCTTCAGAAGGGAGTGTTGTAAAGACTTTAGGACTGACCACAGTATATCCCTTCATACGTACTGTCATGGGATCTCACCCCCACTTTAAGCTTGTGGGTTCAAAGATGGGGACCCGCATGTATTCTGCCACCATGTCCTAGGTCTCACCCCCACTTTGAACTTGTGGGTTCAAAGATGGGGACCTGACTTGGTTTCCCTCTAAACTAAAATCCTAGTTTAGATCTAGTAAGCTGCCACCACTCAATTAGGAAATGTGAATTGAGACACAGTCCTTCCCCAAAATCCTAGGGGATTCCAAGAGCCCCAAATCCATGGAGTTCTTACACCCAGGAGAAACAAACCATTCCCCCTGCTTCCTCCCCCCTCCCTTTTCCTAGGAGAGAGATACCTGGATCCAACTACAGAGGGATACCTCCCCCTCCCCTTTCCCTGAGAATCCACCCAAGGAAAGACCAACAAGTCCTTAATAGAAAAGAATTTATTAAGAGAACAAAAAGAAAATACAGAATCTCTATGAGCCCAAGCTGGACACTCATAGGGTATAACCTTATCAATCTTTGGAGAGAATCCCCTCTCCCCCTTTTCTCAGTAAAAGCAATATCAGCAAACAGGAATAAAGCATTTCCTTTAGCAAACACACAATTGCAAATGTAGAAATCAAATCATAAGACTAATTCGCCTTTCTAATTAATACTCACTATTAATTAGTAGAAACTACTCCAGGAGAACTTGGAGACATGACTGTCCTCTGTTAGATCCAAAAACAGTTCTCTCACAGACAAAGGCTTCCCTCCACAGAGATTTGAAAAAATCTTATCTCTGATTGGTCCTCTGGTCAGGTGGTCACCAGGTACTACATGTTAACCCTTTACAGGTAAAACAGACCTTAACCCTTAACTATCTGTTTATGACACGTACATTGTGTTCTGAGCACCCTCCCTCTCCTCCTTAAAATCTGCTTCTGACATGGCACTTTTCCCCACAGATTGTTGTCACACATTCCTTCACTATTAACTCATTTCTCATAAAAATGGCCATAGTGGGTCAGACCAATGGTCCATCTAGCCTAGTATCCTGTCTTCCGACAGTGGCCAATGACAGATGCATCAAAGGGAACGAACAGAACAGGCAATCACTGAATGATCCATCCTCTGTTGTCCACTCTCAACTTCTGGCAAACAGAGGCTAGGGACATTCAGTGCATGCTGTTGCACCCTTGACCACCTTGGCTAATATGATGGACCTATCCTCCATGAATGTATCTAGTTCTTTTTTGAACCCTGTTATAGTTTTGGCCTTCACAATATCCCCTGGCAATGAGTTCCTCAGGCTGACTGTGCGTTGTAGGAGGGAAAAAAAAGTAAACTCATTAGCTGGGCTTGCAAATAAATATCTGAAAATACTGTCACCTTTCCTCCTCTTCCAGACAATGGACACCTAAAGAAAAAGGGTGGCATCTATGAATTCACATCTGTTTAGAATACAAGTGTATCTCAGTGAGAAATAAAGGAAAAGGGAGGAAACAGAGGTCAAAACAAGTTAGGTGGCCACCAAATAAAGTTGACAACACATTGGTTGTTTTTTTTTAAGCTGGTAAACCTCCATTTAAATGTAGGGAAGGAGGAAAGGTGAACTACTGTGTTAACAGTCTACATCCATAAATGGGTGTGTGGGTGCCAGGGCATGGGTCAAGTGAAGGAGCTTAACTTATCCCATCGCATTCTTTGGTCTGCTCACGATTGCACCGTGTAGTGCAATGGACTATGCATCACACTGCCATTGATGGAGCAGATTCAAACTTCGCTTAAATATTGCATTAGGTAAGCATCATATTGCAAGTCCACTCTGAGCAACCATTTGTAGAAATATCTCAATGAATGTCTCACTTAGTTTTCCAACTCTTTGTTGAATAAGAGCCAGATTCTGATACCCTTTCTCCAGTTCAATAGTATTTTAGTCCAGAAATAGTCTCATTGATTTTGATGGGTCTGTTTGTAGAGCAAGGAACTACTCTCATTAATAATGTATACATGTTTATACATAGCAGAATCTGGCCCCACTTCAGGAAGTGAAGTCTGTGGAAAGGCAGCTGAAGAGAGGTTCTACAGGATTTTGGGAAGGTTGGTTCTAAATTCTGATGAAAACTACTAGTCTCAAACCTCATAATTTTTCAGCTGGATGTGGAATTGTTCAACTTTGTAAGAAAAAAGAACATAGTTTACTACTAGCTCATGAACTTAATAGTTAGGCAAAGGATTAGAATACCTAATAACAGGCCAGCACTCTTTCATGTACCAGATGGGGCAGGTGTTACCTACCAGTAAGAAAATCTGATGAGTTCTCTGATGGGTCTCGTTTTAATCTTTTCCCTTTGCCCTTGTGCTTCCTACTCCTTGTGGAGGTTTGTACTATGAATCTTGTTTTGAAGTGCTGTTTATTTAAAATGAAAATCCAAATGAAAGAAAATGCAAACATAATTCTCTTTTCTGTCCCTATTTTCAACCATAACTCTCAGAAATATCGCATGGGGGGGAATCCACCTGTTCTTCCTACATGCTTCTTGTTTTTTGGTTGTCTTGCAGTAGTGGTCAGTAATCATGCCAGCAGCAATCTTTCCATCACATTCAGCTGAAGCAATAAATATACATTTAGTGCCAAGGGGCAATCCTGAACTAGACATAAGCCTAAAAGTTGAAAAAAGGGGTAAAACTACAGTATTTGTGTGCAGCTCCAGGGATTTACTCACCAGAGTTTAGGAAGAGATTAGATCTGATTTCTCCATATTCATGACAAATCCCACAGCAAGTGAAAAGAAACTAACAGTTGAGCCTAACTTTTCTCAAACCTCTCAAGGGAAATATAAGCAAATGGTTATTCACGCACAACAAAGGCAAAGAGAGTTTTCTTCAACTTCTTTCATTCTGCAACATAGATGACCTTGGAAGCATGGACATATTCCATTGCTAAAAGGAAGACGGAAGATGATTCTGTTTGGAGTTCAGGCAGAGAAGATATAAAATCCCTCTTTAAAACTGTATTGATTTGTGAGGTAGGGAAAATATTCCTGTGTCATTTTATGGATCTGAGGAAAGAGTTAACATTTATAAATATTCAGTGTTGTAGAGACACTGGATTTATGATTTATTACAATAATCTACCACTCAGGAACACCCCCCTCAGCTGCCTTTTTTGCCCTCCTCTCTCTTCCTTTTCCACCCTATGACTGGTGAGATATTAACTGGCCACTTTACCTTGAAAAGTCCTTTGCAATATGTGTAAATTACTTACACTAAACAGTCTGTTCCACCTTGTATCTAGCTGTGACACTCTGAGGGTAAATCTGAAAAAACACACCCCTGAGCGCAGCAAGTTTCAGTGCTGTGAAGCGACAGTGGAGGCAGCGCGGCTCCCAGCACTGGTATCTACGTCCCCTTGTGGAGGTGTTGTTGGGTATTTTTGTTTGTTTTTTAGAGCACTGGGAGAGCTCTCTCCCAGCGCTCTGCCATGACCACACCAGCCACGCTAAAGCACTTCTGTGGCAGCCCTTTAGCATTGCCAGTGTAGACTAGCCCTACACTTAAAATGCTACAGTGGGACAGCAACGCAGCTGCAGCTGCTCCTCTGTAGAGTTTCAGTGTAGATACTACCTACAGCAACAGGAGGGATTCTTCTATCTGCATAATTAATCCACCTCCCTGAAGGCAGTAGCTAGATTGACTGAAGAAGTCTTCTGTTGACCTAGCACTGTCTATACTGGATTAGGTTGGATTAACTACGCCATTCAGGGGTGTGGATTTTGCACATCCTTGAGTTGCATAGTTAAGACAACTTCATTTTCTAGTGTAGACCAGGCCTGAGTACTTTTCCCAGACCTGAAGAAGAATTCTGTGTAAGTTCAAAAGTTTCTCTCACCAACAAAAGTTGGTCCAATAAAAGATATTACCTCACACACTTTTTCTCTCTAACATTCATAAAAGGGATTTTTAACAGCACCTCATATTCCTTGGGCTTGTCCACAATTAAAACACTGCAGCTGCACTGGTATAGCACTTCAGTGAAGACGCTACCTACAGCACTGGGAGGACATAGGTAATCTGCCTCCCTGAGAGGCAGTAGCAAGGTAAACTGTCTACACTAGGAAATTAGGTTGGTTTAACTCTGTCACTCAGGGGTATACATTTTTCACACCTCTGACCTACATAGTTATACCAACCGATTTCCTAGTGTAAACCATGATTCAGTGTTGTGCCTTATAGCTGGTTATTGTAATAAAATTAAATTAAATAGATGGATGGCTAAATTGCTGTTGACTACCTTGTCATTGCACTTGGCCCCAAGCAATGCTGCTCTTTCCGTAGGTTTTGAATCTTTAAACTATCAAGTAATGATGTATTACCCATTGTACACAGTTTATCACCATCTTAATCAGCACAGCTGCATTTCCATATATAAAGATGAGACTAAATCTGTACATATAAACATATAGGTACCTTCTTTAAAATCAACAATTGCAAAATTGAAAGAGTCATAAGGCCAAAAAGTTGCTCTTCCTCAAAACTTAATCATGGGGATATTAACACCCCCCTGCACTGCCTCTTCTCTCCTCACACCCCTCCCCCCACACGCAACAGCAGGGTAAGGATTGGCTAGTTCACAGGCCAAGAGAGAAGTTGAAGCAAAGGGATTTTCTAGGTAGCATCTCCTTTCTTTTCTGAAACTTGAAATGCAATTTATTTTTTGCAAATCAGAATGAATTATGTGTTTAATCAATCTGATGTGGAAAAGGAAACTATTTCCAAAATAAAATACTTCTCTGGTCATTTGAAAAGGGACAGGAGTGTCCAACTTGAAACTTATTGCATTGCCTAGCGATGAGATATTAATTTTCCTTTTCCTCTGATCAGTCTCTTGGCTTTTCAGCTTTCTTCCCTCTCTAGCAATTGATTTTTTCTCAGGAGCAAATTTTGTGTTTAATGTTATATCTGTCAACTCTGAGGTCTGTACTTTTTCTTTTCTTGTTGTTTTTACCCAGCTTTCTCCAAAATGCATTCTCAAAACTCAAAGTTAATTGCAGCTATTTTTTATTGAAACAAGAATACAAATGTATATGTACATATGTATATCCTGCAGTAATATGCAAATGCAGACTACTCTCATTGCTGCTGATTCAGCAAAAAAAATGGATATGAAGTATTTTGATCTGATCTTACACCACTTCTTCACTTATATAAATTAATTCAAATCAAATATGCTTCTCATTTACTTTAGTTTAGTAATAATTATTACAATATTTAGCTCTTGTAGGACCTGATATTTCTGCTATTAACTTCACTATGAATAGGCTCAGGCCTGTAGTGTTTATCTGTTGATCTCTGGTCTCATAGAAGGATAGGAAGCATCATTATGCCCATTTTATAGACATATGGACAGATTTTCAGGAGCTATTTTCAGCTGAGGGTCTGACCAAGAGAAATTGAAACATGGAATTGTAAAGTGACTTGGATAAGTCGTGCAGCGGTCAGAGACAGAATAGAGCCCAAATCTCCTGTCTCCCAGTCCAGTGTTCTAGGCACTGGGCAAGAGCTTACATGTGTGATGTCAGAAACAGGCCCAAAGTCTATCCTTCCACATGTTAATATCCTATTTGGGGAAATTGCAGCTCTGTTGAGCAGTAGTTACTAGCCAGGGAAGTCCGGATCTATCTCATCTAGTCCTTAAAATTGGAAACACCTGTGACAACTAATTAAGTATAAAGATGTATTTTTGAAACCTACTGTCAAGCTGTCTGGAGGGGCTCACGTCTGAGATGCCAACCTCAGGGCAGACTATCAAAAGCACCCCATGCTGGTGGTATGTTCTATAGTTAGATTTCATCAACCTAGTAATAAATGTGAAAACTCTTAGAACACTGTAACAGTCTTACCATGGAGTCACAGACAGTCCCCTGGGGCTCTACAATCTATCTTGCAACCCAGGCAAGCTGGACTTAGTGATAAATGGTCACTTACACCAAAAATCACTAAATATTTAGGTTGTTTCCAGTCCCCAGAGACCAGTCACTTACCCCAGATCAATTTCTACCTAAGATCTCACACCATAGACAACACTTGTAGCCAAGCCTGTAGTAAACTAACTAAAGGGTTTATTAATTAGGAAGAAGAAACAAGAGAATAATTTACATGTTAAAGTGAGCAAACATATACAATCGATATCCTAAAAGTGACAGAGCTGTCGCGTTCTGTCTATTCAAAGTGTCTTTCAGGGCAAACCTCAGGGTACCCCTTGGGATCTCTTCTTCAGTTCACAATCTCTAGCCCTGTGAGAGTTCAAAGAGCAAAGAGGTGAAGAAAACTTCATGGAAGCTATTTTTATTTTGCCTCTTACAGCATTTAACCAATGGGATGTGGCCTTCTGCATGTACTTCTCCATAGATGGATGGGGCAATTAACAAAGATTTTGTCCTACAATGGCCCACTCAATTTTGATATCCCTCCTGGATGGACAGGTGGATCCACTCTTCCTGTCTGAGTTCACAAATTCAGAGCAGGCATTTTTACAATTATAATAAAAAATAAGAATATTATTATTATTATTTTACCTTGTAGCATGGAATACAGGCACTAAAAGTAAGATCAATGCATGCAGCAACTTACAAGCATTTTATAGTCCGCACACTTCCTTACAAGTCTAACACCTATCTTGAACAATATTAACATAGAGGTGAGCTGGTCTGGTTCCCAGCTATGAATTTGTCAGTGCTCAGCTGACACTTTCAGACTTGGCAAGAGCTGCCACCTGATTTATCAGCATCAGACTTACATTTTGTTAAAATACAGCTCTTTGTGTCCCAACAGAATGAGGGACCGATCTCATGAAAAATGGAAGAAAGGCCTTCCTGTGCTTTTATTAGTTAATTGCAAATAATGGCAAACAAAATACAAAAAAATACCCAAAGTGTCTTGTGAATCAGAGTACTCCTGATTACAAAGCTATTTTATCTAGTTGGGGTATCAATATTTTTAAAAGCTTCCCTGTAAATCAAGTTATGAAAAAGTTAACAAGGCTGATAGAAATACAGACAGTCATTAAAATAAAGTGCAGTTACTCTATATTTAATATACCTACTTACCAGATCTGGAAGCATTGAATAAATATTTTAACCATAGATACAAAGGTGAATAATCAGTGAGTAAAACACTGAGATAGCTTCTGAAGCTCAAAGATTGTCCTGCAGTAAGAATTAAATGACATGGTTGTGACAGAGCAGCAGAGCTGCTAAATGACCTGGAAACATCCCAAGGCAGCCAGTCAGTAGTGTACTAAAAAATCTGCATTGACAATCCTGCATGTGCTCTTACTGGTCAGCTAGTGCATTCCCCCCATTCCCTCCCTTCTTTCACCCAATCATTTAATATTGTCTTCAGCATTCACAAAGGCATTCAAATGTATGCAAGACACATTACTTATCCAGGGGTTTGAGTTTAACTTTAAGTGACCATTTTCATGCTTTTTATGGTGAGTTTGACATCTTTAAGAGAAGCTGGGAAAGAACATGATACATTTTAGAAATAAAACTGTCTACAGTCCTTGCATTTCAGTGGATGAGAATGTGTAGCAATAACACAGATACTGCCTAGAATGGTTGGGATCTCTTTTGATTCTTATACTGTATATTCCAATAGATGCCCATTGCCAATACTGTGGCAAATAAAACAGTTACTGCAATGTGGAAAAAGATAAAAACAATCTCCATATCTAGCTAATATTGCTACTGCTCATGTCTCCAGTTCTCACAAACTAATATTATTTGATATTTCTTTATTATTTTTGTAATTGAATTGATATCCACCATCACTATATGGACAATCTGAGATTCTGTGGCTGACGTTTTATGGATGCCTACTGCATGTTCCAGTCCAAAAGAGGGAAAAGCAAATATGAGACTCTTCCTCATGCACACTGAGTGGGGCTGCAGATTCACATAACACGTATCTAAGTAAATGGGAATGCGTGAGTCGTTTGCCTAATTTCTGACAAGAATATCTCATGGCCATTTTTTATTAACTCATATCAAATTTAAGCTTCATTTCTTTTCCATTGACTTGGCTTCCCATAATATACTATAGAAAAATTCCATGAACACTTAACTGGATCTCGTGCAGCCATTCATTTTGTTTTATTCTGGTGAATATCCCAAAGATGAAAAACAAAAGATCTACACCACTTGCTATGGACACCCAATCGTTGCCTGTTGAGCATTTGCCTTGCAAGCAAGAGTCTGTTTGTCTGTGTGATGCATTCTCTGTTTCTACTGGGCAGCAAGATAATCATCAGCTCTTTATCACAACCTGCTTCTGTAAAAATTCTTAGGCTTTTCCTACTGTACTTGCTCAGTTCATAAACAATATTTCATTGCACTGAAGAAGTCCACTAAATTTTTTTTTAAAAAAAAGGATGTTGCACCATTGTGGGACATGTCCATTACAAATATAAGATCAAATTAATTCTTTTTTTCAGTGTTTTTTGTTTGTTTTTGTTTGTTTATGTTTAAGCAGTGCACTGAATCTCAGTGAAATTTGAAAAGCACATAATGATTTTTTTAAAAAGAACTATGCACATGGACACCTGGAATTACTGATGATATTGCAGGGCACCAGCAGTTTATTTCCTGTTATGTGCAATGCCTCTCTCTGATCCTTTTTTATTTATTTATTTTTAAGTCACAGCCCTTTCTTCTAGTTCCAAGATCTGCTCTGTTTAAATTAATTGTTCCATGGCAGAAAAAACAGATCTCTCTTTCTCAATGTCTGCAATCTCTCTGTTGCAAACTCCATGTGTGTGTTACTGCTATAGCTTGTCTCAGCAGATACTGTTGAATTGTGTGTTAGCTTTGTGATGTGGACAAATCTTCTAAGTCGTGTTTGGGGCTGCACCACAGTCATTTGACCAATGTGAGGTGAACTGGATCTGATCCCAAATTACAAGATTGCAGGTGGGAAATCACTATTGTTTAACCCAATGTGCCACCTAGCCATGAGGAGATGATGCTCTACTTTAGATATAATAATGAACTAGACATTCACTTTTATAGAGACAAGCTGGATGAGATCATATATTTTAGAGGATCAACAGTTGTTGGTGAGAGAGACAAGCTTTTGGTCTTATACTGAGCTCTTCTTCAGGTCTGCTGACGCTCAAAAGCTTGTCACTCTCACCAACAGAAGTTGGTCCAATAAATATTACCTCAGCCACCCTTATCTCTCTAATATCCTGGGATCAACATGGCTACAACTAACACTGCATATATTCAATTTGTCCATTTCTCTGTCCCTGTGTGTCAGTGCCCAAGTTGAGGGCAGTCTTGCCCAGTGGTTGGAGAAAGAGTTCAGCCTATCACAACTGAATCCAAACAGGGCACATCCAAGCAAAGCCAAAGGTCATAGCCAGGTTTTAGAAACCAAAGTCTGAGGTGAAGGGTTAATCAGAATCACAGTCAGAAGGGAGAGCCAAGGGTGTAAGTCAGGAGTCAGAAATCAGGAAGAAGCCGGGGGCTGGAATAGAAGCAGGTACAAGCTGAGGCTAAAGCAAGACTAGAGACTGCAGAGGGAGGGACAGAACCAAGCACAGCTGTGGGCTAGATGTGCGTTGAGCAGCCACTAGCATGCTGCTGAGCTTAAGTGTCAGCCTGCTGACTCCTGCAACCAATCAGGTGGTATAGCTGAAGGACATAAATCCTCACTGCGTAGAGGTCAAGCATACGAGTTTACTACACACAGCGCTGGCGGAGTGTCACCTTGCTTATTAGGCTCAGAGACACTGCCAATTAATTGATTATAATGGAATATATGAATTTTCCATGGGCGGGGGAAAGTGACAGGGTAGGCAGTTCCACACCCTGGGATAGGTTTTGCAGCAAGACAAGATAGCACAGTAGCCAATGGTTAACAGGTTACATAATGTCTCCGCCCATGGTCTCAAGTTAGCAAGTTAACATTTAATTAATACTTTGATAAAATGTTATTAGTATAAAATATATATATTGAATTCTGATTTGGGGTCCATAGGAATGGAGTAGCTCCTCTGATTGTCCAGCAGATACATTCCTAGGGGTTAAAGCAAAGAAACAGTGAAAGTATATGGCAATAAAGATTGTCTCCATTGTGTTTTAAGGCAGGCATTAGTCCCTGGGAAGGGGAGGTGGGAGGATGCCATATCTTATACTGACATGTGCCAGCTTTTCATGAACTCAAGACTGGATCTGTGGGAAGAGCGTCTCCCTACGGAAGAAACTAACACAATAGGAACAGGGATTCTTTGTTCAATTTGCAACATAATTATTCAGTTATTGCTTCAACATCTGGCATTTCTATGGACCAAGCATATCTTTAGAAAAGGCAATGTTATTTTGTTTTTTCTGCTTTTCTCTTAGATAATCACTATTTGCTAGGCCTCTGGTCTCTTGACCATACTCTGGACTTTGGGTCTAGAAAAGAGCTGGCACAATCCATATACCAGGTTGTTATATAAAATGCACATGGATTTTAACTCTTCAATAGTTATTCAAACAGCTTCTATCGGGGCCAGCTGTGCTCAGTTGTCCATTTATTGGACCAACTTCTGTTGGTCAAAGTGACAAGGTTTCGAGCATTAGCAGACTTAATAAAGTGCTGAGCCAAGACCCTGAGGTAAAGGCATTTGAATTGTGATTTCAACTGCTCCTTGCCTTGGCTTTATTAAAGGAGATGTACTTATTTTGATTAATTTGTATTGGCTTCTCATTGCCCTGGTCCTGTGCAAGAGGCTGTATCGACAGTGAATTGTAAGGGAAGAAAGATGGGCTCACCCTCAGTGCCACAGGGAGGCAAAAGGGAGTGCCTAGGGCGGCTCACCCCTTTACAGTGAGATTTCTTCCTGGGAGAGTGAATATGTTTGCATTATATAATTGTAGATTTTCTGGTTGCTGTGGTAATTCCACACACAAAAATTATGCAGTTATGTTCTGCTAATATACGTGCTCATATATTTTATTATTAAAATTGCAGTGCCCTTACAGGTCCCAACTAAAATCAAGACCCTCCCATTCCCCCCCACCGCTTGTGCTAGGTGCTTTTCACTATGCCCATGGTGAAAAACAGTTCTAGCCTTGAAGAGTCATACACAGATGCTCCCCGACTTTACGCAATTGTTCCATTCCAGAAAACCTTGCGTAATCCGAATTTTACATAGTTCGGAAACGTATATTGTGCAAGCATAAAAAACAAACAATTACAACAAAGATATTGCATTTACCTTAATCCTATTGTTATCCTGGCACACTGAAGGCTGCATTTTGGTGGTGGGTGACAATGGGCTTAATTTGTAGATGAGGAAGGAGAGGAGACAGGCATGATTTGAATGAAATAATAGGGTGAAACAACAGAAATATAGTATCACTGAAATAACATGAGACTGAGAAGGCTGTGAGAGCGGAAAGCCTTCCTTGTGGGAGATGCTATTGCTGTATTCCTCCGCACACCGCACTACAGTACTTTGCGTTCCCATATGCTACTCAATTATTTTCCGCAACTCGAACATTTTATTTACGCCTTATGGAAATTTTTGCGTAAGGTCGAATTTGCATAAGTCGGGTTTTGCATAACCCGGGAAGCGTCTGTAATTTAAATAAAGATTGACAGGGGATGACTGACTTGTTGTTCTCATTGCACAGCTGAGGAATTGAGGCTCAGAGAGATTGAGTATACCACTTAAGGTCACACAGGGAATCTGTGACAAAACTAGGAATTGAACCCAGATCACCCAGATCCTACACAGTGCCTTACCTACATGATCGTCATTTCACTTAACATATTCATGTAAGGCATAGTTTTTATCCATGTCCTTTTTATGGCTGCAGTGTGATACGTGGTGGGGAAAACAGGACATTGTCAACAAAAAAAGTTTGGTTTGGAAGGTAAAGAGAGGAAAAATACTCTGAA
Organism: Mauremys mutica; assembly: GCF_020497125.1. NCBI lineage: Eukaryota > Metazoa > Chordata > Testudines > Geoemydidae > Mauremys > Mauremys mutica. The sequence continues at coordinate 32,701,743 of NC_059085.1, forward strand.
TTGAGTTCATAATAATAAAAAAAAATCTGTGAAAGAAAGTCATCAGAAGAGGAAGTCTCATACATTCATGAAATAAGATCACCACACAAGGCAAGGTCTCCAAGCCTTTTCTGTTTCCCTTTTTAATCTCCAGCACAGGTACAATGGCATTAAATTATGATGGACAGATGGAAAAATCCTATGGAAGAAGTCATCTAGCACAACCTTTTTGCCAGGTTGGCTGCAAATCCATCAAAACATACAGTTGTTGAACTGCTAATGAGTTCTTAATTAGGAATTAGCCAGTCATATTAATAATATATAATGTTCCCCAAGTCTGTCAACCAGGAGAATGAAACTGTTACCAGCCTGCCTGCCAGGTTGATGCATGTCTATTTAAATATATGACCTTGACCATGCTAATTATACTTCACTTTTCTCCCACAATAACCAATGATATTATAACAAGCTTTTTCAAAAAACTTACAGCTGCTTTTTAATGATCCAATTTACTTATTCAGAATCCTCAAGTGATACCAGGTGCTATTGTTTGTTGTACAGTTGTGCTCCGTAGACCTCATTAGCTCAGTGCAAAAAAGGTCAAATTCTGTTTATTTATTTATTGGCATCAGTCAGATCAAGAAAATACCTTGTATTTCTCACCAGGATTTTAATGGGTAAAATTGTCTATGGATGTTTAGAGAGACAAGGTGTGTGAGGTAATATCTTTTATTGAACCAACTTCTGTCCAGAGACACAAGCTTTCAGGTCAGGATATTTAGATCAATTATTAGTGTGTTTACATCATGCAACAGTATGAGTCAGTAGGAAAAGTCTGACTTTACCTAAATCTCTTAGAGATTTGTATGGAGCGAACCGAATAACTATACATAGTCACTTCTCAGTTAGTCAGACTGAGAAAATTGCAGTGGCTACTGATAGTCTGCAATGACTTATGACAGTGGCTACAAGGAGAATAAAATTAAGATAATATATAGGGTGGGATTTCAAAAATGCTCAGCATATGCCTAACTTTGCTTCCCTAGGAATCGATGGGAGTTTTACTATTGACTTCAGTGAGAGAAGAGTTAACCTAAACATTAACAGTCAAACTACATGTAGTAGCATACTGAAAAGCAAATTCTGCCTCAACATAACCAGCCTACATACAGATCTAGGGTCAGGGATACCCACGGAAGGTTTAAAGTCTGGATGCTTCTCCAAACTGTGAACCTATAGAAGGCCTAGCCAGGTTTCACACATTTTTCCACCCTTGCTATTTGTGTCATCCTGGGGAGAGAACATTGTCTTGCAGTGTCGGGGGGTGGGCAGAGAAAGGAGGCTACCAAAATAGCTGGATGGATCTTACAAAGAAGGAGCAACAAATAACCCTTTTATATGTCCAATGCTGTAAGAAGCAACACAGATCCACTCATTGCTTCTGTTTCTGTTTACTGTCTTGTCAAGAGAGAGTGCACACATTACAGTCCGACCTTCTGAGAAGCTGAGTCAAAATGGCTTCCATTTACCTTCCAGAATACATAGGAAAGGCTGCCTCAGCCAATCAGGCAGCCATAGCTGATACCATGTGATGTATCAACCAACCCAGTTCAACACACAAGTTTTGCAAGTATAACCACTGATGACTGTGTGTTTCAGGTCCCCCCTGATAGCAATCCACAGAGGATATGAGGTGTTACAACCACCAACTACTGAGCACACTATAGCAGCTTATGCTTCTAGCTCTGGAAGTCCTCAGTTCAATCCCTTATGTGTTGACCAAGAGGACAGCCATCACACAAACTTACTAGTAAATGGCATTTATGGATTTATTTTGAAATTTCATTATATTTTCTTCTTTATTGTCCTGTAAGATACTTGTGTATGTGGGTGACTTACATTTTAAAGTATTCTTTTTTAAGTTAATTGCAGTATTGGTGCCATAGTTGTGAACTATATACAAAAAATTAGGTTGTATATAATTTTCCTAGCTGTATGTTGTTAAACCCATATGGATTTAAAATAGATTTAGTTAGAAAGGGACTTGGAGATATTATTTTTCTATAATTTAAAAATCAAGGAAAGCCCTTTATGAATCAAAAGAGGGAAAAAATTGGGAAATACTAACTTCATTTGATGAAAGTTGCTTATAGTTCCTTTTTGTCCTGCTATTTCCAGGAAGGAGGCACTTTGGAAATACCATGCAATTGGAGAATTGATTTAGACATTTAGGTGAGCCCAGAGGAACAAATGAGAGTGCTGTGGTCAATATTTTAGCTTTAATAGGAAATTGGGTATTCCAAAGCTCACTCAGTTCCTTTAATGAGGATTGTAGACTTCACTAAAGCCGAAAGTAATGTTCTCTAATTCTTTCAAATAAATATTTCACTTTTTCTCTTTCCTAATGTGAGTGCTTGGATAATTGAAGCAAAGTGTTGGTGTTGAATCATGGCAATTAATTTTAATTGTAAATGTACATTTCCAGAGGGGAAAAATATCGAAAGCCTCCAACACCTTTTGAGTTTTTAAAAAATGTGAGCTGTAAATCCTGATATTGCTTAAAATCCTAAGAACAAACAACAACAAAAACCCCATAATTGCTTATTTAGGATACACTAAAGTTGAATAAACTGTTAATGACTAAAAAATAAACTAAACTGACTAGCTCATTAGTCTTATTTTATATAACAAAAAACTCTAAGAATGTGTTGTGTTTATACAGACATGAGGAAAGTGGTTCTGTAGTCTTTTGTCTTGGTTAGAGCATTGTAAGTTACATCATGCCTAATCTAGCTGAATATCACTAAGAGAAAAATAAATCTTTGGTACAATGGTGCTGCTCCTGATAATGCAGAAAGGTTGTTACTAAGAGTAGTCCCACTCAATTTTTCATTTATTGTTTGCTTTGTTCTCGACACTCAGGGGTTTAGAGAGAGAGAGAGAGAGAGAGAAGAAAAAGCACAAATTAAATTGACAAGTAAAGGTATTTGTATATATACTTCCTGTGCCAATGGATTCTGTCATACAACTGTCTATATCCAGGTCATCGGGAACAGAGTTTTTCACTTGTTTAATACAAGTTCACTCAGCTTAACCATTGAAGTGACTGGAAGAGGTTGACCAAAGACTTGTTCTTAATGTTTATAGTATTCACTTAAAGGGAAATGCTGCACTTAAAGTTGTGAAGCTACAACCGTTCTAAAAAAAATTACCTTTCTCACTGCAGATAGCCACCCTTGGTCCAAAAGATGGACTTTAGTGAGAAATCTTAGAGCCATTGTTCACATATGAGCCAAAAAATAAACCGAAGGGAGGAAAAATATTACTGGACAATGCAGAATTTGGCATTTGAGTAGGGTCATTAGAATATATGTTTGTGATCAAGTTTGAAGAAAATGATACAATAATATCAATGATAAGAGACTGATAAATTACTTTTGAGCATGGCTAAGTGTTTAGCAGAGTCTAATGAAATCCCCACATACACCTTTATTTGTGTTGCAGAAGTGCCTAGTAGCCCATTGTCCTAGGTGGTGCACAAACACAGAACAAAAAGACTGTCCATGCCCCGAAACAGCTTACAGTCAATAAGACAAGAAACCACAGGTGCATACACACTGACAGATGACGAGGGGCACAAGGAAACAGTGCGGCAATACATGTCAACATGATAGGCTGTGGTCTCTGCAACACCAACCTAACTGTTTTCAAGTTCTTTGTAGGCATCATGGCAAAGAAGAATTTTATGGAAGAATTTGTATAACCTTTGTAAAGTTATCAGCCAAATCCTTCTGGCATTCATTATGCAACTTTTGAAATCCAGTTGACTTCATCAGGTCTAACTCTCACTATCAGTGTGGCCAGAAGGACTTCAATATTTTTCTCTGTGGGAGTGTGGGTACAGGGTGGGTTCTGTTCTCAAGATGCTGGTGGAACAATTATATTGAGTGTGTTTCAATGAAGTATCTATGATCCTTTCCAAATAATGTTGTTTTATTATGGGGTATACAAGAGAATGATAGAGGTGAGGGGGACTGGGCATGACAATTTTAGGCTGTGTTTTTGCAAACCTGAAGATATCTGTTTTAGTTGCCAAGACACAGCTGTCACAATGTCAACACATGTTCTTCTGCACTGTTAACCTAGCCTTGCAGAAAATGCTGTTCAGCCAGACAATAGTATCAGCAAAGGTATGAATGTGTCAATTAGGAGAAGATTAGTTTGCTCATCTGGGCTTATTTGTTTTCAAGATTTCACAGTTCTAGACAAAAGACTGTGCCAGTCCTCACTTTTGAGCAATGTGAAAATCAAATAGACCATTAACCATAACAGAGCCATCTGCATCTCTTCCAAGAATAGGTAGTTTCTATAAGCCACAGGAGCAAATTCAGCAGGTACAACTTCATAGAATACAGAAGTGAGTTTGGTCCCAAATCTACAATAGCCTGAGATATCCCTGCTAGGGATAGAAGTGTCTCTATCTAAAAGCACATCAAAAGAACCAGAGGGCTGGTCTACACTACGGGGGGAAATCGATCTAAGATACGCAACTTCAGCTACGTGAATAACGTAGCTGAAGTCGAAGTATCTTAGATCGAATTACCTACCGTCCTCACGGCACGGGATCGATATCCGTGGCTTCCCATGTCGACTCTGCTACCGCCGTTCGGGTTGGTGGAGTTCCGGAGTCGACAGGAGCGCGTTCGGGGATCGATATATCATGTCTAGATGAGACGCGATATATTGATCCCCGAGAAATTGATTGCTACCCGCCGATACAGTGGGTAGTGAAGACGTAGCCAGAAAAAACAAACAAGCAAATACTTACTATTCTCATTTAAAGATAAGTCTAAAAAATATCTTTGGGTGTGATCCAAAGCTCATTAAAGCCCATGGGAAGCTTTCCATTTACTTGAATAGGATTCAAAGCATGCCCAAAGTTAACAGTCAGTGGAAAGACTCCCACTGACTTCAATAGGCTTTGGATCAGGCCCTTTGTGGGCTCCCTAATTCATCTGCTGATGGGTAGAATCTTCTTTGAGTAACAAAAAATAATAATTACAAGTTGATAAGAAAGTGCAGGCCAAATATTTTCAGTGGTATTTGAAAATATTATCCGAAATGACTGTGTTCCTTCATGTGGTTTTTATTCTATGTGAGATTCATGTTCTGTTCTCCTTTAATTCTTTGCCCAGTTTTCAATCTTATGGCTCAGGAAATAATTTGGGATAATACAAACCTGCCCAAATGATCTGCAGAACTTATCTCAAACTATGTAGGAATGGTTCAGTATCCACGCCAGCTCTGGGCAATAGTTGGGCACATAAGTGTCATCAAGGAGTCTATCCTTGAAGGGTAAGTCTGTAAAGGGTGAGAGACTCAAATAGTCTAGGTCAAGAAGAGTGCTGTTCAGACTCAGGTCGTAGAAAGAATGAGGAGGCCGAGTCTTGGTTTGGTTTCTGTCCTTCCTAGGTGCCCCAATTCTGTGATGAACAGCAACATGGCTGTTCATCAATTCCCAAACTCTTCCAATTCTCTCCCTCCACCTCTTGAAATGAATCTCTGAGATTGTTCTCAAAGATACACCACAGGTTTCTGAAATATCCTTGCAAGATTTGTCTGCCTTTTTTCCTTTCTCTCTCAAAAGAATAGTGTTTTTTCCCCATTTAATCACCTTCCAGTGGCTCTTCTTTTTTCTCCCCAGTGTATTAGCAGAAATGGTATTAGAAGCATGGCATGCATTTTGATTTTTTTATGAGTCTTTTGATTCTTTCACCTTTCTGTTAACCTAATACCTTGTCTGTTGTATCTTACCTTTCTTCTTTTACAGAATCTTTAGTATCATCCACTTTGAAATAACAAACATGTTTGCTGGGCTCTAGACCTGTTTGAACTGTGAGATCTGCCTTCACTCATATAATGCCTAGTTAGCACATCGGTGGTAAAGTACATTCAGCTTGGTTGTCCACTAAATGTCTTCAAAGAAGATGAAAAGACGGGCAGGAAAAATAAAAAGTTACTTTTTATACACAGATAGGAAATCAGAAGCCTTCCCAAGTAACTTCTAAAATCTCTAAGAAAGGGAGTCATTATTGCCTGGGCTTGTTTTATCCTCATTTGAATATGTTTCATGTGCTTTTCTGACAATCCCACTAGAAGCCTATCTGCCTTTTTATGTTCCTAAATACCTTTAAAAATCTGGCCTCAGGTGCACAGTTTTCTGATAGAATAGAATGTGCTTTGTGGAAATGGAACAGCCCCTTAACTTACCATTCTCTTCTGTCCAATAATAGTCTCAGGACACCAATGCTGGTATTTTAGGGCTGAGTTGGGAAGCTACCCTCTTCCTCCTCTTCTTTGCTTAGGGCTGCCCTGCTCTGTCTGTATTCCCTTCTACACAGACTGGTGGGGTGAAGACTCTGGACTCTGAAATGGGAGCAGCAGGTGGAACTGGTGCTTGGCTGGGAAGATGCTGAAACTCCCAACATTTCCAGATGATAGATGAAGCAGCAGCACTTGATGGGCCAAAGATCTAGCCCATCATCTTTCTTTCTTCTAACAGAAGATCTCCCCTCTGAGAAGGAGATAGAAAGAAGGGGATTCCCCCCTCCCCCTTGATGTGCCATCTTCCCCCCCGTCCTTGAGTGTGCACAACATTTCTCTTTTGCAATGACCATAAATCTTCTAAAATGCAGGAAATTTCATTCAGCTTTCCAAAATTATCCAGGGTCAGCCCTCTTCCCCCACCCTTACTTTTGTTTTTTGCATCACTACCAATTCTCCATAGTGCTGAAATCTAAATAGTAACCTTTAAAGAAATAGGAATAGGAAAGAGATATACCAGGATGATACTCAGGATGGCTATAAACGTGTACACACACAAACACATGCTCTGAGGCTCTATAGGCCTGCTTGAGGACATTAACTCCTTTGAGATTACTTCCATTCTTCTCCTAATTCTTTCCCCTTTCTACACCCCATCACCTCAAAATGATAGAATGCTCTTCCACTGCATGTGGTTGAGACTTGTGAGCCACAAAAAAACTGGGCACTCCCCACTATCAAAAGTTAGATTCAAAAACAAAAAAGTAAGCAAAAGACATTTTGACTATGTTTAAAGAGCTTCACGGGTATTGAATATCCCAGCCTGTATCAAAGGTAATTGCCCATCATCTTACAAGAAACTAGCTGATACAAGTCAGCTGTACCATGGCTACTCTTTACTACAAGCCCCATTATACAGTAAATCATTTTGTTTTTGCAAACATGTCAAACTTCCAGGCAGAATCATCTCTGAAGGTAATTGTCTCATAGCATGCAAGTATATGTATGAAAATCTCCCAGCTAGCACCATCCTAATCTTCTTTTCTTGCAGTAAAGACTCAAATGCTCTCTCAAATCATGAGGTCTAGCCATGTTTTCAGAATTGTTGCCCTTCCCTGACTTTCTCTGCATGCCACTTACCTCTGGTACAGCTGTGAGCAGCACGACTCCTTTGACAAATGTCTGCACTGAATATAAATTTGCTGCATTTTGGCAGATCTCATGTTTTCACTTTCAGATCTTTGGAGAGACTATCACAGTGGTTTAAAACATTATTGTTTTGATTATAATTATATAGAGAGAATGCACGGCAGTGAGGTGCAGTGTAAAGCTGTTATCAGATGAGTTTGCGGTGGCGGCATTACTCACAAGTGATGAAGCCACAAATTAGTTATGCTGCTCATCACAAATGAATACCAATCAAGCCTGTATGATACCCCTTCATACAATTTGTATGTGCCATGTCTTTTATGGTAAATACATCTGAGAAATGTTAGTTTTAAACTTTTTTTTCTTTCCCCACTAGCTGGAGTCAAATGGCTCCAACCAGGATAAATTTCAGAAACCTCAAAGAATGAGCTAAAGGAGTTGCATATGCCTCAATTCTATAAACACATACTGTATTAGATATAAAGTAAAGTGAAACATTTAGAATCCAAATCATGCTCCTCATCTGCTTTTACTAGTTTTAAAATCCTATCACATTTGGGACCTCCAATTACTTGTGTCCCTTTAAGCTGTCAGTAGATGCAGACTCAGTTAAATAAATGACTTGCTCAAATTAACTATGGTGCCATTAAATATAAATATATAATATTTAAAAGGGCTAGATCCTCAACTGCTGTAAATCAGTGTTGCTCAATTAAAACTAATTCCTGTTCAGAATATTTGTTGCACATTCATCCCTTTTTTGTGAATTGTTTGTGAACGAGTCTTGATTGTCTTTAGATCAATTAATTCATACTACTAGTAGTAGTTATAACACCTAGCTCTTGTATAAATATTGGATGAATAATTTTTAACCTGAAGGTTATTCCAAACGGTTCATATTATTTATCCACGATTTAATATCAGTGTTGGGTAGCTGATCACTGAAATTATCTGATCCTGTTTGATTGGACGACTAAATTTTACAATGCTGAATAACAAATAGTGAATAATGGTACTAATTGTTAATGATTAACCATTTTTCTCCTAAAATTTGTGAAACTTTTAGGATTCAAAACATTTTCACAAATACAGAGCAGTGATCCAAAATCTTCAGGTGTGGCAAACTAAATCTAGCTCTTTCATTCATGAAAATATTAGTGAACAACTTTAAAAAAATATTGGCCCAGTTCTAATGAGAATAAATATGGAACATTTGATGATGATACAAGAGGTAAGCAAGCCAAAGCCAAAAGGTATTGTTAACTGAAGAGCCAAGACATGATGGCATACAGCAGAACAGTTGTCACAATGTATTTTTGTATTCTCAACCCACAAAGAGCATTACATTGTGTTAATAGAAGAGGTATGCTTAATGCAGATTAAATAATGCCATGTTGTAGCTACGAGATTGCTCATAGTTGAATGTGACAATGTTGTCATATCATAAGTAAGAACTTTAACACCAGGGTGAAAATATGAAAACTGGAGAATATTTCATATGCAAAAAGTAATTTCCTCTGCCAGTGATTCTTTGCATTATACCTGATGCTAGAAAACAGCTTTTATTTTTGAATGTCAGCTTCTTCCATCACAGCCCAGTTCTTTCTCTTTTGAATCTGTAGGCAATTTGTAGTCCTATGTTTATGATATTAGTCATAAGGTGTCGTCTGTTCCTCTCAAATGCATCTTATGAGTACAGCATCAAATTTCCATTGAGGAAGTCATGTACTCTCCTCTCAAATGTTGGCCAAAGATGCTTTCTACATTATAAGTTTAAGAAGGGACTGTTGCTTCCAACGTGATATACTCCATGTGTTTTAGAAATCTAGGTTGTTGATGGCACATGTTCAGCCTTATCACTTAACTTCAGAGTTAGGAAGGATGAGTGGGTGCAGGAAACAGTGATGAAGAAAGTGATTAATTTAAAAGATCTAGTAAAATTAGTGGAAGTTTGTGAGTTCTCATTAGGCTGTGCTTTGAACTCTTTAAAGAATTGTTCTGTATCATCATTGGTAGCAGAGTTAAATCTTCTGCCATGTCAATGTGAATATATGTGAGTAAAATACTGCCAGGCCTGACTTCCCCATCCTGTGGTAAAATTTATGGGATGGGACAATGCAAGAGGAATTCTCCAGTAAGATACCCTCCACAGAAAGCCTTTCATGCTACCCCATTGTGTGGGGGCGATTTTCACCCTCCCCATAGAAAAGACCATCTGGCCCATCCCCAAATCTGAGAAGGATCACTGGAGTGCACTGCAGGCCAGAACTATCCACGTGAAGGCCCTGTGCCTCCTGGCTGGCTGTTTGTCCCCCACTCCTCCCGGATGCTCTGCCAAGCTCCCTGGCAGCATAACTCCAACAGAGATACCTCCAGGATCCTTGGGCAGTGATCAGCAGAAATGGGTCAGCCAGGATTTTGTTCCCTCTTTCTGATTAAGCCCTGCAGGAGATAGGCCAATGTGCACCCCCTACCTACTCTCTTACCTTGATCCAATTCCTTTCCTCTTCCTGGCCCACCCAGTCTCCAAACCCTATCCTAGCATGGCCTCTGGATTTATGGAGCACCCTCTGCATCAGCCAGGGGTGGAGAAGGCAGGGCTGTCGATGTAGCCGAGGCCACATCTATGTGGAAGTTTTCCCTCTGCATGATGATCTAAGGGAAGCATCCACCAATGAGAAACAGCTGGATCCAGAGATAGCAAATAAGAGCTTTGGAAAGGGACAGTCTTACCACACAGAACGTTATCAGCTGGATTACAAGGGAAATTGTCTTTTGTCTTTTCCAAGATTTTCTTCAACACTGTCACTGCCAGTGTCCCATTCGTCAAGATGATGTAGATATAGTCAGTTAGATTACAGAAACACCATGAATATTTAAACTTATCCATTTTTACAAACTCAGTTATTTTAAATGCAGCACTTTACATTTTGCACTTTTAATGCTATCAGATAGAATGATTCTGTTATCTGAAAGGAGAAATAAACACTCCAGACTACACAGTTTGGTATTTTAAATATTTTTATTTTTTTTGCTTTTTAAAAAAAAGCCTGAACAACAGTGATTTTTGCCTAATTTCAAACATCTTGGTTCAAATACTTGACTTGAACACAATAAGCTTCCTGTTCAATTTAAGAGAAAAATAAAATGTTAAAAAGATCCAGATCAGAGGAAGTGAATTGATTAATTTAAAAAGAAGTGTTGTTTATATAGCTCATGAGCCCAGGCCTATTGGAGTCAATGGAAGGACTCTGACTTCAGTGGAGCTTGGGTCAAGCACTTCATGTATAATGGCCCCTTTTTGTGCCAGATTAATTTTGTGAGGAGAGGGGTGATCTATTATGTATGATTTATTTAGTAGCAAGGGGAAAATGTCTTAAATTAAATATCCCTTGTGGATCCTCGGCCAGGTTTACATTTCAGAAAAAGATCTCAAAGATAAACAAGCTTTTCAAAAAACTATGCTACAAATACTCTGATTAATTTGTGTTAAATATATGTTAGGATAAAGTTTCAGGAAAAGCTATTTCATGACAGGAGAAGAAATGTTCATATGGAAGATGTCCATGTCCTTGGTATTATGGTTATGGCAGGCCTCAGTGTGTAGCACTGTTACCCATAGTCATGCAGGCTATCTTTGTATGTATCTATGTAAGCAAATGGTCAGTCTTGGGAAGGCATGCTGGTTATGCAAAACTCTGTTTCATAGCATGAACTTTTCTTTCTACCTTGGTCTTTGATTAGAGCCAATTCTTGAAACAAAGCTGTTCTCTGGGAACTCTGTTGGGATGAGATTGCTGAAAGACGGGATTGCCTTGCATGCTATTTGACCAACACTGTTTTAACACTGGTATGCATGAGTATATAAAACAGGTTTCACTTACAGTATGTATACTAAGATTTCATGTCACTGATTTCTCCTCAACTGGGAAAGCATCTTGCTACTTATGGTGTCATAAGAAGAGACAATGCTATACATCTGAAGTTCTTTAAGGGCCTGATCCAAAGCCCAGCAAAGTCATTGGAAAGCCTCCTATTGACTACAATGAACATTGGATTTGACGCTAATAGCAGATTACAGAGATTAAAAGTATAAAAAAATATTCTGATCACTGTCAGTGTTAATACAAACTGCTTTGCTTATGATAGCAGCAGCTGCTCCACCTTAAACACATGGAAATGAAACTGCCAAAGACATTATATGGTACTAAATGTATTGCCATAGGGAAGGCAAGAAGGTGTACACGCCTGGATTAAATTGGCTGTAGCAGCACTAATTGTTTGGGATAGGACATGCTGTGAAATCTATGCCTCAGACCACAGATGACAGCCCCATGGAGCTGCCTTAGAGCACCAGATTGGGGAACCATACACCTCAGTGTAGAATCCATGTTCCTTTCCAGTTGATACAGATGTATGCCCTGCTAGGAGCAATACAATGATGTTGCATTGAAGTTAATAGGAATGGTGGAAGCAGTGAACTTTAAGGACTGATCCCAAATGGACTAGATTATTCATTCCTGGTGTCATCTGTTTTAAATGTGTTTAAACCAAGGAAGAACTTGTTCTTAAATATCTATTTAAGATCTATTGAGAGAACAAAGTGGGAATAACGACACTGGCTTTCTTTGTAAAATGCTTTGAGATCTACCAAAGAATGGTGCTATATGAGAACTAGATGTTATTTATGATTAAAGTGTATATTCTGGGCTTTGATATCACTGAAATCTTCTAGTAAAAAACTAAGAAATCCAAAAGAAAGCAAAGGGGGTTAAATTGCCTTTTCCCGGCCATTGTCTGGTATTTTAAAACACATTTTCCTGCTTTTTGTGCAACATTAGGCCTTGGAAACATCATAACTTCAATTCTTTTATATTACTTGAGATGTGTAAGGCCAAATTCACTTTTACAAAGTAAAATCTGGCCCAAAATGCTCCTTTAAACAATGCCAGGAGGAAATTGCTCATCTTTATTGTACACATGGCTAATAGAGATACTAGTTTTTTGACGAAAGTGACCTAGTAATTAGCTACAAAATGTCTCCCAAATTTCATCCATCCTGAAATATTTTAATGCAACTACATTTTAATAAAAGCTTTGCCTTTTCTGCTACATTTTTGACATAATCTAATGTGATGTTCTAAAATGCAGTATAGCTACTGAAAAGGAAAATTGTTTCAAATGAAGTGGGTTAGAAAAAAGTGTTTTTTCAAGAATTTAATTTGCAATCTTTTACAAACAGGCTTAAGCTGAAATGTTTTGTGCTGTGATTGATAAAGCATGTATTTAAATTATCAAAGTCAGTGTGCCTGGACATATTGAAAAATTTCTCACTTATCTAGTATTATAATTTTTTTCTGCTTTTTGAGTCTGTGGGTAAACCTGTATACTGACAGGAAACCAAAAGAAGGAATAAATTCTGAGAGAAATGTTTGTGGTTTTTTTCTCATTTTTAGATCCTACGTGTTCCATAAGGCCCAAACCCAACAAATCATTTAAGTATACACTCACTCTCTAAGTATGTGAGAAGTCCACTGAAAACATTGAAACAGCTCATGCTTAAAATTAAGCTTGTGCTTAAATGTTTTGCTGGATTGGCGTCTAATTAGGCACAATCTTAGGAGTTGCTGAGTCAAGTTCCATTAACTGTGATACTGCAGATACCATGGTGTGGTAGCTTTTGATAAATGTTGTGTCTTTAATGGGAACCACTCTATCTCCCTTTTGTATGTAAGCCATGTGTAGCTAATCTTTCCTCATAATTTGTATTCTTGAATCTTGAATAACTTTGGTTTCCCTGTGCCACTTCCTCTGCTACTCTTCATCTCTCTGTTAATATTTGTAATAAAAAGGACTGCTAAGATTTATTTAATTTGTCCTGTGGTTTCCAAATGTAGGAGAAATTCAGGAACTCTGCCTTTCCCTTTAAATATTTCAATGGCTAAAATGAGATGGAATTAAAGTACTAACATAAATGTATTTAAAAGTGTGTTCATTTAACTTCCCTGGTATTATTTTCTGTTTGATTAACCCAACTATGTTGACTAACTGACCATGCTAGCGAGTATTCGAGTATTTCTCTCTCTCCCTCCCTCCCGATGTGTGTGTTGTAGTAGTGCCCTAGCAACTTCAGTGAAGAAAACGTTAAATGACAGCAAGGAAAAAAGAGTTGTTACTTGCAGGTAAACATATGATTAGGATGCTCTCTGATTGCTGGATCTTTTTTATGCATTTTATTTTCATTCTTTCACACAGTCATTGAACAAGTTGGAAAAAAATGAATCCGCCTGAAACAAAGAAAACATATCTATTCATCACCATTCAAAATATTGTCACCACTATCTCCCCAAATCAGCAGTATACTGTTGGTCCTTATGATTTCCATAGCTCTTGCTGTATGGAATCCTTCCGGAGATGGCTAGAAAGGTTGTCTTTGACAGTCTAAGCTATTGACTCTTTGAGCAAGTATACTACTCTACCAAATACTAATAAAACCAGAAATTTTGGTTCATTTCTCTAGATAAATGAGAGAACCAAAGGATAGAGTCATAAACTTTAAGGTCAGAAGAGACCATTATGACCATCTAGACCAGGGGTCTCAAACATGCGGCCCGCGGGCCGCATGCGGCCCGCGGAGCTCTTCCCTGCGGCCCGCGGAGCTCCCCAGGGGAGCTCCGCAGGGCCCCCCAAGAGAAAAGCGGAGGCTCCTGCCTCCGCCCCTCTCCTGGAGCCTCGGCGCATAGAGCGCCGAGTCTCCGTCCGAGCGCCTGAGCCCCGCCCCGATCCGAGCCGCGTGGGGAGGGGGCGGGGCTGGGAGCTCTGGGCTGAGCGCTGCGCTCGGCGTGGAGCTCCCAGCCCCGCCCCCTCACCACGCGGCTCTGAGCGGGACCGCCGGAGACGCGCTCGGGTAAGGGGGAAGGGGGAAGGGGGAAGGGGCCGGAAGCGGGACCCGCCGGGGCCGGGCTGGGGGGAGGGAAGGGAAGCGCTCAGGGCTGGGGCAGAGGATTAGGGTGCGGGGGGATGAGGGGTTCATGATGTGGGGGCGCTCAGGGCTGGGGCAGAGGATTAGGGTGTGGGGGGATGAGGGCTCTGGCTGGGGCTGAGGATTAGGGTGCAGGGTCCTAGTGCCTGCCCTCCGCCAGTACTGGCAAGGCAGGCTTCCCTTACCCTGAGCCTCTCCAACCCCAAACCTTCAGCCCCAGCCAGAGCCCTCATTCCCCCCGCACCCTAATCCTCAGCCCCAGCCCTGAGCACCCCCACATCATGAACCCCTCATCCCCCGCACCCTAATCCTCAGCCCCAGCCAGAGCCCTCATCCCCCCACACCCTAATCCTCTGCCCCAGCCCTGAGCGCCCCCACATCATGAACCCCTCATCCCCCTGCACCCTAATCCTCTGCCCCAGCCCTGAGCGCCCCCACATCATGAACCCCTCATCCACAGCCCTCACCGCACACTCCAAACCTCTGCCCTAGCCCTGAGCCCCCTCCTGCATCATGAACCCCTCATCCACAGCCCTCACCCCACAGCCCAACCCTCTTCCCTAGCCCTGAGCCCCCTCGCATCATGAACCCCTCATCCACAGCCCTCACCCCACAGCCCAACCCTCTTCCCTAGCCCTGAGCCCCCTCGCATCATGAACCCCTCATCCACAGCCCTCACCCCACAGCCCAACCCTCTTCCCTAGCCCTGAGCCCCCTCCTGCATCATGTACCCCTCGCCCTCAGCCCCACAACCCTCACCCCTGCACTCCCTCCTATCCCCAAACTCCGTCCCAAAGCCTGCACCCCCACCCCCTGCCGCAGCCTGGAGCCTGCATCGAGCACAGAGCCTGCATCCAGACCCCCTCCCCCACCCAAACTCCCTCCCAGAGCCTTAGGCAGTAAATCTAAGTGCGTGTTTTGTCCTTTGAGTGAGGTGCATTACTGAGTGTATATATTTATTAAAACTGCGCGCGCTTAGGGGAGGAGGTGGAGAAGAGACAGGGCAGGGGCGGGGCCTCATGGAAGGGGTGGATTGGGGGTGGGGCCAGGGGCAGCAAGGGGGCGTGTCAGTGATGCGGCCCTCGGGCCAATGCACTCAGGGCCGGCTTTAGCAAGTGCGGGGCCCAATTCGAACTGTTTCAATGGGGCCCCGGCAGGGATGACTATATATATTTAAAAAAATGTAAAAAACACATGGGGCTTGTACTCACCGGACAGTGCTCCGAGTCTTCGGCGGCGGGTCCTTCACTCGCTCCAGGTCTTCGGTGGCACTGAAGGACCAGCCGCCAAAGTGCCGCTGAAGACCCAGAGCAAGCGAAGGACCCACTGCCAAAGTGTCGCCGAAGACCCGGAGCGCTGCCAGGTGAATAAAAATTTAAAAGGTGCCTCTAGCCAAGGAAGAGATTCTCACTGGGTGCGGGGCCCTCTTAGGCGCGGGGCCCGATTCGGGGGAATTGGTGGAATTGGCCTAAAGCCGGCCCTGAATGCACTAGTCCTCATGCGGCCCTCGGGGTCATTTGAGTTTGAGACCCCTGATCTAGACTGACCTCCTGCACATTTGCAGGCCACAGAACCTTACCCACACACTACTGTAATAGACCCATAACCTCTGGCTGAGTTACTGAAGTCCTCAAATCATGATTTAAAGACTTTAAATTACAGCTAATCCACGATTTACACTAGTTTAAACCATCAGGTGACCCATGCCCTTTGCTGCAGAGGATGGCAAAACCACCTGCCAATCTGATCACGGGCAAAATTCCTTCCTGACCCCAAATATGGTGATCAGTTAGATCCTGAGCATGTGGGCAAGACCATCCAGCCAGACACTTGGGAATGAATTCTCTGTAGTAACTCAGAGTTGTCCCCATCTAGAGTTGCATCACCAGCCATTGGAGATATTTGCTGCTAGCAGTCACAGATCAGCTACATGTCATTGTAGGCAGTCTTATCATACCACCCCCTCCAAAAACGTATTAATCTAAGTCTTGAAACCAGTTAGGGTCTCTTGCCAACCACTATTCCTCTTGGAAGGATGTCCAGACCTTCACTCCTCTGATGATTAGAAACCTTCACCTAATTTCAAGCCTAAACTTGTTGATGGTCAGTTTATAGCCATTTGTCTTTGTATCCACATTGGCATTTAACTTAAACAACTCCTCTCCCTCCCGGTATTTATCCATCTGATGTATTTATAGAGAGCAATCCCATCTCCCTGAGCCTTCTGTTGATTAGGCTAAACAAGCCAAACTTGGAGTCTCCTCTCATAAGATAGGGGTTTTTTTCCCCTCCATTCCTCATATCATCCTAGTAGCCTTTCTCTGCACTTCTTCCAGCTCAAATTCATCTTTCTTACACATGGGAGGACAGAATTGCATACAATAGTCGAGGTGAAATCACATTTTATTAGCATGCTCCCACATTTTGTGTCAAGGTCAGTAATAAAAAATGTTAAATAAGATTGATCCCACTCGTAACTTTTCCTCCACCTTTCAGTATGACCCATTGTAGTCTCCCCTTTAACCAGTTCCTTATATAGTCACTAGCAGGGATATTGTGCATGTGAGAGTCTGTGCTGGATTAATGCATATCAAAGATGACTTTGGGTTAATGATGCAAAGTAGAAGTAAGTGAAGAGTCCCAAAGGGAGATTACAGTCATGGTCTCACACTGAAACAAGTTAGAGAGAGCACAGCCTAAGAACATCTTTAGTTATAAGAACAGGAGTACTTGTGGCACCTTAAAGACTAACAAATTTATTGTTAGGCTTAAATAAATTTGTTAGTCTTTAAGGTGCCACAAGTACTCCTGTTCTTTTTGCGGATACAGACTAACACGGCTGCTACTCTGAAACCTATCTTTAGTTATGTGGCCAGAGAAGTAAAGATGAGAAATTAGCAGAGGAAGTTCATTGAAACAACTTGGTCTGGAGAAGAGGGCAATAGAACACAGCAACTAACATTAATAACTGAGTAAAAGTACCTTGCACTTACACTTAGGGAATACCTTACACTTGGGAAGACTATTGTTAAAAGTAGCAACAAGACCAATGGTAAGATCAAAGGTTCTTAAGATTTTAGTTATCCCAAGAGTGGTCAAGTAATTAGCAAATCCCTGCATAATGAGTTGATTTCTGATTGTGGATTTCTGAATTCATTTGCAGTGGTTTCAAAAACTATCTATAGCATCCGTTTACTTATTAATTTTGTGTAGATTTTTCCATTGACGGATTAGGAAACATTCAAAAAAAAATCACTAAGGATTTCAGTTAAAGCACATTGATTTCATTGGGGTTTGGATCAGGCCCTAAATTTACAGATCATCTAGGCTCCATAAATTTACAGAGCTCCATCTATCTCCTTGAATTAAATAAGTTCTGTTTGCGAGGAGAGCCAGAAAAAGGGGAAATACCAGTATAAGAAGTTAGTTTGAAATTTGTATAATGTTCCTGTCCCGAGACCAAGAAAAGTACAGAAAGATCTATACCTTATTTTTGATTTGGGGTTGAATTTGTTATGTGAGCCACAGTTCATAACCATTAATCACAGTAAGACCGGATGCTCATGGAAAAAGAGTTATGGTGTAATTTATGGGGAACATAAATTATACAGAAAAATTATACAGAAAAAGCATGAAGAAATGCAATTTTGAAGTCTTCCATGCTGGACTAGTAATGTCGAAAAATACTATAAACTGAGATGAAATATTAAAGCATCACAATAGACAATACTGTGCTGGAGGAAAAATATTTCTTCCTCTAAACTGAAATAGAATTTTTATTTCTTAAATTTGACCTAAAATGACAATTATAATTGGATATTTACAATGAAAAATATGTAAAAAGCCTACAAGCAATAAGTCAGTGATTATGCACTTGCTGAAAACATGCACTGCACTTTTTTTTTTAATCCTAATTAAATCCTAATTAGAATGTGCAGTAGAGTGTTAATTCTTGCTAGTTATTCCTCTAGGGCCTTCCCTAAACCTTCAGGAACATAAGCTTACTCAGATATGTAAGAGATAATTATCAATAAATAGGGACCATCACATAACGTGTTCACTGCATTGCTTATTTGTGGCTTACTGTCTGTTTTATCAGACAGAAGAGAAAATGTAATATGGAGAATTTTTGTTACAGATGAGCATTTTCAGCTTCATCAAAATGCAATTACTGCACTACAAAAGGTTGGTCGTCTTATCATTGTGTAATAATGTTGGCATAAGCCTAGATTCCACAAACCCAAGTTGAGATGCTTGCGTGTTGGAAAGGTCATCTTAGATCTTGAGATGTGATGAGCACAAAGAAAAATGAGGAAAAACATAAATTCTCAATTAAAAACATTTGACCCATTTTGTAGTGAGGACTCATTCTCCTTGGAATCAAGAAAAGACCACTTCAGAAGGTCTAAGTGTATGTTCTTGGACTTTTTTATTTTGAGGTCATTTCCCAGTTTAAAGCCTTTGAATTGTTCCACCCATTATTTTATTTTGTTTTCATACATACTTTCCCTCTGATGCCTCTGGTATTGGCCACTGTCGGAGATAGGAGAGGAGGCTAGATGGACAATTGGTTTGACCCAATATATATCATATATACATAAGCACCAATCCATTGTGGAAAGCACTGAACAATAATTAAACATGCATTAAAAAATTCAACAGGTCAATCGGGCCATAAAAAACTATTAAGGAGAATGAAGAGTGACAGGAAGCCACCAATAAATCAGCCAGCAGATTTGTGTTAGAAAAACAGATGGTTTTACTGTATGAGATATGCTTTGAACATCATCTGCATAGGACTGAAAAGCTTACCCCTGAAGCCATGCATAATCTATTTTATTAGTGTTTAGAGAAATATGGGGGTCAAATTAGTTCACTTGGCAGCTTAATAATTTATATGAACAAATCATTGGAAAAAAATCTTTATCCTTTTCATAAACTGGGTATAAATTATCAAATGTTCTAAACCTTGAAACATCCTTATTGTTAAGGTCTTCACTTTGACTAAATTCAAATATTTAATTAGTGTCATTAACAAAGTGACTGAGAAAAGGTTGTTGTCCTCCAATCGCTTCTGTCCCTTTTCCTACAGCAGGGAGGCTGTCACCATATGTGATGGTTCATGGTTCATTACATTCTTGTCCTGATGTCAAAGAGGATCATCTTTCCCAGCTGAAAAAGCCAGTTTTAGATCTGTTTTGCCCAAATTACTAAACTTTTCACATTTTTTTCCAAAGTGCATTTAGCTATGTTAAAGATCCCATTATTGGGGGGGGGGAGGTGCAGTTTTTCTAAATAAATAAGTAAAATTGATAGATATGAACACACTGTCAATATGAAACACTATCATGCTGAACATCTACTGGGCCTGAATATCACATTTAGATCTGGCTATCCAATTTTTGAAATGTGTTTACTTTTACTGAAATTTGCAGGGTCCACCTGTTGCTTGAAGCCTTATTTGAATGAATTGATTGTCCTATGTTTTCTTGGAGGCCAGTGTGGTCAAGTGTTCACTTCTTTTCATGCATATATGATAAATCATTAATATATATTTCCCTACTTTATTTTCTTGCTTTTGTTGATCTTAATTCTAAAGACTTAATCCTAAAAAATGAGCAAATGGTAAAATAAGATTTTGAAGGGATATAATGCTTTTCCTATAAATATCACAAAGACGTGTATGGGTATTAATTCAATTTCAGGTAGGTAAGTGGTATTACAGAAGCCATTTTACACAAACTTTGGACAATGAATTTATGGCCCAGATCCTCAATGCTATTTAGGCTCCGAACTTCCACTAAAATCAGTAGGAGTTTGGAGTCTAAATACCTTTGAGGATCTAAGCCTAAGTGACTTACCCAAGGTCATTTAACGTAGTACTCAGCCCAATTCCACTGAAGTCAGAATTAACTGAAAGAGTGTAGGCTTGGGTCTCGAGTCAGAAACAGAGCTGGAAATGAGAACCTTGAAGTTTTTTTCAGTTACCTATTCTTCCTACTAGACTATGTTCCTAGATCCTCTTCCATTGCACACTTGCTAAAGCTAATGGTGGTAACATGTGTAGACGTTTCAGGCATTATTGTGCTGAGCACCTGCTTCTTTACAATAACTGAACTTCAAATAACAATTTTGCTGCAATACAGTATTCAAATTCACCATTCATTACAACACTTGCTTTTCAGAGATGACTCTTGCTTTCTTTCTCTTCACAAAATCATAATTCTATATACAGTCTGGTTTTTAGAGTCTATCTTAAAATAGATTAGAATAAGTCACAATACTCCTATTATATGCCCCATCGCCCCATTCCCAGGAGGAATGTTTTTTAGCCAAGAAATTTTCAGTAAGCTTGAAGTCTTCTACAATTACAGCGCATAGGATGCTTTGACCTCCAGCTGTTTTTCCCCCTCAGATGACATTTCATCTTGAATGTAAGCTAAAAATTAATCCTTTCTCTGTCTCTTTGTGAAAATTAGCAAGACTTGAAATGTATCTTTGGACTACTATGTCCACGTTTCTTTCAGGATTTTCTCTCTATTCTCCTATAGCTTCAGAAGTTGGTCCAATAAAAGAAATCACCTCACCATCTTGTCTCTCTGATATCCTGAGGCTGACACAGCTACAACTACATGGCATACAATCTCCAGCTAGGGCAACTAGTAGTATACCAATATGAATAATGACATTATGCACAGAAGTATTGCTGTCAGAAGATGTTGCTTACTATTAATATATCTTCTCTGAACTGCCCGTGTTGACATAACATCAGTCCGTAGACAACTTTCCAGGAATGGTGCTTCTGGGAGTTGAATTGGCACACAGGAGGTCACTAAGTACAAAAGTACTCTAACAATAGCCAAGAGTAGATACTGGTAGCAGGTGATCTAATATATGTACGTATCTATTACCTACATACAATGCATGGGCCAGATCTTTATTTGTGCACACTCTCAAACACTAGATGTACCCTCTGCCAAATTAGATATCTAAGTTAGCCATGTGTTTAAGTACCATGTGTACATGCACATCTGGTATTTCATGCCTAAATTAGATACATGCAGCAATTTGTTCATGCCACGTTGAAAGCTGGGCTTTGAGTTTTCCAAGGAGAATCAGATTTCATACAAAAGAAAGTCAAAATCAAAACACAACATTTTGATCAACCCCAAATGACCTTTTTTCTCAGAATTTTCCTCACTGGCGAACTTCAAAAAGTTTTTTTTTCCAACTCAGAACAAAACCAAATTTGAAATTCTTGAATTACTTCATAAAATGCACAACTCTAATTACCCTACATCAAAAGGGTGTTGTGAGCACACTTCTATGGATGTGATGCTCAGATTCTATGGTGATGGCACCATGTAAGAACCTAGATTGTAAATGCTGCTGGTGCAGCATTCCCCTCCCAGGAACAGTGGTCCTTAGAGTTTAGTCAGTGTTCACCACACGATCAAGTAGCGTTCACTCTAGACTAGTCAGGGCAGGGTTGTTTTCATTAAACAAGGAAAGAAAAATAAGACCTTTAAGTGCCTGGTCAGGTTCCTGGCTCTAAATTTTATGCCCATCTGTCAGGTTCCTGGCTCTAAATTTTATGCCATTCTTCAATCTCTCCTAAAGAACAGGATAGTTTTACATGGGTTAAAACACCCAGGTTACTTGTAGGTTTGTCAGACAAGCTCATTTCAACATCAGCAAATCAAATAACGGCTATGAGAAAAGACATAGGTTTGTTGCATAGAAGGCAAGAGGGGTCATCAACTGGCATTTACACAGATCTGTACTTTTAAAATATAGTATTAGCAGTTCTTTGATGCTTTCTCTTAGCAGCAGCAAGTGAAGACTAGAGCTGTGCAAAAAAGAGGAAAATAAATGTTCTCTACTAGTGCAAATCACATTTTCATGGCTTTGTTTAGAAGGTTAGGGTTCTCCCCTCAATTGGCATCTACAAAATGAAGATAGAATCCACAGATGGAAAATTCTTTTTTACCAAGGATTGAAAATCTTTTTTCCAGGTAAAACTGCTGTACAGAGAGCAAACTGTTCACCATAGAAGTTGTATTCACTGACACAAGGTCACATTTTTTTTTACTTGGGATCATATTTATACACTTTTTATAACTATTTGTTTAGGAAGTTTTTCTGGTTTACAAACCATTGCCATACCATCTAAATATCAGAAACAAAACACTGATCATTACAGCACTGATTTTATGCTGTTTAGGGAACTTTATGCAATAATATAATCATCAAATATCTATTAGGCAGGTTATTAGCATATTGCAGCATAAGCCACTTTACCCCAGCCAGGCCGTGTTGTTTCTGTGTTTTTTATTAACCTGAGTGAAAGTGCAGACTCTGTTTGTACATATCAAACCAGGTATGTCTATCAAAAGTTAATATTTTAAAAGGTGTATTTAGTATATGAATGTACTTAAATAATTGGTTATCACATATTCAGTACTCAAAGTATCTGCCCTCTGTTTTTTGGGGTGTGTAATTGATGTGTTAATTTTTCCATTACAACCTCCCATACATTTTGAAAGCACTCCTATAATTTTGGACTTTTTTTTTCTAGTGAGAGGCTCTCCATAGTCTAGCGGAAGAGAGACGTGTACATTTTTTTTTATGAATATAACAGGTATGTAATGAAAACAGAAAGTGAAAAGAGGTCATTTGTATTCCATTTGTTTTTCTTTAATATATATATTTTAATCATATGTGTTATTGTTTGCAGCATGTTCCCTTACATAATAGAGCAGTGATGTCAGGAACAGTGTTCATTGCAAAAACATAGATATTACACACGAACAGAATTAATAACAAGAACTACTAGGAAATTGTACCAAATTCCTTTAAATTAATCCTGCCTCTCACATTAAAAGACATTTTCAGAATGTAATGAATGAGGATCTGCCTAGAGGGGGGAGGGATAGCTCAGTGGGTTTGAGCACTGGCCTGCTAAACCCAGGATTGTGAGTTCAATCCTTGAGGGGGCCACTTAGGGATCTGGGGCAAAAATTGGTCCTGCTAGTGAAGGCAGGGGGCTGGACTTGATGACCTTTCAAGGTCCCTTCCAGTTCTAGGAGATTGGTATATCTCCAATTACTACCTTACTACTACTACCTAAGGCCTGAAGGATTGAGACCTATTTACTGAATTTCTGATGCAAACTCTACATTCATGTCTTCTGAACTGCGTTGAAGTCTCTGTAGACCTTTTAACTATTTGTTTTCACCAAGCTTTATTTCTTCTGGCTTTAAGGCCATATGGTAAGAAATTATCCTCTGTTCTTTGCAAGCTGGGTGGTTGTTCTTATTAACACAGAGAGAGCTTGTATTTAACTAAATTTATTTTTCTTTAAACATTACATAGCATAGCAATGACAGTCACTTGGAGTCTGTTCTGTCCCCAACATTCTAGAACCCCACTTTCCCCACTTTTTAGTCTCTGAAGCTACCCTCCGAGCCTTACACAACCATAGTAGCTATTCCACACATATACTCATGGCAGTTTGTGTACTCAAAGATCATGATTAACCTTAGGACTTGATCTTGCACAGGCTGTGATCCAACAAATCATTTAAGTATGTACTTAACTATATTGAGTAGTCCCACTGACTTCAATAGGACTACTCACCGGGCTTAAAGTTATATGCAGTGCTATTGTAGCTACTTTGGTCCCAGGATAGCAGCAAGACAAGGTGGATGAGATAATATCTTTTATTGGTCCAGCTTCTGTTGGTGAGAGAGACAAGCTACACAGAGCTCTTCCTCAGGTCTGAGAAACATACTCAGAGTGTCACAGCTAAATACAATACTCAGTTCATCAGTTGGCAAGAGCAAACTGGATGAATGCACAGGTTTGTCAAAGAAAGGTGGGGTGCAACCCACAGTGAGGCGCAGAGGAACATGAAGGGATGGGGGGCGAGGCGGCAGGCAGTGTCTCCAGACCTGCATGGGAGGGAGGGCTCAGAACAGCGGCTCAGGCTGAGCCAGCCCTGTGCGGGCAGGTGGCCGGGGACCATGGGCTGGCCCCGTGCTCTGTCTCATTTTCCCTTTGGGAAAATATGGTCACCCTATAGTAATTCACTATTTCCTGCCTCATCCAGAAGCAGAAGTGCAGAAACAATAAAAAGGAATGGGAAAAAATAAATAAACTTTCCAAAACACCAAAAAGCCTTGGTTTGTGCTTTGAGCAATGGTTTAAGAATTTATTTTTCATTTCATCCTCACTCTTCCTAGTTTTTGCCTCTTTGTAGTTTGTGTTTTGGTTTTGTTAAGCTTCCTTGTTTTCAACCCAGTATTCCAAGTCTGTGGCTATTTCATTTTTAGTAGTTTGGCGTTCTTACCCGCCTTGCTGTTTCATGTTCTGTTTATGATGAAGAATTTTCTTTAAGGTGCCAGTATTATTTCTGATTAGTTGAAGTCAGAATTGCAAGAAGTAGCAGATTCGATTCCTCTTATATTTTAGCCTGTGTTTATGTCAGAAAAGTTACTACAGAATAGATTGTGTTGGGTTTCTTTGAGTTAAAAAAAATCAGTGTGACAACAGTTGACTGGATTGCTAGCCGTGCTTATGTACTATGCAAAGTTTCAATATCATTCACGTTTTGTTTCTCCCTTATGACTAGTTCTACTCCACTTGTGTTTGCTGGTCTGCATCCAAAGAGTTATTGCCGAGTCAGGAAAGATGACTTAGATACACATCATAGAACAAGACCTCAGGGAGAAAGGAACATCATCCATGTCTCTCTTTACTGCTTTGCTATCTACTATTCCTGTTATAATGCCTCTTGTTATACTTTTAATTACACTAGTTGCTTTCAATGCTTTTCTCAAGGATATTCAAGTACTCCCTTGAATTTTCTATTTTTCTTGCCTCAATATTTGCATTTAGCATTAATATTGTATTCATATATTTAATTAATTAATTTCTCATTATTCTTGATTACATTTTATTCATTCTCATGCAGGCATCTGCGCTGTTCCTGAGCACCTTCTTCTACATGCATGTCCTAACCCTCTCATTGATATCAGCATTGCCCAGGATCAGGCCCATAGTACATCAAGGCTTGTGTCTCTCTTTCTCTCATATTTTTCATTATTCACTAATCTATAGAATGCCATATCTGGCCCTGGCCACACTTGATCTATTTGAATTCTGGTCCTTTAAATAATTAAGCCCTGGGACTTAAAGATAAAACGAAACTTCAAATGGCAAGACACAGAGTGCAAACAAAGTGGAGAGAAGGCAAACATCATGGAAACAGTGGAAGATGCTATCACTGCTTGCTGCAAACCAAATCAGGAGGAAACTAGACACCTCTAAAGTACAGACTTGAATATTAATCTGTACCAATTTCAGTTGGAATACAATATGGCAAACATTTCCCCTCAATCCTCAAAGCAAGTTAAAACAACCCCCCAAACAGCAAGGCTAAACAAGAACAATGCAAATTGAGTTAACATAAAACATGATTGGCAAGCAGAAATGTTAACTTAAAAACTGACACACAGGCAGACTTTGCTGACTCTCTCCAGCTGCCAGCAAGTTTCTTCCCCTTGGTAGGCTCTCAGCTAAGGAAAGCATACTAATTCTCCCAGCTGGAGACACAGTGGGGGACTGGGTAAAAGAGCATGCCTGTACTGGATGTGAAGTGTAAGAATTTTTACATGCAGAAATATGCCTCTCTCTCTCTCTCCCTCTTATTTATATGTATATATAAAAGTTATTGGAAGAACTGGCCAGTTTCAGCAAATAGAAATAGTTACCTTAGGGTCAGCAGTCTTCCTTTGTGCTTCCATGTACTGGACTCACTCCAGTCATTACTTTAAATATTGAGGTTAGCTACCTTACCTTGCAAATCTTACTCCATTATCTAAAATGGTTCGTGAATATGTGAGGCTAATGCATCTGAGAGTGCTAGTTTTGTGCAGCTCTTTTGCTCTTGACGGGGAAATATGAGGACTGCAGCTGCTTTACGTAGAGGAAATATATTGAATGCAACAAGTACAGAGGAACGAAGTGGGAGGACACTTTGTGTTGTCTTTCCCTTTGGGTGCCTGCTCTGCCTGCATCATGTCTCTGTATGACCCAGTAGTGGTTGAAGTGAAAGCCAACCTCAGCACTTGAACAGTTGCTTTCCATACATGACTAAGGGATGGTTATGTGAAAAAATGTCAGAGACATAAATTTCTTAAAAGTAATAGTATAGCTGCACTTGACTTAATTATAGACATCTTTCAGCAAAGCCCTAACCATGAGAGTAGATCCTGAAAATAGTTTACCCCTTACCCGTCTGTAAATACATGTTCCTTACTAGATACTGATGGCAGCTGCCATCTGGTGTCATTCCATTGAAAGGCTCTAAACATGCCATCAATGTAGCCAGAATCTCTCTTAACTGCCTTGTTAGTTATCTTAATGCAATTATAGAGCCTTCTAATCTATGCTCTGGATACAATTAGGAGTCAGGAGAAACCTGCCCTGCCAATATGACTACATGCAAAGAGAGGTGATTGATTAATGACTGCATCTGCCAAAGTATCACCCTATTAGCTTATGACATCTGTGCCAATACCTGAGCCTGTCAACAGGGAGGCATGAGTCCATTTTCAGTAACTTCAGCATAATGTCCAAAAATGTTTTAACCTTTCAAAAACCCTTTTGTCTTTTCCTTTGCTTAAGGAGGAAATCTCCCTGCATGCTATTGGTAGGTTGTTGGTACTGTCTGCTAGTGTTTTTTGTAAACTCACAAATGAAACCCCATCCAAGGAAAAGAGGGATATAATAGCAACCTATAAGTTTTCATCAATACCCACCAAGGATAAAATAATGTGTTGAACACATCACTATTTATGTATAACTGTCTTTAATAACTATAAGCCTAAATGTTAAGGAAAGTGGCGCCCAGACAATCACTAAATAAATAAGTAGAAATCAACTGAGTACAAAATTGAATGGGTTACACAATAAAAACACATTAATCTATGTGTAACTTGCAATCTAGTTGAAATTAAACAAATGAATTTAAAGTAAACAAATATAACTGTTGTCTTGTCTCTGATATTAGTAAGTCTGTATTGTAATTTCTGTTTCCTTTTACTGCTCACTTGTAAGAGGTGTAATTGCAATTTTTAATAACCTCACCCTTTAGGAAAAACAAATGTTGTATAACAAACAAAATGTTCTGTTGGAAGCTTTTCCATCAGCTCTGCTAAAAACAGCCCTACTTTCATATTAGAAAACAAAACCAACCTATCCCTGATACAAAAATCTACCACACATCTACCAAATTTTGTGTAGACACACAATTAAAAAAAATATTTCTGGTAACACTGGAAAACTGTCATTGTCCAAAGTAAATCACTTCCTGTTAAATGTATAAAGATAAACCAACCATAAACTACATGGAAAAAACAAAAGGGGTAAAAAAGCTAACAGTGTGAAATTTTACATGGATAAGTCACCTGCTTTTGGGGGGAAAAACCCAGGAATTTATGCCCCATGCTAAGCCCATTATAGAATGCGACCTTAAGTATAGAATCATGATCAGGTGCCTCCTTAGCATAACCTGGACTTCATTTTTACAACACAATTCATGAAGCCCTGAAGATGAACACTAATTTCTGAGATGCTTATTTCCCCCAACATTATTATTAAGGGAAACATTACTGAGTATATATGCTGTAAGCATCTTGTAATAATGTTTCCCAAAATTATTTTTCTCTTCTGCTTGAGTGTATCTTGCCACCTCAGTCTGCATCATTTCATCGTAACTGTCACTTATGCCTAAAGATAAAATAAAAAAAGAAAAATAATTTTAAAAAATCCAAACCAAAACAATTAAAAAATCAGAAAGGTGAACTTTTTCTACCTTTGCCCAGCAACACAGATTTTATATCTTTTTATATTGCTTGCTTTCCTTTCTTTTTCATCTTTATAAGCTTTAGGAACTGTGCCATTTTCCTCAATCTTGCCCTCAGGAAATCCCAGTATATGAATGTGCTTTCATTTCTTATGCACAAACTATGATTTATTCTACCGTACAGCACACAGTCGATAAACAAAATACTGGGGAGACAATTTGATGGACCGATTACAGAGAGGTAATTGTAAAAATGCACTTTTATTTCCTTTAGATATTTTGTGCAGAAGTCGTAGCACAGAGTGCACATTACTGAAGACAAATTATGATTAATGAGCAGGCATGCCAACATTTGGGCATCATTTTGGCAACTGTAGATTTATGACCCAATTAGAAATAAAAGATGAAGACACACTGCCTGGTGGTTCATGGAGGGGTGGTTCAAATTGTAATAAGATGGAACTATTATTTAAAAGAACTCTGATTAAATCTAATAATATACATCTAAAATATCACTTTTGTGTCTACAGTCTCTCAGAAAAGAATCATCTGCTGTAATAATATCAGTCCTTGTGGATAATGCCATTTTACTTAAATCAACAAAACTACTTAATAAAGTGATCAGCTTATCAGTGTTTTTAAAGGGCTCTGTTTTCACTGGCCTGCGTTTTTAAATCAAGATGTCTTGGAGTATGGTTACTGCACATTAGAGCATCAGTATTCAAACTATTGGCTGTTGTCCACTTGCTGGTGGTCCACAGAGAGTTGGCCCTCCTCGATCTTGACAGCATCTGGTTCAAAAACTTGGTCCTTATCTTCAAGATACTTAAGGTGAATTCCTGGCCCGAGTGAAGTCAATGGGAATTTTGCCTTTGACTTCAGTAGAGCTAGGATTTCATCCTTAATGATCTGTGCTCAGGATACCCACAATTCCAGGATCTATACGCCATCAATAACAGTACCTTTTTAACACAATGGAATTGCTTACCGCAAGGGTGTAGTTTATGGGTACAGGTGACTGCTTTCTCAGCAGCATGTCCAACCTGAACTCCCACAGTATCTAAGAAACCTCACCACTATCTATTCCCGGGGTCGGCAACCTTTCAGAAGTGGTGTGTCGAGTCTTCATTTATTCACTTTAATTTAAGGTTTTGTGTGCCGATAATACATTTTAATGTTTTTTAGAAGGTCTCTCTCTTTATAAGTCTATATATTATATAACTAAACTATTGTTGTATTGTAAAATAAACAAGGTTTTCAAAATGTTTAAGAAGCTTCATTTAAAATTAAATTAAAATGTTGATCTTACACCGCCGGCCCGCTCAGCCCGCTGCTGGTCTGGGGTTCTGTTCACCTAGGCCGGCAGCGGTCTGAGCGGGGCCTGCGGCTGGGACCCTAGCTGGCAAGGATCCGGCAGCCAGAACCGCAGACCAGCAGTGGGGCTCAGCCCACTGCCACTCAGGGGTTCCATACGCTGGCTACTTCCAGCTGGGATCCCGGCTGTTGGACCCGCTCAGCCCGCTGCTGGTCTGGGGTCCCGGCACTGACCACATACAACGGGTACCTACCTTCTCCCTGGTTCTGGCCCATTCTCTTCCTCTCTCTGCACTCAGCTGACGGTGGGAGTGCACTGAGCACAGGGCTTGGGGTGAAGGGTCTGGCCAGAAGCTAGAATGAGGGAGCGGGCTCAGGATTGGGGCAGGAGGTTTGGGTGTGAGTCACTTACCTGGGCAGCTCCCATTTGGTGCGAGGGGTGCAGGTGGGAATTTGGGGTGGGGGGTGCAGGAGTTCCTGTTTGGTGTTCAGGGTGGGAATGTGGGGGGTGTCAGGGCAGGGGGTGAGGGGGCTGGGTATGTGTGGGGATGCCAGAGTCAGGGCTGGATGTGGAGGAGTCAAGCAGAGGGCTGGGTGTGTTTGAAGGGGGCTCAGGGCAGGGGCCTCGGATGGTGTGGGGCACAGGGCATGGGCCGGAGGGGGGGGGGGGCTGCGGGGCTCAGGGCAGAGGGCTAGGTGTGTATGGGGGCAGTCAGGGCAGAGAGCTGGGTGTGTGTTGGGGGTCGGGGCTCAGGGCAGAGGACTGGGGTGTGGGGGGGGTCAGGGCAGGGGGCTGGAGGGGATATGCCCCTATTCAACCCCCCCCCTTCCCCAAGGCCCTGCCCCTACTTGTTCTCTGCCTCCACCAGGAGCAGTGAGCACGCTGACTCTGCTCCTTCCCGACCCCCTCCCTCCCTCGCAAAGGCTATCGGCTGTCAGAGAGGGAGGGACGGAGAGGTGGAGGAGGGGCAGGAACCCAGCACACTAGGGGAAAAGGCAGGGGAGCCGGCAGGACCAAGCTTTTGACCCCGATCTATTCTTTTGACCTTTCCTTCCCTAACTAAACACACAGTATTTTATCCTCCATATACCTTTTCCTATGCTCCAAATTGTACATTTGCATACACACTTAGCACGAGCAAGTATAGGTTTTATGTGCAAAATTTGATATTACCACAAATTTTGCAGGTGCAAAAATAGTTTAACACTTTGAAGAATTAGACAATTGCAGGATTCCCATAAATATAATTATTGAGTTGACAATTCTACCATTTCTGTCTAGTAACAGAGTAATACTTTTGTTAAGGTTCCTTTTGTTTCTAATATACTTAAAAAAAACCCTCATTATTATTTCTAACTCTGCTGGCCAGAGATTTCTCCTTGGTTCTTTTTTGCTTCCCTTTTCAATAATAGAATGATTTTCTACATATTCTTAGTCCCATTAGATCTTAGATTTTTGTCTTCTCTGCAAATGTATTTATGGGACTTAGAAAGCATGGAACGCAAATGATCAGACTGTATAACTACCGAGACGTACAGTCCTGACTCTCTGTGCAGTGTTTTGATCTATTTCTTAACTTACAAAGGGTTTTCTGCCTTTTTTAATGGAAACATCAGCAAAAGCTAATTCATGATATATTCCACTCCAACTAGAGTGGCTATAAAGAATTTACATTGCAAATAATTCCTTTGACTATATTAAAACTAAAATAATTTAAAAAACTGAATGTCAGTGCTGCCTTTCATCCTTTGCCTGCCTTGTGTTCTTACAGTTTAAGGTCTCTGTCAGGGATGGTCTCTTGCTATGTTTTTATACAGTAACTAGCACAATCGGATCACAATCTTCATTGGGATTTCTGTGTTTCTACACAAGGGCTTAGTCCATGAACAGGGCTTCTTGGCACTATGATAATACAAATAATAATAATAACAATTAATAAATAGGTGCTACCACAATACCTATGATAATGCTATGAATTTCATAATGTTGATTGTGCTGTGATTTTTTTCCCCCTTTTTTGCATCTTTCTCAGCTAGGACAGTTAAAGACTAATCATTTTCACTTTTGCTTATTGCCAGTTTCTAGTCAACTTAATTTTCAAGTCCTCATGAAGTAGCACAAAGCAGCAATCTCTGAGTTTCGGACAATGCAAGGTATAAAACTACAGTTTATATTATAACTTTTTAAACTCATATTTATTTTTCGTTGGTCCTAGGCTTTTTAAAGATTTTATTAAAATCTACATTTTGGGCCAAATTTGACTTCCTGGATTCTAAGGCAGATGGGACCATTGTGATAATCTAGTCTGTCCTGTTGTAAAACACAGGCCATAGAACTTCCCCAAAACAAGTTCACGTGACTGTATCCTTTAAATCTGGCTAATGTGTTGCAGTATTTAGCAATACAAAAAGAGTATTTAATACAAAGTATTTAATTAAACAATGTAAACTTACTGATCTCAGACATGTCATAACAATTACCAGAGCTGAATAAATGGTGTGGTTAGAGCACTGGACTTGGACTCAAGAGAGGTGGGTTCTAACCCTGACTCTGCCACAAGCTGTTCTAGGTGATTGTGGCAAGTTGCTTCATCTCCCTTTGCCTCTGTTTTCCCATCTGCAAAATGGGAATAATGATACACCCCTCCTTTGCAAATGCTTTGAGATCTATTTATAAAAAATGCTATGTAAGAACTAGGTATTATTATTTATTACTATTATATTAAAATCACAAATGTTTTACTCAAATGTCATTGTGTGTGTGGGGGGGGGGAGCCGCATATCTTCTTTTCAGCAAGTTCTTTACTCTCCTCAGCAAAGGTGCCTGTGCGAATGAGGGAACAGAGGAATTGTCATAGAACAGAGCAATGGACCTCCTACTTGGCATGTTGCTTCCAGTAGCAGTCTATACTGGATGCTTCAGAGTAAAGATAAATACTTGTTATAGTATGGGGAAGAGGGATTCAGTACTGCCTACAGCTGCCAATTATTTTAAGCTATAGAGCCAGAGGACTGAGAATCCTTGTAATGCTGGCCTACATAGTATAGTTGGCTACACTATTTGTCTACAGTTCATACAATTGCCTAATACTATGTTGAATCTTAATAATCAATTTGTCTCAATAGAGCCTTGTGGTTTTAGATGTTAATTATAGTTCACTAAAAAGACTTTAAATTTCTTGCTTTTTAGTGACATTGAGTTTTTCTTGCTCTATTAATTTGGGGCACAGAAAATAAGGCTCCCAACTGTCTTTAACTGTACTATTCATTTTATATATGTATCTCAATCAGCCAGGCAGGCAGGTCATTATCACTCAACCCCGTCAGCAGTAATAGGCTCAAAAGGCAAAATGGAGTTTAACCAAGAAAATCTAAACACAATTGAACATGCACAAGAGTGAACTTCAGCATTATGCTAACCGTTAGTGTCCCAACGAGGGTCTCACTCTTGTTCTGCAGCCAAGACATTATTGAATCTGACCTGTGCATTGCATACGGCTTTACAATGCAGAAATCTGAATACAATAAAATAACCAACCCAAGCTGCCCTTTCCCAAGACAGGATACATCAGATGCTTCTGAGAAAGGATATCTGGGCTATGTATATAAACTGAGAAAAATGCAAAACAGGATAAAAGTGGAGGCATTATCACCCACTTCTGGGATAATGATGATTAATCCTGAAAAATGCTTAAGCATGTGATTGACTTTAAGCACATTAGCAGTATCTTTGATGTGAATGGAACTATTTATGTGCTTAAGTGCTTAGCTGGACTGGGTCCTAAAGGACCAACTGAATGCAACTACACAGCAACACTGAAAAACACCCAAACAACCCAGGTTTGGGTGGGGAGAGCTGGTGTGGTACTCATCATGATAGTCGGCATATGTGCTGTCCACTGCCCACCTTGCACTAATCAATTGAAATTGCATGGTGACTGAGTCCTGCAAACTTTCACTCACACAGGTTACCCCATTGATTTCAGTGGGACTATTTATTTGTGAGAGTAAGGAGCATTCATGGTGTGGAGATAAAGGAAGAAGGAGGCACATGTCAGGACCCCAATGGGGCCCCGGATGATCACTACTTTCCACCACCCAACACAGATGTAATGAGTTTGAGCAGCATCCGTATAAGAGAAAACTAAGACTACTGATTAGTCCTCAAAAAAGGTTTTTAATGACTTATGGCTATAAATGCAACACAGACAGAATAAGGAAAGGAGAAATAGAGACCAGCATTGAATAAGGATTAATATAAATGGCAAGTTATATCGCAAACAAGCACAAGTACAGGTAATATTATGTATCAAGTACTTACTACTATAATGCATATTATAAGCATTGAATATAAATGGCAGGTGATACTGAAGGCAGGTACAAGTACATGCACACCTACTGTAACTTACCGACTACCAACCTTGCACATACTGTTCCCGCCACCAGTGAACACAAACATAAGTAAAACTATTATATCAGCAACCTATAACTACTCCTAAACAATGTAATACTTCTATTAAGTTTTTACTACTATTTATAATACTGCAGCATTGATATGACTTGAGATCAAATTATCCTGACGCTACCCTTTGTAATACTGTAGTGCCAATACAACTGGAGATCAAATTAGCTTGAGCAACCCAGACTTCTTTACTCTGTTACTTTATACTGCATGCAACCAAACTTTTTTAGTTCAAAACCTTACCCTGCCGAAAATATGTTACCCTTTAGTTGACCACTCTTTGCACTGGCCAGCTACAGATAGTTGGTGTGATTTAGGTTTCCTTGGTTCAGGGGGTGTGGGTCTGACCGATCAAAGAGAACGACCTCTTAGACCAAGACGCACACACAAACCCACCTGAGGCTCCACACATCTTATCTCATCTACCCGCTGTGTTTTGAAGCAGGTCAACCAATCAGGTTAGGCCAAGTGTTTACTGTGGTAGTTGTGGTTATTTTGAAACTATGATCTATGCACAGCTCATATTTTCCGAATACAGCCAATTGTCCTAATTGTGGTTAATGTGTCAGACACAAAACAGCCCAAAGAAGTACTTGGCTGCTTTACACCTTGACTACAAGTCTGCATTACAACTATGTGAATCAATCTAAAGAAGCGCTTGGCTGCTTTACACCTTGACCGCAAGTCCGTATCTAATTGTGCAAAGCCTGCTTTTTGGAGCTAACCACAAGTCTACAATATTTCCTAGTTCGAATTTGCTATGCCTAATATTGCAAAGCCTGCTTTTTGCAGCTGACCACGAGTCTACAATATTTCCTAGTCTAAACTAGCTACACTTGCTCTGGTTGCTATGCTTGACCTCGGAGGCTTCCGGACGTTTCAGGCCTAACATTGAATGAGCTTGACAATACTTTTGCTTGATAAGACTTTGTCACAGTAATCACACATGGGATACATTTTTGGGGGATTAGGCCCTAATGTCATAAAAAGGGTCTCTGGGACACACAAGACAGCATGTGTTCTGTGCAAAAGCAGCTATTCCCTTGTGCACAGTGCAATAAACACCATGGACGATGCCTACTATGCTACCCTCCTCTTTAACAGCCTCTTTGCCAACTGGCTACTCCTGGAGTGCTCTCATGTCAGCAGCTGCTTGTTCATGTTAACAACCCGGAGAGTCTCTCTGCATTCCCTATGGGCTGTTTGGGAGTTCTTATATAATGTTTTGAAGGGAAATACTTTTTTTTTTTAATCTTAAAAGGGGAATTCCTATTTGCTGGCCTGGGCTCTTTATGCAATGTACAATGGATTATTTTGTTGGCTCTGTCCAGGCTTTTAGATTGTTTGCTGCCAGCCTGGTTTTTCATTTTCAAAGGGAGATTTGGTTGCTTCCAAGTATGGGTTAGTAAGTCTCCAATGGGAGGGGGGGGAACGTTTTCTTGACCAGTGCATTCAAGTAAATACAACCAAGGTGAGCATGTTAGCCCCTGCTTACCATATTTACAGGATAAGGAAAGTCAGATTCAGTTTAGGATTTGAACCCTGAGTGATGGAGAACCTCTGGAGACGGAGAAAACAGGGAGGTTTTGATGGATACATGGGCCACAGCCACCACTCTGGGGGTCCTGCAGAGGGACTGTGCAGCTCAAAGCAGGAAGCACTGGTCAGAAAAGGGGGCGGCTAACCTAGTCACGGGATCTACTAAGTTAGCACACCCCCCCAGAAGCCTCTTTGGGCACAGTTGCAAGGGAGCAGAGCTGTAACTTACAGCTGATTCCTCCATGTCAAAAATCCCAGAGAAAAGGTTGTGGTGGTACTGCCCTTCATTTTGGTAAATCCCTTCTGGAATAATAGGATCCTGGCTGGCGTAGGGAAGGATAACTTTACAGTGACTGTGGTCTCATCTATTTATTGAGCAATAGGGGAGATACTGGTAAGGAAAAGAGATGGAAACCTAATACCATCACTATTATTCATTATTCTTCTTTAACATCCACATTGTGCTGCAATTACATGCCATTTACCTAGTAATGTATCCATTTCAGAAACACACTTTTCTAAACTAGATAGCCTGGAAAGCTGCTCAAGTATTCAGAATTTCAAACATGATCTAATCCCAAGTAGGGTATTCAGATTCCATGGTAATGGATGCAGCACAAGAACCCAAAGAGCTATTAAAAATAAATAGGAGAAGGGTGGAGTCCCAAAGTTTATATCTGAATCCAGCTCTGTACGCCAGAGTTTTGATATATTTGGATGCAGGGCTTTGCCTCAGGCCAACATTATTGTGATGTCCTGGTTTTGCCTCCCTGCTGGTCAGTCTGAAATCTTAGTTTGATATTTCATTTGCTGGCAATGCATCTCATGGCTTCTCCATGACTCCCTTCTGCTCCATCAAGGACTCCCCTTGTTCTGTCAATTATGGTTCAGAAGTCTGAGGAGCCTCCAGCTATGCTTTCCCTGCAAGAATAGACCTTTTCTATAAAATACTTCTGAAAAATGCTGTGAAATTCTATCAGGAGAATTTATCAGATGATGATTTAAATGAAAATGCCACAAGATCTACTTTTCCATTTGCACTATGCTGTGGGAGACAAAAAGGAATGTAAAAGGCTCAGGCTAAATGTTTAGTGCGGGCTTTATTTGGAAGGGCTTTCTATTTGTGCAGTGTAATACTCTGCACTGATGGAAGGAGTTGTAGGAAATGGACAATGTCATTCATTGTCCCAGCTGTTAGCATTGTCCTTTTTTTCTGTGATATGTGTGTGTGTGTGTGTGTGTGTGTGTGTGTGTGTGTGCGTGCGTGCGTGCGGATTTCCTGTTCTGATTCCTGGATCCTGCTCCCTGAATTCAGCGTTCCTGTTTGTGTTTTACTTATGTTTGTGTACTACATAACATAAGTAAACAGCGTTCCTGTTTATAGTTTTACTTATGTTTGTGTACTAATTGTACTAGTAGCCCTTCTCTGCACCTGTTCCAGTTTGAATTCATTATTATTTAACGTGGGTGACCAGAATTGCACACAGTATTCCAGATGAGGTCCTACCAATGCCTTGTATAATGGTATTAATACATCCCTGTATCTACTGGAAACATCTTGCCTGATACATCCTAGGATCATATTTGCCTTTTTCATGGCCGCATCACATTTGTTTCATCTGAAAATTTCATTAGCACACACCTACTTTTTGTGCTCAGGCACTAATGTAAATATTAAATCAGATCAGCTCAAAGACCAGTTCTTGAGGAGGAACTTCACTAGTAACCTCTCTCAACCCATCTTACCTGTGGTACAATTCTTGTACTTGTACTAAACCTCATCTTCTCCAGTTTAACTAATAATTTGCCATCTGTCACTGTATCAGGTACTTCACTGAAGTCCAGACAGATGAGATCTACCATGTTTCCACTGTGTAGAGCATCAGTTCTTTTATTTAAGAAAAAAGTAAGGTTAGTCTGGCATGATCTACCTTTGGTAAACCTATGTTATATTTTACCCCATTTTCTTCTGTCTTTAACTATTCTTTCCTTTTAAATTTGTTCTAAAGCCTTGCATACTGTT
Organism: Mauremys mutica; assembly: GCF_020497125.1. Classification (NCBI taxonomy): domain Eukaryota; kingdom Metazoa; phylum Chordata; order Testudines; family Geoemydidae; genus Mauremys; species Mauremys mutica. The sequence continues at coordinate 32,739,385 of NC_059085.1, forward strand.
GAAATCAGACTAACAGTTCGGTAACTGCCTGGATCACTTTTTTCCCTTTCTTAAATATAGGTACTATGTTTTCTACTCTCTAGTCACACGGTACCACCCCTGGTTTGATAGATTTATTAAAAATCTTTGCTTGATGGTGGTTTCATCTTAAGGGCAAAATTCTCTCTCAGATTTCCACAGCAAAGCTTGACTCTGATATTCTATCAGTGGGACATCTGTATATAGAGTAAGAACCGAATATCACAGAGGAGATCTGCTCTGCAGATTTGAGAGGAGAATTTTGCCGTCAGTATAAAACCAACATCAAAAAGTGATGTGGGCTGAATGTTTAAAAGTGACTTCTACATTTGGATCTAGTGCTTAATGTAAACTTGTTCCTATTTTTTAGTAGCATGGTAACTTGTCAAAAAAATGGTAGCTCTTAGATATAGTGGAGCTGGGTTCAATTCTCATTAGTGTCGCAGTGAAGAGCATCTAGAATAGAGAGAGACTTTTTAAATAAGACACCTTTCCAAGAAAATAAACAAAACCAAAAATCATTCTCAAAGACTAAAATTCACTAGTATTTGTATTATAATAGTGCTTTGATGCTCTAACCAACTTTAGAGTTCCACTGCACATGGCAATATAAATCCTATAATCCAAGTCTTTACCCTGAAGAGCTTGACATCTGAATAGGTGAGGAAACAGAGGTACAGAGAAATGAAATGACTTGCCTAGGATTTCACATCAGATTGGTGTCAAGAGTCAGGAATATAAGATCAGTTTCTTGACTTGTTGTCCAGCACCCTAGCCTCTGGACCACACTGTCTCCCAAGATATAAATATTGATTTGGCTCTATACGCAAGCTAGCAGTGCAAGGGCTTGTTTGTTTGTTTCTTAAAATGAAGTGAGGATGCATAACCTAGTGTTTAACATATTAATCTGAGATTCAGGAAAACTGGCTTCTATTCCTAGCTCTGCTAAAGAATAACTCTGTCATTGGTCCTATTACCAAACATGGCTATGACTTATTTCTTAATTATGAGCATGTCTTCCTCACAGCCATATTGCTAGTCTTATTTTATTCATATTATCAAAGGACTTTGAGAACCTCAAATGGTAGGCACTAGATTGTGTATTTTTATCATTCATTATTGTTATTAATAGCATCGAAGCAGAAAATAATTTAATATAGTGAGCTGTAAAATTCTTGAATTCCCAGCACAAACTGTAAGGATTTCTCTCATTGGTGACTTTAGGGACAGTATTGCGTACCTGGAATACACTAAATTCCTTGATATGTCAACAAGTGGAGGCATCAAGACTAAGTTTGATAAGTTTATGGAGGAGATGGTATGATAGGATAGCCTAATTTTGGCAATTAATTGGTCTTTGACTATTAGAGGTAAATATGCCCTATGGCCTGTGATGGGATGTTAGCTGGGGTGGGATCTGAGTTACTATAGAGAATTCTTTCCTGAGTGCCTGGCTGGTGAGTCTTGCCCACATGCTCAGGGTTTAGCTGATCGCCATATTTGGGGTTAGGAAGGAATTATCCTCCAGGGCAAATTTGCAGAGTCCCTGGGGATTTTTCACCTTCCTCTGGATTCTCTGCACCATGAAGTCTTTAAACCATGATTTGAGGACTTCGGTAGCTCAGACATAGGTTAGGGGTTAGATACAGGAGTGGGTGGGTGAGATTCTGTGGCCTGCATTGTGCAGGACGTCAGACTAGGAGATCATAATGCTCCCTTCTGACCTTAGATTCTATGAAATCAAAATTATCCAGTGGTGTCTATTATTTGGCTTTGCAAATTCAGTGGGGTTTCATTCTTAGCTGTGTTCTGTGCTAGCAACATGAATGGAACTGAAAGAATTGGACAGGGCCACAATCACTATTAATATTAACTGTATTCATTGCTGTTAGGAATTATTTCCAGTTTGTGCCAGGCTAATATTTCTCATAATTTTATTTTGGAATCTTCTTTTTCTTTCCGTCTAAATATTTTAACTTTTTTTCTTAAGGCAGTATGAGGTCCACAGGAGGAATTCTATAGCTTTCATCTTGATTTATAGAGACGATGATAAAAGTTTAGTCTCACAGCTTGTTACCCATTTCTCTGCTAGATTACTGCCTACAGCATATGTTCAAAGACAGGTTACCCATAGCTGAATGTAGCTTTATTTCAGTAAACATAGCCTACAGTAGCAACATATTGAATTTAGGCTGAAGCAGCACAGAGAATGGAGTAAAAACACAATGTAAGTTGTTGTGTTGCAATTAACTCTATGCTCAGCATTTAGAGACCTGTATGGCTATGCTAGAGGTGGTCGAATGTGCATGAAGTCCATCTAAACCCAGCACACCTGCTCAAAAGGTAGCCATAATTTGTGGCTAAGGCACTGGACTGGGACTTAGGGAAGTTGGGCCCTGTTTCTGGCTCTGCCTGGGTAATCATAGGCAAATAGATTTGTGACTCAATTTCCCATAAAGTTCACCTGCCTTGCAAAGATAAATTTGCTTATATATATATATAAAATTTGCAATCAATTAACATCACTGAGAGAAAAGTAGTTGCTAGGGGTACAAAAGGGAGGCTCCATGTTAAGTTTCTCTGTTGCATTCCATATTGGATGTCACCAGCATCAAGATAACATACATGGCGACACATGCCTTTTGTTTCTGAAAGCCAAGGATGCTCCTCTTGTCAGGGCCTGTCCAGGTATCTCTGTAAGAGTCACAAAACCAAAGGGCCAGATTTTCAGCCTTGCTCTATACAGCAGCTTTGTACTACTCTGGCAATGCAAAGCAGCCATAGAGCTGCTACCTTAACTTGTATGGGGGAAGAAACTCCTCTAACAGCTCTTCATCATTCTCTGCTTAGCCCTGAGCAGAAGGGGGCCATTCTGCCTTGTTCCTTTTGTTCATCCCACATCATCATCTTTTAATCTTGATCACCTCCTTTGGAACAACAACCTCTTCCTCTTTCTGTTCACCATGTATTTCATTTTCCATCCTTTCTCAGAGCTGGCTTATTTGTTGGGTTTTCTGCTGATGGCTTTCACCCCAACCCATCTACTCACTTGCCTGACCCCACTGTTTTCTAAAAAATAGCAGCGCTTTTGTGATTCATTTCCCCTTTTACTTATGGTGCTTGTTTACATTTTAACCTCACCCCTTCTTTCCAAAACTACTTCCTTTGTCTATTTTCTTGTTCTTTTTTGTCTTGTATAAGCCCTGATTCTGAATCAGGATCATCTAGCATGGATCACTTGATCCCAACTGAATCCCATTGATTTCAGTGGGATTCCACATTGGTACACAAGTCCAGGCTAGCAGATCCCAGTGCAGGATCAGATCTTTAACTGTAAACTGTTGATATACAGTCTTTCTCTCTCTCTTTTTCTTCCCCCCATCACCGTGGTCTTTATAAAGTGTCATGCAACCCCAAGTCCAGAGCTGAAAGTAAGCCGGTACTGTCTGGTATGGTGTACCGGCAAGAGCCAGTACGCCATGCCAGACCGCATCGACTTCCACAGCGGGGATTGCTGCGGCCTGGCTGGGGCCGGGACTTAAAGGGCTCAGAGCTCCCCGCAGCTGCAGGCAGCCCAGAGCCCTTTAAATCCCGGCCGCGGCTCCAGCAGCAGGGCCGGGGCCTGGATTTAAAGGACTCAGAGCCACCTGCGGCTGCGGGCAGCCTAGAGCTCTTTGAATCCTGGCCACGGCTCTGGCAGCCGGGCTGGGGCCAGGATTTAAAGGGCTCCGGGCTTCCCTCAGTGGCAGGAGCTCTGGGCCCTTTAAATCTCTGCCCCAGCCCCGCAAAGCTCAGGGTTCCCCCTGGTGGCCAAAGCCCCGGGCCCTTTAATTTGCCGCTGAGCCCCGGGGGACTCCCAGCCACCTCTGTAGCTGGGAGCCCCTGGCTGATTTAAAGGCTGTGGGTCTCCCAGCCACTGCTGGTTCCCCAGGGCCTTTAAATCTTGAGAGGCCACGCCTCTTCCGGATGAGGCCACGCCCCCCTCAGGACTTCGGCAGTACCAGTAAGTCCTGTAAGTTACTTTCACCCCTGCCCAAGTCTCTCTATAGTTGATTGTTAATTATAACAAATATCTTCATTCATTCTTAAAGGGTTGTGTTTAAAAGCGATTGACTGCACCTATTTTACTACTTCACTTGGATACAGGACAGGCATTAAGTGTGTGTGTGTGTGTTTGGGAGAGTGTGGGAAGAAATCCTCATCTTAGATATATTACCTTATTTACAGGGAACCCCTGCTTCCTTTCTCTAGTTTTACAACTGAAGCACAGACTAGAGGTCAAGGGACTTTCCCAAGGCTACTCCGGGAGGCAGTGGCTCATTAGGTTCAGCATCCATTATCTTTCTGGTTTAGATCACATTGTCTCCAGCAGAATTTTGTACATTAATCTCTCCCTGACATAGTCATGCTTGCTGAAGTTGCAGATTAAGATTCTATGGTTGGTGCTTAATTTTTAAATTAGCGGTTTCCATCGAAACATGTTTACTGCTGTCACAGAAGAATGAGCTGGGATGTGCACAGTTCATTGAATGACATGTAATTATAGAAGGCCATAGATGTGTACTTATGCTTGTTAAATGAGATGATGGCAGTTTTTTTCTCCCCTTCTATGAATGTGCTTATGACTCCCTCACCCCTTTTTCTGTATGTCTTATTTGACATATTCTTAAAGAGCTAAGGTGACCAGATGTCCTGATTTTATAGGGACAGTCCCGATTTTTGGGTCTTTTTCTTATATAGTCTCCTATTACCCCCCCATCCCCGTCCCGATTTTTCACACTTGCTCTCTGGTCACCCTAAAGAGCTAAAATGTTATCTTTTTCGCCATCAAAGTCTTATTGGTCAGAAACAAAGGTGTCTTTTTCTTAGGCAAATCAAGTGCTCTTTAGAAACCTCTTTCTTTTGCTAGGCCTGTTGTGGGCCCAAGTGCTGCCTGCAGAGATTTCCTGGGACTTCAATGGGACTGCTCCCGTGCATAAAATTAAACACATATATGCATTGCATGATTGGGGCCTTAGCCAGTTGAAAAAGTGGCTGAAACTTACTCTTGCTTTTTATAATAAGAAATCCTATTCCTGATATCAACTAAGAAAATGTCAGTGACATTCAGGGTTGCTAGTGGAATGCCAGCAAAAATTCTGATAACATCCTCTGAATATAACGTGTGATAGTGTACATCTTGAAATTAACTATGGGGCATCTCATTCCTCACAGTCCTACATTCACAATGCTTCAGGGACTGAATTTGGATCAACTCTCATTCCTAAAGTTAGCTCTTAAGCAAATTGGAAGCCATCCCCTTAATTTCTCTTAAGGCAGAAAAAACTTGTCCTACTTATGACAGAGTAGTGGGTGGGCCCAGGTTCCCCTACTGCCACAGGTAAAGGGAACAGGGCTTGTTTAGGAGCCTGTTTATTTCCTGCACTCTGTAGTACTCTCAAAGGGGGTCATTTGGACTTTGTGATCGGCCCGCCAAACCACCGAAGACCCACCAAAGTCAGCTGGCAGCCTGTGGGAGGCACCGGAGGTAAGAAAAGGACTCTGTATTCCGTCACTGGGAAGCACTCAAAAGGTGAATGCTCCTTTACAGCACTCATCTCAGTGTTTTCACTTCATTGCCTAATTTTAGTAGGCTCACAAACAATATTGAGAGGAGAGAGAGAGCATGCAGGTTTGGTAAAGGTTTTAATTAATGGTAATGTAACTCTCCAGAGCACCCCATTACACAACAATATTATCTGAGTTAGAACTGAATCTGCTTTAACATCAACAACTTTTGTTTGTTATCCCCATATATTTTCTTCCTTATCAAAAAGGTCTTTCAGGATAAGCAACTGACTCTTTACACAGCCTTGAATGTTTTTTTGAAGAAGGGTCTAGCAGCCTTGAAAAGGACTCATCCAATGAAATCCAAAGGAGTCATTATATGTTTGCTGAACTCCTCGGGGAGTCTTTGAAATCCTGACAGTTCATGTTCATGCAGTGTGTTTGCCAAAAATACTCTTTGTCAGAAAGTTTGAGAAGCTTTTTTCTGTTTGCTTCTTGAAGCTGCATGGCATACAGAATGCCTACAGTGATAAAATGGGATAAGGAAAATGGTGAAAATGTAATTGCCACCAGCTGTTTGGATGTGGTAATCTTTTCATGTGAAAAGATTTTCCATGAAACAATGGAGGAACAGTCTTGCACCCAAAGAGAAAGGGTAAATGTTAGGTTCTGATTGCCAAGCTTCCTACAAAACATTTAAAATCCATGAAATATAGTCCCTTAAATATCCTCAAACTAGAGATGTTCCATGTGCCCCATGAAGATTATGGTACTTGTAAATTGGGAGTATCCACTGACACCTGGGTAGGGAAGTCATGCATTTAACAGTGCCTCTGGGACTCACTTTCAATCATCAAAGTGCAGTACCACCTCCAGATACAATAGATCCAAGAATGACATTTTGGTCCTGGAAATGGTAATGCATCAGTATTGTATTTTGATCCTCTCCTTAAGTAAAACTTCCAGGAATTAGGATACATAATGGTGCGTGGAAGAGGGGCGTGTGTACATGGCACGTCAAGCTGCATGTTGCTTTGTAGAGTGCCTTAATGTGTTGCAATATAATGGATCCACTTTAATGTATATGTGAGCGCTAATGATGTATCTTTTAGAGCATACCAGCAGGGTCTACATGAGGCAGTTAAAGTACAACATGTTGGAGCACTTTACAAAACACAGTCCTCTAATACGCTTCGTCGCACCATTTAGCCAAGCCCTAGGTTTTGGTAATATAACTGCAGTTCAACTCTTAATCCTTACTCATTGACAAAAATTTGAACACTTCTTTGTATTAGGATGGGCAAACTAATTTGCATAAAACATGAACTGATCTTTACATTCACCTAAAACTCAAAGCAACCCCTTTTTGAGATTAAAAAAGTTGTATTATTTTCCCCTCCATGTCTCTAGATATAACAGTTCAAATAATGATGGGAAAGCACTGTTTAGGAACTTGCACAATATCTATAGCTTTTGAGTGGGGGGTTATTTATTTGACAGTCAAAGGATTTCAGGTGAATTTTGACTCTTCTTTAGATAGATTCCAGCAGATAACTGGAAGCTGTTTGTATACACACCTGATCCTTATAAGCCAGTGTGTGTGCACATTAGACTTCCAACTATTCATGGTACCCACAAGAAGCTATCTTCTTGTGCACATCCTGCCATGCAATTCTTATCCAGTGTCATGCCCAAACATGTGAAATTTATTTTATGTGAGATGTAGCTACGCCTACTGCACATCTGAGCAGTACTGACTGGTGTTCATAGAATCATAGCAGATTAGGTCTGGACGAGGCCTCAGGAGGCCATCTAGTCCAACCCCCTGCTCCAAGCAGGACCAACCCCAACTAAATCATCCCAGCCAGGGCTTTGTCAAGCCGAACCTTAAAAAGCTCTAAGGATGGAGATTCCACAACCTCCCTAGGTAAAGCATTCCAGTGCTTCACCACCCTCCTAGTAAAATAGTTTTTCCTAATATCCAACCTAGACCTCCCCCATTGCAAGTCGAGAACATTGCTCTTTGTTCTGTCATCTGCCACCACTGAGAACAGCCTAGATCCATCCTCTTTGGAACCCCCCTTCACGTAGTTGAAGGACGCTCTCAAATCCCCCCTCACTCTTCTCTTCTGCAGACTAAATAAGTCCAGTTCCCTCAGCCTCTCCTTGTAAGTCATGTGCTTTAGCCCCCTATTCATTTTCATTGCACTCTCCAATTTGTCCACATCCCTTCTGTAGTGGAGAGTCCAAAACTGGACACAATATGCCAGATGTCACCTCACCAGTGCTGAATAGAGGGGAATAATCACTTCCCTCGATCTGCTGGCAGTGCTCCTACTAATGCAGCCCAATATGCCATTAGCCTTCTTGGCAACAAGGGGACACTGGTGACTCATATCCAGCTTCTCATCCACTGTAATCTCCAGGTCCTGTTCTGCAGAACTGCCACTTAGCCAGTTAGTCCCAAGCATGTAGCAGTGCATGGGATTCTTACATCCTAAGTGCAGGACTCTGCACTTGTCCTTGTTGAACATCATCAGATTTCTTTTGGCTCAATCCTTCAATTTGTCTAGTCATTCTGGACCCTATCCCTACCCTCCAGCATATCTCCTCTCCTCACATCTTAGTGTCATCCGTGTTCTGCTAGATGACCATAGTTTAAGGCAGAGCTAGCAGAAGCCTGGTTCAAAGCCAATTAAAATTAGTTGGTCTCTTACAATGTGCTCTGGATCAGACCTAGAATGAATAACGGTATGCTGTTCAGTACTCCTATCTGGGGGAAAAAGAACAGGCTGCCAAGCCTTTTTCCTGCTCTTGCCAACCCCTAAAGGTGGAGAAAGACAGTAGTTTAAAGAGGATATAGAAAAATTAGGAGACAGTGATTGGATGGGGGACCCTGAAAACTGACTGCATGGGGTCCTCCAAATCCTACCATGAGCCTGTGACAGCATGCAGTCATTGTAAAAATATTAGTTAAACAAAAGAGCCTAATCTGGGAAGTGATAAATGCAAAAGACAAAGATCTCCTATAATGCAGCAGAAGTTAGGCTCAGTGTGTTTTCATTGTGTGTATGTCTTTGACCTATATGGATTATTTTCCCATCATTGTTTTAATGTCTTGAAACCAAATAGTTTTCTGCTTCATTAATATTTTGAAATATTCAACTTTCAAGCATCTAGAATAAGGGCCATCATTCATATAATACTTAATTAGAAAACAGTTTGAAATTTGGAGAGACTCCTAATTTAAATCAATTAAAGGGAAAGTTGTCAGTTTCATTTTCAGTTTGCTCATCTGCACCTTCACAGCAAGAGAATGGAAGAGGATATCTGTCTCATCCAATCCAGCTTCTCCTTGGAATGAAACTAGTCCACAGTGTAAAAACCCAAGAAGTGATACTGGTAATTAGAAGCAGATAGTACTGCAAAGAGTGAATAGAACAGCTGCAGTATAAATGTGGGTCATCAACTGAGATCATTACCAAGTAACTCCTTTCATAATGTCAAATTAAAAATGTTTAGAAGTGTTTATTCATGCCAAATGTTAGGTAACATCTAGTTGATGAAAACAGTGGGATCTCGTTCTGTTACAGCTCTTCACTTTAAACAGTGTTCTCTCCTTCCATGTTTTATCAATGCAATCTGGTTATTTTTATTTTATTTTGTGTGGTCTTATACAGTTTTGTAGCCATTTACGGAGGAAATGTCAAAAATAAATATTTTAAAGCACTCTTTTTCTGAGCAAATATTTGCCCATTTCTCAGGCAAATATCTCAACCTGTATTGACAATTTTATCCAGCTAGTGGTCTTCATATTAAGGCTCCATATTGTTGTCATTCCTGTACCTACTAAGTAGTTTGTCTGCTATTAATTCACTCTTGTTTTATTCTCTTCACTGTTCTGCTGTTAGATTTGAGTTATGAATAATGTGTGCTTAAAATGTGAAGTATTGTTACAATTCTTTATCTATATATACACTGACTTCAGTGCTCAAATAATCTTTATCAACATCTACTGTTTTTTTCTTACAGATGCTATATTTTCGATAAGAAACAAGTTGATCATGCTTATTTAAATTTCTGCACTATTGTGTCTCATTAAAGGATATTTGCTGTACTGAATCATTATTATCCAATGAGACCATCAGTTAATTTACTTATGATAATTTATTGTTTCTGCTTCGGCATTATCACCAAGACTGTACCCGGATACATCTTCAGTATGCTGATACTCTACATCATACAGTTCCTGTGCTTGCATATAACACAGATAAAGTAAAATGCTTCCCCCCCACCCCAGTCACCACACTAGGGCTCCAGTTCTGCCCTGTGATTCACTCAAATGGACTCCTATGCCTGTTCAGAGCAGCTAGTGGCATCAGGACCTAATGGCATGCCCATTTTGTTTGTGTATGTGTGTTTAAGAGAAGATGAGAACCCTATGCAAAGTTTTTGTGTTTGTTCTGTTTTTCCTGCACAAACCGCAGCCATGCCTATACTGACGTTAGGGGGTGTGGTTAATGGGATCAGGTTGATGGAGTCTACTATGGTGGCTTAATGGAAATTGAAGATCCTCTTCCCTCCCCTTTTCACCCCCAAAACCGGTTAGATCATCTCATGGCCAGAGTCACTGGGGTTAGGGCTGAATTGTGCTGGTGGATAGGGATGAAGTAGATGAAACATAGACCATGGAAGGGCCTAGGTGTATATGTAATTGTGTGTTCACACACACACACACACACACACACGTAATGTACAGCTCTGCAGCTGGTGTAAGCCAATGGAGCTATGCTAGTTCACAACAGTGGAGGAGCTGGCCCATATATGCATGAAAGTAAAGGTATTGTGTGTAAACATGATTTGAAGAAACATGAAATATAGAACATCTTGTGTTACTTTTAATAACTGCTATTTAGCTTGTTTTTAACGTGTCCCCTTTGTCACTCGAGTACCTATGATAATGGCAAGATGCACTTGCTTCAGTGCTAGTCTGTTCTTTTAATAATCTGTGCGAGTGACACAGATTAATAGAATGTAGCATTTGAGGATCCATGGTAAGAAAAAAAAAAGATTGTTTGAGAGAAATTAGTCATATGCAGAGGGACCTATTAAAGTTGCCTCACCAATCAAGCCTTTGTTCTGAGCATGTGTGACTGGAAATGCAAAGATAGTCTGTCAGAATTTGTTTAGCTAATGATTCTAACTTGTTAAAATTTTAACCATGGCTCCTTTTGTTGTGCTTCAAAGGGTTTATAAAACTCTTCTTATTAATGTCTCTTGCTCTTGGAAAGACCATTATTTTATTTATTTTTGGACATTGACTTGACAATGTTCTGGTAGATGCTGTTTTGTTTTGTTTTGAATTTGGGGTTCTGTGATAATTGAAAATGAACAAATTCATAGCTCAGATAGAAGGATTTGAGCTTCTCTACATGAACAATTAAAGTGGGGCAAGCTCTGGCTTCAATCTACCCCACAGTCACCTGCCATGGTCTAACTGTCCATGTGCAACCTGGTGACATGTGTTAACAGTTCATTAATGTGCTTTGAGCTAGCTCAGTTTCAGAGGGGGATAGCTCAAAGCACTCTGACAACCTGTTAATCCAGTGGTCAGCAACCTATGGCACGCTGCTGCCTACTGGAGTCCCGGCTGCCCGGCCAGCTCAAAAAAAGCAACAGGTGTGTTGTGAGCAAGACACGAGAAGTCATTCTTCCGCTCTACTCTGCGCTGGTTAGGCCTCAGCTGGAGTATTGTGTCCAGTTCTGGGCACCGCATTTCAAGAAAGATGTGGAGAAATGGGAGAGAGTCCAGAGAAGAGCAACAAGAATGATTAAAGGTCTTGAGAACATGACCTATGAAGGAAGGCTGAAAGAATTGGGTTTGTTCAGTTTGGAAAAGAGAAGACTGAGAGGGGACATGATAGCAGTTTTCAGGTATCTAAAAGGGTGTCATCAGGAGGAGGGAGAAAACTTGTTCATCTTAGCCTCTAATGATAGAACAAGAAGCAAAGGGCTTAAACTGCAGCAGATTTAGGTTGGACATTAAGAAAAAGTTCCTAACTGTCAGGGTAGTTAAACACTTGAATAAATTGCCTAGGGAGGTTGTGGAATCTTCATCTTTGGAGATATTTAAGAGTAGGTTAGATAAATGTCTATCAGGGATGGTCTAGACAGTATTTGGTCCTGCCATGAGGGCAGGGGACTGGACTCGATGACCTCTTGAGGTCCCTTCCAGTCCTAGAGTCTATGAATCTGTGAATCTATGAATCTCCGCCCTCCGCTCCCCCCACCCCCACCGGGGCAGAGGGCAAGGGGCAGGGGGCAGAAGCTTGGTCTTGCTGGCTCCCCTGCCTCTTCCCATAGTGTGCTGGGTTCCTGCCCCTCCTCCACCTCTCCATCCCTCCCTCCCTGCCGGCCGATCAGCTGATGGCCCTTGTGAGGGAGGGGGTCGGGAAGGAGCAGAGTCAGCGTGCTCGCTGCTCACGGCGGAGGCAGAGAAGAAGTGGGGACAGGGCCTTGGGGAAGGGTGGGTGGAATAGGGGCATATCCCCTCCAGCCCCCTGCCCTGACCCCTGCACACACACACCCAGCCCTCTGACCTGAGCCCCGCAGCCCCGCACACCCCCCAGACCCCTGCCCCGAGCCCTGTACCCCCTCATACACACCCAGCCCTCTGCTTGACTCCTTCACACACACACCCACGACCCCAGCCCTGACTCTGGCACCCGGGATCCCAGCTGGCAGGAGCTGGTGGATGGAACCCCTGAGTGGCAGTGGGCTGAGCCGCTCAGCCCACTCCCGGTCTGGGGTCCTGGCCGCCGGCCCCGCACAGGCCGCTGCTGGTCTGGGGTTCTGGCTGCCAGACCCTTGCCAGCCGGGATCCCAACTGCAGGCCCCGCTCAGCCCACTGCCGGCCTAGGTGAGATAGATCGCCTAGGCGGCGTAAGATCAACATTATTTTGAAAACTTTGTTTATTTTACAATACAACAATAGTTTAGTTATATAATATATAGACTTATAGAGAGAGACCTTCTAAAAACATTAAAATGTATTATTGGCATGGAAAACCTTAAATTAAAGTGACCAAATGAAGACTCAGCACACCACTTCTGAAAGGTTGCCAACCCCTGTGTTAATGCAAGTCAGCAGGGTGCACATGGACAGTTAGACTGTGGCAGGGTAATGTGAGACAGATTCAAACCCGAGTTTAATTATTCATGTAGACAGAACTAGACTGGAGGAACTGAATGACAATATGAAGTGTGATAGATTATAGCAATGAACTACACACAAAAAAGAGTTACAATAGATGAAGCACAAAACAGACTCAAGAGTGAAGCTTTTAGAATACTGTATTTAAGGTAGAAATATATTGGGCTCAACCCCGCAAGCCTGCTGTTCTAAGAACCCCCTTTAGATTCACTGGGAGTCTCATATACATCATATTGCAGTACCAGCCCCATTGTCTCTATAGAAATTAAGACCAGAAGGCACCACCGGATCATCTAGTCCAGTGCTTCTCAAAGCTGGTCTGCTGCTTGTTCAGCACATCCCTTGGCCCGCGCCACTTCCCACAGCCTCCATTGTCCTGGAGCAGCAAACGCAGCCAGTGGGAGCCGCTATCGGACAGACCTGCGGACGTGGCAGATAAACAAACTGGCTCGGACCGCCTGGGGCGTTCCCTGAACAAGCAGAGACCTGACTTTGAGAAGCACTGATCTAGTCTGACCTCCTGTATATCACAGGCTGCCGCCACCATCCAACACCCACACACTAAACCCAGTAATGAACATTAGACCAAATTATTACAGTGTACAGGAGACTAGACACAGCGAGAGAATAGGAGGGACCGAGGTGCCCCAGTGCCCTAGGCCCAGTGCTTCAAACAATTAGGTGCCAGGGCTCAAGCAATTTTTTTAATGTCATAACTGACGTGGCAAGTCCAGAGGTGCGGGGCTATGAACTGCCAAGCCTAGAGGTGCTGGGCTCAGCCCTGGAAAGGCCTGGTAGAAATTAAGCGTTGCATAGATCCCTGCAATAGCAGGAAAATGATTAAGTTCACTACCAGTCCAACCCTACATATGTCCATCGGTTAGGCCCTGAGCATGTGAGCAAGAACCAGCCAACTAAGCACCAGGTAGCCAAGCCAGTCAAGCACCTCTCTGTTCCCTTTGATTCTGCTGCCTTTTCCCTTATCCCAATTACTATCTTTACCCCTTCCCAATATAACCTTATCTGTTCTCCTTTAATATTGCTGGGTCCTTGATTAATTTGAGTTCTTCATGCCCCTGAAGTCATAGGGACTGAATATTTATTCACTGAGTCACTAAGTGGAGTCTCCACAAACTGGGAATCCAGTTTAACTTCAGTAAGCAGGAAGTTTGGGGCTGAGACCTCCCATCAGCCCAAGAAGCACAGAAAAGCAGGTCAATCATTCATAGCCCAGGTCTACATGGACTTCCACTACACAACGGACTTCTTCTGGCAGAGCCATTTGGGTCAAAAGAGTGAAGAGCTGTGATCCCTGAGTGACATGGCTATACTGGCAGAAGTTCTTGGGTAAATACAGCTATACTAGCAAAGCTGCACTTTTATCTGTATAGCTTATTTTGCTTATTGAGGTGATTTTATTATACAGGTACAAAGCACAGCTTTGCTGGTATAGCTGTGTCCACACTAGGAGCACTCTGCTGGTATAGTATGCAAGTATTCCTATACTGGAAAAGTTTTCCTAGCTTAGACATAACCCTAAGGTGGGCTATCCAACCACATAGGAAGGAGGAGCAAATACATTGTATCATACTTGGCTATGCATGCAAATAACCTATGCTGATTTGAGCATCTTTACCAGTATAACTTGACCCAGTTAAAGGGTTGCACCAATTTAAACTCTAGAGTTAGAAGCTGATAGTTAGATACCATTAATTCAGTACTAAAACTGTGTAGACAAGCCCGTAATCTCATACATATTCAATCAACATAAAACATAGGAGGCCTTCTTTTTTTCTTTTTAATTTAAAGACTCCTATTAAGGAAATTGCCAGTAGATTTTCACCCTAATCTATGCAAGATACCCTTAATATTTTTGTAATTTTTACCCACAGATTAATGCATAACAGAACTTGTTCCAAACATGTGTGCATGCATTTTTAGAATTCCCTCTTCACCCAGTGCCAAAGAAAAACTGTGTGTCTTGTGACCTTCTGCGCCAGCATTTCTGTCTTTTACACAGAGAAAGGGATTTTCCTCATCTTCACGTGTAAAGGTTCAGATTTTGCTCATGCTCTCAACTGCTTAAAGTTTAAAATGGCAGTTGCAACTGAGCATATGGAAGCAACAGCTTTTTGGACATCAGAAGCGGCAGCATCACAAGCCGCATTAGCAGACTAGATGAAGGATCCTTCATCGTTGATAAACACCATGTAAAGTGTTCTATCTGCATGAGGATGTGTGTACTATTCTAGGCAACACCAAGGGGATTTCTAACTCTCTGCCCAGATTGGAAATTCACACTCAACTATGTGGTCGGCCTAAGATGCCTGTATGCTACTGCATATTTTTGGATTTTTCTGATTAATACCATGCTTCAATGCACCCATCTGTCTGTGTACTAAACATGAGTTTCAAAAGAAAATTAGTGATATACATCAATTAACAATGAAGGGACAGTCTGAGATTTTTTGTATGAGAAAGCTACCGAAATCTTAGAAAAGTATTGCCAAATTGAAATGATAGTCAATGCCAATTTTTTTTTTAATTGTCACCTAGATTAAATGGATTTTCCCAGTCTAATAAATAGAATTCTGTCATTTTGCAGAACATTTCTGACTCTAGTGATCTAGAAAATACAAAAGACTGGAGTACCTTATTGCCATTCTAGCCTACACAGCAGTTTGCTAGAAGATAGAAATAATAGCTTATGGATGACTCACATCATTTAAAAATAGTTAAGCATGTCGACAGTACATAAAATCACCAGTTATGACTTTACTAAATTATCGATACCTTTTTACACACACAAGGAGTTCAACTTTGAAAATTGAGCTAGCCATTCTTAAAACTGCATCTCTCACATCCATTTTGCATGAATCTGAAAATAAGAGAAGCACTGTTCTCCACTGGGTTTATAATCAGAACCAATGAGATTAGAAGTTACCGAACAAAATAAATAAAAAAAAGTAGCCTATAACAAACCTAAACTGTTCAGTTTAGAAATCTTTATGCCAAATGCAGTAAGAAAGAATTAACCTTCTTCACAACCCTAGGTGCTTGGGGAATACTTTCAATCCTGTTGATAGGTTAAAAAAATAATCTATTTGCAGCTTTAAGGTTGGAGAATGCAGCGAATTTAGTAAACTCAAGCCTCACTGCACTTGTCTTTCATGCTACCAAATGTGTCCTTTTAAGATATTATACTGTTTCACACCTGATTGAATAAAGAATTTTAAAAGATATCTCCTCAGAGTATATCTATTCTTAAGTCTCTTATCACTTCTTAATATTGAAACATATAAGTTTCACTATCCATAGACCAGTCAGTGGGGAAAAAAAACAAAAACCACTTACAAAAATTGTCATATTTGTTGTCAATTGTTGATATTTTTAAAACTTGGTTTGAATTTCTAAGGAAGATGTGGATTTTATATTTTGTATTGAAAATAATATTAGACAGCTTACACCATGTGCTCTTGTTAGACATTTATTTATTTGTTCAATTACTTAAGAGAACAAATACTGGGTACCATATTTGAAAAAAGTGGTTAATGACATGAAAATTATCAATAAATTACATTTGCTGAAATATAAGAGCAATTGACTAAAAATGACCAAATTTATCACAGGTGTAATTCTATTAAGGTTAAAGTTCTATTAGAATTACACTAGAAATGGTTTGGACCAATGAATCTGCAAGCAATTTCTTTTAAAACCAAGACTGAAAGACACACAGCTACTGTGTACTTAACAATGATTTTCTGTGACAAGTTTTTGACTTCTGATCTAAACTGGGTGAAAGAAAATGTACCTTAGGCATATCTGTATCCTTCTCAAAGACTTCAGATTGCTAAATACCAAAACAATTACAATATTTTATACATGTATAGCACTTTCCAACCCAAAGGCTTACTTCAGAAATATAAAAACTAGGGCTGTCAAGTGTTTAAAAAAAGAATTGTGATTAATTGCATGATTTAAAAGAATTAATTGTGATTAATTGTGCTGCTAAGCAATAATAGAATACCATTTATTTAAATATATTTGGATGTTTTCTACATTTTAAAATATATTGATTTCAATTACAACACAGAATACAAAGTGTACAGTGCTCACTTTATATTTATTTTTATTACAACTATTTGCACTATAAAAAACCAAAGAAATAGTATTTTTCAATTCACCTAATACAAGTACTGTAGTGAAATCTCTTTATCATGAAAGTTGAACAATATAAAACTTTAGAGCCTACAAGTCCACTCAGTCCTACTTCTTTTCAGCCAATCGCTCAGACAAATAGGTTTGGTTACAATTTGCTGCAGATAATGCTGCCCACTTTTTGTTTACAATGTCACCTGAAAGTGAGAACAGGCATTCACATGGCACTGTTGTAGCTGGCGTCGCAAGATATTTACGTGCCAGATGTGCTAAAGATTCATATGTCCCTTAATGCTTCAACCACCATTTCAGAGGAGATGCGTCCATGCTGATGACAGGTTCTGCTTGATAACGATCCAAAGAAGAGTGTACCAACAGATGTTCATTTTCATTATCTGAGTCAGATAGGTTGATTTTCTTTTTTGGTGGTTCGGGTTCTGTAGTTTCCTCATCAGAGTGTTGCTCTTTTAACACTTCCGAAAGCATGCTCCACAGCTTGTCCCTCTCAGATTTTGTATGGCTCATCAGATTCTTAAACTTTGGGTTGAGTTCTGTAGCTATTTTTAGAAATCTCACATTGGTACCTTCTTTGCATTTGATCAAATCTGTTCATCAGCATGGAAGCATGTAGTCTGGAATGATGTCCGAAGCATGAAGGGCCTTATGAATGTTTAGCATATCTGGCATGTAAATACCTTGCAACGCTGGCTACAAAAGTGCCATGCGAAAGCCTGTTCTCACTGTCAGGTGACATTGTAAATGAGAAGCAGGCAACATTATCTCCCGTAAATGTAAACAAACTCGGTTGAACAAGAAGTAGGACTGAGTGGACTTGCAGGCTCTAACGTTTTACATTGTTTTGTTTTTGAGTGCAGTTATGTAACAAATTGGTATTCTATTGTTTAACAGTGCAATTAATTGTGATTAACTCAAAAAATTAATTGTGATTAAAAAAAATTAATCGTGTGAGTTAACTGCAGTTAATCGACAGCCCTAATAAAAACTGATGTATTGGGAGACATTGTCAGGGAGGCATCTTATTATTTGTATGTATACATATAAAGTTTCATATATACATGCTTAGATTTACATGTTGCAGATGCAAACACCAGCTAAGCATTCTAACATGCAAACGTGATGTAGTATCTCTGTGTGTTTCATGTTCAAATCTGTACTCCCTAAACCAACTGAGCAACATTCTTTGCCATCGTTATGGCTCTTCTGCATCAACTGAGTGATATTTCATAGAATCGTAGGACTGGAAGGGACCTCGAGAGGTCTTCTAGTCCAGTCCCCTGCACTCAAGGCAGGACTAAGTATTATCTATACCATCTCTCACAGGTGTTTGTTTAACCTGTTCTTAGACATCTCCAATGATGGAGATTCCTCTACCTCCCTAGGCAATTTATTTCAGTGCCTAACTACCCTGACAATTAGGAAGATTTTCCAAATCTCCAACCTAAACTGCCTTTGCAGCAATTTAAGCCCATTGCTTCTTGTGTTATCCTCAGACCTTAAAATGAACAATTTTTCTCCCTCCTCCTTGTAACAGTATTTTATGTACTTCAAAACTATTTGTCCAATAAGAGTCTGATTCTTGACACCACTGTAATGCCAGTTGAGTCCAGTTTCAACTTCGACAACTGCATAACAGCCATGTGAAGTAAATATTATATCCATTTTATGATGCATAAAATGAAGTACAGCGAAGCATAGTGGCTTGAAAGTTCCATGTCAAACAGTTCTTTCATATCAATGGCAGAGGTGTGACTAGAACCAGGAGTCCTGAACTAGTACTGCCTCCCTGCAGGGCTTTCTGTGAGTGATGTATAAGAGGCAGTAGTAAGTATTGCTGATTTACATCAATCCAGACTAGAAACTCCTTTCTGGATTTTTAGCCTTGAGGACTAGTCAAGGGCCCAATTCAAATGAAAATCATGTATGTGATTGTGAGGCTCAGTGAAACTCGTTGATCCTTCTGACCGCTGTAGCTTTTAGCCTAATGATTGTGCTGGGGATGGGGGCTATTCTTAACTACCACCAGGGAGGGAAGACTAATTAAGTCCTATGAATGGTAATTGCCTGGGATACCTAAGTCACTGACTCTGCCAGACCAGTTTTCATATACTTTTCTCTGTGTGTTTGTGTGTGTGTATATATATATATGAAAGAGCGAGAGAGAGGGCTTCTCTTCTGTTTAACTGTCTTCTGTAAAACATTGACCTTTGAGTAGATCAATGTCTTGGAGAGGCTGGGGCCACATTCTGATCTTAATGAAATTCCAGAGTAACTCCACTGATGTCTGTACAGCTACTCCAGAGGTCTGCTGGTGTGAAATTCAACACAGGCGCTTGAGCAGTCAGAGGCGGAGGGCCTATTTTGAGCTGGATCTTATCACAGTGTCTGCATTAATACGTAGAAATCTTACGTGCATTTCTTATTGTTATATTGTTGTAAGTAATTAAAAAAAACACATCCTGAATGTAACATTTTTACCATGCCAGGTAAAGCTAAATGAACAGAGCAGGGACCATTGACTCAGAAGGTGAAGCCCCGACTTTTTACCATGGGGACTGCAATTCTAGTTCACACAGACACCTTCATCCCAGGGCTGGGCTTTTGTTGAAGCAATATCAAAACAAACCATTCAGGATGTCTGCACTGATTGCCTGTGGATAAACAGAGGATATTTGTTTTCTTTGCTGCCAATTCTATAATCTTCACAAGCAGTAATATCTAGAGTGAAATTCTGTTTGGGAAATAAAGAGAAGAGAAAAATGAGTTTACTTTGAATTAAGAATTGATGTTACTGACAGACTCTATCACAGATAATCAGTGCAGCATTGACTTTACATCTTACTTGACAATTCTTCTGTCATTGAAATTAAAGAAATTCAGGACACCTTCAAACAAAGCTGTGTCTAATTCACTAGAAGTGTGCTTGTCTGCCTTGGGGGACCTTCAGAAATGTGTATTTATGATAAACTACTTCAAGCATAAAGTTTTCAGACATGCGAGGGTGTTTGTAACTATAAAGAAAAAAACACTTCTGTTTAATTCAGATCATTTTCCTGTTTAAATAAATAAATAAAAGGCTCACTTCCTCTCCTCCCCCATTTTTATACTTTAGTGTAACACAATAAACAAGCAGATCTGGATAGATTGTCTGAGGTCTCTGCTCATCACCAAAGCTTCTGAGGGCAAGCTAAAACTTTGAAAATGTCATTGATCCTGCTTTTGAAATGTAGCACATCAGCAATTCTTTCCATGAGTGCTTAATTTGGTCCAGACATGGGACCAGAGTCTAAGCTGGAGTAAACTGGTATAGCTATATTGCAGGCAGCTGTGCTGTGCCAGGTTACACCAGCTAAGGCTTTGAGCTCCTGTCTCACCACACTGTTCAGCATAGGTTGTGTTTCTGCATCTGAGAGATGACTCTCAGGCCATAAGGGACTATTGTGATTATCTAGGGGCCTGTCTACAGTGGATCACAGTTTGGACTATGAGGGTGTGTATAGCATAGGTGATGTGCTGCTCTGTAACTCCCCCATGTTGCTGCTGTGGGTGCAAATTAAAAGGTTCCTAATTCTCATTCATGTAATTAAGAGGTGACCGTAATCAAGTCACCCCTTAAACTTCTCTTTGCTAAACTAAATAGATTGAGCTCTTTGAACCTGTCACTCTAAGACATGTTTTCTAAGCCTTTAATCATTCTTGTGGCTCTTCTCTGAACCCTCTCCTATTTTCAACATACTGCTTGAATTATGGAGAGCAGAACTGGGCACAGTATTCCAGCAGCAGTCACACCAGGGCCAAATATAGAAGTGAAATAGCCTCTCTACTCCTACTCAGGATTCCTCTGTGTACGCATACAAAGATCACATTAGTCCTTTTGGCCACAGAGTTGCGCTAGGAGCTCATGTTCAGCTGATTATTCATCATGACCCCCAAATCTTCAGACTCACCCATCCTTTAATTATGGCCTATGTTCTTTGTTCCAAGATTTGCCATTAGCCGTATTAAGCCACATATTGTTTGCTTTTGCCCATCTACCAAGAGATCCAGCTCACTCTGAAATAGTGACCTATCCTCTTCATGATTTACTTCTCTCCCAATATTTGTGTCCTCTGCAAACTTTGTCAGTGATAATTTTATGTTTTCTTCCAGGTCATTGATAAAAATATTAAATACAGCCAAGAACAGATCCCAGTGAGACCCTGCTAGAAACATACCCACTCAATGATGATTTCCCATTTACAATTATACTTTGAGATCTATCAGTTTGTCGGGTTTTAAGCCATTTAATGTGGGCCATGTTAATTTTATATTGTTGTAGTTTTTTAATCAAAATGTCATGTGGTACCAGGTCAGACCTCCTACAGAAGTCTAAGTATAGTGCATCAACACTATTACCTTTATCCACTAAACTTGTGATCTCATCAAAAAATGATAGTGATGCTTCCCAGAGGTATCCAGGGTTGTGATGCACCTCACCACTGCCTGTTCTTAGTGTGAAGTAGTCTTGTCTGTGTCTGCTGGGATTCATCTCCCTGAAACCAATATTATCTGGCCCCACAAGCACTGACTTCTAGGAGTCCACAGACCTTGCCCTCTCTGTGCAGGCTAGTGCTAAGTACACACCAACCTCTGAGATTTCAGAACGTTCCCCGTAGTCAAACTTTAAAATATAATCAGTACATATATGTCACAACACTGTTAATGACCAGCATGATTCTGGCTTTCATTTAAGATCTCACACAACATTCTTTATAGATAAATACTATGACAGCAAAGTGTTAGGTGTAGTGAATTTAATCAGGCTTGATAGCAGTTGCTGTTTCTGAACAGTGAACCCTCTGCCAGTTGGGATTGAGCGGTACTTAGGCTCCTAGATATCAACTTAGTTTGACAGGATCTGTTCCATAAACCCATGATGATTGGAATTAGATATTTACCCTCCTTTAATTCTTTATTAATTGAGTCACGTATCAGCTGTTCCACGATCTTGCCAAGGATCAATATCAGACTGACAGGCCTATAATTACTCATCTCATCCCAGTTGCCCATTCAAAATATTGGCACATCATTAGCTGTCAGGAGAATGGGAGGAGACCATATCCCCAAGAATATTTTGTACAGCAAGATTCTTGACGGCTCTCAAAAGTGGGGTCTCCCTTTATGGTGGAACCATGATGTGTGCAAAAATGATATGAAGTCATTCAACCTCCAATCAATCTGGAGGGAACATCTGGCACTGGGTGCAGCTCACCATGAAGCAGCTTTGATCCAGAGGATGGAAGAAAAGCGAGAAAGAAGAAAGCAGCGTGCTGTAATCTTGGATTCTAACTCAGAAAACACATGGATCTGTGTCATTCTCAAATTGGGCTTGTCAGCCATAAGTGGATTCATCAGGCACCTGACTAGGCCTTTTACCTGTACACCAGGATCCAATAGATCGACGGTTGCCTATAATGGTATGATTAGCTTACCTCCAGTGTTTTGGAACTTCACACTATTCCAAGACTTATGGAAAATCAACATTAACAATCCACCAAGTTCCTCAGCAAGCTCTTTTAAAACACTTCGCTGCACCTTATCTGTACCTACTGATTTAAACATTTTCTGATGTTTAGCATCCTCAGGAGATACTAGTGGAATGAAAAGAGTGTTATCATTATATGATATGACTACAGCATCTGTTTTCCCCCAAATACAAAACAGAAATATTTATTGAAAGCTTCTGCCTTTTCTGCATTATTATTGATAACTCTATTTTTTCCATCTAATAATGGACCAGTATAGAATTCTTTTTGTTCATAATACATTTTAAAAACTCCTGGTCATCTGTAGATTTCTCCTTGTGTCCCTTTGCATCCCTTATCTATCTTCTGCAGTTCCTAGCTTCTGATTTAGAGAACCTGGGAAAACTACGTAGTCTCTGTGAGTCCACCATGCTGCGGAAAGAATCCCCTTGGTATGTACTAATCTAATCGAAATAGGTTGTTATACCATATTCTTCACCATGTGACACAAGGTCAGTCTCTTCTTTATCATGAGGAACACCACAGTCCCCATATTGTCCCTTTCCATGATTGACTGTTGTCTGCCACAGAGTCCAAAAATATGAAGGCGAAACTTCCACTACAGTATAGCTCTCTGCCTAAGGGTCTGATTCTACTCTCACTGAAGTCAATGTCAGTGTCCAACTGAAATAAATGGAAACAGGATCCAATCCCAAGCTCAGCAGGGCCCTTATGCTGATAAATAATTCATCTCCTCCCAAAGCTATGGTACTCTCCCCCATCCTAGGCCCCCAAAGTTCCCTTAGATGAGGAACTGGTTTAGAAGCTTAGAGCAAACTAAGTGACATTTCAGGCTATTGGGCTGACCTGAGCCCCCTGTATGTAAGTTAAAAGCACACAGTGATGACCTCGAAAACCATTTAGGTGATGTCTTAAACAAGGCGATAAGGTTACTTCAATATATGCTTACTATAGGCAAGTTTCAGAAATACTGAGGTAGCATCATATCTTTAACTTAATGCCTCAGTCTAGAGCAGTGGGCACGATTACATTGCTGAAGATTATTCTGTGGCTGCAGACATTGCAGTAACAATAATAATAGCAGAGGAATAACTACTATGTCTTTCTGATCCTGCAGTGGAAAAACACCTTCCCAATTGATTTTTATCACAGATTCCCATCCTGATATCCAGCTAGTTAAGATTCCAAAACTACACATGATAGGACAATTCCAGCCTGCTCGGGCACCAGGAGAGAGGGGGGGTGAATGTCAGAGAGCTGGTTCTAGCTCCTTAATTTTAAGGGACCAGTCCTGCCCCAGCACCATTTAAGCTATAGCGAGGCAGTTCTCTCTTTTACAAGTGTATACAGCTACAGGCACCCAAAGATATAGGGATAAACATCCAGAAGCATAGTGTGGGCATTGAGGTAATGAATGTAGTATATACGCTACACCCGGAAAGATGTTTGTATTGTAGTGGAATATTGCAGAACTAGCATGAGGGCACAGACAAAGGTGTGCTTTGTTGTTTCCCTGAGGCAGAGACAAAAGAGAGCGTTAGCAGCTATTTGTTGTTCTATGGATCAAACCTGATTTGTACTGATTTGTACTGAGCAGTGTACTGAGTGCTAAACGGATGAATCCTGTGTCTTTAGGCATTGTCCTGACATGTGATGTGTACTAAAATTAGGCTTAAATGGGACCTGAAAGATCTGTTGTCTCTAAATGTTGGTGAATTTAAGGGAAAACAATGCAATGTTTTCATTTCTTGGCACCAAATACTTACCAGCTTCTGCATGCCTTAATAATATTTAATACAAACATAAAAATATAAAACAATAAAGCAAAATGCTAAACTACAGAGCCAGTAAATCCAGTGCTTAAAAATAAATAAAATGCACTCAAGAACACTTAATTCCCCACTCACTAAGCATGAAACATCTAATAGAAATCAGCAAAGCACGGCAAATATCAGATAGGTCCTTATTGTGAAAAGCACAGACCCAGTTTTTGTGCAGTTACCATGATTATATGTAGAATCATAGCTATTGCACGTACCAGTAGACAATTAGAAAAATATCTGGTAATTTGCTATCCACAACTGAAGAAATTGCAAGAGATGAGCAAATAGACTGTAGTAAATTCAACAAATGTATCCTCCTTTTTGTTTTTGTTCACAAAATATTCATGAGCAGATAAGGAATTCCTCTAATTTGTTGTTTGAGTTTATTTGACATATATATATATATTCTCAATGGGATCCTTAGAAGCAGTTTTCTGCAAGTATTCTTGCAAATTGAAAGGTGAGCTACATTGCTTAGTTGTGATTGTTCACAGTTTTCCCTATGGCTCCAGTTCAGGTCAGCAGTTAGGCATGTGCATACTTTAATTATGTTATATTGATGTGTTTAGGGGCTGTCCTATAAGGACATTTTCCTAAATTGAGGCCGAAGTTTATGTTCCTTGATTGGATGACTGTCTCTGCTACCAGTACCAACTTGGGCTACTTTAAAATTTGCCGTTTGTGCATGCTTGAGCATGAAAGACTACAAGTCTCTTTTGTGCTAGTCAAAATCACTTGCCCAAATGTTCACAGAAAGTGAATACAAAATGCAGGAAAATGACTGATGGCAGTTCATTTATATTTCCTTTAAAAAAAAATAGAATTGTAAACAATACAAGTTATTTCTTCAAATGAATATTCCTTTTTTTGCACTATTTAGTCTACTCTAATAATTTGCATATAAATTAACTGCTTACTTGTATGCATATTATTGCTGTGCAATTTCACATGCACATATTTAACAATCAGGCCTGAAACATCTTCATTTCCAATCTTTCTTCCTGGAGATGTACCACAGTGGTTATGAAGGAAAGCAGGGAAGACATTGTTTATCATTTGTGTACCATCAGGAGTGTGGTAGGCTCTTTACAATAGCTAAGAAGTTACGGTTCCTGTCCCAGGTAGATTATGCTTTACAATCTTGTTTAGATGGGAAAGTTTTTGAGTTTTATTTTTGGGGCAAAAACTTGCATCCACACAAGAGTCCTTTTAGATTTATCTGGTGTCTTATCTCAATTTAATTAATGAATCTGTTTTGGCAGTGACAAAACTCTACTCTGATTTTGTACTCAGCATTTTTAAAATTCTGCCTGAGCATCTTGGCTTATATCTTGGGAGTGTCCATTCTCCTGCATTTGCTCTGGTGACTACTGTTAAGATAGGACTGGATGTAGTTCTCTCTCCAGAAGGCAAGGAAGTTCAGGACCTTTGGATGGGACCATGCAGAAGCACAGGACACGGGTCTTATAGTGGATTCTGAGTATGCAGTGTGAACAATGCCCTGAGATTTTAGCTACTTTGATGTGTTCACACATGCACTGGAATATGAGGTAAATTGTCCAAATGAGGCTATAGAGGTGTCTCATAATGCATCAAGATTATAAGGGATTCATGGTGACACAAGTTACACCATTAATGTCCATAGGGTCTTGAAAGAAAAGTTATAGTTTTAATTACATAACGTGGGTGAGTTTCTAAAGATCCTGGCCTCCTGGAAGTTTCCACATCACCTCATGTTAATATTGGTGAGCCAACCATAGCAATCACCTAGGCCTCACCATGGAGAAATACCTCTTTCTGCCTGTGAAATCTAAGACTTGTTCTGGGGAACAAATATTAGGTACCTGGGTCCTATCAGTTTCCCACGTACAATTCAGGAGCCCTGAATCTTCAAATTCATCAGTTTCATCTTGTGCACTGCCCAGCTTTATGACCTAGGGCAGCAACACTTTCTTAATCAGGGAGTGAACTCATTACAGCAACCTCAACAGTTGATGTACCAACAACAAGCTAGTCCGTAGCTGTTGCGGCTGGCATCTTCCTACTGTCTGATCTGTGACTTTACTGGGACACTGCAGGAGGAAGGCGTGCCACATACCTGCCCCATGATGTGCCCACAGCTGTGCCTACTCAGTGACAGACCCCCTTCAGGAGCAAATTTTTCAGCTCTTTACATTAATATAAGGATTATCTGTTAAAAGTGGGCATAGAATACAGTAATAACATAAACAGACAAAGAAAAATTATTGTTGGCAATCTGGAATGACAGGTATTGTACCTTGTTACTGCATTTCATTTGCAAGGATATGGTATAGGGGTTATTTATTGACATTTACATTATAAGGCACTTATTTGCAGGCCTACCATTACCTTGGCTGTTTCAAAAGGCATTCAGCTGAAACATAGGATACAAGATGTCAGCTTGATGTGCCTAATCCTTAATTAAAAAGAAAAAAAAAACCTTTTAAAGCGAATATGTCAATATTTCAATTCTACAGCGTTAAAACGTATAGTCATCAATAATGGGATGCTTAGTGAATGTAAGTATTATTAATCAGGTAAAGAAAAAATGTGATTCAACACCGTGCTATACCATGCTTAAATGCTATACCATGTTTGGTATTTCAGTTACCTTCACAGAGGTTTCTAATGATGAGTATCCAATGAGGATCTATATCATCATCTTTAGGTATAGCTGACCAGCACAATACAAATAAATAAAACACAATGCACTGTAAGGGAGCTTCCAGTGAAGGAGCAAGATCAATTCAGATGACAATAAATGCAGCATTCTCACTAGAGGTGGTAAAAAACTGGGAACATCATTTCACAAGTTATCATGAAAAAAATTGTCCCCATTTTTTGTAACAAAAAAATAAATAAAAAAAATAAAAATTTGAATTATTTTGACCCGTTCTTTTCCTCAGAGTCAGTGAAACCCATTTATAAACTCATGTTCATTGATTTTGTTCTGATTCCACAGACCAATATGCTCAGACAGTCCTTCAATTCCAGCCACCGTCTGCACTGTCAAGAACTGGCGGGACATAAGGAAAGGATAGAAGGGGAATGGCAGGGAAGTGCCATGAAAAGAGAGAGGGAAGGACATAAGTAGAAGAAGGGAGGAGGATCAGATCTATGTCTTGTTACTGATGGTGATGATAATGAATTTTTAAAAGGCACATTTTGAATCATGTCTTCTGGGAATTTCTCAAAATTTGATCTCCTAATTCAGTGGAATGATACTCCTATAATTTACATTTATCTGTAATTATTCTATCCTAACAGAGGCGAAACATAGTTCTTGTTGATGATGTAGGAAATAATGTGGTTCATTTTGATTTCTATGGGACCAAAGACAATACAAGAGGGAAGAAGGTTTTGCTACTGTGTAGACCCTTGAGATCAAATTTGAGGATTATGCTGTCCTATAACTAATGAAGTGTTCAGTGAGATAGTACCTGATTAACTCAAATAGCTGAAATTTCTGCAAGAGTAAACAAATTGACAATCACAATAGGTGGGACTGGCAAGCAAAGTATATGTTCACATATACTTCAGAACCTAGTGATACAATGATGTTATTTCATTTAGCCTGTGAAAGCCTCAGATACCTTTATACAATGAGCAAAACTGCTGTTGTATCCTGCAGGATAATAAAATCTGTAACTCTCTGGCTGGGTGACAGAAAGGTCAGTTCACTGACAAACTGTCCTATATATCTTTGCAGATGTGTAATGCATTGATTGACTGCTAGAATACATATTAGTTGTGATAGAAACCATATGTCTTCCTATTTAGTTCATGCATTCTTCATGTACAGGCAGCTTAGACAGAGTGAGCTGTAGTGTTGTCTTCCTAGAGATGAAATGAATGAGTGAATGAAGTAAAACTTTATTCTGAGCAATGGAAGAATATCAAAAGGTTCAGAGATTCAATTCAGTTAAACATCCAAAAGTTTCATTGCTTACTTGATGCTCAGACCAATGATATAAACTTCTTGAGCCTGGAAAATAGAACAGTAACATAAATCATGAGAGAATTGTCTTCTTTATGAAATTTCTGGTACCTCCTACTTCCAGCATGGCTAATAATAATAGAAGAAAGGCTTCTCTTACAATATTTGAGCACAGTGGTTCTCAACATTCTATATAATGAGCCCATGTTACCAGAGAAAAAGTTTTGGGACAGACGGGTAGTTGTGACCATCCTGCCTCTTTTACCTGCCGACCCCCGCCGCCCCATACCTGTTCAAGAGCTCCCTGGAGGTTGGGATTCCCTGGGGCTGGTTGAAAATTTTCCTTAATTTTTTTTTTCCATGGAAATTTTTTTTGACAAAATTATTATTTATGTTTTTGAGGAAAGTGTATAGTTGCTCAAAAACCTGACTTTTCCTCAGAGCTGAAAATCCCCAAACCAATATTTCTTGTATTTTTGCCAAAATGTTTCATAGAGTCAGACTTTAAGGCCAGGAGGGAACATTGTGATCATCATGTCTGACCTCCTGCACACTGCAGGCCACAGAACCTCACCCACCCACTCCTGTAATAGACTCCCAACATCTGGCTGAGTTACTGAAGTCCTCAAATCATGGTTTAAAGACTTCATGTTTCAGAGAATCCACCCTTTAAACCAGCAAGTGCCCCATGCCCCCTGCTGCAGAGGAAGGTGAACCCCTCCCCCCTCCCAGCAGGTCTCTGGGAGAACATTCCTTCAGTTAGACCCTAAGTAGTTTGGTGAGCCCCACCATGAAGACACCTGGGAAAGAATTCACTGTAGCCCTCCCCATCCAGTATCCCCCCTCCAGTGAAAAAAAAAGGAGACTCTCACATTTTCACATGGCTCCAGAAGCTGGGGATTTAGGAACGACACCAAATACCACAAAACTCGCACTGTAAAATAAACCCCTCCCACCAAACACACAACACTGAACATAAGAACATAACAGCAGCCTTACTGGGTCAGACCAAAGGTCCATCTAGCCCAGTATCCTGTCTTACAACAGTGGCCAAAGTCAGGTGCCCCAGAAGGAATGAACAGAACAAGTCATCATTAAGTGATCCATTCTCTGTCACCCACTGGATTGTCCTGGGCCAGTGCCTTCCTCCCTTGGTGCTGCACTTTGTCTGCTAGCCAGGGATGATACCACTCATGCCTCATGGACAACAAGGACAAGACAGTATCTGCGATGGGCTCTAGGGCAGGGGTTCCTGAACTGTGGGCCATGACATAGTCCCAGGTAGACCGCCTCTGCAGTCATGGGCAGAGGTTTTTTTTTGCGGGGGATGGTAATGGGAGGGCATTACAAAGTGGACAGTGATGGAGTGGTGATCAGCAATGCCCCCGCCCCAGGGCCAGAGGAGCCCAGTGCCCCCAGCAGGTGGCAGAAGGCAAACAAGGGTATGGCCACAAGAGGTAGTGGCTTCTAGGGCAGCTAGACGGTTCATGGCCATTCCCGCTCTGAGCCGCCACAACCTGTGATCCATGGTTATCAGACCCCATGGAGTATTGGCCCCATGCCTCCCCCTCATCCCCCAAGAACCAGGGCTCAGCAGTGCGGCTCTGTCCTCCTCCTGGGCAATGCCGTGTTTGGGCCGTCTTTAGTAGTGGCTGGGCCCAGCTTAAGCACCTGCCTCTGCCCGGCACTGGCAGCCCCTGAACCCTTCCCTTGTTCCTGGGCAGGAGGTGCCTGTGAGGAGCCCCAGGGTGCTGGTAGCTGACTGGGGCAGGCCTGCCTGGTGATGAGGTCAAGGCATTCAGCAGGCTGCTGAGGCAGAGGGTGTCAGCAGGGGCTGGCTGTGGCACTTGCCCGGCCCCTTTCCCCTCTCTCTGGCCCTGGTCCCTGCTGAAGCGTGAGGCCATGCACGGCCCGCAATGCCCCTCTTCCTGGTGAATGCGTGGCGGCTCGGGACCAGGCTGCATGCTCAGCAGCCCCTTGCCTGATTTCCCATTTCATCAGCTGGAGGGGATGACGGCTTGCCTGCCTGGTGGGTGAGGTGGAAGGAGGCAATATCAAACTGTATACACTGCTAGTGGGGGAGGGGGGCACAGTTTCAAGGTTCATCTGCCCCCTGAACAGCTCAAGTCATGGCCCCGTCCTGGCCAAGTCCTCCGTTACCTTCAGTCTACCTCCTGGACACAGTGGGAAGTGTTAATACTGAGCCGCAATGCCTATTGCAGCTGCACAAGTGAGCCTCAGGGGAAAAGAGTTTGGGAACCCCCTGCTCTAGGGGACTTAGTGCAGGAGGCCAGGGGCACACACTGACATGCCTACTCTCAAGAATTAATCACGAGAGAGGTGATTTCTAAGTAAAGTAAGAGAGAGAGAGAAAGAAATCCTGATATTTGAGAGTTCTCTCCCCAGATCATGAGATTAATGTGGATTCATTTTACTTAGAAATTTACTCACTTGCTGGAGCACCCACTCACTGTCTGTCCACCCTGGGGCTCCCAGCGGGTGCCACAGTCACCTGTGGAGGGCTGACAGCGGGAGCCCTGACCACTGAGAGGGAGAGGCTCCCATGTCAGCCTGTACAATGGCAGGTTCTGAGCAGACGGGGTGAGTGCTGATGAACTGAGGGCACTGGGGGGGGGGGTTGATAGGGTAGGAGGGCTGAACTGATGGTTTGGTGATGAGGAGGGCTGGGGGATTGAAGTCGGGGTGGGGACAGACTTGATGGGGGACTAGAGAACAGGATTAATTGCTGTGTAGGTGACGGGCAGATGTGGGGGTAAGAGCTCCTGCAGCAGGGGCCAAAATCAGCGTAGCCTGTACATGCGGGAGAACGAGTGACAATAACTGTCCCACACGCACATCCTGGGCATGGGCCGTTCAAACATCAAGAGCCTGACCTAAAAAACAGACTATGCTCTTTTCTTAAAAAAATCAAGTTTTGGGGCCAATCTCATGATTTCTGGGGAGTCCGACTCATGATCTTTGATCACTGGAAGTTGGCAATACGGCACCCAGAGGATCCAGGATGCCCAAGCAGGGGTGTCCGCTCAGGCTCCCTGCCCAGGGCCCAGTGCTGGGGTCACCAGAATGCGAGTCACGGGCCCTGCATTGCTCTGAGCAAGGGAGAGTCCCCCAGACTGGAGGCCCAGGAAGCAGCCACCTCCCCCTCAGAACCAGGGAGACAGAGCCCTAGAGCCAAGAGGGATGTCAGGACACCCCACCCACGAGGGGGAGGGGCATAGAAGGAATGGTCCCAGGCCTTCTGGTCCAATGAAAGTGCAGCACCCCGTCCCCCCCCACCCCAGCCAGTAAACTGCCACTCAGAAGTTCCCCCCACAATGCTGGGGGTCTGATTGGGTAATGAATTGTCATTCCTTGCCTCCACCTGCCTACGGCCAATTTAGGAGGGTCTCGATTGACTCACCAGCACATCAGTTGAACTTTTCAACCAATCCGCTGCTTCCCTCACATGGGCTGCAAGGCATCTAATTGAACAGCCCGCTTGTCAGTCACTCCCATCAGAGTGCATCCCCTCCCCATCTCACTTCCACTGCTCCTCAACTTGCCCACCTCAGCGTTGCCCATGGAGATGACTTTGAGCCTCAGCAACTTGCGCGCTTCTTTCCGCTTCAGTGGATTTGCCTCCATCCCCCCGGGAGAGATTAATCTGCCCATAAACACACAAGGGTGTGCGAGTGACTCAGGAAGCTGCCGCTTTGCACCTGAGAGGAGGGGAAACAACTGTCTCAAACCCACTGCTCCCCGTGCTGCTGAGGCCGACCCAAATTCAGATTTGAATAGGCCTCAGATTTTGTGTATTTCAGTGAAAAGTAAAAAGAAAATCTGTTTTTGTTCAAATTTTCTGTTGGAAAAACCTCCATTTCCTGACCAACTCTACAGAGAACACATGTGGCAGCACAATCATTTCTGGTCTTCAGAGGAACCTGGAAGTGAAGATTCAACATCATTCTCACACAAACAACGCATTTTAAACAACTTTTCGGGGAGGGAAATTTGTGCATTTATTTTAGCTGACCCAGAGCACCCATCTGTAATCTATTTCAGGCTTAAATGTGTTGAAATGGTTTAAAAACAACCATCTCCAGAATATGTAATTGTTGAGTCAGATATGACATCTGTAATTATCTTTCTTCCAGGTGCAAGTTTCTTGACTTAGTGCACATGACCCTTGTGTTTTATGCCGTCTCTGTTGTCTGATCGTAAGAAATAATGATGCTGTAGGGCACTGTTTTTTGTTTTCACTGTCAATATAACTGGAAGTGACCACTTTGATAACCAGGGTGAAATTGATGAAGAACAGACACTTCCTGGTTCCTTCTCTGCTGTGTTGGACATCCCTCAGTTCCTTTTTAATTCCAACAGAGGGCAGAGAGAGAGAGAAGGAAAGGAGACGGAAGATGGTGCATCATTTGAGTGGCCATTTACTCAAATTGAGTTGGGACATGATGGGATGAGTTGCTGAGGGCTTCATGCATGGCTGGAGTGGCAGTGGGTTTTCCCTGCCTTTCTGCTTCTCTGATTGCCTGTTTAAGAACAATAGATAAACACATTTGGCTCTGCTCCTGATTGAGGAGCAGAAAAACTAAGGGATGATGGCCTGGCTCTCACAGCCATTTTCTACCTACCAGCCCCACCCCTTCTTTAGTTGAATGAGTGGGTTGGTTTGTGGTGTGACTGGGTGTCCTTTGGAAGTCTTATGTGGAGGAAGACTTTCCCCAGACTCTAGATTAGTATTGAGAAGTCCTGTCTAAGTTTGGGGTTGGTTGGTAGCTCATAGCTGTTATTGTCACAACTGAATTGTGATGGTCTACTGTGTGGGTTGGGTTGGCTGCGGCCAATAGTGATAGCTGAAATCCGAGGACTGGGTTGGGTAAGATTAAGGCTGGGCCTTTGGTTATGATTTGGCACTTGTTTAATGGACAGAGTGAAGTACCCTTTGATTGGGACTTCATTTCCACGCACAAGAAGAGATAAATGCAGAGGATTCTGGCAAAAACAAATCTTTTTCAGCATGGCTGATAGTGAAGTTTAAGGGTAGCCTGCCCCCTTAAGTTTATGTATCTTTACCGATGTCAGACTGTGCATATATTCATATGCATATAGCCTCTCATGATTCAAGTAACACCCCTTTTTAGGATCTAATTTATTAAAACAACATGTCAATGTCAATGTCAAGTCAACAACAAGTTTTTCCCAGACTCTACTGTTCCTATCCAAAGCCAGGTCCTCCTGCCTGGCATTTCCCAAAGCGTCTCCCCTCAATCCTTGCTCATGAGAGGCATCTCCCACCCAGTCTTCCCTGGCTAGTGTGGATGGCCCTCAGCTCTTAACCCTGATCCTGGGTACCTCTTTTCTTTCTTTTTTTAGGCAGACTTCGTCTTAAAGAAGTACTGCCGTAACCCTTTTGTCACATGACACTCAGTAACCTGACCCATCCACAAGCTAAACCTTTGAAATGGGGTGAAGGGATACATATATGTTATTTAATCAGCACATTGTTATTTAATCACATGATTTTCTGTGACCTAGCCATGTCCACTATACTGGAATTGTGGGCCTAGTAAGACTGAATGCTCAAATATCAATACGTTCATTAAACACTATAGGATGTAATGTTAAAATGTCCTGGTTTTAAGCTGGAAATGGGAGTGGAAGCATAAAAAGACACAAGAAATCCTTTCACCCCACATTTCCAGCATATCCAGAAGCAGGAGATACCAGAAATACCATAAGAATCTGTCCATATGAGATCTCCATCTTAATTACTAGATTTAAAGAGGTTCAGACAAGTTTGCATAAACTGGAAATAAGTATCTGACCTTTTGGATGTTTCGGTATTAGAGGAATAGAAGCTCTAAATTTATGATTCTCATCCAACGCTGATTACTACAGGATTTGTTGTTGTTATTTTTCACAAAGACTTTGTAGTCATTCAATTTTTTCGTCATGAGGTTTCATAGCAATTCTCACAAAGTCATCTAATAAATTTGTCAACAACTTGATATTTACTTGCCATGATAAAAATAAAAAAAATGCACATGGATTTCCCATCCATAATGGCTAACTAGGTTGAAGCTATTGCTGTATAAAATGTACTGAAGTAATTTTATCTATCATGCTATCTAGTTGGTTATTCCTGAACAGTTTGAAGTGTAGCAACTTGCTAAGTTTGGGCCTCTGACTGCTATAGTACAAAGAACCATATGTCAATACAATGCTGTACTATTCACTTGCCTCCCAGATATTTGTGGCACACATTATGGATTTGAAACATGGTTTTAGAAACCATTTATAATTATTATTTATTTTAATCCTGACTTAGATGTTTTTTTGTTAGTTGTTGTTGTTAGTTAATTTAGTTCTTATGGGAAATCGCAGACTGACAGCCCTGGAAACCAAAATCCCTCTGTTTATCTATATGGCTGGTCTAGTATAGTCAATGACAACACAAGCTTCCTCATTGCCTCAACAATATGCCTAATTCTTGGATAGCCTGTTGATTCTATCAATAAGGATGACAGTTACTACTAGATGTGGTGGTGGTATTATGGTCTTGGCATTTGCTCACAAAACAATAGTTTAAGACCTCTTTCATCTCCATATATATTCTACTCAGGTTTTTGCATCACGCTCATCATTGTAGTATCTGAGCATCTTTCAGTAGTACATTAAGCCACGTGACTACTCATCTGTCAAGTGTTTGTTCTCTCATTCCCTCCTCGGAGAGAGAAACTGGTGCAGAGAAGTGTCATATTTTGGTAATGTGTGTCTTTGTTCCTGTTATTTGTTTTATGTTAGAGAAGACAAGGTCAAATAAATGTGCTTTGAAGCAGAAGGTGGAGATGTGTGATGGTCTTTAGTTCCTTGTGGAGTTCTCTCCACAGTCTCAGGCCACTCGTGGAGAAAGTTCTGTCTCCCACACAGATGATCTTTAGTCTTATTGCTAAGTGTTCCATTGTGATAAAGGAGTGTAATTCTTAACAGTCTTTGTCCCAGAGATTTAGATGATCTTTTAGATATCCTGAGTCCAGGCCATGGAGTGCTTTGAAGATAAAGACTGAGACATTAAACTTGATCTGATATTCTATGGGAGGCCAGTGTAGGGAGTGGAGGACAGGTTTGATATGTTCCCAGTAGCCTGTGTCGCTGAGGAGATGCTGCAGCATTCTGCACCAGTTGGAGTTTCATGGTTGTAATCCAGCCAAAAAGTGACAAATGTGTCAATAACTGAGACCAGGTCTCCATCTGCCAGGATAGGATGGAGTTTCCTAGGCAAGCAGAGATGGTAGAAAGTATTAGTTGTGTATGCTGCCATGTGAGAACATAGCATGAGTGAGGAATACAGAATACTCCTAGACTATAGACTAAATTGACCGATTGTGGATGTTTATCTTCAGTACAAGAAGACTGCACCATGACTGAAAGCTCTTCAAAATATTTTTTCTTCCCACCAGCATCACATCTCTCTTTCTCAGGTTCAGCTTCAGCCAGCTATTCTTCATCCAAGACCTACTCTTATCCAAACACTTGGCCATCTTGGTGGTTGTCTGTGGTAAATGGTAGGTAGAACTGTGTGCCATCTGCACATTGCCGGTGCTTGAGTCTGTGTTGTCTGACCAGGTCACATAGGGTTGAAAAGGAATGGAGAAAGAATTGATCCTTGTCGAACTCCACAAGTGAGGAGTCTAGTGGTGGATGTGCCATTTACCATCACTACTCTTTGGAAGCATCCTTCCAAGAAGAACTCAAACCATTTTAGTGCTTTACCCTAGACCCCTGCCACCTCTCTCAGGTGAGACAGCAGAATCTTATGGTCAACAGTAAAGAATGCTAGAGAGGAGTCCAGCAGGATGAAAATGATTGTCTGTCCTCTATCCATTGGTAGGAGAAAAATCATCCATCAGTACCACTCAAGTGATTTCAGTTCCATGTCCTGGCATGAATCCAGCTTGTGCTGGGTCTAGAATGTTAGTTTCAGTTAGATAAGATTGTAGCTGGCCTTTTGCTAGCTTCTCCATGAGCTTGCTCAGGAATGGGAGGTTTGACAGTGGGCTAGAACTGAAACATCAAAGATTTTGTTTTGTTTTGTTTTAGTGTTGGGTGGACTGTTGTGTGTTCAAAGGAGGAAGAGAAGATTCCTTATCTGAATGAGGCAATGGCTGTTTTGATCAGGAGTAGCATCAGTTGTTCATGCCTTTTTTTTTTCACAAGTCAGGCAGGGCATGGGTTGGATTCACAAATCTTGGGTCAAGACTTTTTTAGGGTGTCTAAAACTTCTTGAGGAGTGAATGTACCAAATTCTGGGACTGCAGGCTATGTTGGCTGGTGTGTGGAGGCATAGTGGATCCATCCTGTTTGAGAAAGCTCAAATGCATGTGATCTTTTCAGAAAAGTAGGATAGTTTTTACAGTGCTTGGTGCTTAGCTCTGATGCCAGTTGTAGTCATTCAGGATTGATGAAGATATTTACCAGCCTGGATAGCTCCTGGGGCAGGATTTGACAACCTCAGTGGAGGCTAATAGAAAGGTTCTCCTGGTTGCCTGAATCAGACTTTGTTTTCCATTATCAGCATTGACGTTTCCACCTGTCTAGCACAGGGGGTCAGAAAATGAAGAATATCTGTCTGTGATGGGGGAGAAAGGGACCGTTTGGAGTCCAGCATGTCAATGGCTGAGGTGAGTGTAGACTAGTTATGATTCACCAGGTCTTCAAGTCCTCTTCCTGTGAACAAAGTGCTTTAGTCTTTTAGCAGGCTTTGGAATTTGTTGGAGTCTATGAGTCTTCATGGTCAAATCAGAATCCTTGTTTTTGTTGCCTGGGGGATGGAAGTTCTCTGTCCACTGCCTTAATGATGTGATGGTCTGTCCAAGAAAATGGTTGGGTTGTGATGTCCTCTATCTTGACACCTAGGCCAAAGTTCAGGTCCATTTTGTGACTGGCTGTGTAGGTTGGACCAGAGATGACTTGTGAAAGTCCTTGGGAGGAAAATGATGAGATGAGCTTTTGTTCTTTTTCATCTGCGGCCTTGTTGATATGTGTGTTGAAATCTCCTAGCATGAGAAGTCATCTCTGACAAGGTATCCATGAGCTGTTTTATGAACTCTTTAGTCTGAAGTCATCTGTAAATGAACATAAAAGTGATGTTAGGATTGGCTTATACAGGCCTTATACAATTGTATCAGGCCTTATACAATTATAGCAATTTTTAATTGCTACTAATCTGGGCTATACTTAAATGGGCAATATAGACTCGAAAGGCTACCCATCTCAATACCAATTCACCTGACCCATCCAGTTCATGCAGATCCTGAGAAACTCTGATGATGAATATCCATGTCTTGTAGTGGGTCTCCCTTTCAGGTATTGTATCTATTGTCTTCACTACCCTTTCACATGTGGGGATTAAGGTTCTCAGATCCATGGGACTATCTCATATGTTCAAGAATGTAGGCAATTGCCTGCATCTGAAAACCAACACACCATCTGGTACTACTATGAAGTCTATATTTTGACACAATTAGATCAGCTACAGAGATCTACATTATAATAAGTTCTGCCCTTGCTGACACCATCAAAAAGAGGGAGTTGCACAAGCCTAAATGAATGAGAAATTTGTCTTATAAAGTTTATTAGTTACATGAGGAGGCTGTGCTGTACATAGAAGTACTGAAAGATGTTGGAATACATAAATAAGAATGTTAATAGGAGAGAGAATGTTACCAAACATTTTCATGGGTCATTAAATATATATCCACGTGAGCTACTGTGGTAAACAAAATATAGACCTACCTGAGCCTTTTCCTAAAACAAATAATTTTTAAAAAGTTTTTGTTTTTCTGGTTGTTGGAGGGTTTTGGTGGGTTTTTTTTGGGGGTGGGGGGGAGCAAGTTTTCCCAAATCTGTGCTTCCTAGTTACAGCTGATGTACAAGACATGTCTCATAAAAACCTGTTCTCATGAGCTATCCAGTTCATGTTCGCAGAATTAAGACATTTTTATAGCACATATAAGGCAGTTGGGACTGGTCTACTTTTGAGGAACAAGGACAGGGTTGGGAATTGAGAAGCCCTGAGTTCTAATTCTGGTTTCACCCAGACCCATCGTGTGGCTTTGGGCAAAAGTCACGCTACCTTTCTTCCTCAGTTTCCCCCTCTGTAAAACAGAGGTAATAATACAATTTGGGCACTTCATCTCCAGGATGTCATGCAAATTAGTTAGTTAATATTTGTGCATAACACCCAATGTGTAAAATACTAGGTATTATTGCCACCTGAATACCATGGTGATTGGGATGCTTAAAACAGAGTGGAGAGTTTTGTTTACTTGGAATAAGCTTTCAAACCTTCTGAGGATTGCCCACAATATTTGATGCAAAGTCGCTCCTAGAAATGCTACCCTCAGGGTTTCAGTATGTTCCATTTTGTAGTACAATGTACTGTATATTTCAAGTAAACATAATTTGCTGGATCCTGTTATGTTTCACTGTGTTGTACCAGGGAGAAAATATCTTGAGGAAATGCAGAACATAACAAAGAACAAAGTTTGCATATAAACCAGGAAGCAGTGTTAGTGAACATATGAGCCTTTTCAGTTATTAGGCAGTGCTTAACAGAGCTACTATGGCGAACAGGTGCTGCTCACCAAAGGGTGCTTTTGTCTAAACACCATTTCATGTGCAACAACAACAAAAAAGACAGAAGAAAAGTCAACTACGCTAAAGGAAAAATACTTTGCAGAAAAGTAAAATTCTTCCCAGGACTCCAGGAGTTCCACATTCAAGAGGAATATAAATTCACAATCTTCCCATTACAAAGGCTCTGCATAACCAACCAAAATGAAATGACACTCTATAGACACTCAGAAAATTATACAATAAAATTGTCTGGAGAAGAAACACTTGGAAACTTCTGTAGATGACTCCACACGTAGCTCAAAAGAGCTATCTATAGTATCAAACTGATTGCCTTGGGGCGTGCGGGAAAGGGGGTATCATCTTTAGCAGTGCAGCTTATAAAACTAGTGCAGATGTGGTTTGGTACTGGATTCATCTTCCTCCAGGTTGCAACGGTAAAAACATTAAAAGTACATACAATTATTTTAAAACAATAAGAAACCCTTTTTATTCCCACATTTCATCACACATGGTTGATCTGTCCATAGCATACAGGGAAAGATTGTAACTTTCCTTTTGCTGACAGGATGTATTGTGGGTAGCAGAGTAGGGGGATGGCCAACCTGCAGGGACAGCACTCCCTCTTCTGTGCAAGTCAACATGGAGCGGGCAGAGCCTTGGCCCCCTTCCCTCCTCACCGCGTGTTGGCCAGCTGTGCTGGCATGGAGTGGGGAAACAATATGCACCAGGTAAAAGGCTGGCATGAGATTACTTCCTTTCATCCGTCCCTGGAGTAAAGGGGAACCAGGGACCAGACTGTGACTGACTTTCCAGCTGGTTCCTGAGTTGCATCTGGGGCAGTGTAACTTTACATGGGGCTTGTGGCCAACCCACAGCTGACCCCACGTACTGTCATTCCATGAATACAAACTACAGTACATATTGGTATCTTCAGATATGGGCCTGAACCAAAACTGTGGATCTAATGTTCACGTACTTGGATATTTACAAAATTAGGGTCTGAGTTTTGCAGCCTGAGTCCATGTCTAAGTTCCATTCACATCCTTACTGCTGCTGTCAGCGCTCCTATGTTTTCTTTCTGTATATATCTTACACAGATAAGGAGGGAGGCATACTTTATGTTTAAACCTTTTGCAGATATAGCCAAGTGCCCAATAAACTCCAATTGGAAGCCCTTTACGTTGATTTCAATGGGAGCTCAATCAGGCCCTAGCTTAGAGATGGGTGAACCACTTAAAATAAAACCTGACTTTATAAAGGTCCTCCATCATTTGAAATTAACCACTGAATCCAAACAGAGCTATGGCAATTTACACCAGCTGAGGGTCTGGCCTGTCGTCTTAAAGGCCTAATCTCATTACCACTGAAATCAGGATTAAAATCTTCATTAATTTCCTGTGTAAGGATTCCAGTCTTCAGTGTAGTGAATAGGGAACGTGGTCCTTATAACTTGGAAAGTATATTTCAAAATGCTTTATACTTCTTTCAGAGTTAGTAGCACTTTATTGTTGCACATCACTGCCAGTCGTAAAAGTTCTTCCATAGGTCCAGTCAGACAAGATCATATCTAAATGCTGTCAAGTTTATAAACATATAAGCAAAGGTTGAATGTTAAAATGAGCATATCTTTGCCTTCAAGAATAAACTTTTTTTTTAAGTAACATTTAAAATTAATGGAGTTTTTATAAATAGTTTATTAGTAATTAGTAAATGATTAATATCATTTTTTTCCTAATTATTAAGAGATGTGTTGAACAGACATTAAAGTGTAGTTTGGCATTTTAATGGATAAGTGCTGTGTAATAATGTATAACATCATCTAGTAAGTATTTTAATATTCTTTATGCATGGCTCTCTAACGTTCTACTGTGACACCCCTTGAAATTATTTAATTTTAAAAAGCTATGCCTATACTTATTAATTATTAAGTGTTCAGAAATGTCACCTTAATTTATGGTGATACTGCTATTAGCTCTTTACTTTTCTAAAACATGTATGTTGTTTAGCGCTTTTGTGACGTTGCGTCAAAGAGAATGATAAAAGTGTAAGCAACCATGGCTTTGATCCTGTGATCCAGTCTGCTAGCATGAGCCCCTGCACCCATGTGGTGTCTCCTTGACTTCAATGGGATCGCACACTTGTGAAGGGATCCACAATAGCTGATCGCACTGCTGGAGAAGGCTCTGTGGAGAACTGAAAAGATGTAATGCTGCTAGTCCAATGCTGCACTCAGACACTCTGCTTAACTACATGACTTTTGGCACTGCACAAAGACCATCGCTGGATAAATAACCGCATAGCATTCAGAGAAGCTAATCTTGTTTTCCTAAACCCACAAAACTTCCAAATAGATCCCTTCCAGAATAGTTGTTTCTTGATCATAGTTCTCAACAGTATATTAAGCACACGACATTATCTAAAGCTGAACCTGTACAATACTGCAAATGGTAATTATGTTTTAATTAAAATGTCAAAATAACCAAAACACAAAGAGCAATTTGCTTATTTTGTAAAATGTATTTAAGGAAAATAGCAGGAGAGAGAATTCCTATCAATGTGACAAGTTTCTAGTAAGTAAGGCTACTCATTTTAATGAAAACAGAGTAACACAGAAAAACAAGCAAACTAAATTTCACACACAGTGTTTCAGGGATTGATGGCACCTACTGAAGTTAATGGAAGTTTTCACATTGATGCCACTGGCAACAGGATCAGGATCAGTCCTTTCAAAGACAACTAATGTGAGTAGTCTTGGTGGCACTGGAGAATAAGCATTACTTCCACTGATAAGAGTTTGTGGTGTTGGGACCAGTCCTTCAGTGTAGTCATTTCAGGATTGGGGACATAGTTTGCAGTAAACAGTCATACACAAAGATTAATCAAAAATTTATTTCCTCTATATGGAAATATGGATGCCTAAAATAATATTTTTAAAACAATGACTCAGAGGAGTGAGAGTGAGATTCAGAGACTTACACCTCTAGTTCATATGTTTAGATCCACCCGGGTCGGTCATGAGTGAAAGCTGTTATCATATGATGACTGTCCATTACAGCAACCTTCATGGAACTTGAAGGGAGGAGCACAGGCTGCAGAAGGAGCAGTTTGCAGGAAGCACCAAGAAGTCAATCTTTGTGCAGGAAGCTAGAATGCTAGCTGCAGCGGCTCTGTAAATACGTCATTCTCTTAAGAGATCATTTCACAGTACAGGGTACATGAAATATTCCTAAGCCTTTGTGAAATACTTTGTTGGTCTTGGTTCATTTCCTTGTGGACAGTAGGGTTGCCAGATGTCTGGTTTTCGACTGGAAAAGCACTGCTGACCGGGCCGTTAAAAGGGAGGCTCCCTACCCAGCTCTTTGTGACTCCCAGGAAGCCTGTGGCATTTCCCTCTGGCTCCTAGGTGGAGGGATGGCCAGTGGGGCTCTGCACGCTACCCCCCACCCCCAGCACCAGCTCAGCAGCTCACATTGGCCAGGAACCATGGACAATGGTAGCTGAGGGGTTGGTGCCTGAAGGCGCGGGCAGCATGCAGAGCCACATGGCTGCACCTCTGCCTAGGAGCTGGAGAAAGATGTCGCTGCTTCTTGGGAGGTGTCTGAGGTAAGCCCCACCCAGAGCCTGCACCCTAAACCCCCTGCCATGCCCCACAACCTGCCCTAGGCCTGAGAACCCTCATGTACCCCAAACTCTGGCCCCACCCCAGAGCCTGCACCTACAGCCAGAGCCCTCCCCACCACACCCCAGCCCAGATCCCCCTCCCATACCCTGAACTCCTCATTTCTGCCCCCCCCCCCGAGACCACACACCCAGCCTAGAGCTCGTACCCGCTGCCTCAGCCTGGAACCCCCTCCCACACCCAACAACCTGCCCCAGCCCAGAGCCCTCTCTTGCACCCCAAACCCCTGATCTCCAGCCCCACCCCAAAGCCTGCACCCACAGCTGGAGCCCTTATCCCCCTCTTGCAGCCCATCCCCCTTTGCTGGGAATGTGAGTCTTACTGATTTTTAGATCATTGTCCTCTGTCAGGGTAAAATTTCATACAAGAGATAGTAGTTATTATCAAGGTCTTGTGATTAAAAATCCTTCCACTGAATTCCCTTTTTGCTGTTGGACAGTAACATTTTGGAGTTTCATGATTCTAAAGATTGATTCAGACTTCAATTGGAAAGAAGTGATCATGGATTTTTAATTCTTTACCTTGATGAAGAAAATATGTGGTCTTGACATTCAACAGCCTGTTTTTCTTTGATTGTGGCTGTTAGTTCCTCTGTTCCATCTTCATCATGATTTGGTTTCCATTCTCCCTCTTTGGATGAACCTCTGCTAATTTGCACCCACAAAATGGTTTATTACTTGCTGGAGTTCTTCCCAACATGTTTCTTTTATTTTTAAAGTAAACACAGAGTTCCATCTGTCTATTCTTCTGTTTAACAAGAATCAGGTTCCCATGGTGGGTATGGAGTTGCCAGCATACGCTGGGAAGACAACAGAAACGAAAATGTTGAATCACAAGGTAAAAGTGCACAGTTCTGTTCTCTTGGTAAATAAAAATACAGCAAAGAAATAATGGGATTAGAAACAAATGTTCATGTAGAAGCCATATACGGTAGCAAGGTATTGCCATGCTTTGACTTTCCAGATTTTTGAGGCATTGGAACAGATTTTTTTTTAACAGAAAGCAGATGGCTTTATATTATTTAATTTACTGAAATTTATTTAGTATGAAAAAAAGGATAGATCTAGCTGTCTCCAGCATAAAAGCTCCCTAACTACATTAGCTCCTGAGTGGTCTGCAAACTGAACACGACCACTGTGCTTTTTAGATGAATTAAGTCTTGTCTTCCCTGACTGCAAGACAGTACAACTTCTGAATTTCCTTTATTTTGTAGAGAAGGACATCCAGACAACCAATACTGCATCACAGTAGCCATGCTGACTAATGTGCAGCTAAGGTATAATTTGGTGCTATCTTTTCCTATATTCTTTAGATCTGTTCCCATATTTAAATCCCAGATCATCTCCCATAGTGATCCCACAATTTCATGGTATCATCCCCCCCTTCCTCCGCCATTCCTCATTAGGTGTTATATCAGTCTGTAGTCTTTTCAGGGGAA
Source organism: Mauremys mutica (assembly GCF_020497125.1). NCBI lineage: Eukaryota > Metazoa > Chordata > Testudines > Geoemydidae > Mauremys > Mauremys mutica. The sequence continues at coordinate 32,783,412 of NC_059085.1, forward strand.
TGGGACTGGGGCTGGGGAAGTGCCACAGGACAGGGCCTAAGGGGGTGCACACTGTAAAACATCCTTCAGCTGTATTATTATTTCCAGGGGCTTCACATCCCCATGTCTACCCATAGTCCTAAGGGCCACCACGATGAGGGGAAGAGGTGGTAGACCACTGCTCCTAGGGAACCATGTTCCTAGGAAGCCAACAGGAAAAAGAGTAGGGGATAGGGCCAGTGCAGAGGCTCAGGGCTTCCCTGCAGGCAATTCTGATTTACTGTACTGCAGGGGGGAAATTCCATTAGAGTGGCGAGAAGTGATTTCTGAGGAGGAGGCCTTGTGGATATGTTCTGTCCCACAACTTCTTCATGCCTGGGGACAGTTGTTCTGCTGGGAAGCAAGGGAGCTGATCTGGGCCTACATGGTCATTTCAAGCATAGATTAATATGGCTGATGTCCTCTTTGATTTCATGTGGGTGGCGGGGGCAGGGAATGTTTATTTGCTAGTTGTTTGTTTGCTTCTTTGTTTTGTTATTGCCCTGGAACTGTAGATGTGGCTGAAATTAGACTAATCCTAGGGCAACTAACAAATAGCCTACATATGATCTCATTACTGTAAGCTAAACAAGTGCTTTTAAAGTAGCCTTCGGACAAGATTTGTAAACACAAGCTTCATTCTTATTTGGTACAAAACACATTAATATCATCAGCAGAGAGAGTGAGCTAAATTTTTTACATGTAGAGAATTAAACACAGCGGGTGATGACAGGCTGGTAAAGTGGTTCATTAGTGAAAGAATAAAAAGGAGTTTAACAGAAAGTCAGTGTTCTGTAAATCTATGGGGCAAGGTTTTCCAAAGTGACTGGTGATTTAGAGTTCCTCAGTTTTTGGGTGCTAGACTGAAACATCTTAAAGAAAGCTAATTTTCAGGAACTGCTGGGCATCCACTTCTGAAAATCAGGCCCCTTTAACATGTCTCAAGTTGGGCACTCCAAAATCACTAGACACTTTTGGAAAGCTTAGCCAAATTTTTTTCATACTACTTTCTCGAATCATATTAGGACTGCATTATACAAGTCTGGGTTAACAAGGCAGAACAATGGAGGGCTGGACTAAATGACTTCTTGAGGTCACTCCAGCCCTATATTTCTATTATGTATAGGGCCAGACTCGCACCTGATATAAACTGTCTTAACCCTGGGGATTTTAATCGGAACATTGCTGATTTTTACCAGCTGAAAATCAGGCCCTGTGGGGAAGGCTTTGCAATGGAAAAAGGTTAAAACCTTGTCTTTTAAATGAAAAATTTACATTCTGTAGGAAACAGATTCAAAAATGTAACATTTATCATTTTGGAAAATACTTTATTTGTATAAACATTATTCACCAAGCCTGGAGAATAAGTAACAAGAGACCTGCTCTGCAAAAAGAATGTAAGAAACACAGCTGACAAAATTGGGAGATACACACATAAAAGCTGGGAACAAACCATAATAACAGATGTAACTTGAATGGGCAGATTGGATACCTGGGGATATGAAGGAAATCATAGATGAGTTGAGGAGTTGAATAGCAAGCATGCGGGCTAGGTAGCTTTTGATAGATAGAACTCTAACCTTCTCGAGCAGGCTATCTGTAAGATGTTTTCATTCACTTTGAGATTCTGACACACACACACACACACATTATTTTGATTAGTGCCTTTTCATTCTCAGGAGCAGCACTTCCTAAATTAATGACCATATAAATTATAGAACCTTGTAACACAATATATTGCAGGTAGGCACTACTTGGACAAGTTTTAGAGATATTTTACTGGTGTCAACATACATCATAATGATGTTTCTGTTGCTTCCTATTTCACTTGTTTAGAGCAAGTGAGGCAATAAGCAACAGCATTTTGGGGCAGATTCGACTGCCTTTTCTTTTGAGCAGCACCTTCCTCCATGAATAGTACCATTCAAATGAATGAGGCTTCCTATGGAGTCAAGTTTTATCCAGGTGAGTAGGGGTGGCAGAATCTGGCTGTATGCAACTAACAGCTGACTCTTACTCTGTTTCTGAAACAAAGATGTTAAGTTCTTATTAAAGATGTATGGACAAATCCTTCCCTTGCTGTAAATGCACAGTAATTCCTTTGAAATCAGTGTGGCTAGACTTAAGTGAAGTGTTCATTGAATAGACAGATTATTTACAGATGGTTTAATCCGCAATAAATCTATGTTGGACTCTTTGTTCTGATTAACTCATTTAAATGCATTATATTTAAAAATTACATTTTCAGAAGCTTCTTTAGATATTTTCTTAATCGGTTGTCATGGCGATGTCACTGATTAAAGTTTCTGACTGTCTCATTTGAAGATTATACACTTCTTAATGATCTAAAAAAATAGTTCTAATTTCCTCAGAGATAAAAGATCTGTTTCACAAAAGGAATTACACAGGTTAATCACAGTAAAATGATGGTAACAAAAATGCAGATGAAACATAACGTAAAGAGAGATTTCTCTAAGATTACAAGCTTAGAGGAAGTATCACATAGGGCACCTTTTATAGATCTGTTTTTGATAAATACAATAGAGCAAAATAAATTTAATTCCTACAAAAACGGAGAAAGAATAAGAGCAAAGAATGTTTGAAATATAACTCCCAGTAAAAGAATTGCCATCATATCTCTTTAAAACTACAAAGTGGTGGACTCTGGTGAGCATCTGAAATTATTTTGTATTTAAAAGGAATTTGTTGTGACATCTTTCTCAGTTCTTTGGCCTGACTGTCTCTTTGATTTAGGTAGTTCCACAAGGTACAATAGAGTTCCATCTAGAAATACAGTTTCAGCTTCACCTGAGTGTACTTTCCATTTGCAAAAAGGGTATTTTTACCTTTTAGACTTTTTCTTTCTTGTCATAGCTAAACAATAAAATGCAGCAAACAGTTGTTATGTGAACTTTTAAAAAATGCCTTAAATGCACCTTCCATCAACACCATTTTCATTTTAATGTTTTTTAAATCTTCTTGTTTACCAATATTCTAGGCTATGTCTTTTCTTCCATTAACATTCCTTCTCAGACGTCCAGTTTGATCTGGAACAAAACATTACATTGCAGTATTTATTTCTGTTTGTGTCCCGGCAACTGGCTTCCTTTATTATAGCAGTTATTTGCACTTAGCTCATGATCCTGCAAATTGTACTACTCAGGTAGACCCCTGTGAAATCAATGGACCTGTACAAGGAGCAGGATGCAGGACTGGAGACATAGATAGCATCTTTCATGGAATCCTTTCTGTGTAGAGTATACTCCTGTATCCCAAATCCTGTTGTCCGAACCTCCGCATTATCCAAATCCCTTCCTTGTCCCCCAAGCATCTCATGCTGGGAGACAAGAAAGGGATTTGGATAATGCAGAGGTTTGGATGATAGAGCAGAGACCACCCCAGCCAGGACTGCAAAGCGGAGGAGGAGTAAGACAAGCCCCTGGCCATGGGGGAGGCCACCCTGCTGCTGAATGGCACTGCTGGCAGATAATACCCGATCCCAACAAGCGCAGGGAAGGCTGTGATCCTGGAGGGGCAGAGCAGAGGCCTGGCTGGGATCTCTGTTCTGCCCCACACTTTGTGCCTGCAGGGATCGGGTGTTGCCAACCCTGCGGCAGCACAGGGAGACCTCTGCAGCCCCACTGTCATAGGAGTAAATGAGTGGAGCGGAGAAAAGTGCCCCGGTCAGGACTGCGAGAGGAGGAGGAGGATGACAAGCATGACAGGCCATCCGACTGCTTAATGACTCCCACCCTCTCGAGTATCTGAACTCCTGATTGTCCAAATAAATTCTCTGTTCCCCATTCTATTTGGATAATTGGGAGTATTCTGTATTTACAAATATGAATGCATTATGAGACACATCACCCCTCTGCAGTCGTGTTCCTCCCATTTTACAGATGGGAGGACTGAAGGATAGAGGGATGAAACGACTTTTCCAAGGTTACTCATCAAGTCAATATGCAGTGTTGCTGTGGTTGTGCTGGTCCCAGGATATTAGAGATACAAGGTGATGAGAATGAAGTTGGTCCACCTCATCCAACAGAAGTTGGTCCAATAAAAGATATTTCCTCACCCACCTTGTACCTTATCAAGTCAGTTGCAGTCAGGCACAGAACCCAGAACTCATACTTACTATTTCTCTACTCTAACCACTAGACATGCCCACTTCCTCTCCCTTTTGACACGTTCCCTTCCACCAAACCACCTTAGGCCTGGTCTACACTAGGACTTTAATTCGAATTTAGCAGCGTTAATTCGAACTAACCGCTCAACCGTCCACACCAGGAAGCCATTTAATTCGAACTAGAGGGCTCTTTAGTTCGAATTTGGTACTCCACCCCGACAGGTGGAGTAACGCTAAATTCGACATGGCTAGCTTGAATTAGGCTTGGTGTGGATGCAAATCGAACTTAGTAGCTCCGGGAGCTATCCCACAGTGCACCACTCTGTTGATGCTCTGGGCAGCAGTCGGAGCTTGGATTCTCTGACCAGCCACACAGGAAATGACCCGGGAAAATTTGAATTCATTTTCCTGTCTGGGCACTTTGAATCTGACGTCCTGGCTGGACATCGGGGCGAGCTCCGCAGCACCTGCAACGATGCAGAGCTCTCCAGCAGAGGAGTTCATGTTATCTGTGAATAGAAAGAGGGACCCAGCATAGACTGACTGGGAACTCTTCGATCTGATCGGTGTGTGGGGCGAGGAGTCTGTGCTTTCGGAGCTGCGCTCCAAAACACGGAATGCGAAGACCTACGAGAAGGTCTCCAAAGCCATGAGAGACAGAGGATACAGGCGGGATGCAACGCAGCGCCGCATGAAAATCAAGGACCCCAGACAAGGCTACCAAAAAATCAAAGCGGCAAACGGACGCTACGGAGCCTGCCACCACTGCCCCACCAGTGACCGTGGACTCTGACGATGGGACAGTGTCGACGGCCAGTTCCTCGGTGATGTTCGCGGACGGGGAAGATGAGGAAGGGTTTGTGGAGGACGAGGCAGGCGAGAGCGCTTACAACGCTGGTTTCCCCGACAGCCAAGATCTATTCATCACCGTCACGGAGATCCCCCAACAACCCTCCCCGGCCATTAACCCGGACCCTGAATCAGGGGAAGGAGCAGTCGGTAAGTGCTTTAACCATGTTAACTTTTATTCTTAATATAACAGGAATCTTAACTGTGTGAAAAGGAGGTCTCTCTAGATATGGGGATAGAACAGAAATCATCCTTGGAGATCTCCACGAAGCTCTCCTTGCGTTAATCGAAAAGCATCAGCAGGAGGTTCCTGGGGAGAGCTGCCTTATTGGGTGCTCCGTGGTAGCACAGTTTTCCGCGCAAGGCTTTCATGAGGTACTCATGGAGCACTGCCTCCCCAAGCACGACTGCATCGGGCCCTGGTTCGTGCTAGCTTTCACGCAGCATGCGCTCTCTATCTCCTTCAGTGACCCTCCTCAGGGTGATCTCGCTCGGAGACTCCTGCATCTAATTAGGGTAATTACTCTAATTTTACGCCTGGTCCAAAGTATTTTTAAAAAATCTACGGACAGACGGCATAGCACAGACTCAGCACGCAGCTGCGTGACGAGCGTAACGGAAAGCCAAAGAATATAATGGACGCTCATGGAGGGAGGGGGGAATGAGGACGCAAGGTATCCCACAGTTCCTGCTGTCTTCGAAAAGTATTTGCATTCTTGGATGAGCTCCAAATGCTTCTAGGGTCAAACACAGTGTCTGCGGTGGGTCAGGGCATAGTTCGGAAATTTGCGCACACACCCCACCCACCACCAGAAGTGAAAACAATCCTCTGTTGACTCTTTTACATGTCACCCTATCTTTACTGAATGCTGCAGATAGACGCAATGGTGCAGCACTCAACACCAACATCCTTGCTCCCCCCACGCTATGGATGGCTGATGGTACAAAAAGATGGGTATCCGTCCTCAACATCAGCCTATTGGCACATGGGGCAGTGCAAAAGGACTGGTAACCATGCGTACTAGCATCTGTGAGGTTGATCAAGGGCGCCTGGCCCTAATTTTTCATGGTGGATGGTGCAGTATGGCTGTTAACCATCCTCATCATTGCAACAGGGGGCTGAGCTCCATCAGCCCCCACCCTTCCTGTGTAAAGAAAAGATTGAATTGCCCCTGGACTAGCACAGGGATGATGGGCTCCTTCATCCACAGTAATTAATGTCCTGCCTGGACTATCATTGCAGCTGGAGGCTTCCTTCCACTCATTTCTCACAAACAAGTCACTGTGTCTTATTCCTGCATTCTTTATTACTTCATCACACAAGTGGTGGGACAATGGTGTGGTAGCCCAGGAAGGCTGTGGGAAGGCCGGAATGAACAGGTGGGGTTGTTGCAGGAGCACCCCCTTGTGAATAGCATACAGCTCCAAATTTATGCAGGATCCGACACAGAGCAGCTGTGCTCTCTGGTTCTATGATACAGTGGTTCTCTAGTACACTTGCCCATAATCTAGGCAGGACTGATTCTATTTTTAGATACCAAAAAGGAGGGATTGACTCAGGGAGTCATTCCCAATTTTTGCTTTTGCGCCCCTGACTGCTCGGCCAGGGGCACTTATGACAGCACCAAATGGTGCAGTGCAAAAGGACAGGTAACCATGCCCATCTTATTACCATCTTATTACCAATTTATGGTATGGTAGATGGTACAATATGGCTGGTAACCATCTCTGCTGTCATGCAAAAGCAAAAGCATGCTGCTGTGTAGCGCTGCTGGCCCGCCTCTGTCAGCGGCATCTAGTACACATACGGTGACATACACAAAAGGCAAAACAGTGTCCATGGTTGCCACGCTATGGCGTATGCCAGGGCAATTCTGGGAAAACGGGCTTGAAATGATTGTCTGCCGTTGCTTTCCCGGAGGAAGTAATGACTGGCGACATTTACCCAGATTCCACTGCGAAAATGATTTGTGCCCCAGCAGGCACAGGGGTCTCAACCCAGAATTCACAGACACAGGCTAGACTCAGTTAATTGTTCGCAAAAATGTATCCTTGCAAGGAATTCACTCCCTGTTTCCCATCTCACAGCTTCCACTGTCTCCAGACCTGACACAGCATCCCCCTCGCAGAGGCTGGCAAAGATTAGGCGGCAAAAGAAAAAGACAAGGGACAAGATGTTCGAGGAACGTATGGGCTGCTACCTAGCAGAGGCGGACCAGCAGAGCCAGTGGAGGGAGACCGTCTCTCTGTGGCAGCGCTCACACAGCGAACGGGAGGAGAGGTGGCGTGAGGAAGAGAAGCAGGCGACTGAAACGCTGCTTGGACTAGTGAGGGAGCAAACGGACACGCTCAGGCGCCTTGTGGATGTTCTGCAGGACTGCAGGAGGACAGAGACACCCTGCAGTGTATCTGCAACCGCACTCCCCCGCCACAAATCCCATACCCCCCTCCCCGAAAATAATCAGGAGGAGGGGCGGCCGGGGACATGAATACTGTCACTGCACCACAGCACAGTGCTCAAGTACCCAAAAGCTCTCATACCGTACATTTGCCGAAGTCCTTCACTTCCAGACTCACAGTAGTCCCAATCCCAGTCCCATCCCCTAACTGTCTACTTAATTAATAAAAATGCTTTGCTGTTAATTACTGTTTCCGTTATGTTTTTTCAAAGAAGACTGTGTTTGAATGGGGGGCGTGGGGAAGGGGGTGGTTAATTGCATAGGACAGTCACCTTTCCCAGGGTACAGACACGGGGGCAGGATCAGCAGCGGGTCACACACACGGTGCAGTCAGTAGGCACCCTGGTCGGTATGGGAGGTGTTTTCCAGGATCTGTGTGGGCGGGGGAGATGTGACTTTGCAGCGGGGGAGGGCGGTTACAGATCTTATACAGCGGTCCTTGTCCTGGACCGCTGAGTCACGCAGCTGAGGAATCTGTATCCGTCCTCCTCCACCACAAGGTCACATATCCGCCCGCACACAGAATTCCATAAAGAGGGATGGCAGGCTCCGTTGAAAGAAGCATTCCGGCACTGCGGACCGCTCTAGGAGCAGGAGCCTGTCATTCCTTGAGTTTAGAGGCGGTCTTTACATCACCGCACACCCTACCCAGCACAGTCTGCATCCCAGTTTCAACCCTTTCACGAAAAGTCATGAATAAAGAAACCTTTGTTAAGTAATAATGGGACATGTATTTTATTTTTACACGTGTGCTGGAAGTGGGGGTAACGGGGTGAACGGGGTATGTAACCGAAGAGGAGAGTCAACAGTAACTGGGTAAAGAAACAGGGGCAGGTTCAGCTTCTCTGTAAAGAAACTGAACAGTCACAGGTCACGCTGCTCGCTGCTCGCTGGTATTTGAAGAGTTCCTTGTCGCTGTCCCAGGCGCCTGTATAGGGCTTCATGAGCAAGTGCATTAGCGGGCAGGCTGGGTCCCCGAGGATGACTATAGGCATCTGCACATCCACAACAGTTATTTCGTGGTCCGGGAAGAAACTACCTTCCTGCAGGCGTCTGAGCAGCCCACAGTTCCTGAAAACACACGCATCATGAACCTTGCCCGGCCACCCGACGTTGATGTTTGTAAAACGTCCCCTATGGTCCCCCAGTGCTTGCAGCACCATTGAAAAGTAGCCCAATTTCTCATCAGCTGACTGTGGAAGAGGTGGACGATAAAGTGCGAGGAGGAGAAAACGGCGATGATCGCAGCGGGCTCCATGCTTGCAGTGCTGTGGCGTCCGCGCTGTCACTGACCAGAAAAGTGCACGAACAGATTGCCCGCAGGTGCTTTCAAGGAGGGAGGGAGGGAGGTTGTGATTGACGGTTCAATGACGACACTTACCCAAAACCACCCTCGACACATTTCTCCCCCCAGCAGGCATTGGGGGCTCTACCCAGCATTCCAATGGGCAGCGGGGACTGCGGGAACTGTGGGATAGCTTCCCACAGTGCACCGCTTCCAAAGTCGACGCTGGCCCCGTGAATGTGGACTCAGAAATTCGAATTAGTGTATTTAGTATGGATACACAAATTCGACTTCATAAGGTCGAATCCACAAATTCGAACTAAGTTGATTCGAAATAATCTTGTAGTGTAGACAAGGCCTTAATCTCTTGTAAAGTCATCTTATCGTTGGGTCTGATTCAAAGCCCATTGAAGTCAACAGAAAGACAAGACTATAACAACATTACACAGCTGTTTGCTTACTAAGGAAGGAATTGTAAAGATATGTAATATACAAAAAGAAAGCCACATTCATTAGCTAAAAGAAAGATACTTAATATTATCATCCCTCATGGTACTGGTTGAATCTTAAAAATTTTCAGAGCTGCAACTCAGTATGACTGGTCAGCTAAACAGTTTTATGCTTCTTTGACCCTCTCAAGTCCACAAAACTAGGATGAAATCTCCTGAGAAAAGTCTTTCTTACAGGAATTCAAATAATTCCTGCTTTATTTCATTGTCACTAATGCACCAAATTTCAGCAGTGCACAGAAATGCAAAGAAAAACAACAAGAACAATCAGACTTAAACTGGGTATAGAAACTGTTTTTTTCCCCTTTCTGAAATGTATCTGTATACTGGCGATAGTGCTGCTTACTGGGTGGGGAGGGAGGCTTACACTGTGTGTTAAAAATGCTGTTTTTCATGATATGTTAGTCAGAATAAATTTTGTCTGGCAGGTGCAGTTAAATCTGAATCTGTCTCTATCTGAGCATATACAGTTACTGAAAGCTATTCGCTATTTAGGGATAAAGCACCAGGGCTTTGAATTATCCAAAGGATAGTTAAACCTGACAGATGATTTATTTCCAGAAAATATTTACTGATCTGTGAAACTGTAGCTCATATTGCCCTAAAATTAGGGTGCTTTAAGCAGGGGTTAAAAGTTCCTGTTCTTCTCCAGATGGGTTATGTGCACCAAACACAAACTGGTTCGCTTTTTTAGTGGTGATCAACAATTGTATTGTAATTCAAAAGACGGGAAAGAAAAAAAAATCACTCTCAGTGACATGTGGATGTTTTTGTGGTCTTGAAGAAAGACATGCTAACTGCAGCTTTGAGTGGTTGTGCCATTAGCAAAGCAGGAGTTTATTTTCCAAACAGAGCTAAATGCGTTGAGCAGTTTTAACCATCTCTTATGATCAATAACATTATTCCAGGAAGTATGAAAAAAATCAAAATAAGAAAGCTTCCAAAAAGGAAGCTGATCAGTTATTGAAAAGAAAATTTGAGGAAATAAATTGCAAGAAGGTGGGGCTGTTATGATAATGTGAACATGTAACAATGGCCCATTTGGGAAGGCCTTCAATAGGCTTTGAATCAAATCCATAACACCTATTTCACTTCAATAGGGGCAGGGCTTTGGCAGGCCTGAAGGAGGAGACACTCTATCTATCTGTCTGTCTAGCTATCTTATCTATGGTATTTATAAAGGATCTATTAACATAGTATCTGAGCACCTCACAGTCTGTAAGGTATTTATGCTAACAACACCCCTGTGAGGTAGGTAAGTGCTATTACCCCATTTTGCAGATGGGGAACGGAGGAGGAGAGAGAGAGATTGAAGCCCAGCTACTCAGGGCTATTTAAGCACATAACTCTTGATTTGGGAGTTAGACACCTAAATATTGTGTGAGAATTTGGGCCTTAGTGACGTTCCCAATGTTCCACAGGAAGTCTATGGCAAAGCCTTGGAATGCAGGTCTCTGATTTCCCAAGTCCTAGGTAGTGTCCTAACCTCTTTCTCCTCCATCTTTCCTCTTTCTCTTTCTCCCTATGAACTTCTCTTCTCTGACTAGGGAGTCCATGAAAAGGCAAGTTTGCAAGGCCTTTGTCTCTGTCAGGGACTAGTGCATTTGACTACTTCTGGCTCCTACTGGTTCTTGCCCTTTCTCTTGATGTAGAGTAGACTACTTGGCTTTGATGGTAAGGTTTCTGACACTGCAGCGCCTATGAAAAAAGTGCCTCAGTAGGTAGTTTATGAAGAACTGCAATGAATTAAATTTGTCATAAATAAAGACTTGCTTTTAGGTGTTGTACAAGCATGCTTCATCTGCTAGGTTTTCCATGCTGTGGTGTAATAATGAAATAACCCTCATCAGTAGCAAACATTTGCTAGGGAATTTGATGAATGTGGATTGGAGAGGCTTTTTAAAAAGATGATCAAATCTATTATTTCTCAACTCTGTTTCTCTACTTCAGTGTGTCAGGTTTGTTTTCACCATTAGGTGCACAGATCATAGGTTGTGTTGGCTGCTGGTTTAGTAAGACTATCACCAAGACATACTCTGACTTATTTCACACATAGTTACAAAATTATAATTTGCACTCTAGCCTTATTACATTTCTCTGGCTTCGAGCTTCCTCCATACAGGGCAAAGATTCTCTTACGTTTGCAGGTATACTTTTCTGGAGCAGTTTGGCTCTTTTAGCAAACAAACCCACACGCCCATTTACTGTACATGCACATGCTCAGCAGCATCAATTTAGTGAGTTTGGTGAAGATGTGCTAAGACAATGGGAGAGTGCTCTCCAGTTGATATCTGTAATCCACCTCAAGCTTGAAGCAGAAGCTATGTTGGTGGAAGTGTGTCTCCCATCAATATAGCATAGTGTGGACACCACTGTAAGTCGATCTAGGGAGGGACTATCTGGGACTATCTGAAAATCAACATGAAGTGGCTTTGATCCAGAGGATGGAAGCAAACCGAGAAAGAAGAAAGCAGAGTGCTGTAATCTTGGGCCTGGTCTACACTAGGCGTTTAAACTGGTTTTAGGAGCGTAAAACCGATTTAACGCCACAGCCGTCCACACTGAGAGGCCCTTTATATCGGTATAAAGGGCACTTTAAACCGGTTTCTGTACTCCTCCCTAACAAGAGGAGTAGCGCTAATATCGGTATTACCATATCGGATTAGGGTTAGTGTGGCCGCAGATCGACGGTATTGGCCTCCGGGCGGTATCCCACAGTGCACCACTGACCACTCTGGACAGCAATCTGAACTCGGATGCAGTGGCCAGGTAGACAGGAAAAGCCCCGCGAACTTTTGAATATTTTCTGTTTGCCCAGCGTGGAGCTCCGATCAGCATGTGGTGATGCAGTTAAAAATCAAAATAAAGAAAGAGCTCCCGCATGGACCATGCAGATGTGATCGCTGTAAGGGCAGGCAAATCTGTTCTATCAGCACTCCGTTACAGAAGACGAAATTCAAAATCATTTTTAAAAAATCTCCAGACAGATGCCATAGCAGGGACTTAGCGCACTGCTGCGTGACAAGCGTAACGGAAAGCCAAAGAATCAAATGGACGCTCATGGACTGGAGGACTCAAGCTATCCCACAGTTCCTGCAGTCTCTGAAAAGCATTTGCATTCTTGACTGAGCTCCAAATGCTTCTAGGGTCAAACACAGTGTCCGCGGTGGGTCAGGGCATAGCTAGGCAATTTACGCACCCCCCCACCCACCCCCAGAAGTGAAAGGGAAAACAATCCTCTCTTGACTCTTTTACATGTCACCCTATCTTTACTGAATGCTGCAGATAGATGCGATGCTGCAGCACTCAACACCAACATCCTTGCTCCCCCCACGCCATGGGTGGCTGATGGTGCAATATGACTGGTATCCGTCCTCATCATCAGCCTATTGGCACATGGGGCAGTGCAAAAGGACTGGTAACCATGCCGACTAGCATCGGTAAGGTCAATCAAGGGCGCCTGGTCTTAATTTTTCATGGTAGATGGTACAGTATGGCTGATAACCATCGTCATCATAGCAACAGGGGGCTGAGCTCCATCGGCCCCCACCCTTCATGTGTAAAGAAAAGATTCAATTGCCCCTGGACTAGCAAAGGGATGCTGGGATCCTCTCCTCCACACTCCTTACTGTCCTGTCTGGACTATCATAGCAGCTGGAGGCTGCTTTCCACTCATTTCTCACTAACAAATCAGTGTGTCTTATTCCTGCATTCTTTATTACTTCATCACACAAGTGGGGGGACAATGTTATGGTAGCCCGGGAAGGCTGGGGGAAGAATGGAATCAACAGGTGGGGTTGTTGCAGGAGCACCTCCTGTGAATAGCATACAGCTCATAATTTCTGCAGGATCTGACACAGAGCAGCTGTGCTCTCTGGTTCTATGATACAGTGGTTCTCTAGTACACTTGCCCATATTCTAGGCAGGACTGATTCTATTTTTAGATACCAAAAAGGAGGGATTGACTCAGGGAGTCATTCCCAATTTTGGCTTTTGCGCCCCTGGCTGATCTCATGCAAAAGCAAAAGCATGCTGCTGTGTAGCGCTGCTGAATCGCCTCTGTGAGCGGCATCTAGTTCACATATGGTGACAGTCACAAAAGGCTAAACAGGATCCATGATTGCCATGCTATGGCATCTGCCAGGGCAATCCAGGGAAAAAAGGCACGAAATGCTTGTCTGCCGTTGCTTTCCCAGCGGAAGGAGTGACTGACGACATTTACCCAGAACCACCCGCGACAATGATTTTTGCCCCATCAGGCACTGGGATCTCAACCCGGAAATTCCAAGGGGCGGGGGAGGCTGCGGGAACTATGGGATAGCTACGGAATAGCTACCCACAGTGCAATGCTCCAGAAATCGACGCTAGCCTCGGACCGTGGACGCACACCACCGATTTAATGTGTTTAGTGTGGCCGCGCACAGTCGATTTTATACAATCTGTTTTGCTAAACCGGTTTATGTAAATTCCGAATAATCCCGTAGTGTAGACGTACTCTAAGTCGCTCCTTTGGACTCTAACTCAGATAACACATGGATCTGTGAAATTTGTAACAAGCCATGACACTATTGAATTGGACTTACCAGCCACAAGCAGATTCATCAGGCACCCGATTAGACCTCTTAACATGTGTACCATGAACCAATTTGGATCGATGGTTGCCAATGGAAAGAGTCAGAGTCGCAGAGGTTAAGGCCAGAAAGGACCACCAGATCATTAAATTCTCCACAAATTGACAACTTTGGCAAGTACTTTCTTAAAAACAAAAGCATCTAAGCTCTGATAATTGAATTAATTCCATCTACTTCTAAGGCCCTATATTTTCAGTTTTTACTTATTTTTACTACAAATTTCCTGGTTGTACAAAAACTGTTTTTCAGTATTTACTGATTTTCACCTGAATTTTGGAACACTCACGTACATGAAACTACTGGTAATGTTAAGAAAATCCAATCCGTTATATTAGATATATGTGTTTGTGTTAATAATAAATTAGTCTAAGGGTAACTGTAAGGCTGTCTGTTAAAATAAGGCAATGTAGTAGGAAATACACATACACACAGTCATAGGCATGTGCATGCATACGTGCATGTAATGTTAATATACAATTCATTAAATAAATGATATTAAACTGCTTTTACTTTTAATATTCCTACTTTCTCTATTTCTTGCCTTTTTTCTGTCCTTTCATCCCTCAGTGTCAATCCTGATGTTTACCTAGAAAACTGTGAAGTTAATTTTTTGCATTGATTTTTCACCATTTAAAACAATTCTAATAAATACTGATAAATTCCCAGGAAATTCTAAACAACGTAAAAACCGAAAACGAAGAGCCCTGTCTACTTCACAGGTGATTGAAATCTATCTATTCCAGCATACTTGTATAACAATAATTACCTTTTTACTTCATCATTGCTCTGTGACTTGGATGAATCCATGTTTGGCAGCTTGTGTTATGTATATTTTTACTCAAACCTAACCAAGCCTCAGCATAGATTACTGTTCTTACCGCCAGAATTTTTTATTCATGTTTATCCACAGTGGGTGCAAGCAGCATGCAAAATAAATGAAGAATGATACCACAAATGTCTTTAGAGAGGTATTAGAGGAGAGTCAGCAGAGAGGAGTTTATGAAAGTTGCATGAGCTGTATATTATATATGCATATGCTACATCAGCTAGAACATTATGTATCTGGTGCTCTACAGCAGCCACAAATATTATGTTTGGCATGTAATGAAATCTTGACTTTGAAAACAAAAAAATGTTTTTATTCAACAAAATGTTTGTTTTTTTAAATGAAGACACTGATCCCTAATCGTCCTTTGAGACACATCTGAAGGTCAACATTATAATTAATGATGATGAAGTTACTGCCTCAATGCATCTTTGCAACAATCAATTTTTTTTTTTTTTTTGCAATAGGGCTTTAATTATGTTCTCCTGCAATGGGAGCCAATGTTCTTTCTTTACCCTGGCTACCACTATTGTCAAAATGTCATTCATCTATATCAATATAGATAAAGATATTTCTCTTTAGGTGACAGTGTTACTAAAACCAAACTCAGAGATTCAAAATAAAGTGTGCATGATGAGGTTAAAAACACTAATGTATTAAATAGCCACAAAATGTTTTCTTGAGCACAAGAGTTGTCTGACTTAACATAGAAAGGAATCAGGCCACCTCTTTTCTCAGAAACTGTAACCTTCCTCTAATTAGCCTCTATCTTCTCTGAAAATGTATTTGCTGCACTCATTAACAGCACAATATGGACTGGAAGAGCTGCCCCATACATTGGATGTTCTCTCAAATACTACACATATTTTGTATAACAGAATAACTTTTTGAACATTTAATAAATAAAATTAACCCAAATGCAACAAAAATAAACTATTTCTCAATAACCAGAATTAAACTTTCATTTTGTAACATCAAGAAAATAAGTATTTGGAGGAAAAATAATCTCCATAATAAAAAATAATCTCTTGGTTGATTGGGGCTCTCAGGGGTGAGCATGGTATACAGTCTGGCACTGATCTCTCTTTCTGCAAGGTCCCAGTCCTCTTATTTTTCTCTCAAGGCTAAAGGTTCCTTTTTTCATTCATTCGTTCCTTCTTTCTCTCCAGCCTTCTCAGTGGTTAATATTTTCTCCATTATAGTTGCCTAGGGCCCAGCGCTCTGAAACATTGTGTCCCCTCAGTGTCCATTGAAATCAGTGGATTTGAGGACACCCAGCATCTCACAGGACTAAGGCCTGGTCTACACTGGGGGGGGGTTGATCTAAGGTACGCAACTTCAGCTATGTGAATAGCGTAGCTGAAGTCGAAGTACCTTAGTTCGAATTACTTACCCGTCCTCACAGCGCGGGATCGACGTCCCCGGCTCCCCCGTCGACTCCGCCACCGCCGTTTGCGGTGGTGGAGTTCCGGAGTCGACGGGAGCGCGTTCGGAGTTCGATATATCGCGTCTAGATGAGACGCGATATATCGAACTCCGAGAAATCGATTGCTACCCGCCGATATGGCGGGTAGTGAAGACGTACCCTAAGGTACCAGCTTCTGTCTCTTCAACTGGTATGTTCTGTTTACCTCCTCCCATTACTTGGCTTAAATTTCGGCTTCACTTTTCTCATCCCCTCTACCAGGTCACTCTCTCATCTTCTTTCTTGTCATGGTCCTTTATTCTTCTTCCAGGAGATCATGTGTCATTTTCAGTTGGCCTAGATTCCTCCTCCTTAATTTCTGTGTTCCCTTTCTGCTAAGCTGTCTTTTATGTGTTATATTATCCTGGCAGCTGAAAGCAACTGGCAATCTTCCGACAATGGTGCCTAGGCAGAAATACATGCAGACAAGAGTTGGGCCATTCTCAGTGGAGGACTGCCTATGTTGGTTTGACAGAGTCTGAGTTTGTTGATTTTTTAGGTTTAGTTTTACCTTCTATTCACTCAGTGTTTCTTTTTTTTTTCTGAAGAGAAGATAGTGGGATGTATGAAAGGGATATTTAAGGCATTTATTTTAGCTGACGTTAGTCAATATGTGTGTGTAGGAGAGAGTACGTTGGTGGTTGTATCTGCCTACACTGTTACTGATACATGTATGTTTATAAAATAAATACATGTGGCATTCAGCTCTCTCTCCCCCCCTCTCAGTTCTTTTGAGCACTGCTTACTCTTTTTTCTCCAGGTCTACCTCTCCTTTAAGACTTTTCCTTATGGTAGGCCTGTCACCTCTTTAATTTGTACTGTCTGCGGAATTCCATCATTTTTGTTCACCTCTCCTCGTTCCAAACACTCCCAACCTGTCTGCTGATCACTGATTTCTCCCTCTTTCCTTCCTCTGAATTTACCCTATTCTGACATTCAGTTTTCCCATTTCAACCCAGCAGCTGGTGGGTGAAGTGGAGAGGAAATGAGCAAACTGTCAATTACACTTTTCTAAGCCAACCCTAAAAGTAAACATTTTTATTGTTGAAGGTTCAGTCCAGTTCCATAAGTAAATCTCAATCTCTTGATGATTGAGTGTGCACAAAAGGCCTGATTGTCAGGTCCATTGATTTCAATGGTGATTCTTCCTGCAGGGCAGAAAATCCCCTGAAGAGGAGGAGAAATTTTGAAGGGTGAGGACTGTAATTACTTTATGCTGAAACATCATTATTAAAATGTCTTCCAATTTCAGGACAGCACACAGTACATTATACATTGGTTACTACTTATCTATAGAGACTAAATACCATAGATGTTTGTTTGCAAATAATTTAATATGTGATGCTCATGCAATAGCTTGGTCAGGCCGAATATCGGTTTATCATGGCCTGTTTTCATAGTTCTATCAAATCCAAGTCACTTTATTGCATATTATCTTTACCTTCATTATCCAAAAAATGTGTGAAACTCCCCTCTAACAGATTGCATAAATTCATCTGAACACTTGCATGTTTTCTCCCAAGTCCTTGTTATTTTCAACAGATGGCAATGTAATTCACCATTGCAACTGAGTGTCATGAATTTGATATAGTGATCAAATGAATAGCTCTTCCAGGTAGACCAAAAGGAGGCGGTAGCAGTAGAGGATTTAAAACAAATATATTTATTTGGCTGTTGTAGATTCAGAACATATTATGTTCATACCTAATTGCAATTCTTCAGAAATGTGCACGGATAGAAACAGCTGATTTTCCATCTGAGCTGAGACCCTTTACATACTGGCATTCAATTTGATTAATGTTTGCATTAAGAACAATTTATTGGTCACTTGCTCAGCAGAAGCTTGCCAGAGAAAGATTACACATGCTAATGTTTTACCACTTACATCCCCATAAAACATATACAGATTACAAATTGGACAATATAAGACTAATTAACACAGATCAGCAGCTGTGTATGCTGAGGAGGTATATTGAGAAAATCTGATTTACAGCTTTGTTCAGTCAAAATCAGCTCATTGACCATCAGTTTGAAGAATGCCTGTGTGGGAATTAAAAACACACTACTAAGACCTTACTCAAATATTCAGCCTTCAAACTTTTTGTCCATAGAGCTAGATGAATGAAATATGATTTTCTGAGATTCACATCTAGTTTAAACAGAACATGAAGATCAAATTTCAATTACATCTCCCCATTAGCTCCAGAGGTACTGGGGAAAAGCAATCCAAGGATGATACAGGCAAGACAAATGCCGTGCAACACTGTAAGTAAATTCCAGTATAAAGTAAACAGCTAAATTCTCCCTCTTGTAATTATTGCTCTTAGATTTTTTTTCGATTGTAATAGGAAATAGGCTATATGACAAGAAGAAAAGCCTAGTTTAGCTAAAATAAAGGAGAAAAAGATTATTAAGCAATTAGAGTAGTTAGAGATCATTAGGAGTCTAGTCTGACGCAAAAGCTTATAATCGCGGAAAAGAAAATACATGAAATATAAAAGCACTTTACTCTTACTTTGACCAACAACATTTGCACACAAGTGAACCATATGCTAGTTGGGAGTGAGACTAAGGCAGATGTGAAGGTTTATGAGAAAACAACATACAGAATAGAGAAATTAGCATGAAGAAGCCAGCTGTTCTTACTCACAGCCCATAATCAGAAAGGAATGTGTCATTTCTATTTACTCATAGGCAGTGCTAGAAAATGAATAGCATTAAACATTCAGCAACATTATTCCTTTTCTGTGTCTGCATACATTTTTAACAGTTGTGATGTCCAAAATAATTTGTGTACATTTTTCTAAGTTAGGAATATGCACACTATGCATAAGCCAATTGTACAAATGCAGACTTCTAGGACTAATTCTTTAGTGTGAACTAGACTATGTTTATTCTGTTGAAATTAAACATTTAAATTGTAGCCAAGTTGCCTCACACTCTAAAGGACAAATTTTCAGCTAGCCTTAAGACATCCCAGATATTTTGTGCCTGCTTTATCGTATACAACTGTGCCTACAAATATGAGCCTACACCCTGTCAAGGCTGATTCCCCACTCTGGTATGTTGAGTGCAGAAGGTGGGGGCCCACAAGGATTCTAAAAATTAATACTGGCCACTCCAGGCTTCTATTAAACTTCCAAGGATACAGCTTTTCTCTGACCTTGAATAGGTAGATGCTGCCACCACCCAAGTGCAACCCCCCAACCCCCTTTGAGAACCCAGGAAGGAGCACTTGGGAATCCCTTCCTGTGGGGTACCCTCAAGCCTCTTCACCCTCCCTCTGGGGAAGAGCTGAGAAGGAAAACAAAGAAAATCAGCTGTTGCCACCAGCTAATTAAACAACATGCACAAACCTCTTAGGACACAAAATCCAATCCTGTTCTTAAAAAAAGTAAATTTTATTAAAAACAAAAAGAAAGAAAATACATCTAAAAACTCAGACTATAGCTAGATTTTAAAAAAGAACGATAAGGATATAAGGATTAAGCATCAAAATAACTTTCTTGAGGTCCAGCTTAAAAGATACAAGCAGATCAAAAGCACCTGGGGTTAGCACACAGGTGTCCACAAGCCTTACAGAAATAAAAGAGATAAACCTAATTGCATCTTCCTAGACATTTCCTGATCTATTTACACATCTGGGGGTTTCAAATGAATAGTTTCTAGGTATGATTTGATGATTGTTTCATACCTGGCAGAAGCTCTTACAGCATTGCTGCTCTGCGTCTCCTCTCCAGAAAGAACAACCACAGACAAACAAAAGGGGAGTCTTGTTTCAATTTTAAAAAGTTCTAGCCTTCCCATTGGCTCTTTTGGCAGGTGGCCACTCACTTCATTTTTCCTATGCATGCAGTCAGACTTTTTAACCCTTTACCGGTGAAGCAAGTGTCTTTCATGCTATGAGAAATGAAACAAAACAAAACTGACATTCAAAATCATGATTTGGCTTTCTTCCCCCAACAGGACAAACCAATGCCAACTATTGAACAACTTTGCCATTACTTCTCTCTTCTAAACCTTCCACTCTTTGCATTCCCCAGAGCCTTTTGACTATTGGTACAGCTTCAAAAGAGGCCCCATCTCCAAAGAGATGTGTTTCTTTTTAAAAACAATATGTGGATAAAGAGCATGTAAAAGAGGATGCTTTGAGAGCTGAAGAATCTAGACTTACCAAGATATTGTGGGAATGCCTCAGGAACTGATTTAGTTAGCTCACACTCCAGTGCAATGTTAACTCTACAAGGTGGTATTTCTTAGAACTTAACCTTCTTACAGACACTGTGTGTAAAAGTTCTTCTCTAATTCAATTAAAGATCTCTTCCTGATGCTCAGTTTGGAAACTGATCCCTAAGGATGATATATATTGGTCTTAAAAATAGAATGGTGTCATATGCTATGAGCCTTGTCGGCTGAGTCCACCAGAAGGGAAATAATCACATTGGAAGGAAATGCAGTGTAGGCATCAGGATAATCTGCTTTGTCCAAGAGAGAAAATTTTAAGGCATCCATGTGTTGTATATTTCTACATTTCATGGATATATTATAAGGAATGATTGAACTGGGTCAGATGAGAGACAAATTGACTCAATCATTCACCCAAACCTCAAAACAAACCACACACAAACCCTTTTAAGGGTTTGATATTTCACAGCCCTTGACCCTTTTTATTTGCCTTTCATTTTTTGTGCACCTCTTCATTGTCTGGTACCTGGCAGAAAAGAAAGAGGAAAGGCTTGAGTTCTCTCTTTTTTTAAAAAAAAAAAAAAGGCTCCACTCTCAGTTTTATCACAAGTGAGATAAAAATCTTGCAAGAAATTCTTCCTTCATGAGCTCGCCAGCCTAATTTTGCCAATCCAGGAATGCGAGATTAGATTCTTATCTGAACCTGATCTTTTGGGTGCAGTGGATTTACAGTTCTATAATAATTAATGAATGTGATCATTTCGAGATTTTTCAAACACTAATGAGTAGCAAGGATAATGGGCTATTGCCAAATTGTACAACAGAGAGACAATCTTTTATTGAGCCAACTTCTTTTGGTGGAAGAGACATGCTTTGGAGCTTCACAGAGCTCTTCTTCAGGTCTGGAAAAGGTAACCAGTATGTCAAAGATAAATACAAGGTGCGACAGATTTATAAGCATAAGGGGCTAACACATATTGCAAGAAATCCCTTAAAATAAGTGGGCAATTAACAGTTCAATAGTCATAGGACAAAGGAGGGTTAGTAGGTTACATATTGTTGTAATGAGACATAAAACAAGTGTTTCTGTAGAGACAACGATTTTTCTGTCAGAGTTATGAATTTAAGTTCCCGGGGTAATCTTTTGAGTGTGTTGTGAAGGTTTCCTTTGAGGATGAGGACTGATAGGTCACATAGGGAGTGATTGCTTTGTGAAAAGTATTCAACCATGGGTGATAGTATTTTGTCTTTCATCATTTTTCTGTGTAAGTTCATTTGAGAGCATAGTGATTGTCTGGTTTCACCCACCTAGTTGTCAAGGCATTTAATTAACTGTATGAGGTATACCACATATTGTGATAGGTGTGTGTAGGACCCATGGATCCCACCTCCCAGTTGAGCACCCTGACCCTTGAACTACTGTCTGTTCTCAGGCGAGTCTCTTGCTTGCTTACTCTCGTCTGACCGAACCTGTCACAATAGGACTCTTACATGTCGGCCACTGGAACCTTCCTCAGTATGAAAGCTCCTCTTTAAATACTTACTACTCCTCACATTAGTGCTTTAAATACGCCATTGCTGTGTATTAGGGGAAATTAACCTTTGGGTCTGAAAAGAATATTCTTGTCTATTACTCTGATTTTTAAATGGGAAAAAAGGGGACTGACATATTTGGGGAACATATTTTCTTAGTTTCAAAAGTCTGCTTTTAAAAAAAAAAAATACGCTGTTCTTTGAGTTGCAGCACTAGCAATTCTTTTGGCCTAATCTGAAGTCAAAGTTATAGCAGCCACTCTGGTTTGAGCAAAATACAGCAAAAATGCAAAGCCACTTCCATTATAATCTACAATTTTCAGATTAATAATTGTCCAAAGATACTTTGGGGGACAAATTTTCCATGTTCAGTCTCTGCCTGAAGGTTGTTTGTTGGTTGGTTTTTGTTTTGTATTGCGTGTTTAAACTTTAAGAAAAGTCGCACAACCATTTTGGAAATTTTTCCTGTTGTAAGAAAATCTGCTTATCATTTTCCCCCACCAAGATGGTTAAAAAATTGTTAATTTTACAATTTAAATAATCCTGAATGAGCATTATTGGTCAGATATTCTAAAGAACTCAGCACAGAGAGTCGTAGCCACATTTTAAAAAGACATTAATATATTGGCAAGTGAACTCCTTTGAAAACCTGGCTATATGGGTCCCCATGGGAGCTTCTGGAAAGTTGAGTTCTTTTGAAAACTTGGCCTTATGCTCTTTGCAAAAATTGAAAAAAGTGCCTGATTTTTTCAACCTTTCATTGCCATGTTTTTTTTTTTCCAGGCAAAACTTTGACTAGGCAGAATTCTGAATGCACATAGGTAGCTATCTATCCAGTCAGACGAATGAGAAAATTGAGGTTTTCTCACCCATATCCATCAGTGAATATGCAAAAGAGATGCATATTACCATGCTCACAAATTCTTGTCTAGGGTCTGAAAATAAAGTTAAATAGTTTTAAAATATGAATTATATACATATTTGAAAATATAGGAGCTGACATGCTGTGTAGAAAATGTGGCTAAATTGGTAGCTCTGCACTTAACGATGGCTTGGGTGAGCATGCATGAACACATGCAGTTAAACTCCATATATTCATTAACTTTGTAGCAAGGGCAGATTGATTAGGTCTTAAAAAAAGAGGTTGACAAACCATGGCCAGCAACATCAGCAGAACTTGTTAGCTACACAAGAAATAACAGCTATTATAAGAATTTCACCCTGTTAGCATTTCTGGCTAAGTATAGCCAGTGTCTGCAGATAGCACTAGGTTGGTCATGTACCTAATAGCAGTTATTTGGCTGTATACTTAGCCTGCAATGCCAACAGGGTGAAATTCTTCCAGAGTCCTCCTCCTGGTCTATGTACTGCTGAAGTCCCATTTAAACCCTATTTTGATGGCTTAAATGGGATTTCAGTGGTACATAAGCTTTGTGTCATTCATGAATTTCACCCCCAGACACTACTTGCCCTTTGTCAAAGAGGTGCTGTAATTTATAGACATCCAATGAGTTATCTTTCTGCTCTGTGCTGTAGCACGGAGGACACGTTTTTCTTCACTCATTTCATCTCTTTAACAAATCTTTAAAATGTAAGGCAATGATTATGCAATGTCTTAAGTACATGCTTAACTTCATTCATTTGAGCAGTCTCATTTAAGTCAATGAGACTATTCATGTGAGTAAAGTAAAACACAAAAATGCAAATGTTTGCAGGATCAGGGTCTTAAATGTGAAAAATAATTGACAATTGTACATGTGATCTTTAGAAATAAAATGCAAAAAGCTGTGTACATGCAAAGTTAGAGTTGCATATATGGGTGCTTAAAAGTCAGGAAATGTGAAAGTTCAACACTAAATGTTTCCTCTGTCCCCTCATGTCCACACTTTACAATAAGTCTTTGAGTCCTTTAAAAAGTTTTTGATTAATTTGTGATCATATAGCTATAGACTTGTGTATGCAGCGGCAGCTGAGTTAATGTTCACACATCCTGACTTGTGAGAGCTTCATTATGCATTATTAACACTGCCTTAACATAATTTATTTAGGAACACAACATAGTATTTAATTTACAATACAGTATTTGTTTTTAAATGATCATAGACAGTCAGGGGCGGCTCTAGCAATTGCACCGCCCCAAGCAGGGTGGCACGCCGCGGGGGGCGCTCTGGCGCTCGCCGGTCCTGCGGCTCTGGTGGACCTCCTGCAGACGTGCCTGCGGAGGGTCCGCTGGTCCCGCGGCTCCAGTGGACCTCCCGCAGGCACGCCTGCGGATGCTCCATTGAAGCCGCGGGACCAGCGGACCCTCCACAGGCATGCCTGCGGGAGGTCCACCGGAGCCGCCTGCCGCACTCCCACGGCACGCCGCCCCAAGCACGCGCTTGGCACGCTGGGGTCTGGAGCCGGCCCTGTAGACAGTCAGTACCATCGATTCATGACCTTTGTTAAGAAATTTCTCCTAAAACTCACAAAGGCCCAGTATAATTATGTAGGCCTGGCTTGACATGAGTAATTGGACATGGGTGAGGCCTCATTTCTTGGCGGACAGGATTAGGGAGGTATATGGATCTGCAGGCTAGAAACAGAATGTCCGTACTAGCAAAGTTAAGTGGGAACACCCATGGACCCATTTACAATCTGGAAGTTAGACGTATACCTATTATTAATACTATTAAGCCCCTTCCCCGCCCCCAAATATAGAAGTCAAACTACACCTATGCCAGCATACCGATAAATTCACATTTTTTCAAAATCTTGGATCTGCCTGGTCTCCCATTAAACCAGTGATTTGGTCGTGGCAGCACTGTGACAAGAATGAATACAGATCAGGGAGGTAAATGAGAGACCAAAAGATGGAAACATATTGAAAGAGAGCAATGATTGTGTATGAAAAATATGTTTTTCACATTAAAGAATGCATTATATCAAGCAATTAAAAACAATCCAGGTGTTTTTACATAGCTCTAATGCTTTTTCTAACTCTGCACTTGCAGTTACTACCCTGCTGTGCATCAGTAACTTAACTTGATGCAACTTATATAAGCAGCATACCTGCAGTTGCCTACCATAACTTAGATAGTTTTGTTACTTGTAATACAGTGTGTAAATTAGTGTACCTCAAGGAACAGGTAGTCTTGCAATTTATTAGCTGAAGTATCTTACATCTTTCAATGTTAGAATTTTTTTATATTGACATATCCTGAGTTTTTATTGAAGTTATATTAGTGCTATCTATCAGGAATATGCTAGAAAATCTATAACTTCTACCAAAATGTTGCCCATGTGAGCAATTCAGTTTATGAAGTACAATCTTCTCAAGCTGGCTTAGTGCCTCATGGTTCATTTTTCAAGCTATGTGATGTTTAATGATTTTGTCAAAATAAAAACTAATACACAGTTTCACGTCCATCATCAAATTATGCTATTCAATTTATGGCTAAAACTATGAAAAAAGACACTCATATGAAGGTCTGCAAATGGAAAATATCTCAGGTCTGTGCTATACCAATTCCTGTTTTGACACTTCTTTGCTGTCTCAGAGATCATTTATTTTGGTTACAATTGCACTGGGAGTTTGTCAAGATAAAGTAATGACACTGTTTCATTATGGGAAGCATGTAGATATTTGTCTGTGATGTGCTGTCAAGCCAGTCAATACATTTATAAAAATCATAATAATAATAAAAAGAAAGGTTGAAAGGTCTTTATGACCTTGTTTAGAGCAATCTCAAATCCCATTTTCTAAACACTGATTCACAAACTCATTCATTTTCTCTACATGTTAAATCAGAACCTTAATATTGCGTAGCAGACTGGCATCTAAAAGATGGCTTCACATAATGCTTGTCCTGCTTACTTATGGCATATCCTTTTTCTGAGGCCTTAAGGTTTTCTTGAACAAAGTTAAGAAATATAAATGCTTAAATAATAATAAAAGGAAAATTGATTTCTCTCTTGTCTGTTCTGTACAGGGGCGGCTCCAGCGTGCTTGGGGCGGCAAGCCGCAGGGGGCGCTCTGCCGGTCGCCGGAGGGTCCGCTGGTCCCGCGGCTTCGGCGGACCTCCCGCAGGCTGCCATCGAATTTGCGGGACTGGGGACCTCCTGCAGGCAAGCCGCCGAAGGCAGCCTGCCTGCCGAGCGTGGGGCGGCAAAATGCCTAGATCCGCCCCTGGTTCTGTAAGGTAGATTTTGAAAAATTTTGGCAAAACTAGATATTTCCACAATCCCAACAAGATTCAATCTTCATAAATCAGTCTCTATTATAAATGCTGTGGGCCTTCATAGCTCACCACAGAGATGTACTTCAGCGGTCTTTTTTATTTATTTTTTAAGTCTTTGGGTTCTGAAATAACAGCCCTGGCGTTCTCGTTTACCCTGGGCCATCCTTCCCACCCAAGGGTAGAAAACAAAAGCCTATTAACTCTAGGATAGCTCACATACACTCTTGCTTATGCAAACTTTTAATAACCCAGTTACACAGTGAAAAGAAACGTCTTGTATCAAATCCCAAGGATTTTTAATTTTTTTAGTCATCAGAAAACTCCATCTTGTATAAACATATAGTGCCAGCTCCACAGCTGGTGTGAAATGGCAGTGACTTCCTTGGAGAGATATTGATTTATACCTGCTGAGCACCTAGCCCCAAGAGTGTGATTTTCAGGTCTCAGCTGGTGGCCCCTGAGGTACTGTGTTCACACATGTGGATGATGCTAATACCAGCATCCTACAGGTAGTAATTTCAAATGTGCTAAACCAATCTGGAGAATGTTTTTTCATATTCAAAACCTATGACTGCCATGCACTTTTATTAGACTGACCCCATATTGTGCATGTCTTAGCCAAAAAAGTGTGCTTACAAGTATGCACGCATGTACACAGGTGGAGGTCAGGAATCTAAAATCAGGCCCATTCAATAGAGTACGGTAAATACTGCCAGCATTACAATATAATACAATATAATATGCAACACTCTTGTAGAGATTAGATTCACCCTCACTGGCACATCAGGTGCAAATTGCATCGCCTTGGATCGGAAGGGGGGGGAGAAGCTATGCTTGAGGGGGCATTTTTTTGCCAAGGGTAGACAAATTTCTGTTACTACTAATCTCTCCTGAAGGTTTTGCCAGGAGAGTGCAGTTTAACAGGTGCTAGGACTCCTGAGGAACTCTGTTGAAGGATGCTTGGGAGATGTTGTGATCAGCACAATGTCAAAGAACCTTGTCCACACCCCTTCATGTCTGGCCACACCCACTTTAAGTTCTGACCTGCCTGGCTATGACACCCAAGTGGAGAGGGTATCCTATTGCTTTGCACTATTGCAACTGGGCATATTTCCACAAGGGGGGGCCATATCCCTGCCATATTCTGGCAGAACCCAACGACCCCAGGCACTGAATATAGACAAAAGTTCCTGCAAATGAATAAGGATGGATAAAGCAATATTACGGATGATACTGAAACTGAAGAGTATTGTTTGTTTGTTTGATGAATGCACTGTTGAAGTAAAATGAAAACATTACAAAAAAAGCAGGCAACTCTCATTGAGGTGATGGCTATTGTGGGAAATTTTTGTAGATTCATGTCCTGGGAATTTAGGGGGAGGTGGTGATAAAAGACAATCTTTTATGGTCCATGATTGCCCTGGAGAAGTTAAACCAGTTTTTCAAAACATGTTCTACTGGTTTCAAATTATATCTAACTGTCTAAAGAATAATGGATAATGATTCCTTGAAGAAGTGTGCATTAGCATAATTATGCCCACTAACATAATACGTTCATCACTATATATCTGATTGGATCATTTATACAGAATTAAAAACCTGGAGCTGTGAAACTGAAGATGCCATTTTGTATAGGCTGGTGGACTTTTCTGCTGAAAAGCAAGCTGAGGGGCCCCAATGTTCACCATTATTTTTGATGTATCTTCTTTTCACAACTAGAACCTCAAAATAATAATAAAGGTTTTGGACATTTCTTCTAAATGTGAGAAACACTTGGAATTTGCTTGCCAAACTAACATTTAGAAGGATGTACTATATGTAGGAGTGAATTTTCCAAAGGGTTAATACAGAAATTCTATGTAAGTTGAGTTCATTTATTCTTGATAATAACGGAAGGCTAGGTTGGCATCCTAATGTCCTATTTTTCTGCTTAGTTGGAATCTGTCATGTGCATGTTACCATTAACAGGAGAGCTGAATATGAAACTTGACTTTACTACCTAGAACATTAAAATTTCAATAAGTTCAAGAAAGAAAAATGCAAACATCTGAGAGGTCATTTTGCTTGTTCATTCTTTATAGTAGTTTGCATGCAGCTCTCATTATATCATTTATCTCTCATAATAGTTTAATTTGAACTCCATCCAAATTAAAATGGAGACAAAGTCATTGTTTTGTTGTTTTCAAAAGAGATGCTGAATTTTATATGAATAAGGCAACAGAGCAATGTCTTGAATACTAAAAGGGATAGAAGATTTCTTTCTGGTAGCTGTGCCAACAGTAGAGTTAGCATGCTTCTGTTATTTGCATCACCAAAGGAAAAATGTTTTTGTCCCAGTGGCCTTTTCCTTTAATAGTAGTGTTGCATCCAAGACTTGTTTCTAGAAATAGATGAATCACACAGCAAAATGTTTTGATCTGCATATTGTCTACTCCTCTGAAGGAGTTTCTTGATGACTTCCTCTATGATAAAACACATTCTTATGCAGCTTGTGTTGCTTTTATTGTGTCCTCCACAGTGGAGGAGAAAAATAAATGGGAATATCATGAAGAGCATATACTTCTGAGAGCAACAAGCATTTTTAATATATGTTGCTCTTTTAAAATCTTGATTTTAAGTTATAATAGACTGTGGAATGGAGATTTGTATTCCTTTTTAATAAGCAGATTACATCTGATTTTAAATAGATTAATTACATACTCTCCCTCATACAGGTATTATATGTTTCTCTATCCAAACACATAGTCTATTATTTCACCATGCTACTAGGTAATGTCTTCCCTATCTTGGAGGCCAAGCACCAGGAGCCAGAACTAAAGATGTCAGCTGTGGTGGGAGCACTAGTAGCCAAGGGCTGGAGAGGGGATGGTCACAAAGCTGGGCAAGTGAGGTAGAGACAGAGGAGGTGACACATTAGACTCCATGACTATTGTATAATTGGTGACTAACTCTCTACCCTAATCTAAGCGGCTGATTATAGCTCCGTCCAATAAATGCACATGATAACATTTTTGGCCAAGATCTTCAAAGGTGACTAGCAGTTTTAGGTTTCTCAATGTTGAGGTGCTCACGTTGAGAGCATTATAAAGGGTCCTAGTTCTCAGAGGATGGTTGCTCAGCACTTTCTGAAGGTCAGGTCATTTTAGGACATCTCAAGCTGGGCACTCAAAAATTGAGTATAAATGGGTGAATTGAGTATAAATTGAAATGAAGAAACTGATGCTGACTGGTTTAGTAATTTGGCAAACAGTGATTCAGAGTCTCAGATGTTCCTATCTCACAGCCACTACATTAGACCACATTGCCACTGACACCTACAACAGCACAGTGACCCTTACCACCCTCTGAGGCACTGACTAAAAGGGAAAACTAACATCTACTGTAGGTTGTTTTGGATATTGGCCATCTCAAATCTAAATACAATTGGGTCTGACCCTGTGCTGCTTATAAGATCTGTCAAGATCATAGATTCAGGTGCTGGTACGACTGCATATAATAATAGTGCCCTTGAACATATTTTTCCATTGTAATAGTGGTGCCCACGTTTGTCACTGTAATAGTTGTGCCTGCTTTTTTTCAAGAAATGAACTTGATTGATACAACACTAAGGAGCTTCAAGTCTTGAATATAAAATATATTTGTTTCTTAGCTAGGAGCAGCATGAAATAAAATTGAATGGGAGGGATGCGATATAAAGAAGCGGCTGCAGGATATACTTGAGAAAAAATAATTGGAAAGTAATAACGGAAAAATCCAGTAACTGACACCCAATCACATAGGTGTTTTTGTTTGAAGAATTACTTTGCTACTACTGGGAAAATGCCTGAGGAGATCTGTCCTCATATCAGTCATATATGACGGTTTACTCAGGAAAAGTGACATCATCAGCTATCAGATTTAACACTGTTTTCCTAAATTTAAAATAGCATTGAAAAAGAGATAAAAAGGAATTAAATCCACGGCAACTCTAGATCTGACCACATTGATGCTATTGATGATAGTGGAACTAGAACATCTGTACTCTTTCCTGAGCTAGTAAAGAAGTGGAGAGAGAAACATAATTAGAGTTATAGAACTTGCTTGCAGTGTTGTCTAAGGTGTGCCCCATTACTGTGGTATCTGACCAATCCACAGTCTTTAATATATTTAACTTCACAACATTGCAGTGAGACAATGAGGCAATAGTATTATCCTCATTCTATGGATGGTGAAGGGAGACTCAGATTTTTAAGAGTATTTAAATGTTGCTCCACTCAGCATTGCAAGGCCTAAGTGAGAGATTTTCAAAAGTTAGACACATAATTTGCATTGATTGAAATGGGAGTTAGTCACCTAATTTACTTAGTTTCTGAAAATCACACTAGATGCCTATCCACATCTTTAGGCACCTAACTCCCTTTGAAAATCTGGCCCCCTGTGACTTTGACTATGTCTATGCTGACCACATATTTGAAATTATGGGGGTGCAAAATATCAATGAGTAACAAAATGCTGCCCTGAAACTCCCCTATGTGGGTGCTGCAGGTGCAAACTAAAGGGCCCTAATTCACATTAATGTGGTCCTGTTTGAAGAGAACTATGTTAATGTGAACTAGGAATCTCTTAATTCAAGCCCACAGAGTCTACACGGGGGAGTTGCAACACAGCACTTTGGTGTGCACTTCTGTTCACACCCCCCACAGTCTGAACTGCAAGACAGTGTAGACAAGCCCTTTCAAAAGTGAATAAGAAATCCATGGGAGTCTAGGCACCTAAGTATAGGGTGACCAGATGTCCCAATTTTATAGGGACAGTCCTGATTTTTGGGTCTTTTTCTTATATAGGCTCCTATTACCCCCCACTCCCATCCCGATTTTTCATATTTGCTGTCTGGTCACCCTACATAAGTACCTTTGCAGAACTGGGCCTAAATGACTTGCGCAAGGTCACACAGGAAACCTGTGGCAGAGTAGGAAATTGAGCCCAGATCTCCCAAGTCCCAGAGTAGTGGCCTAACCACTGGCCCAACCTTCTCTACATAAGTAGCACTGCATGCTTATTTAGTTTTAAAACAACAAGACATGGTAACAAGCTCTATAAACTATACAATAAAAGAATATTATGGTTATAAAGTCAAGCACTAAGTTACCAGGTCAGCAAAAGGCATCTCTGACCCCAAGACTATTATCCTGCCAAATTTCGAGTCCTGCTACAGCTCAGTTGGGTGGGGGCGGAGATGGAATGTTACATTAGCAAAACCACCCATTTACCCTAAACTCAGAAACAGCTGACCTGCTTTTGCTGAAACTTTTATTTAAAAAAACAATCAGTTCGTGTGTGAGCCTGGAAAAATTTATACCAATGGTCTAAAGTTTGGCAGAATTATAAGTGAGGGGTAATGGCTTATAATGGAAAGTATTAGGAAAGTTTAACTATTGCTTTCTCTGTAGGTTTAACTCAAGTGCCTCTAATACTGTTCTTATACTTCACTTGAATCCCTTGTAGCACATGCCTACTGTATTCAATAGATTTCATATGTCTTTCTCTAATCACTAAACCACGTTGCCCAAAGTTTCGGGATAATGTGTTTTCTGTGGTTTGGGTGTTTTCCAAATGTTTTCACTTTTGCCACATCCTGCAATTTATTTCTGTTAATTTAGTGACCTTCTAAGACTCACTTCCATCCCCATCCCCAAAGTTGATCTGCCTGTTTACTAGAATGTCACTGCGCTTCATATGCCAGTATAAATTACATTACTCTTGAAAATAAATTGATATAACCTGGCATTCTGAGAGTCTAAATTGGACACAATTCTTTTACTGAAACCATGTTGTCATAACACTAATTGTCATTCTCATTCATGTGCCAAATCTTTGTAAACATTATATCTGTTGCCAAGTTATAGTAGCATGGTTACAGCTGGGCGGTAATTAAAAGGAAAAAAGTGTCCATTAATTGATTTGAAAAAAATCATGACATTTTCTGAATATTTTTTTCCACTACTTGTATAGAAGTACGTCTGAATGTGATAAAATGAATTGTTGAACTAGAATGAATATTGCTAAATACATGTTGAAGGCAGATGTTTGCAAAATTTGTCAAATAATGTAAGACCTCTAGCACTTTTGCCTGAACACCAGTGCAAGGCTAATAAGAAAGATACATTATTAAACAGTGATGTGTCACTCATTCATGAGTTTACCCATTAATCATTTCTGCCAGTGTGTATGGGAAGATTAACTGTCATTCCTAAATAATTATGCATCTTTACTTGCTTCTGAAGTAAGGTACCTGACATTGTGATACTCACTTTGCTCTGCCTAGGGTAATTATAGGTGATGAGTCAGATCCTCGGTAAGAATTGGCATAGCTCCACTGACTTTAATGGGGCTATCATACTATAGGACCCAGAACCAAATATAATCTTATTGTGGTGTTGCTTTACTCTAGAAGAACAATGTGAAACTGCTACAGGACAGAGCAGAATTGTATTGATGGGCACAGATCACGGAATCATAGAATTGTAGGATAGGAAGAGACCTTGAGAGGCCATCTAGTCCAGTTCCCTGCACTCATGGCAGGACTAAGTATTATCTAGACCAGTGGTTCTCAAATTAGGGCCGCCGCTTGTTCAGGGAAAGCCCTGCTGGGCTGGGCCGGTTTGTTTACCTGCCATGTCCGCAGGTTCGGCTGATCACAGCTCCCACTGGCCGCGGTTCGCTGCTCCAGGCCAATGCGGGCTGCAGAAAGCGGTGCCGGCCGAGGGACATGCTGGCCGCCCTTCCTGCAGCCCCCATTGGCCTGGAGCGGCGAACTGTGGCCAGTGGGAGCTGCGATCGGCCGAACCTGGGGAGGTAAACAAACCGGCCCGGCCCACCAGGGCTTTTCCTCAACAAGCGGCAGCCCTAGTTTGAGAACCACTGATCTAGACCATCCCTGACAGGTTGTTTGTCTAACCTGCTCTTAACAACCTCCAATGATGGAGATTCCATAATCTGCCTCGGCAATTTATTCTAGTGCCTAAGTACCCTGACAGGAAGGTTTTTTTTTCTAATGTCCAACATAAACTGCCCTTGCTGCAATTTAAGCCCATTCCCGCTAATACAGCCCAGAATGATGTTTGCTTTTTTTGCAACAGGGTTACATTGTTGAGTCATATTAACTTGTGATCTACTACGATCCTAGATCCCTTCCTGCAGTACTCTTTCCTAGGCAGTCATTTCCCATTTTGTATGTGTGCAATTGATTGTTCCTTCCTAAGTGAAGTACTCTGTATTTTTCCTTATCAAAATGTGGTCTGTCCTACATGTAGTGTCACAGGTGAGATTTTTTCACTGATAAGTTAGACCTACAAACCCTTAATGTGGACTCACTTACACTGGTACAAAGATACCTTGTACTGGTATAGCTTAGTCCCCTTCCCATATGGGAGTACATTATATGAGAGTATAAGCACATTTATAGCTGTATAACTGCTTCTAACCTAACTCTACTGCTTTAACTAAATGATTTGTATTGCTGGTATCTCTGACCATAGCTAGAATACATATTTACCTATGGGTAACTAGCATCAGTGAGCCAAACTCATCCCTGTAACTATGGTAAAGTCTAATGGGCATGAGTTTGTCTTGGTATTTTCTTCATTCATTGATAACACATAATAAAATTCAAGTGCCTATGCAGTGACCTACACAATAATAATTAATAATTTTCTGGTTTAATATTTCTTAATTGGGTAAATATTTGTTTCCAAATTGGAAGTGGTCAATTTTTATTACACAATTACAACTATGCATGTGAAATGATTATTGTCTGCATTGCTCTTTTAAAAACTGAGAATGACAAATGAAACCAAGAT
Source organism: Mauremys mutica (assembly GCF_020497125.1). NCBI lineage: Eukaryota > Metazoa > Chordata > Testudines > Geoemydidae > Mauremys > Mauremys mutica. The sequence goes on from NC_059085.1 coordinate 32,817,356, forward strand.
TTACTATACGGCAAGAGAAGCAACAAAATAGAGAACTGAAGGGGAGAAAAAGCATGTGTTGAAGGGGCGTTAAGATTGGACACCAACACAGCCTTACCGCACAGGCAAAAGGAAGCACTCTGGCATCATTAGCACCACTGGAGTTGTGGGAGAGTAATACTGTATTCCACTATGCAAAAGGTTCTGTACATACAGTAAAATTACATTATCCAGAAACTACTACTCTGGCTCTGCAGCTATGTAATCATAGGGGGCTCTAATTTGGCATACTAGAGAAAGTACCTTATTAAGAAATGATGCTGCAAGACTAGCTCAAAGTTTTTTTCCCCAGACACTGAAAGCTGCAAAGCAGGAGATTTAGTTAAGAAAGCATGCTTACCTAGGAGACCTAGGCTAGGTGTTCTGCTGCCCGTATTTTATTTTGCTTTGGTTAGCAATTTCTCCTTTCCTTTATTGTTTATGTTCTTGTTTGTGTCTAAGTAAGTGTGTAAGTGTCTCCTAGCTGAAAAAGAAAAGGAAAAATACAGCTTGCAAACTATGGGCATGATCTAAAGTCTGTTGGAATCAATTAGCATCTTTCTATTGATTTTAATGGGTTTTGGATTATTTGTATCATTGACAATAAGTGATGTGGCAGGCAGACAGACTTGTTCAAAACAGATCTTTATTAAGCGTGCTGAACAGCCAGTATTAAATTCGGGGAGTCTAGACTTTGACAACCAGAATTCTGGACCAGCTTCAAAGCTGTTTGAAAAACTCCCGACAGAACCGTTTTCCATCAGAAAATGATGTGATGAAATCAAAACCTTTTCTGGGAGCATATTGATTTCATCAACATTTTGGTGAAAAAATGATTGAAACATTTTGATATGGTCAAAATGATTCATTTTGATTTTATTGCTTCAACTTTTCTATTATATAATATGTACTTTAATTTTATGATGGAACAGTCAAAATGATAAAGGCATAAAGAAGTGCTTGAACCTTATCAAAATGAAATATTTCAATACCTGGTTTTGATATTTACAAAACTTTTTTTTTTCTTCAAAAAATGCATTTCAAAGGAAATTTGAAATTTCCAGGTTTTGGGATAAAAGGAAATTTCAAAATATCAGAATTTTCCATGGAATTCAAATTATGAGTTTCAACCATTGCTACTCAGCTTGCATTCCTGAGCCCCCTGCTGGCATACTGGACTTGGTCCCTTCTGAAATCTGACCCTCTTTCTGAAGTTCCACCTATTATACTATGGGCTTGATCCTGCAAACATGGATTTGCTGCCAAACTCAGGATTGAGCCCTAAGAGCCTAAAGCACTTTTCTTTTATTTTACTAAAATGAAAGTTTAAAAAGATTACATTAATTGTTGTTCAACATTTAGATCCTCAGATCTATGTAACTTATTTAGGGGTAAGGCCATCAAAGTCAATGGAGTTCAGTCAATGTAAGACTGGCATGAGAGTAAAATCAGAACCTTAGCTTTTTTGTTGGGAAGAAATGTTAAACAGTGTTGTATATTTTCCTTTTCTTTAGTCAGCAGAGGGGAGGCTTTGTTTGTTTTGTATGCCTTAGGAAAGCTGTGTTTCAGGACCTCTAGGGCAGCAGTTACTAAACCTGTTAAGAAATGCCTGGCATGATCTACACAGAGAGAACCAGCTGAAACGCCCAACAACAAATTAAAGTGGTCCTACAAAAAAAAAAAAGGATGTTACATATTATTGAGCCCCGTCTACTGCCACTGTATAAATTGTTTACATTAATACCGGTACTGAGCACTTTTGTCACAAAACCTATTTCTCAATAACTCTAAATACTGATCAAGTCTCCCTCCATACGTGATATTCTGCTTTCCCACAAATACCATGGCCAAATTCATCCCTAGTGTAACTCTCTAAATTTAATGGTAATTTAAATTAAAGGTCATGCTGTAACAGTGGCAAGAGAAAGAGGCAAAGCTTGAATGTAAGATTGAGAGTCAGAGACTCACAAATTGTCTACCCTGTCTTCCAGTGTGACCTTGGGAAATTAACTTCTTGTATTCCCGTGATGAAAATTTAGGTCTTCCCATCTCTCCCTCAATTTTGTCATCTGCAAAATAGAAAGAGCAATCAGTATTTCCAACACAGGCGTTTTGTGAGGATTCACTTGCAAATATTCCTAAATAGCTTCCAAAATAAAAGTGGTAAGGACTGAATTCCATATTCTAAGGACAATCTGTAGTTACATCTGTATTTTGCAGTGTAGATTGACATCTATAACTTGCAGTCCTTACTCAGGCAAAACGTCCATTGATTGCAATGAGAATTTTTCCGTAGTGAGAATTGCAGGATTTGACCCATTTATAACAAAAATATGCCCATCCATTCAAATACATGTTGGCGATATAATTTGCCTCATTTATTGGTGAAAAGCACCTCCAGTTGAGAGCCACAAAGGTATTTATGTTCCCAAATTCCACAATGGAAGGAACCTACATAATTTTGTGGATCTGGCCTTTCCTCTCAGGAGAGAATGAAAGAATTTGCCAGATTCTTGATGTATTTTATGTGTGTGAACAGAGGATTAGTATTCTGCAATAAATATTTGCTCTGGATTATAAAACTTTCAATAGAAGTGAACAGTGCCCCAATATAATATTTTTAAAATCCTCCATGAGGCACAAGAGACTCCTTTAATGGCTAATTCATATCTGTGGACATTGTATAAAACAGTTACATTTTTACTCATATTAAATATTGATGGTATATGTTTTGCAATTTCATGAAAAAATTGACTGCAATAATCTCCTTCTGGTCTCATAAAATAAACAAAAACCAAACCAAAACAAAGAAGCCCCCGCAAATGACTTATTCTTGCCTCTGGCTGAAATTTGACGGTTGACTTATTCTGGATGAAACAGCCTCCCCCCACTCCCCGCCACAGAAAGCAAACCCAGGGCATGATTTGTTCCCTGAGTGCTACCGGCAGAATTGGGAGCTGCAAGCTCCCTGCAGTGCGAGGTCTGTCTGATGTGGGTGGAGGGTGTTTGTAGCATTGCTAGTGGTCCGCAACCCCAGCTTTGCCAAGGGAGCCCAGAGCCATCCATTGGGTGGGACTGACTGGGTAGAGCCAGGACATACAGGAGACTTTTCAGAAGGGCTTGTCTTTGCTGGAAAGTTAACTTGAGTGTTGCCCCAAACTCAAGTCCCGTCCACACACAAAAACCCTTAACTGGAGAGTAATGGTGCTTTTCATTTAAATTGGCTCACGTGAGAAGGGCTTGAGGATGAAACTCTAGTGAGCACAACTTGACCACTTGCTAATATGACCACACTATACTGTGGACTCTGGCTAGGGTCATTAAAGTGATGCTAGTCCTCCAATGCCTTTCTGCCATTCCGAAAAGTTCTCCCACAATTCACTTGGAAAAAAGTCATAGAGCAGCTCAGCTTACAGCAGTGCTGCACCTTTAAGGCTTTGTCTGTGCTACGAGCTGGGGTGTGATTGCCAGCTCACAGTCACACACTAGCGCTAGCTCTCATCTCATAGTAGCATAGCCACGGTAGCACAGATCGCGGCAGCACAGGCTAGCCGTGCCGAGTGCAAACCCACCTGAAATCTACGGGAATGTATATAGCACAGCTAAGACATACCACCGCTGCTACTGCCCATTCTACCATGCCTACCCTGCTATTGATGCTCACTCTAGCTCAATGAGACTATTGTGACTTGTGTGTCTGTGATAAAAACTGTTTACATCACTCAACCAGGGGTCTTGTGTTCTTCTGGCCTCTGCCTTTTGCTGATGAAAAACAGGTGCTGGAGAAAACTAAAGTTCAGCACATTGAGGCAACGTTAGCAACGCGTCTGTCTCCCAGAGACCCCCAAAACCATCTGCCATCAACCGATAACTCAACAAGACAGCTGGAGGTGGAAGGAGCAGACTTCCTGATTTTATTGGTATTGTTGTCTATGAGTAGAGGGAAGATGAGAAAGTGACAGTGCGGTACTCAAGAGAGGTGTGTGTCAAGGGGTACACTTAATAAAATAATTCAACAGGTGCAACATGTAGCAGAATCACTTTAAGAAAAGCTTAAATGAATGATAGCAACTGCAATATGTAGGTATTATGCCCTGGTGACCATGGACACAAGAAATGGTTCAATGCAGTCTGCTCCTGTGGCCTTTGGGCTCTAATTGACCACCTAGTGCATAATAATTCTGTAAATATCCAAAACATGCTATGCAGTGGCACTAACCCAGAGGGTGCAATTTTATTGAAGGCTTCATGCCTGTCTTTGCATTATTATGCTGCTGTGGCCTTCTAAGCATAACATTTAAAATGAATGGACTCCACACTGTGTGGGATTTACCTGTAAACTGTCATTTCTATTTATGCAAACAGTCATGACGCTTAAAGAGAATTGACTCTATTGCTGATGGAATACTGCTGCATCCACAGGTACAAATCACTGGCTTCTGAGTCTAATTTTAAGACTCCAACTGTTTTTAAAAGTAGATTTAAAAGTAGAATTTTGAAACATGAAGCCAAATTTTCAAAAGGTCCATGTGTTTGGTAACCCGCTGAAAACGTGAATGTCTCCATAATGTGTATATTTTATGGATTTCATGCACTGTCACTCAGGCACTTCATTGCTCACATGTTTTTGTGTGTGCAATTTAGAAAGTCAGGCCCAATATGTCAGAAATGTAAGTTGACCTTTAATCTGCTATTAAACTGGTGTTTATATGTGCCCATGTTAGGTATTGCACATGCAAAGGATGGGCTGTAAACCGCTAACAAATCAGAATGGCGGATCTTACTCACTCAGCACTCGTTCTGCCCAGGTGTTAGTGATGATGGAAGGTCAGGGGCAGGAAAGAATCAAGTCACTTTTTCAATTAAAACTATAAAAAAATCCGTGCAAAATTTCAACTTTTCATCAAAAAAACCAAACCTGATTTTTTTTTTCCAGAAATTTTGCTTAGCAGGAAACATTGACTTTTTCTTCTATTTTGGGACCAAAGGAAATTTTAAAATGTGGGAATGTCCTGTAGAATAGAAATTCAGCCAGCTCCAGTTTAAACATTTGTTAATGATAAGTGTGTTTGAGATGTGAAAGAAGAGTGAGCAGAGTATCTTTATGTCAGCCATTCACTATAAGCCAAACTGGGGTATTCATATTACTGGCATCACGGAGCAGGGGGAAATCTGGAAGAGGTACATCTCCCTCACCTACCCAGTGGGGTGGGGGAGAAGAGGGAGAGTGCACATCAAACCTGTCCCTAGGAGGATGGAGTGTGTGTTCCACTCTGTTACTGGCCAGATCCTTTCCTCCCCCTTCAGAATGACTGCAGCCCTGGGGTGCTAGCAGTCAGACATCTCTGCAAGCAGCAAAGCCTATAAGGCACCTTGGCCATGCACAAAGGATGGAAGGGTTGAGGCTTCCTTGTGTCCTCTCCCCCACCTGCATATGTGCGCAACAGCTAGGTACAAGCTGCCAGAGACAACTTGTACCTGCTGATAGTGGTGGGAGAGGCACAATTTAAAGGTTCAGCCGCTCCCAAAACAGCTTGAGTCACACCCCCCACCAGAAAGTCCCCCCACCCTTAGTCTCCCCTCCCAGAAAGCAATAGTCCCCACTTGCAGCTCCCAGCTGTTCCTCCTACCTCTTCCTGCTGGGCACGTCTCACCGGCTCTGGCAGCTGCTGCGCAGGGAGGGGGCCTGCTATACCATGTCACCAAGCTGGGCCAGCAAACCCTGGAAGAAATCGGGGAGGGGGGAGCATGTGACCCCCTCACACATTGCCTCTGCCTCCATATATATTAATTCATCCATTTTCTCTAACTTGCAGTGTTTTGTGGTTGTTTTTTTTTTTTTTAATCTACACTAGTATTGCAGTGACAAAGAGTCCTGTGGCAGCTTATAGACCAGGGGTCGGCAACCTCTGGCACGCGGCTTGCCAGGGTAAGCACCCTGGCAGGCTGGGCCACTTTGTTTACCTGCCGCATCATCAGGTTCGACCGATCGCGGCTTCCACTGGCGCGGTTCGCCATCCCAGGCCAATGGGGGGGGGGAAGCGGCACGGGTGAGGGATGTGCTGGCCGCGGCTTCCCGCCTCCCCATCTGACGTGGCAGATAAACAAACTGGCCTGGCTCACCAGGGTGCTTACCCTGGCGAGCCGCGTGCCAGAGGTTGCCGATCCCTGTTATAGACTAACAGACATATTGGAGCAGTCTATAAGGTGCCACAGGACTCTTTGTCGCTTTTTTTTACAGATCTAGACTAACACGGCTACCCCTCTAGTATTGCAGTGTCCTTTTAACTCCTTTTTTCTCTGACTGAGATCACTGGGTGTTGGTCTGCTTTCCATGTGCATGGATTTGTATAAAAAAATAAAAACTGAATCTGGCAAAAGTTTCAGATTTGTAACAAAACTGCAAGTCAAGCCATTTTCACCTGAATTTGGATTTGTGCTTGCTAAGCTCACTCTTGTGTTTATTATCCCTGAATGTGTGAGGGTGCAAGCTGCTGGGTGGCACTATGGCAGCAGATGTTTGGTTGTGAATTACTGTGAGATCTGAACGTTTTCAGTGTTTCATGGGCTTAGTAAAGTACAAAGAGACAAATCTTTCCCCGCTCCCCTGCACAATGGATTTTGTGCAGAAGCAGATCTATGCCATTTCAGTGGGGAGGAGGGGACAGGAATACCCCCTTCCTCCTTCCTCGGGCTGCAGAGTGACAGCACAGCCATCCTGTGATTGCTATTTGAGAAGGGAGGGGGTATTCTTTGTAATGTAATTTACTGTAATGGACCACGACCCCCCTGAGCTAGCCACTGTACAAAAAGACAGTCCCTGCTCCAAAGAACTTGCAATCTAAGTAATGATACTTACCCATCTTTGCAAAGTTGTCTTAGCTTGGATGAAAGGTATTGTAGAAGTGCCAAGCTGCTGTGCTCCCCACAGGGGAGGCTTGGTGAAGGGATTCACTTCACAGAGGGTTTGTGAGAAAGTTAATGTCTGTCCCAAGGTTTGAACTCGTAAAGCAATATAGAAATGCCAAGTGTTGTTCACTGTGAAGATGGTGATTTATGGGTCCATGTATTCACAGCTCTCCTGACCAGGATCCTACCCCTCCTGTAGATAGATGAAGCCGCTGAGAAGCATTGTACTGTAGTGGTCATAGCAAGTGAAGCCTCTGCATAGATAAACTCTGCCCTGTCTCAGTACTGCATTAGAAACATGCTGGTTCTGCTCTCTGAACAGTCTCTGTAGGTTGGAACATTTAACATCACCAAACCCAAATGAGCCCATACAATGCACTGTTCCCGCTATTGTAATGTTGCAGTTCCAATTTTGCACTATTCTGATTTCAAAACATCAGTCACACTTCTGAAATAGACAGCATCTCTACTGCTGATTTATTAACAGAGAAGAATTTATTAACAGAGAAGAATTCTGTGGAACTCGAAGGCTTGTCTCTTTCGCCAACTGAAGTTGGCCCAATAAAAGACATTACCTCACCCACCTTGTCTCTCTGTTTATTAATAGTCAATTTTCAGTGCAAGGTGCCATACTAGGCTTTTAGTTACATATTGGTCATTAGAGAGCCTGATCCCAAGACTGCTGAAGACAATAAGAGCCTTTAGATGAACTTTGGATCTGGTCTTTTCTGGGTGCAGAGTGCTAGCAGTGTGACTGAAATGGAGCTGATCGAGATTATTTTGACAAGAATTCTTGTCATTAAAATTGAATCAAAACTGAAACTTATTGCAGAGGAGGGTTTCAACCCATTTTCCATTTTGAAAAAAAAGTTATGAAATTGTCCAAATGTCCCATTTTGACATTTTCAAAATGAACATTTCTCTCTCTCTCTCTCTCTTTTTTTTTGCTTTAAAATTATTCTTTTATTTCAAAATTTAAGTTGCTCTGTAGTAAAAAATAAATGGCTAAAATCAAAACAAAATGTTCTGATTGGATTGGGATAATTTATTTTATTACATATTTTCTATTTATTTATATTATACTTATATTTCTCTCTCTCTCTAAATAAAATGAAACAATATATATTATTTTTGGTTTGTGAATATTTTTGAGATTTTTGATTTTGTCCCAATTAGGGATGGGAATTTTTTTTCAAAATCTTGAAAATTCTTGTGGAAAATAGTTGAACTTTGAATAGTTATTTATAGAACACCACTGACACTGTGCCCTTCACCCAAAGTGGCACAATTACAGCAAGCCAGTAAGAGAAGTTAGGAGGAGACAAAATGATTGGGAGCCTTCCTTCTAACATATAAACATCTCAAGCTCAGAATAGAAACTGAAGACTTCTGTTTATTTTTTTTAATCAGGCTGCATACACGTAACTTTTTTCTCATTCTTCCTTCGCATCTTAAATCTTTGAAGTTGGCATCATTTAAATTACTCAGTGCCGCATTCTTTTAAGAGAAATTATATCATAGCTAAGAAATAGTGACAAAAGCTGGATATAGTACTCTATGTGAAGTCTAACCAGTTCCTTGCAAAGCTATAAACACCACCTGCTTTGATTCCCATTGTATTATTTCATCTCACATCCCGCTAGCCTGTTTATCTTACTCACTAGCAGCTAAATATAAGGCTGAAAAATCTCCCAAGATTTGGTTCTGTAATAAATCCGACATTTCTATTCTGGTCAGAATACTGATGACCCTTTCTGTGTTTTCACTTCTTCATCCACCTCCTCATCTTCCTATGTGGCTTATATTTTTCTTTTAATGTTTTGATCATGCCACGTTTTTTTAAATTCTGTTACCTGGTTCAAGTTACAGTTATAATCTACAAAAAAAGGATCCCTTCTCCATAGGAGCCATTAAGAGCCAATGTAAAGAGTTGCACAGAGGAAGCCATTTGCAGTTCACAATTACAACACATTTTATTGGGCTTACAAATCCCAGCAACTATGCTACCTATTTTGTTGCACCATCTGCTTGTACCTTATCAACTAAACTAACTAACTAACTAACTATATAGATAGATAGTTAGTTTAGTTTAGTTTAGTTGATAAGGTACAAGCAGATGGTGCAACAAAACAGGTAGCATAGTTACTGGGATTTATATATATGCATTCCTGTATCGAGGGCCTGATCTAAGACCCATTGAAGTCAACGAAAATACTGTTGACATCATTAGCTTTTGGTGAAGGCATTAGAAGAGGCAGATGCTGCTGCAAAGCCTGGAGTCATATCAGGAGGGGCAAAGGTAGCTGTTGTTTCATTAGAATCTCCTTATCCTGTCTTGCCCACTTTTTGCCACCCATCAATCACCAATGATACCAACTCGGATTTTTCAGGTAGTCCCCTGTTGGCTCTTCCTCCTAATTCTGTGTGTAGCATCCATCTGTGTCTTTAGTATAACAGCACCCATGACTCCCATTTAAGCATTATAATGGTTTTATCATTACTATTATGTGATAGAATGGTCTGCATTTAAAGAGATCATTCTGATTAAGGAGGGATATCAGAGAGGGCAATACCATCATGTATGGTGTGGGAAAAGTGAATAGAGAAGTGTTATTTACTCTTTCACATAATACAAAAACCAGGGTTCACCTGATGAGATTAATAGGCAGCATAACTAATTTGTGGACATCATTGCCATAGGATGTTGTGATGGCTAGAATGATAACTGGGTTTTAAAAAGAACTGGATAAGTTCATGGAGGATAGGTCCATCAATGGCTATTAACCAAGATGGTCAGGAATACATTCCATGCTTTTTGAAGTCCTTAAGCCTCTGACTACCAGAAGCTCAGAGTGCAAGAGGTGGTGGGCAACTCCATAGTCGCCCTGTTCTATATGCTCGCCATGAAGCACTGGTACGAGCCATTGTCAGAGACAGGATACTGGGCTAGATGGACCGTTGGTTTGACCAGTATATCAGTGCTTATGTTTTTATTCACCACCCCTAGATATTTGCATGCTTCCATAGTCTTTGTTTTTTAGGAAAAAAAGGGTGCTGCAATTAGTGCTGTGGGAAATGGCTTAGAAACAGGTGTGACACATAACTGGATAGTGGGGGGGCACAATTGAAAAGTTGGGGGGGGAACATGACCACCCATGCATTGCCTGTACTTCCACCCCCTGACTCATCTCAACGGATGGTCTTCAAAGCAGGCAGCTGGAAGTGCTGGGACTCCAGCAGTGGGGAAGGATAAGCAGAGCTCCTCATAGCGGGGGAGCAGAACTCAGCCCACAGCGAGGCACCCTGCTGCTTTCTTCCTGTCTTCACTGCATGAACACACGGTGAGTGTGGCCGCGAGGGGGAGCCTCAGCCATCTCACTGTTGGGCATCCCAGCGCAAGGAGTCCCAAGAAATTGGTGTGGGGGGGGGGAGGGGAAACAGGACATGTGACTCTGCTTAGAGCTAATTGGAAATCTTTCAAGTAAAAGTTATCATCAACAGAAAGTGAAGATTTGGCAAAATCAAAACTTTTCACAGGAAAGGTTCTGTTTCCAGAAATTTTCTGTTTCAATTTTTTTTAACAAAAGTGTGTGGGTGGGTAGTCAAAATTGGAATGAAACCATTCAGATGTATGGAAACAAACTCTTTCTATTGACCCAGAGTGGTTTTTTTTCAGTTCCAAAAAGGTTTGAGATTTTGTCCCAATTTGAGATGATATATATATATATATATATATATATATATATTTAAATCTTGAAAATTCTCATGGGACAGGAAAACAGTTTCTTATCCAGCTCTGCTTAGAAACATCTTTCCCCTCAACCCTTCCAAGTTGAGAACTGGGACTAATGTCTCAGTTACAGGGCTTGATTCTCTAATGCAGGGGTAGGCAACCTATGGCACGCGTGCCGAAGGCGGCACGCAAGCTGATTTTCAGTGGCACTCACACTGCCCGGGTCCTGGCCACCGGTCCGGGAGGCTCTGCATTTTAAATTAATTTTAAATGAAGCTTCTTAACGTTTAAAAAACCTTATATACTTTATATACAACAATAGTTTTGTTATATATTATAGACTTATAGAAAGAGACCTTCTAAAAACGTTAAAATGTATTACAGGCATGCAAAACCTTAAATTAGAGTGAATAAATGAAGATTCGGTACACCACTTCTGAAAGGTTGCCAACTCCTGCTCTAATGCCTTGCACCATCATCATTGTACAAAGTCAGTGGCAAACACTACCATTCTGCAATGGTAACTGTGCTGATAATAACAGTGAGTCAAATGCTGCAATCCTGACATAATTCGGATGTGGTAGCACTTTACCATTCTGAGGCAATAGCTTTTTATATTGACTTTGCATGGGTGCAAATGATGACATAAGTTGTAAGGGAGTGGAAAAATCAGGTCTCTGACTGGAAAGGGAGACAATCAAATTTAGGGCTTGATCCAGCAGGTCTTACTCATGCAGAACTCCCACAGTGGGAACTCTGTCTGAGTAACCACTGCAGAAGGAGTTCCCTGGGTAGCAGTGGTGTAGGAGCAGAGGAAGGTGAGGCATCGTGTATTAATAGATCATTTATTAATATGTCGTAAACTTTTGCCACATTTATTATACAACTGACTAGCGTAGTTTAATTTTGTGTGTTTCGAATCAGTTAACACCACACCTATGTAATTCCACTGAAACACAAGGCAGAATTTGAACCTTAACCCATACTAATTAACTGTAAAGCATCTAAATACTTTGCTTAATTTTGTGCTATAGAAATAAATGACTCAACTAATCCTGGGGTCACTACTCAGGTAAAACGTCAAGTGACGTATGGACTGCAGGAGCTGACACCCTGTTATTATCAGCATGGCTTTTAGTGTTTCCCTAGGCAACAGACACATGATAGAGTCCTAGTGCTTTTTATGTTGTCCTTGCATCTGCATCAGAGGCAGGCTTTGTATTATTAATTTATTTATTTCTACCAGTGCCCAGCCTCCTCCTGGCCTTCAGCCTGTCACCTGTCATTCATGTCTCTCTTTTAATGTGTTGTGTGATTTAAAAAAAAAAAGAATGAGATGGAAGCTTCTTGCGTTACTGTGAGCTGTGGCTCCCCATTATAAGTAGGGTTGAGTCTATTACAACCTGTGTCTTGCTGCAAGGATGATAAAGCCTTAGCTATTTGGGGCTGAAATCTACCCCCTGATCTTCAGCTACCCACCACTTTACTAAAGGGAAGGGAGCAGATAGAAAAAAGCAGCTGGAGTTGGGATTATGGCGTATCACAATCAGCCATTGAATTTGCACAGCTCATAATGGATCGCTGTAGATGCAGGAGTTTGCCATTCTGCTATGACCCCTTTATTCTAGCTAGGCTCACATCAAGGGAACTCAGGGCAGGCATTTAGGGCTCTCCAAGTAATACTTTCACCATAGGGAACACCTATGCTTAGGGGTGGCTCTAGCTTTTTTGCCGCCCCAAGCATGGCAGGCAGGCTGCCTTCGGCGGCTTGTCTGTGGGAGGTCTGCTGGTCCCGCGGCTTCGTCGTACCTGCCGCCAAATTGCCGCTGAATCCATAGACCGGCGGACCTCCCACAGGCAAGCCACCGAAGGCTGCCTGACTGCCGCCCTTGCAGGGACCAGCAGGCCGCCCCCCGTGGCTTGCCGCCGCGGGCACGCGCTTGGAGTGCTGGTGCCCGGAGCCGCCGCTGCCTATGCTAGCAGCAGAGCTGGCTCCACCATATCTGTGCTATTGCTACAAGAGCCATAGACACAGGGATCAAAATGGAAAATTGCAGATCTGGGGCAGAAGGTGTTGTGGCCAGTGCAGACCTTTGCCCAGGTGATTTTTGAACCATAGGGGAAGTGCGCTCTTTCAGGGACTTTCTGAAAACAACTCTATCTCTGTGTGTCTTTGCTCCCTACTTATGATAGGGGGATCATGATATTTACCCTTTGTTGTAAAGCACTTTGAGATCTAAAGTGTTATAGAAGAGCCAAATATTATTGTTATAAGGACGAAGAAATTTACCAATCTTTCCCAAATGTCTGTCTGGGCCTTCCCTCCTTTAATAAGACCACAATTTATCAGCTTTATCAGAGAGAGGAGGAGGAGATTTAATTGCTATTTTGCAATTTTAATGAATAAATGCCATTTCTGTTCATCTATTTACTTTCACAATGTAAAGTGGGGGTATAGTGCCAAGAACTGAATTTCATTATCAAGAGGAAAAAGACTCTTCATTAAAACAGAACTGTTATTTCTGGCATATGTGCTGGTTGACTCACATCTGTGATTATCAATGGAAAATATTCACTACATTACAGAGACATGAGAGATGCTGACAAAGTGACTAGTTATTTTGGGGACTTTTGAGACACTTTAAGAGGATGCCATTTTCAGAGGAAGAATTGTCTATGCTTCCTGAAAATCCAGTTCCCTTTAAAGTGTGCAATCAGACAGCCAAAAATTAAGCCTCCCCCCGCCTACTTTTGAAAAAGTAGGCCCTGAGATTACCATTTAGTCCTTATGATCTGAAGAAAGACATAGCCATTTCACTATTCAGATGATTCAATGCTCTCACATGGAAAGAGAAGGAATATTCAGATTATGGGTGCAGTGGCTTGCCCTCATGAGCCTAAGCCTCAAGTTTGCCCTATACGCTCGCAGCTGGCAAAGGCCAGTGTTAGAGAGGCAGACAAGAAGCCTGACTCTGCAGGGTATATCAAGCCAGCCTTGCCTGGGAGGAGTGGGAGGATATGCCAAGTGGGATGGAAGGTTAGGACAAAACCTTGGGGCAGGAAGTAAAAACTTTATCCTACCCTAGTGAGGAAGGAGGGTTCAATGGTTAGGGTTATAGCCTGGGATTTAGGGATTATAGCCTGGGGTTTAGAAGAACCAGGTTCAATTCTCTGCTCAGTTACAGACTTCCTGTGTGACCTTCAGCAAGTCACTTGGCCTCTCTTTGCTTAATTTGTCATCTGTAGAATGGGGATAATAGCGTTTTCCTACCTCATGGGGTGAAGATGAATACATTAAAGACTGTACGGCACTCAGATACCATGGTAATGAGGGCCATATACCTGAGATTATGTATTTCACCAGTTCCCAGCACAAAACAGCCTTGATTTCAATTGATACCTTCAAAGACTGGATATCTTTCTGGAAGATATGCTTTACTCAATCAGAAATTACTGGGCTTGATATCAAAGTAACTAGGTGAAAATATATGATCTGTGTTATGCTACAGGTCAGACTAGATGAACTAAGTGCTCTAAAACTATGAATCTACTCTGCTCTTGATAGTCTATCATTTACTGCTTCTTCTATCACTGCCATAAAAAGGTACAAAAAACGAACAACAAAACCCTAGTTAGTATTTTTAATAAATGTTTGCAAAATTATGTAATATGAAAGTCAATTTAAATTCTGAATTTTTCAAAATTCTATACAAATACATTTTCAACAAAATCCCCATTTTTGCAAAATTTCATCAAATGCCACAATTTTTATTAAAGCCCAGCACTTTAAACACAGAACTTTATTGCATCAATGGGCCAGTTCCTGGACTCCATCCGCTTCAGCTCAGAATCTGAATAAAATCGAGATGCAGATTCACATGACACCTCATGAGAACTTTGCAAATTATTGTGCCACTGCAATAAATATTTGCAGTAATAAAGACACTTTCACTTTAGTGGTAATTAAGATCTTCCTTGGCTGGAGAGAAGGGCTGATATTTGTATGGTGTGGGAATGTTGCTGTTCTTTGTTGTTCAAAAAAAAAAGAAAAAGAAAATACAAGAAAGAAACTTTGATATATTTGATTGTCAAAAAATGTTGACCAACCCAATTCCTCATAAAAACGCCTCAATATTTTTTGGAAAAACTTTTCATTAAAATGTTTTGGACTTGTTTTTTGTCAAAACTGCAAAATTTGGAAAACATTGAGTAGCTCTTCCAAAGAGTGTTTTAAAACAACCCGGATGATACTGGAAAGTTGTTTCATGCTATTATGGTTGTAGTGACAGTGTGGCCTTGCGTGCACACAAAAACACAGCAGTTCAGCTAAATAGAGGTATGCTTACAATACAGTTGGAGGTGGGATTGAACCTCAAGTAGACGCACCTGAGCTAGCTTTCCCTACGTTGATTGGGTACCAGAAGCTGTGAAGCCATAGCAGCAGTCTTTAGCATGGGCTAGCTTCCCAAATAATGACCCGGAGTCCCAGGCAGGTTGTATAGCCCATGCTGCAACCCATGCTGCTGAGGCTTCACTGCTACCCCATGATTTCTGTGTTAACATACTCTTAGTTGAATCACTGCAAACTCCTGCGTGGAGACTCTTAAATCTGTTTATGTCATTTTTTTCTTAATTTGGTAAGAAACTGACTTAAGCTAAAGCTATATAAGCCACACTGTTAAAGTGTGTTCACACCATGGTTTTGCACCAGTTTATCTAAATGGGTTATTAAATGGGTTATTTCAGTTAAACCAGTGCAACTTTGTAAGTAGATCAACCTGGTGTTTCTGAAAATCCCATTGGGTATAAACTGATGGGTGTACACAATACCACTTGGGAAGGCAAATATAAGGTGCTGTTTAATACCACTCTGATTTCATTATAATAATTAGAGATGAAATTAAGCCACAGAATTTAAATCCGCATTTTGAACAGCCCATATTTGGGTGATCATAGCCTGCATTTTTGTTGGGCTGAAAAATTCAGATCTAGATCCGGGCTGAGAAATTATCATTATTAATTTATTTAAACATTTATATTGTGGTAACTCCTAGAGTCCTCAACCATGTCTAGTCTTTATTGTGCTAGGTGCTGTACAATCATATAATAAAATGGCAATCTCTGCCCCTCCAAAAGCTGAACAAGCCCTTTTGCCCCTAAGTTCAGGGAGTGTTTGAATCCAGGCATTTGTTTCAAGCGCAGCTGTAACAATAACAGTTAACCCTTTATATCTTCAGAGCACTGCACAATCACTCACTAATTTTCCTTTATTATTTTCCCATTAGTTTGCCTGATCATGTGCAAAAATATTTTCTGCACATTTTCTAACTCTTATGTAGGGTGCCTTAGGCTATTTTGTATTCTATTTTACTCCTTATATTTTTTCCACCTGATTTCTCTTGTAAAATCACCTATATTACAATTGTTCATATACCTTTTCAGCTGTTTAACTTTGTCTTTCTTAGTTTTCTGTATCCTTGTTAATAATCACACTAGTTTTGTTATTGGCATTTAGATTTCACTTGAGTGATTATAGATTGTTTCTTCACTATCTGCTCTTTAAATATCACATACTTCTCCACAGTAGATAGCCAGGGCAACAGTTGATTTCAATCAATTTATTTAACTCGTGTCTAATTCCCTAAATGTCTAGCTTTTTAAAAAAAAAAGAAATACAGTATTCCTCTGCTGTGCCATTTGGAAATGCTTCAGAAACATCTCAGATCTGGTTGTAGTCTGATTATTTCATAGATTCATAGATTATAAAGCCAGGTCATCTAGTCTGACCTCCTGCATAATACAAGCTATAGACATCCTTGAACTAATTCCTGTTTGATTACAATCATACACTTGCATTTAGCTTCAGTATCTACTGGGCTTTTAGGTTCGTCTGGGATAGAGACCTTTGTAATTGACTTCAGTTCCCTATGAAGTGTCCTATCTTCCACACTCAGCCATCCTAGATACTCACATATTCCCCCTAGTTCCTACTGCTCATTGATGTTTTCAAGCCCCTGGTCTAATGACAGGGTAGAGCAACTACATAGACACATGGGGTATGGTACTTTCCCCTTCATACTTGCTCTTTCTTCTTGCTCTGTGACCTCTCACTGGCTTATTTTAAAAGAAACCCCTTCTAGGGTGATGTTTCCTTTAAATCTGTCTGACAGAATGAGGGTTCTAAGATGCTTGAGATAGTCAGCGGGGGGCAGAATGCCGTAGGGCTGCAAAGAAGAGAGTAGTTCAAATCTTTAGACCTATTGGCTGTAAGGAAAGACCACTCCAGGGATAAATGAAAATGAAAAGACAGACACCAGAGGGTAGCTTCAGAAAGAGTATTTAAACCTACCAGGCAATTTAAGACAGACTGTGGATGATGACCAAAGAAGAACACATCCCTTTAGCTAACCCTCGCAGATATGATATGTGTGACGAATTACAGTTGTTGTCATGTTTGTTTTCTCTCAGTCCTCGGTCATCTGTAAATAGTTGGAGGCTGGTTAACGAGCACTTGTGGTCTGAGATCTGGATCGTATTTCACCAGATGGGCTGGGTTCTGCTGGCCCTGGTGTGGGTGCACCAGAGGGCTGGGAGTGAGGAAGAAGAGGGTGCCTGGAATCTTCTCACTCCTGTATCATCTCTTTAAGGGCCAGACTGAACTACATTTCCTTGGGAGCTCATGGGGATGGCGAAGAATGGGGAAGAGAAGTGGAGTCAGCTGAGATCAAAATCTGGCCCATTGCTCACTTTTTTGTCTATGAGAAGAAGACTGAGTTTGAGACAGCTACAAGAGTAGGCAAAAGCTAGGAAGAACCCTTGGATTCCAGTTCTTTAATAAAGGATTTCAGAAATAAATAGAAAATAAGTGAAGAGATGTGACTAATACAGCAGAAAGCACGTCCTCTTCAGCCCCAGGATTTCCTTGGCCCTTGCCACAGTCAGAGTATCAAACCTGAATAGACCAATGTCCTTATCCAGTACAGCAAAGCCACTGTGCTACTGAGTGAAAAGGGAAGATTTTTTTTTCATTTTAGACCCCATTTGCAGCACAGACTCATATAAATTTATATATGGGGTATCCAACAAAGGGTTTAATGTGATCAGCTCATAACTGTGTGGAGCATGCATGCTTTTGGCACTTTTCATTGCCCCACATTAAACTGAATAGACTATTCATAGAAGCTTTTCCATCAATTTCTCCCATAAGTATCGACAGAGCAGAAGTTTTCATACTCTGTGTAATTCCAAATCACTAAACAAATTCCGCACTGCCCTTATTTCTCCATGTGGTATTACAGACACAAGAGTCTTCCCCCACCAGAGCCTTTCCCCACAGAGGGGAAATGATCCAGTGGGGTGCTGGAAGAGCCTTTTCCCCCTCCTAGACTCTTTCCCTACTGGGAGGAATAATAATAATAAATCAGGACATTATGATGATGATTATAAATTCCTAACGTGGGCCCTGATTCAGCAAGGCATCCGAATAATCCCATTGGCTCCAGTGGGATTTCTCACATGCTTAAAATTAAGCACATGCTTAAGTGCTTTGCTGAATCAGGGCCCCAGCCCTGAATACAAACACTAACTATTGCCTAAAGTTCCTATTAAAATTTCTCTTAGCGTATATACGCGTATAGGAATATAGGCGTACATTTTACAGATTCTGAGCCTCTTCCTAGTTTTCTACACTACAGATTATTTTAATTGACAAATATAAATTGCCTTTTCTAATCACATTTGTTCCTTAAACTTCCTTTTCCTGTGAAGAAAGCTTATTAAATAATAAACTGAAGGCCACATCAGACTGCAATTCACCTCATCAGATTGTACCAATCCTCTTCCTTTTAACAATCACAGCACCCAGATGCCAAGCTGTTGAAAATAGTTTTCTAGTTATAGCATCTGGCTCCAGATTGATCAGGCGGTTGTGTCTGAGTCAGTTATGTGGTTAAATGGATAATGGACTGTTTTGCGCCGTCTAGCCTCCCTGAATGCCAATTTCCTTTGACTTGCATTTCACAGTAATTTATTCAACTTTACCCATTGTTGAAGGCGGTTTTGCCACAGTCCCATCTCATTTCATCTCAGTGTGTTTGTGGCAAAAAACAGAAGCTTCAAAACCATCCCACATATGGCTAGAAAGTATGTGCACCTACAAATGTGGGTCACAAGTTTTTTACTGTATTTTCTTTTTAAATGGCAGTAGTCCCAATTCTCTGCTGCACAGTCTTAACAATTCTCCTCTTCTAATTATGACCGTAAGACGTTTGTTCACGATTTCAGCCCTCAGCCATTTACTAACCTTTCTAATATGGAGATTTCAACCTTTGCAGTTCTGAGTAAAACACAGCATTGGAAGCATTTTAACAAATACAAAATTGTATTCTATGTTAGCAATAAAAACCAAAGATGGATTAAATATTATATACTGAAATCTTAGATTAATACTTTCCCCCACCAATGTTGGTGACAAATAAATATTACAATGAATTCTTGTGTGGGAGGTAATATAGTTCTGATTATTATCCCATCTCTGCATGAAACCAATCTCCACAGAAAGACCATTTGAGTCGAGGAAATAGAGGGCAAATGTAAATATGAATGGAGGTTAAAACTACTGGTATAGGTATGAAGTCATAAATTAAGTGACCGAAAAATTCATTATGTTGTTTCTGTTGCCAATTTGCTGAGCTGATACACCAAAAATTCTAGAGGCGTAATGGGAACAATATATGAAGCAATGGAAAATTGAGGAAAGTGAAGTTTATAAGAACCAGAGCTAGAAAGCGGAGTGATTATTCTGTAGTGAATTCATTCTCCATTGGCTGTTTCTACATTATGGTACATATTTGTTTATGGTTATGTTTATGGTTTATGGTTGTTTATGGCTACATTTCTATATATTTTATTATGATTAAAATAGCATTTCTTAGACTAAGGAAAGATACAGAGAGAGTACATCATGTACTTCTGCTTCTGTGGAATACAGAAATTTTCACAAGGTCAAGGAGCACAATAGCTTAATGGCAACAAAGCTTTAGGGGCTCATAGAATGCACATTCTGTTTATAAAGAGGTTAAACATTTTTCGATCAAGCAGCAAATAATGTGTAATACATTGCAATAAGTGCATTGTGTTTGTAAATTTTCTCTGCTTCTATTGTTATGATTTTAATTATTCTCTTAGTATCCCTTTAAGCATCCAGGGTTTGAACATAAAGCTTTGAATGTTTCAGTCTGAATTTGTTACATTAATTATTTTTACTTTTTTTTTTATTGTGCCAGTATTGCATTTGTTCCTCAATACAGAGCAAGAACAAGTAGTACTCTTAGCTGGAGATGCAAACAAAATCATACTGATCTTAAAATCTCAGGACTATACAGTGGTTGGGGAGAACACATTCAAAGTACATCAAGAGGCATGCATGCACAAAACTGCTTTTGCAAAATAAAAATAAGACAGAAAACTCATATTTATTGCCATTGAACCAGGATCTGTCTCTAAAGCTCAGGTGACCCTTGAGTATATATGAGCTAGGAAAAAGAATGATTAATGTGGAGTGTTACCGACATCTCATGCAACTGAAGGATCAAGTAAAAGTAAAGAGATCAGGATATATAAATCCAGAGGGAGATTGAGGAGAGTGGTAGGAAAAAAAGAGCCCAGAATAAGGTACTGAGAAAATCGGTGAGTTTTCTTTGGAACATCTGGGCTGAACTGAGACAGTGGGAAGAGGATAAGACTGCTCATTAAGGCCCTGATCCTGCAAACAATGATCCATTTTAGCTTTACATGTGTGTATTGTCCCATTGACTTCAACAGTGCTACACAAGTGCATGAAGTTAAATATGTGTGATGGTTTGCAGGACAGGTAACTGAGAGAACTCAAAGTGTAGTGACTATTTTGTATCATGAACACTATTATTATTATTATTTATGATTTGTATTGCAGTACACCTTAGAGCCTCTATCCTCTTCTGTCCTCCTCAGCATCCCACTAAGTCCTTTCAACATACAGAATCTTGCCTCTTACCACAGTGCTTTAACCTTTCCATCACACCAACAATGACTTTTGGTTGTGTTGTTCACCTCCTCCAGAATTGTCTTCACTCTACCCACTATGGTGCCCCCGCCAAGTAGCGTGCCTTCCCCTCATCCTTCAAGCCCCACCTGAAGATCCACTTCTACTGTGACATTAGCCAATTAATAATGGATAGGTAAAAAACTTTTTTTTTCTATATAGCCCTGATCCAGCAAATTACGTAAGCAAATGCTTAACTTAAAGCATGTGAGTAGTCCCACTGAAGTCAATTGGACTATTCATACGCTTAAAATTAGCATGTGCTTAACAGCTATGTGGATGGGGGCGGGGTTATTGTTCCCCTCCACCTTTTGCCTTCATCTGTTTCTTATCTTCTGGGTGTTGTAGCACCTTCTGATATGTGGAAGGCAGCACCTAACACATTATATATGCTATGGTAATACAAAGAGTATGTAATAGATATAATAATGAATAACATATCTGCTTCCCCTCTTAAAATTTTGTATCTAATGTTGTTCATCTCACCTACATTTAATAAATCCCTATAAATGAATCCCTGAGAACTGAGACTAAAGCAGTCCTTAAACCAGCAAACGATACATGTCTAAGATCAAATGATAAGCACAGTCATTGCATTTTAAGTAAACCCCCTACCGATCCTCAAACACCTTAGACTTATTGTTGATGCAGTCGATATTTTGATAAAACCTTGTATTGAACCTCTCTAATTATTCCATAGTTGAATTACAATTAATATGTAAATAGAGACAGAAAACCAAGTTTATCACATGTAGCTATCTGTACTAGCAATCAGGCTTTACAGATCCATCCCTTTTCAACGTCCCTTGAGCTCCTTGCCTCACATTTTATTTTCTCTTTGACTTTAGCTACACAAACTGCCAGGAAAATTCCAGGCATGTCCCCGTGACCTGTTTATGAATTCACACACGTTTTAAGGCTGATGAATCATGGTTCACTTGGTTAATCTAACAACTGGCAAGAGAAAGCACTGTTCGTTTAGTTGTATTAATAGCACCGAATAACTTTCCCTTCCCCAATATAATATAGTCTGATATAGAGCGATTTGTTGTTATCATTGTAAGCAGAGATGAGTGATTAATTGATTTTTCAGTCTGGGGGCTGGGACATTCCCAGGGTACAGTCAAGAATAATAATAATGTGTCCCCCTACCCTCTAACCTGGGGTGCCCTTTACACTGCTTAGCTGTTGTGGCTTCAATCCTGGACTGCTCATAAACAGCCTCCAGCAAGTGAGTCACTCCTCGCTTTGTCTGTGTGTGTGCTGCAGCCAGCCATACCTTGGGTTTTGCCAGCCTGGTTATACTGCAGGGTGACCCCCAACTCACTCCCAGTCCCAGATTTTTCCCCAGATATATATGTCCTGCACTGGCCAGGTCTCTCCTGGACAATACAAATGTATATAGGTTTGTTATTTCATCAATGGAAATAATATGCACAGATTTTGCTACCTCAGATGGTGTTTCCCTAAACAAACACACTGGATCAGATAAAACAATAAAACAAGTTAATTAACTACAAAGAGAAAGACATTAAGTGAGTATAAATAATGAGGCATAAAAATCAGAAATGGTTACAAGAAACATAACGATAAAACGTAACTAATACCTAAATTAAGAAATCATGTTAAATTCAAAGTAGAGTTTTTGTCACCACATGCTCTCAACAATCTTACTGGTGAAACTTGTCAGGCCAGGACCCCTTCTTCTGTTTAATGGCTGCTTCCTTTGTTTCGTCTAGTGCAGCAAATTGATGGACAGAGAGAGAGAGTGAGAAGGGGGTTCCGTTGTGTGTTTGTCCCTCATATTTATAGTATCAGTCTCCCTCTTAGAAAACATTTCCAGCTAAGATTCAAGAGACAGAAAGTCTACAGGGGAGGCTATTTCCTGGTAGTTTTCCCACCTTTTTGAACTCCCTCTATGTCTGATGACTCTGTTTACTACTTAAACGCAAATTAAGCAGAGCACACATTGTTTTGTTTGAGTCCTTAATGTCAACTTCCGTTTGGGCATGGCTATGGTTTGGAACATATGCTAATAAAACCATACAGTGGAATTTTATAACTTCACATACAATGTTTCCATAAATATTTTAGCAGGACAATACTGACCAGCAAATTATGAATTTTCAAATGATACCTCATAAGGCATATCTGTACAAAGTTTATTATAGTAGTGTGCAAGGTGTGAATACAGGGGTATAGTCCGTCACAATGGATGAACTGAAAACTTTTTAAAAAATTGGTTCAATTTGAACTGAAATTGATTTTTTCATTAAATAAAAAAATCAAAATGATTTTAGGTCAACATTATTTTTTAATTATTTATTTATTCGTATTTTATTTTATTTTATTTATTTTTAGTTTTAGTTTTTCATTTCAGTTGGGGTGATTTTCACCATTGGTGGTTTCTTTTTTAATGGCTACGTTTCAAAACAGACTGCTGTTTCAAAACAAAAAGTCCAAAATAAAACATTTTGAAATTTTCTATATGAAACGTGTCAAACTGAAACACTTTAACTTTATTTCTTTTTTTCCCTTTTTTTTTCCCAGCCAAAACTGTCAAATTTGACCTGAATTAGCAAATAGTTTTGGCAAAAATACTATTCACCATTTTTTTTCTCTCAGTGTATGTTAAATTAATTGTCACATTAAGCACTGGAAACAAGAAATCACAACTGAGAAAAATTTCCTTACTGGAAAAAACAAAAACAAAAGACCCCCAAAACAATGATGGTATCCTATAGATATAATCCTACACATTGCATCTTTATCATTTTACCAGACCACAGTGTTTAGGGCATCTGAGAATACTGTTGTATTTTTATAAAGGTTTTATTTTAACGCTTGGAAAAAGTGCTAGAATGACAGACATGGAGATTGACGGCATGTCTACACAGAAAATAAAACCCACCGCTGTCCCATACAAGCAAATTCAGTCTCCCAGGGCTTGGGCTTTGGGGCTGTTTCATTGCTGTGTAGACCTCTGGGCTTGGGCTGGAGTCCGAGCTCTGTGACTCTCCCGCTCCACGGGTCCTAGAGCCCAGGCTCCAGCCCAAGACCAGAAGTCTACACAGCAATGAAACAGCCCTGCAGCTTGACACATCAGCTGGTATGGGTCAGCCCTGTTTGTTTGTTTTTCCCTGTTCTGTAGACACACCCTGAAGGACCTGATTCTCCATTATATTAAGACCCCCTTACAACTCTCTGGCAGTATAACAGGGCATTAAAGTGTGCCAGAGTGGTGTAAAGAGGCCTCACTGTATCAAGGTGTAGTGTCTTTATTTTTTTCATTGAAAGGATACAGCATACACCAACAGAGGCTTCCACATTACCTCCTGTTCTGGAGGAACCACCGTTAGTGAGTGAGAGGGTAAGTAGGTTTCCATCCCTATGCACTCTATGCTAACTGCCAACAAAGACAACATCATTGCTGTGGTGGTTGAATTTTTGTTATATATAGAAACTTGACCATATGCAGCAGTACTGAGACTATCGGATGCATTGAGTGATAATTTTGGCTAAAGGTAGGCCAGCTCGAGGGGTCATGGGGGAAGACTCTGGGAGTGGCTATAGTCCACAGCTTCCTCTTCCTAGTCTCCTACAGTGCAGACAGTGTGTTAAAGCAACAGTTTTGTCCTTTGTTTATGTGTCTGAGGTTGCTGAGCAATTGGGAGTTTTAAACACCAGGAAAAAAAATAAGTTGTTTGAGTGATGGAGCTTCCATTGTTGCTGTAAAAAAATATTCAGTATAAAATGGACAATAAAGTTACTAGAATCAACTGACCACTGCCTTAAAGTACTAGCTTTGAAATTACTCTACCTGCTAATAAAGATATTTTTGAATTGCCAAAACCTTCTTTGTCTTGTCTTGAGGAACAGCAGTGGACATCCTGTGCTTTTGGTGAAATACTGAGAGAAGCTCCAGTTTAGCATCTCAGATTAAGAACAGTCTGTTTGGTGTCCTCTGGCTGATGTCTTTGAGTCTATCCAGGGTGGTCTATATTTCATACCATGCTAGGCTTTGGGTGATAGTGATTCAGTATTCAAGGATTCAATCTAAAATCCATTAAAGTTATAGAGGAAATCCCATACGTTTTAATGAAAATTGTCTCTGATTCATAACAGGGAAAGAGAAAGTGGACTTTACAGAGAGAATAATGTTCCTTTGTAGTTACTGCATATGAAAGATTCTGGCATTATCTTCCTGTTTTCAAGTGTCCTTGCCCCCTCCTCCACCCCCACGACAAGAAAGAATCTGGAAAACAATCTGATTACGAAAGGGTTAAACAGATGATTTGTGTTCTTAACAGTTTTTAGTATGTCATTCAAATGTTATATTTCATTAAAGTCTCATTCTTTTAGACCACATATTGAAAACCACTATTCTATGGGAATGACAACCTTTTGTGGACCCCTTAGACATAGTCTGTGGAACCCCAGGGTTCTGTGGACTGCAGGTTGAAAACCACTGGGATAGGGCATAGTATGGCCCAGACACTCCATACTCCAAAGGAGTTGTTGCTTTGCAAGGGGAGAGAGTGGTGAGACGCTGATGGCCAGCACTGGGAGGGGGGGCGAGGGGGAGAGCACACGCTACACACTTAATTAATATTTGTAGTAGCCATCACTTCTGACACCCACAGTCAGAATGCCTCCTGCGACTGCAGTGCATATATATCCCCAGCCCTGTGAGGCACTGCTGGCTCTCAAAGCCACACAGGTCATTGTATCTTTTTTTGTTCTGAAGGCTGCCATGGAGGCTGCGCTAACTCAATGAAAAGCAAGAACTGAGGTGAGCATTAAAATATGTCTCTACAAAACCTCATTGCCTTGAGAACTGAAAAAGACCCTAACAGAAAGAATATTGGGGATGGCTAGGATGTGCAGTGGTTTTACATTTTTGTTCCTTACCTCTAAAAGTGATAGGGTCAAATGGGTTTGGTGGGCTGTGTTTTGAGCTGGCATAAATCTACATCGATGGATTTCCGAATCTGTTGTTGTCCAGTTGTTAGTCCTTGGTCAGGGACAACCTGGAACTGCAGTAAGGATTTTGCAGCTCAGAGGTAAGGTGTTTTGGCAGACCTGTGTATGCACTTGTAGGAGCTAATCTGCGTAACATTTAGCAATAACACGTGCTTATCACCCATCACTTTTAAGAGCCTTAAAATATTACCTGTTAGAAGAAAACTATGTGCTAATTGCCAGAAAATATGGTATGTAGAAAGGTCTGTTGGGTTGGCTAATTGCCATTGAGTTCGTTGGGATTCTATTTGATGGTTAATAAAAATAAAGCTACTAAACCCTTAACTCTAAGCTTCTGTACCCAAATTCTAAGATTTCCACTTTTGAGTGCCACTAAATGTGCAGATTTTACTTGTTTTAAAATATTTAGGTTATTCAGGCACCATGAAATTGTCATTTTGATGATCAGTTTGCTTTACCCATTACTGCTTGTAGCTATGAAAGCAGCAATGAAAACAAATGCTCTTGAAATTCATTTGGTTATATACATCCTCTCAGAGCCTGATCCCAGACTTCTGGTACAATGTCCCCCCCAAAAAAATGCAAACAATCACCAGGCCACACATGAGCACTTCACTGGTATTTTGTCTTTATGGAGAGAAAAGGCTACAGTAAGTTATCTTCTGTGGTATGGCAAATGTAGATCATTTTTTGGAGCTGTGATTCCTGCAAAATGTCAGGACCTACAACTGTGTCTGGAAAAATATTCTGTGTGCTTCAGTAAGCCCCAGTTCAACTCCCTGTTTGGCACCTGCAACCAGGTGGCAGTAAAAGAGCTCTGATGCCAGGGAGAGATGCTCACTCCATAGCAAGTGGTACTAATCACAGGCCATGACTGGGGGAATAGAATGAAAATCAAATCCTGAAAACCTTAATCCCATTGGTCCAAAATCTTGGAATTCTGTAGGGACCAAGCATGAGGAAGGGATCCTCCCTCAGGCTTTAATACCTCAGTGGAATGGATGCTCATCTCCTGCAATAGGTCTTAGGAGAATCCCACATACTGTACGCTCACTGCATGCATTCGGGCAAATTAATAGCCTCAGATGGGTCTCCAGCCATGATTATACCTCAACAGATGTCCCTCCCTTGCTGCATAGGTGATTCGCCAGTGGACCTGAGTAGCTGCAGATCAAGGACCCCCTCAAAATCCCTTTGTGCTGTGGGTAAAGGGGGTCCTGAGAGCGCCGAACCTCATGCCAGGCATGCCGTGCAGCCTTCCCCATTCTTCCTAAGTTGCCTAGTAGAACTATCCCAGTTCCACAGCTGTGTGTGTCTGTGACAAAGGGGTATGATACACCCTATTGACTTCAGTGGGAGGTTTTGCTGGGGTGAGGAGGATAAAGTTTGGCCTTATTTTTTAAACCTTGAGAATTATTTTAATAACAATTAAACTATTGCACTTGCTATGCCACTGAGCTATTGTGCTATAAACCGCCTTCCACCCTTTAGAACCATCAATCAGAATATTTCAGCCTTTCTGGTAGTGTGCAGATCCTATCAGCAATGTTCAAAAGTTGTTATATCTGGAAGGACTCTATTAACAATACGATAAAATATAATCCTTGCCAATGCTTTTTTGCATCAGCACTCCAAGCCTCCCTCCATAATACTTGAAAGACTGATCACTTTTGTGACAGAATGAAAAGCTCAACTGTTTTGTTTCTGACTATATAGGTGTCTTCAGTCGTGATGTGTGCTGGATTTAAAATATTTATTGCACCGACAGGATAGTCCAAAAATACCCAGTTTTGCAGATAATTATGCCCAGTAATTACATGCCAAGGCATCTATTCCTTCTCTGATGATGCATACACATGCGGCACTCTCATTAGGGATAATCAAGCTTATACATTTGCATTAAGAAAAGATGTAGCAAACAAAAGCAAAACAAACGGACAAATCCTTTTGTGGATCAAGCTGTTAAAATATGAATGCGCCTTTTCTGAAATCATAATACTTTCTATAACATATGTGAGAATGCAGAAAGCAGTTTGGAGAGAGATGGAAACCTAGAGGGGCTGGAAGAGAGCCCAAAACGATAAAGAACAATGAGTAGGCTTGCTGGTCTGTTGATCTTGGATTCTCCCCAAGTACCAGATTTCCTATGAGCTGCTGCTTACCCCTCCCCCGCCTTGCAAGACAAGGACAAGAGAAAGAGAGCAAGTCAGTGCAATAATCTGAACAGGAGGATAACTAGAAGTACAGAAAAGGAGCAAGGTGTTTACTAGTGCAGGGGATCAGTGCGCAGCTTTGTAAATCCGAGGCAGGCATGACACCTATTATTGAGCCAATTGTGCAATGTCAGAATTCAGCATACCAGGTGATCTCATTTGCAATGCAGACTGTGCCCAGCTTAGGGGGTACCCTGCTATAATAGAGATAATACAAAGTACTTCCCTTTTATAATGCAGGACAGGGGCTTTTTTAAATCTTTTGGGAACTAGCAAGATCTATGTGAAGTACAGATCTAGGTCTGTCTCAGAGCTCTTTGTAATTCAGGCACAGATTAGTTTTGGAACAAATGTAGAGTTTTAGATTTGGGTTTCTTTATCAAGGGCCAAATGTTGCCCTCAGATGTAAATGCTGAGCTCCCACTGAAACCGATGGAAGCCACATGTACGTATTTCAGCACAACCGATGACCCCAATTGCTTTCATTTTAAAACAGGGGAGAGCCTCCTGCTGTGCAAAGAGTGGCAATGTGGTCTAGTAGACTGAGCATGAATCTAGAAGCCAGGGACACTTGAATGCCATTCTTGCTGATCACACCAACTCCCTTTCTGGCTTTGAACTGGCTACTTCACTTCTCCCTATCAGTTTCCCTACTCATAAAATTGGGGGAAATAATTAATCTAGCTAATGTATTTATTTGTCTAGAGATTTCTATTTCATTATATTACATTCTTCATTATATTATTAAGGTCTGCATTATGCTTTGAAGATGTAATTTGCTAAATATTATATCATTACATCTGACATTGCATGCTAAAATATCGTCTAACAATTATGCTTATGTATTATTAATATAAAGCCATTGGTGCTCACCGGCATTGTGCAGGCATGAAAAAATGTGGCCCCTGAACTAAAGAGTTCACAATCTAGTTACTTTCTCTCTTGTTTGTTGAAGACATAAAATATACATTCAATTTCACTCAGCCTTTTCATGTATTTTCCACGCATCTTGAGTAGGGAATGTGTTTTGTTGGAACTTTATTGTTTTCATCTTTCAAGATACTCTTGTTCCATAGACAGAACAATATGGAAGCAAGAATGATAAAGGGTCTCTAAATATCCATGGATGTTAAAAAATTCTAGGGGGAATTTCTGCCTTATATTTAAAAAGTTATTGAAATAGACTAAACAGAGGATATTATTCATGTTGTTTATTCAGTTCTTCATGTATTTAATGCACATGCTCTTTAAAACCATCCATCCTTTCTGTCAGAAACAAAAAAACAGTGAATGGGGCTAAAGGAAGAAAGGTGTTGCAGAGAACTTTATGAGTGAAGCACGTGCCACTTTGCCTGCTGGACTTCACTGCAGAAGTTTCACATGTATTAGTATTATTTACATGAACATTTCCAAATTTCCAAAGATGGGGATTTAACCAGGAAACGTAATGGTAAACTGCATGGCTAAAACAAATGCATAGTTCAATATTTTTTACTTCTCTTAAGTCCTATATCTGAATAAACTGCAACAGGTAAACTATTCAGCTATGATGCTGCACGAAGCTTAGAGTGATGAATCAGAGGTTTTTATAGGAATAGCCTTGACTATGAAAAGGGTCTTCTGTCTATCTGAGGCCTGGTCTACACTAGGACTTTAAATCGAATTTAGCAGCGTTAATTCGAATTAACCGCCGTTTAATTTGACCTAGAGGGCTTTTTAGTTCGAATTCGGTACTCCACCCCGACGAGGGGAGTAGCGCTAAATTCGACATGGCTATCTCGAATTAGGCTAGGTGTGGATGCAAATCGAACTTACTAGCTCCGGGAGCTATCCCACACTGCACCACTCTGTTGACGCTCTGGACAGCAGTCCGAGCTTGGATGCTCTGACCAGCCACACAGGAAAAGTCCCGGGAAAATTTGAATTCCTTTTCCTGTCTGGACAGTTAGAATCTCATTTTGTGGTTGGACATCGGGGCGAGCTCAGCAGCACCGGCAGCGATGCAGAGCTCTCCAGCAGAGGAGTTCATGTAATCTCTGAATAGAAAGAGGGACCCAGCATAGACTGACCGGGAACTCTTGGATCTGATCGGTGTGTGGGGCGAGGAGTCTGTGCTTTCGGAGCTGCGCTCCAAAAAACGGAATGCAAAGACCTATGAGAAGGTCTCCAAAGCCATGAGAGACACAGGATACAGCCGGGATGCCACGCAGCGCCGCGTGAAAATCAAGGATCCCAGACAAGGCTACCAAAAAATCAAAGCGGCAAACGGACGCTACGGAGCCTGCCACCACTGCCCCACCAGCGACCATGGACTCTGACGATGGGACAGTGTCAACGGCCAGTTCCTCAGCGATGTTCGTGGACGGGGAAGATGAGGAAGGGTTTGTGGAGGACAAGGCAGGCGAGAGCACTTACAACGCTGGTTTCCCCGACAGCCAGGATCTCTTCATCACCGTCACGGAGATACCCTACCAACCGTCCCCGGCCATTAACCCGGACCCTGAATCAGGGGAAGGATCACTCGGTAAGTGCTTTAACCATGTAAACTTTTATTCTTAATATAACAGGAATCTGAAGTATGTGAAAAGGAGGTCTCTCTATATATGGGGATAGAACAGAAATCCTCCTGGGAGATCTCCACGAAGCTCTCCTGGAGGTAATCGAAAAGCCTCTGCAGGAGGTTCCTGGGGAGAGCTGCCTTATTGGGTGCTCCGTGGTAGCACACTTTTCCGCGCGAGGCTTTCATGAGGTACTCAGAGAGCATTGCCTTCCCGAGCACGGCTGCATAGGGCCCTGGTTTGTGCTGGCTTTCACGCAGCATGCGCTCTCTATCTCCTTCAGTGACCGTCCTCAGGGTGATCTCGCTCGGAGACTCCTGCATCTAATTAGGGGAATTACTGTAATGTTACGCCTGGTCCAGAGTATTTTTCAAAAAACTCCGGACAGACGGCATAGCACAGACTCAGCACGCTGCTGCGTGACGAGCGTAACGGAAAGCCAAAGAATCAAGTGGACGCTCATGGAGGGAGGGGGGACTGAGGACGCAAGGTATCCCACAGTTCCTGCTGTCTCCGAAAAGCATTTTCATTCTTGGCTGAGCTCCAAATGCTTCTAGGGTCAAACACAGTGTCCGCGGTGGGTCAGGGCATATCTCGGCAATTTACGCACCCCCCCCACTCCCAGAAGTGAAAGGGAAAACAATCCTCTGTTGACTCTTTTACATGTCACCGTATCTTTACTGAATGCTGAAGATAGATGCGATGGTGCAGCACTGAACACCGACATCCTCACTCCCCCCACGCTATGGATGGCTGATGGTGCAATATGGCTGGTATCCGTCCTCATCATCAGCTTATTGGCACATGGGGCAGTGCAAAAGGACTGGTAACCATGCGTACTAGCATCTGTGAGGTCGATCAAGGGCGCCTGGCCCTAATTTTTCCTGGTAGATGGTGCAGTATGGCTGGTAACCGTCCTCATCATAGCAACAGGGGGCTGAGCTTCATCAGCCCCCACCCTTCATGTGTAAAGAAAAGATTCAATTGCCCCTGGACTAGCAGCAGGATGCTGGGCTCCTCTCCTCCACACTCCTTAATGTCCTATCTGGACTATCATAGCAACTGGAGGCTGCCTTCCACTCATTTCTCACTAACAAGGCACTGTGTCTTATTCCTGCATTCTTTATTACTTCATCACACAAGTGGGGGGACAATGCTATGGTAGCCCAGGAAGGCTGGGGAAGAATGGAATGAACAGGTGGGGTTGTTGCAGGAGCACCCCCTGTGAATAGCATTCAGCTCATAATCTATGCAGGATCTGACACAGAGCAGCTGTGCTCTCTGGTTCTCTGATACAGTGGTTCTCTAGTATACTTGCCCATATTCTAGGCAGGACTGATTCTATGTTTACATACCAAAAAGGAGGGATTGACTCAGGGAGTCATTCCCAATTTTGGCTTTTGCGCCCCTGGCTAAGAGCAGCCAGGGCCACTTATGACAGCAGCAAATTGCGCAGTGCAAAAGGACTGGTAACCATGACCATTTTATTACCAATTTATGGTATGGTAGATGGTACAGTATGGCTGGTAACCATCTCTGCTGTCATGCAAAAGCAAAAGCATGCTGCTGTGTAGCGCTGCTGGACCGCCTCTGTCAGCGGCATCTAGTACACATACGGTGACAGGCACAAAAGGCAAAATAGGCTCCATGGTTTCCACGCTGTGGCGTCTGCCAGGGCAATCCAGGGAAAACGGGCTTGAAATGATTGTCTGCTGTAGCTTTCCCGGAGGAAGGGATGACTGACGACATTTACCCAGAACCACCCGCGAAAATGGTTTTTGCCCCATCAGGCACTGGGATCTCAACCCAGAATTCACAGAGACAGATTAGACTGTGTTCATTGTTCGCCAAAATTTATCTTTGCAAGGAATTCACTCCTTTTTTCCCATCACACAGCTTCGACTGTCTCCAGACCTGCCACAGCACCCCCTCACAGAGGCTGGCAAAGATTAAGCGGTGAAAGAAAAAGACAGGGGACGAAATGTTCGCTGAAGTTAGGGGGTGCTCCCGAGACGAGGCGGACCAGCAGAGCCAGTGGAGGGAGACCCTCTCTCTGTACCAGTGCTCACACAGCGAACGGGAGGAGAGGTGGCGTGAGGAAGACAAGCAGGCAACTCAAACGCTGCTTGGACTAATGAGGGAGCAAACGGACATGCTCCTGCGCCTTGTGCATGTTCTGCAGGACCTCAGGCAGGAGGACAGAGCCCCCCTGCAGTGTATCTGCAACCGCCCTCCCCCGCCACAAAGTCCCATACCCCCCTCACCCAAAATAACCAGAAGGAGGGGCGCCAGAGGCCGTGTAAACTGTCACTGCACCCCAGCAGAGTGCTCAAGTACCGAAAAGCTCTCATAGCCTAATTTTTGAGAAGTCCTTTCCTTCCCGCCTCACCCAAGCCCCCATCCCAGTTTCATCCCCTAACTGTCTAGTTGATAATAAAAAATACTTTTCTGTTAATTACTTTTTCCGTCATGTTCTTTTAGAGGAGACTGTGTTTGAAGGGGGGGAAGGGGGTTGGTAATTTGACAGGACAATCACCTTTACCAGGGTACAGACATGGGGGCAGGATCAGCAGCAGGTCACACACACACTGCTGTCAGTACGCACCCTGGTTGGTATGGGAGGTGGTTTGCAGGTTCTGTGTGGGTGGGGGGGTACGTGACTTTGTAGCGGGGGAGGGGGGTTACAGATCTCATGCAACGGTCCCTGTCCTGGACTACAGAGCCACGCAGCAGAGGAATCTGTATCCGTCCTCCCCCGCCAAAAGGCCACATAGCCCACGCACACAGAGTCCCAAAAAGGAGGGATGGCAGGCTCCGTTGAAACATCCAGTCCGGCACTGCAGACCGCTCTGGGAGCAGGAGCCTGTCATTCCTCGAGTTTACAGGCGGTCTTTACATCACCGCACACCCTACCCAGCACAGTCCGTGTCCCAGTTTCAACCCTGTAACGCAAAGTCATCAATAAAGAAACCTTTGTAAAGTTACAGTGGAACATGTATTTTATTTTTATACGTGTGTTGGAAGTTGGGGAAGCGGGGTGGGCGGGGTATGTAACTGCAGATGCTAGTCAACAGTAACTTGGTAAAGAAACAGGAGCAGGTTCAGCTTCTCTGTAAAGAAACTGAACAGTCACAGGTCACGCTGCTCACTGCTGGTACTTGAAGAGTTCCTTGTCGCTGTGCAAGGCGCTTGCACAGAGCTTCACGAGCCAGGGCATTAGCGGGTAGGCTGGGTCCCCGACGATCACTATAGGCATCTGTACATCCCCAAGACTTATTTTGTGGTCCGGGAAGAAACTACCTTCCTGCAGGCGTCTAAACAGACCAGAGTTCCTGAAAACAAGCACGTCATGAACATTGCCTGGCCACCCGACGTTGATGTTGGTAAAACGTCCCCCATGGTCCACCAGTGCTCGCAGCACCATTGAAAAGTAGCCCCATTTCTCAGCAGCTGACTGTGGAAGAGGTGGACGATAAGGTGCGAGGAGTTGACAACGGCCATAACTGCAGCGGGATCCGTGCTCAAAGTGCTGTGGCGCCCGCGCTGTCACTGAGCAGAAAAGTGCACGAACAGATTGCCCGCAGGCGCTTTCAGGGAGGGAGGGAGGGCGTGATTGACGGTTCAATGATGACAGTTACCCAAAACCACCCTCAACACATTTTTTCCCCCAGCAGGCATTGGGGGCTCTACCCAGCATTCCAATGGGCAGCGGGGAGGGCGGGAACTGTGGGATAGCTTCCCACAGTGCACCGCTTCCAAAGTCGACGCTGGCCCCGTTACTGTGGACTCAGACAGTCGAATTAGTGTATTTAGTGTGGATACACAAATTCGACTTCATAAGGTCGATTCCACAAATTCGAATTAAGTAGATTCAAAATAGTCTTGTAGTGCAGACGTACCCTAAGATGCTTATCTGATCCTCATTACAATAGTATCAGAGCACCTCACAAATAGAAATTAGTCTCATTACATCTCTGTGAGATAGGGATAGGATATTATCCCCATTTTACAGATGAGGCTGAAGCATATGGAGTATGTGACTTGCCCAAGCTTACACAGGAAGTCTATGGCAGAGCAGGGACTTGAACTCAAATCTAGTTGTAGGCTACTGCCCTAACTCCTGGATCATCCTTCCTCTTTAGTGACAGGTAGGATACTAGATTCAATGGACCACTGGTGTGATCCGGTTGGGCAAGTTCTATATTCCCTGTGCATGACAAAAATCCGAATTTTTTTATATAAGATTTTATAAAAGCACTAGTGTGGATGTATCCTTAACCTTATTTCTTATTTCAGTCAAAAATATTATTTGTTAATACACACCTCAAAACACTTAAGAACATCCTGTCATAGAGGCTTACCTTTGCAATAGAATTCCAACAAAACAATTAGCTCCTAATTAATTAATGGAAAACTATCAATGGCTTGTGAGAATTATAACCCGATTTACTGACCTGCAGCATGCCTAATACATTTGTAACTTTCAGCCAGCTCAGCTAGAGGTACTTCATCATGGAAATGGCAACACTTTATGACTGCACTCAGAAATATATATTAATACAACATCACTACGTTTTACAATGCAAATTTGTGTCAGCTCCACACAGTGTGTTCAGTGTAAATTTCCTCAACTGCATAATGAAGCATGCTCAACAAAAATATGCACAATTTGTTACACAGAGCATGGAAGAAGTGTTTGCTCAGACAGATTCTGAGCACCATCTGGGAGACAAGTGTTTAGTTTTGCAACAGATTGCATAATTTTCATGTAGAATCTGGAGAAAAGCACTAAATGCTTTAATAGATAGTTGATTTAGCATGCTTTTAATCTTTGTTTTGTGTTGTCTTAAAGGCTATGCATATGCTTTGAATGACAGAAGTAGTCAACTTATTAGAGTGCTCATTCCTTTGCACAATTTGATTTTCCTTTTCTTCTCTGTGTGTGTGTGCATGCAATATTTCACTATATAGAGTTAGTTTTCACTGCACATGGTAATTAATCTTAGTAAAAGCCAAGCATCTAGTGCATATGTATGCCATTTGATTGATTAGATTAAAAATGTAATGTTACACTTCATACATTAGCAATATTTCAATATAACATGTACCAAGGACTCTGCTATCAGTAATAAGAATGCTTGAAGAACAACACAAGTGAGCACCTGAAGCATAAAGAATGACCTTGCTAAGAATGAAATGCTTTATGCACAAAACACTGCTTATTAATATATTTAACCTGAGCTACCACATTAATGCTCTAACAAAAGCTGTAGAAAACACTACATTTTGGAGAGAGAATAGGAGGATTTCAGAACAGATAGAATATTTTTCACTCACAAATTTAAAAAAGCAGTATGCTTCAAAACCTCAAAATTGTAGTCATTCTAGGGTTTTAGTGGCATGCCACTGAACATATCTGTATCCATCTACATATCAACGAAATGCTAGAACTCTTCCAATATGCTCCGTGTAGCAGTTAGCAAAAACACGGCAAAGCATAAATTGCAGATTCACACTGTTAGGGCCCTTGGTGAAGAGAAAGACATATAATCAAAATGTGACCCTTCATGATACAAAAGAAAAAAGGTACTCTCTATTAAGTGAGATTATCATAAGAAAACGTACGATGCTATACCATCCTTCAAGTTTAAAGAACTAGTAAATATCCATGTAGCTTATTCACCCATTTGCCAGAATATCCATACACTGCTTTGTTCGTGTTTATCCAAGAGCAAAGTGACATCAAAATACTCCTGCACTGATTGACTTATAATGCAATATACTACAGCATCTTTGAACCTTAAGTAACGATAATGTTTTCAAACCTGCTATAAACTGGGTCAGCCATACAAAGAAATTGTAAAAAATGATTCAGTAATTCAATTTAGCACTGTGTGAAAACTGCACAGTAGTGGATTAAAGGTACTGAAAATGAAGACAAGTGGTTCATTCTTAACCCCTTAAGTCTTTTGCCTTCTGCTGTTTCTGGGACCGTGTCATTTATTTCTAGTGCAGCATCGTAATTTCCAGCAACATGACTATAGTGAATAAAAGCTATTAATGATAATACTATTGTCTCTCTACACATATGCAATGAGGTTTCTAAAAGGATTAATAATGTGTATGGAATAAACCAGGGTTCATTATTAATACACATTACATTTGATCTACAGTGCTACAGATGTAACAAAAAAAAACAGGTTAGGAAAAGCACAATACAGCCATATGAAAGATGTGATGCAGGTAAAAAGAAAATAGCCACGTTAGACAAGAATAACAATAGCTATTTAAATGGTCAAATAACATGAGACATAATTGGTAGTAAGGATACATGAGATCTCTGACTGGTGTTTGTACGTGGCAGGGTAGGACAGGGGGCAGACCTCCCTATTTGTGCCTTGTACAACATGACCATTTAAACAGCTGGCTCTTTTGTAATGTGGCAGTTTTATAGACATCCCAGCTGTATGTGTCTGAAGAGTTCTTTCTCTGTCTTGGCTTTCGTGTGTTGTGTGCTGATTGCATGTGTGACAGTGTTTAGGATCAGCATGTATCCTCTGTCCTGCCCCACATCACAATGGCACTCAGTGCCAACGCTTACCTGATCCCAACTCTACTTTCAGAGGCAAAGTCAAAATGAGTAACAATCAAGAGAAACCAATCTAGAAAAATTTAACAAGTTAGATAGGACTGGAGGAAAAAGAAAACGTGTTCCTGGCAAGCAGTTGCGCTTTTGTGTGTGTGTCTAAAAATAGTTTCTCTGAATTCTTTAAGTTGGGAGTCTAGATACGTTCGATTACGTTCAGTAAGGACATCTAAAACTAATAGCAATGGTAATAGATTGAAGTGTAGTTTTACTCCTGCTACAGACTGGAAACCAGTCTTTTTTCTTACCCAGACCTACTTTAGTTTCTTAAAAAATATTTTCTATCATTAATCATAGGACAATACACAACTTTATTTTGTATACAATGGCACCTTCCACAACTAAGCCACAAGGTGCTTAGAGCTCATGAAAAATAAAATGAAATACTGACATGGAAGATGAATCAGTATTAACAAGGTAAAAAAAAGGAAAATATTTATCCATGATCAAATATTGAATTGGTTAATAACCCAGGAGGCCTTACGACTAGATATATTGGGCCGGTTGTGACTGTCCCTCATGGGGATATGCAAAAGAGTATGGTTAGGTATGTAGCAAAGCATTTCTTTCCCCTTTCCTGTCCCATGGCAAGGCCAGTGATAATGACAATGCCTGCCCTAAGAGACTACTCACTTTTAATCTGCCTCCCTTCCCCCACACGCCTCAGAGTGGGCAAGGAGCAGCACAGAAGAGGAGGCGGGCCATGACTTCTTGCATCTTTCCATGTCATCCTTTGGTGCAGGCCCAGTGCTTCAGTAGGAGTGGCCCGCCTATGCTAAAGGCTGGTGCAGCCTCTGAGGTCACACAGGATAGTATAAAGCTCAGGGAGACTCACAGTTCACTGAGGCATAATCACAATGATCCATAGGGGGATATGGCTTTTCACTGCACCTGATGCAGTGCTACACTTAAGGCAAATACACTAACCTCTTGTAGTAAACAAGGTAGATCTTTATCAGAGAGGTAGCCGTGTTAGTCTGTATCCACAAAAACAATGAGGAGTCCAGTGCATCTGAAGAAGTGGGTTTTTTAACCCATGAAAGCTTATGCCCAAATAAATCTGTTAGTCATTAAGGTGCCAGTGCACTCCTTGTTGTTCATCTAGCTCTTTGATGACTTGTCGATAAACACTTCAGAAATGTTAATATTTGGGGTAGACGCTAATTCCATGTTCATGAAAAAATAGATTGACTTTATTTTATATCTTCAGATTGTGTTTCACACACATAGGCCAATCTACAAGAAGAGAACGTTGAGCAGTCTATTCAAAGAGACCCCTCAATATGCACAAACAGGTCAATGGGTAGAAAATATTTAAAGTGACAAAGAGTGCTGAAGTATTTGCAATAGTTTAGACAACAAAGAAAAAGTGGGGATATCACCTTGTTAGGGTGAAGATTAGCATTACTACTTAATGCTACTTAACTACCCTACCATCTGTCTAAAACAGAAACTAAGAGAGGAGAAAAAAAAGAGGCAGAAAGACAGAGACTCAAGGAAGTGATAGGGGATTATGAAGCAGAGAAAGCAGGACTGGATTCAAGGTCAGAGCCTGCCCAGGCTCCTGAGGCAGGAGCAAACATCAAATGAGGCCTGGTCTCGGAAAAAGAACAGTAACATGATGGTACAGATGCTTTTATAGTGTGGTAATGACTTGCAGCATCTCCTAAGTCTTATAGAACAGGTCTAGGATGCATCTCTCCATGAAGCTAAAATTTCCCATTATGATGGTAGACGCTAAAGCTAATTTCTGCGCTAGGGGAGGATGTGAAGCTTTCCCATTGAAACAAAATTGTTAGTGATTAAATATTTAATTAAGTTAAATAAGTTAAAGGCAGACAACAACTTACAAATCATACTGCAAACAAACTCATTTCTTTACCTGACTAATACTACTTTATATTATTAAAAGTCATAATTTTTTAAACCCAGTATATTTGTGACTGGTTAGGCTTTTTTGTTTCCCTTTTACATGTTTCCAAGCTTGACTGATAACAATGAATGTAGTCAGTTTCACATGCGTTTATAGTCAGTATCACTTTCAAGTTCCTTGGGTTTCAAAGTTTCAACTGTCATTTATTTATTTTTTAAAATCTGTTTTCAATGATGTTTTTAAACAGTTCAATTGGTGTGAGATTTAATAAAGTGCAAAATTAAAATTTGGGACAACATTTAATTTGAGTGTCTCTTTAACGGTCTCTAAAGCAATAGTGGCAGTCAAAAGCTGGGGTATTTTGAAATACAACATAACCAGGGCAAAAGTAAATGGATTTGTATATAGTAAAATTACCATACATGACTAACTGCATGAAACTGAGATTAGTTAAATCTTGAGCTGTGATTTCAACTGGGGAACACAATTTTCATCATGACCCCCAGAGAGAAAGTGTTCCAGATTTCAGGGTCACAGTGCAAAAAGGATTTATGAGTAAAGTTCGGTACTAGAACGCCTTTCAAAGAGCAACTCGGCATTAGTGATTGGAACGTGTGAGCAGAGACACACCTATGGATTAATTTGGAAAGATAATCCATGGCCTGATTAGCCAAAGATTTAAATATTTGGAGTAAAATTTAACTGGGTGTCAGCATAGCGAAGATGGAGTTGTAGCAATATATTTCTCATTAGTAGCTTTAGTTAACAATTAAGCTTTGAATGAGTTCATT
This sequence comes from Mauremys mutica, assembly GCF_020497125.1. Classification (NCBI taxonomy): domain Eukaryota; kingdom Metazoa; phylum Chordata; order Testudines; family Geoemydidae; genus Mauremys; species Mauremys mutica. The sequence goes on from NC_059085.1 coordinate 32,857,161, forward strand.
TACTCTAACAGGACCAGCTGGCCTGTTAAAATAGCCCAGTAGAATCAAAGCATTGCGTCCCTTTTATGTATCAGCTTTTCAAGAGATGGCTTTTTTAGGGGCCTGATCCAAAGCCCATTGAAGTCAATGGAAAGGCTCTCATTCATTTCAGTGGGCTTTGAATCAGGCCCTGGGTAACGATAAAAATGAACTGTTGCTTTAATATTTCATTGTCATGTGATGTGTATCATTAACAATGACAGAGTGTTTGGGCCTGATTCATCAGTGCCTTGAACCATCTGTGCAAATTGAGCGCCAATGAATGAATATAAGACATTCAAAGCAGTGGAGAGAAGCAGGTTCTCTGTATTCTTAAGGTTTTTTTTAGTCTATCATCAACTGTTTTATATGTAAGAACTTATTCTTCATCTAGCTCTTCATAGCAACGAAAGATGTCTATGGAATTGAAATTTCTGAGTTAGAGCTAAGGATAGATACCTAGCTATGGCTATCATCAGCATAACCAGTGAAACCAGACCTTGTTTTCATGAATTACTTGGCACAGTGGATGGAAAGAGCCAATAATGTGGTTTGCTATTTTGGAGTTGAACTAGGGGAGGGGGAATCTAAATCCAGGTGAGAAAACACAGCATGATGCTCCTGATATAGAGGATTTAGATAAATGGGTCCAAGTGGCAGCAAACAGAAGTAGGCACTTCCGAAATTGGTTCAGTAAGATTAGCTGAGCAATTATAGCAAACAGAGTACTAAGAACCAATGAAAACCAAATGGAAGGCAGACCAGTCTGCTGTGATAGGGTGGTCATTTAGGACCACAGCAGGTGCTGCTTTGGTAATTAGGATATGTAGGGAAATGTGATGGTAATTTTTGCACAGTGAGAGCATTGTCAAGTGCTTTTGATATTATGTGGACACCAACTGTTCCAGAATCTTTGCTAGAAAGCAACTAAAGTGAATTTCTAAGGACTCCTGTTCAGGACCCGCTGTGTTCTCAAGCCTCTAAGATGTCTTTGAAAATAAACAAACAAGTAAAATGTATTTAAGAGTGTGGTTTGGACCAAATATAAATCACTCCCTCTCAAGAAGCAGTTTCTTTTAAAACTGAGAGTCAGAGGCTCTGTGCATGACCTCTCCTTCTCCCCTTGCCTCTTCCTTCACTCTCTTTACTGCAATCAACAGTCAGATCTCACGCTCACCTCACAAATACCAAAAAATACACATTTTATCCTGAGGTCTGGGAGATCTGTTTGCTGCACCGTCTCTCTCCTGTGAATTTAAACTTGCTGCAAACAAAAATCAATTTGTAGTAGATCAGTACTCCCTCAGGCTGTGAACTCATCAGCTCTCATGAGCTGAACAAGGTTCGGGCTGGTCAGTACTTGGATTGGAGACCTCCAAGGAAATCCCAGGGGCTGCAGGACTGTACTGATGATTCAATAGTTGGAAGAAATCTCTCTGGTTCAGCACTGAACAAGTCTCCCAGCAGCACGTTTGATTCACTGTGAAGATGGAGATGCTTTCTTATAAAGGAGATGTAAAATGAAAGTCCTTGATTGTTAAAGTCATATGGCACTTTTCAACTTGAGAAAGGGATATTAACTGACTGTTGTAGCCAAATTCTGGTGTATGTAATTATATTCTGCCTTCAGTTTCCGTTGGATGCAACCTTCTTCTTCACATGCTACTCTTAACCTCCTATGTAAGGTTTCTAGTTGCTGTTAAGCAGTTGCTGTGTGCCATACCAAACATGGCTGCATTTTAGTGTTGATTAACTTGAGTCATTTATATATAGCTGTGAATCACTTTAGGATGAAATGAGCAATAATGTGTCCTAGAAGTATATACAAGGCACTCTTCTCTCCAGCAAACTGGTCTGAGGAGCTAAATATTTGGGCTCAGTTGTGCCCAGTCCCCTGCACAGATATAAAAGGGGACTGGGCATAATTGAGAAGATACACAAGTATTATGCAAGTCAAGCTCTATAGTCAGTCCTAGGTTTCACAGAGGCAGCAGTGCAGGGGAGAGAGGGAATATGGCCCCGCAAGAGACATGGGGAGTTTCTGCACATCAATTGTGTGTCAGTTGTATTCGTTCATACTCCAGGAGGCATTTTACCAGTCTGCCACAGGAGTGTCGGATCTGACTAATACCACAGTAAATTAGTGCCACAATGAAGCCCGTATGCCCTTAAAGACTTTTATATGTGTTTTAATGATCTGAGTGTTGCACAGGAGTCTGCAAAGGTCTTACTAATATTGATAGCCAGAGAACCAACATCTAACATCAGGACAGAATACCCTCATTACAGTAAAAGTACCATTAGGCTTTGCTCAGGAGATGACCTCTTCATTTATGACCTCCATACATATTCTACTCTCCAAGCCAAGTCATTTTTTATATATTAATTAAAGTCCAGACTTCAAAATGGGGGGTGTGCAAAAGTGCACTCACACTTCCATGCACTCCCATTGGAAAACGGGGGCCAAAGTAACAAGCAAAGATGTGCCGGCATAGAAGTGAGCTTTGTCTCTACAGCTCAGTGCCTGAATATGAAAAACAGTTTTGGGAAGCAGAGTGACATTTAAATTATGCTGCTGTTCCTCCTCCAGACTTCTGACAGCATGTTTTCAGAAGAAAAATAAATGCCTTAGAAAACACAGAAACGTAACACTTTCAAATAGCGTCTTAATGGGCCTGATCCTTAGGTGAAGTGTTAGGCCCACTAGTGTGTACGATTTCACCATGGCTGTGACATGCAAAACTGGCACTCGATTTCCCAGGAACTGATTTGCTTCCTTTGAAGGCTGGATGGTGCCAATTCCGTCGCACCTACACAATGGGATTAGCGACATAAAAAAGGAGAGCAGATGGGAAAAAAGGGATGAGCAGCCAACTTCAGCATTGTCATAGGAAGAAGAGAGCAATGAATCAAAGAAAAATAGAAAACTAACAAGGAAAACAAGCAAATAATAAAAGGTACTTCAGGTTCAATCTCAGCCCCTGGCAAGCATAAGACACTCAGAAGTATGATAGGGAGGCGGGAAATGGCTTTCGGCAGGTGAAGAGTAATTCTTCATGTTGTTCAGAAGGCTTTACCCTCACTGACTAGTTTAGAAAAGGTGCTTAAACATGGGGTAAACTTTGGTTTGGTTGACTTTCATGAGAACTGAGCTGACGATTAAAGCTACCTCCATTGTTAAGCACCCTTCCTGAACAGAGATGTTCTCCTAAACCGGGGCCTAAAAAACCAACAACATTAGTTCAAGTTTAGCTTTTTCCATATATACACAATTGGTAGACATCTGGCAGAATCTAATGGAAAAGGTACATAACTGCTTTATGACTATCTCAAAGGACAAAGGAGATGGGAAATAAAAGATTATGAGAAAGAAAGGTATCTGTGGAGTCCTTTCATCTTCATCTTGTAACAGAACAACAACAATCATGGTAAGCAATATAATGGAAATCTCATTATACTACACACAATATACATTTTATATAATGTGCCTTTGTGTGTCACATATACTTACAAATATTATGTGTGTGTAGTGTACACACACACTAATACAACCATAATATCTATGAGCATGTGATTATAGGAAAGTCTGTTTCAATAAATAGCTTTCAATCTGTTTTTTTTTAATGTTATCTTAGTCATAATGCTTTCCTCTGTTAGATATTTCAAGGAAGCACATTGTATTCCAATGCAAAAACATACCAATAATATGAAAAAGAGGTATCCCAAGAGCACATTGTGCACCTAAAGTAGCATCATTGTTGAGTTAGAATTAGCCAGTGCCATAGTTGTCTAAATTGTGTAGTTTTGGCTCCCCTATGTGACTGTGAAGAATGGGGAAGAAAACTGGCAGATTAATCATTTAATTAATAGGGCAGTCCCACCTTGGGAAAGAATTTAGAGTTAGGACAAAGTGCAACCTTATGAAAGATGGTGAATGGTAGATCTAATTTAAGGGCATATAACTTGATCATAGGCCTGGCTGACATTATGGCTATTATAAAAGCTCTTTTAACAGGCACGTGAAACATAGAACATGATGCCATGGATTCAAATGGAGGCTTCATGACACTCATGAGGACTAAATTAAAGGTCCTCAGTTGGAACAGTGTCTTTTATTGCTGGATACATATTGACAAGTTCTTTCATACGTTTTTTAACTGTACTGTGAGCAAAGACAGACTTGTTATCTATGAGTATGTGATGTGCCATGATAGCTGTTAAGTGTACTTTCAAAGAAGAAATGGAAAGACCTGAAAGTTTCATGTGAAGTATCTTGAATTGGTGCCAGTGGTGGATCAATGTTTCTCACAAATCCACCTTATTAACCTAGTCCACTTGAGATCATAACACCTTCTAGTTGATTGCTTCCTTGAGTTAATCAATACATGCTGCACTTCTGAAAGGCAAGGCTTTTCAAGGTCATGGAAGTCTTATATCCCATGCAATCAAGCGCAGTGACAGAAGGTCCAGGTGATGAATTTTGCCATTCTATTGCTATAAAGGGTCATAGAATCATAGAGTAACAGATCACAAGGCTCATCTAGTCTAACCCCCTGCCAAGATGCAGGACTTGAGGGTCTAAACCATCCAAGCCTCTTCTTAAAAATCTCCAGAAAAGGAGCTTCCACGACCTCCCTAGGCAGTTTGTTCCATTGTCTTACTGTTCTCACAGTCAGGAAGCTTTTTCTGAAATGTAATCTAAATCTACTATGCTGTAGTTTGATCCCATTGCCTCTCGGCCTGCCCTCTGTGGCAAGAGCGAACAATCCTTCTCCATCTTTTTTTATGGAAGCCTTTCAAGTGTTTGAAGACCTTTACCCTCAGAGGGTCCTCCCTGCAGCTCCCAGCTGTTTGCTGCTGTCTCTCCCTGCAGCCACTGCTCACCTAGCAGCTGCTACAGGGCGGGGCCCAGCTGCACCAAAGGAACAAGCAGGGCCAGAAAACGCTGACAGAAATGTGGCAGGGGCATATGACCCCACATGTCGCCTCAGTCCACCACATCTCCCTAGCCACCAAATTAGTTAGCTTGGCACAGAAGGAAATCAACTGGTTTAGCATGATTTGTTGTTAGTAAATCTATGCTGCCTGCTAGTGATCACCCCTTCATCCCCCAGGTATATGCAAATTGAATGTTTTTACATTGCTGTGAAGTAGCTTCTGAGGTATCAAGTTCAGGCTGACTGGTCTATAGTTCCCGGTTCCTCTTTTTCCCTCCTTTTTACAGATGGGCACTCCATTAGCCCTTCTCCATTTTTGAAATACTCTTGAAACCTTACAGTACATAGTTAAAGGTTGTACTTCTCAACTGTGGGCCAGGTTCAAAATCCACTAAAACCAGGAGTGGCGCCAGGGTTTTTGGCACCCTAGGCGGGGGTCCTTCCATGCTCCCGGTCTTCGGGGCACTTCGGTGGCGGGTCCCGGAGCGCGGAAGGACCCCCCACCGCCGAATTGCCACCCCCCCAAATCCTGGCGCCCTAGGTGACCGCCTAGGTTGCCTAAATGGAAGCGCCGGCCCTGACTGAAACCCATGGAAAGAGTATTCTTCGATTATCTTCAGTGGACGTTGGATGAAGCCATTAATGGATAAAAGGAGGAGATGTTCAAAGAACACTACAAACTGAGAGGTGCTGGGCACCTATCTGTCATCGGTGCTTTTGAAAATCTCCCAAAAATATGTAATGTTTAGTCATTAAACCTGTTATTTTCAATAATTCTCCCTGTCATTAGTGCACATTATTGAGATTTGACTGCATGCACAGATTATTTTATAGAAAGATACAGATTTTATAGTCTCAAGAAATAACCAATATTGATTTACTCCTTGTACTATATGCTATGTAAAATTGTTCATGTTTAATCACACATTATGCATAACTGGTACATAAATAGTTTACCAGAGATGTTTTGGAAGATCCAGTGTAACATGCAGTTGAAGAGATATGAAAAACTCTAAATGCTAATTCTATCAAAATATACCATCTAATTACATTCATTAAATAGATAAAACTGAAAATTGCATACTCTGAGGACTAGGTAACTCGGGTTTCTTATGAGATAAAGGACCTCTCATGTCTAGGTCATTGGCTCAAATCTAGCCAAAGTTCATTTCTACAAGAAGTCATTGTAGTTAGATGATTGTTTAACTGACTTTGTTTAATAAAGTGTTGGTCTCATATCATTTCATCATGGACCAGTATTGACCCTAGTAACAAAACAAAACAAATCATCCAGAGAAGCAAATCATTCAGTGAGCAATGAAAGAATGCTCTTCTTTCTCACCCCTATCTGGTTTGCCTTTCAGGTTAGGATTGAGGTTCACTGGCAGATCAACACAAGGAGGCTTCTATTGTCCTTTTAGGGTGTGTTCTGATGGCAGAGGACTTCCATATCCAGCTTGGTACATTTGGCCCCTTACTGTGATCACTAAATATACTTTGAAATACATGTACTCTTACATTGTCATAATAAACTATTGGGTTTTCTCCCAACGCACACATAATATCCATGACTCTGAAGAGGGCAAACAGAGTCAAAATGAGTTATTTTCCTTCATTTATATGACCCATTCAAGGAAAATCCAAATACTTTATGATGTCAACTTAACAATAAGTGCATTTTTTATGTTTAGTAAGATGTGCACTAGGGCCTTATAAACTTTTATCTCCCAGTTCTAACTAGAATGAATGAATAACTTCTGAGTAAGCAATAGCACAGAGACAACAGGACCACTCATCCTGAGAGTCCTGTGCTTGTTTAAGGGTTGCAAAAATCGCATTAATTGATATTTTTGCCCTGTGACACTATCATACGTACTGTATTCTGATATGGGCTCTGTGTGATTATCTCAAATACATTTTAGATGTTGCTCTTTCAGGAAAACATGGATATTAAGGAAGCAAAACAAAAACCCTGTCCTATATTGAATGTCATACTGAAGAAGAAAGAAATGAATTGTGTCCATAATAAGGCACTGCACCTGCTGTTATATTTCCATGGGAGAAATCTGGCAAGGAGATTCTGTAGGGATATGAGGGTTCACCTGAACGGATGCTCTGGTAGAACTGGGACTTAAAATAGAAAATGTAGGAATTTCCATGTTGTATCAGGTCAACAAGTCCATCAAGTCTGTATCCTGTAATTTTCACTGGGCAGCACATGATGTTCAGAGGAACGTGCATCTTCTTCGTCTTCCCACAACGTAATCCTCGCAACCTCAAAAAGATATTATTAGTTATCTACAAAATCACTTCACCATTTGCAAATGCCAAGAAAGTGACGTCAGTGTAAATTAATCAGGATGATAAATTTGTCTCACTAATTATTTGTTTTCACTGTTTTGAGGGCTTATACAGGGAGGTGCTGAAATGCAGCTACACAGCTAAAATCAATGTCTCATCACTTAGTTTGTTCACTAATAATTCTCACAGGCTGTTCATAATGCCTAGTTCCGCCACTTTTAATACGGTGGAGTAGCACTACCCAAGTCAGTGAAACCACTAGCTGAGCAAGGTATTACTCCATTGTGGTAGAGGTCCTGGAATGAGGCCCACAATGACTTTGCCTATTATATTTATTTGTATATACATAAATCATACTTTCTTTGCTTAAAAATGCTGAATTTACAGAATTTATAACAAAAAGAAAAAGAAAGAAAAACATTACTTTACCAGTATCCTGGACAATCTGTTTATAAATATTATTTAAAAAAAAAAAACAGATCCCTTCCTTAACTATCATTTTTTAAATTCTCAGTCTGATAGTTATAAAAACATCTGGTTTTTAAGTTTTCCTAAAATTAAAAGATGTGGCTTGTGACTTTAGATAGTTCGTTTCTAAAATAGAAACAGAGAAAACAAAGTCTTGGTCCTTTTAAATGTGCTAAACTCCCTCAAATTAATTTGAATGAACAGAAAACAACTGCATTTAATGTTTGGTTGGGGGGTTTTTTGTGTTTGTTTTTTTGTTTTGTTTTTAATAATGTTTCTGTAGTCTGGCGTTTTTGCAGAACTCTTTTTCAAGCTTTGTAGGTGGAGTAGCAAGTCACAGTTAACATGTTGCTAGCTTTAATATCCCATTCCCTCCACAGCCTGCAAGTATGGGAAAAAGGTAACTGACCAAGATAGCAACATTTAGCAAATCACAGTCACATGGTACACCGTTATCTTATATAGAGCAGTGTTTCTCAGTGACCGCCCCATGGACCGATGCTGGTCCTTGAGATCTCCCTGACACAGTTTAGGAAGGCAGAAAACCATCCCCTGGTATCAAAAAGGTTGAGAAACAATGGTATAGAGTATAACTAACAGATCAGTGAGTGAGCTGCTCCTACGCATAGACCTGATGCTCTTCCTGTGCAGAGAGTGTGCACAAAGGTTATGTGTAACCCACATATATTCAGTGTGGTTCTCTCACCTCCTCTTGTGGTGGCTGGACCACATATGGAAGGTTGAACCTGCAACAGCCTTGGCTAACAGAGCTGAGTCTTTTTGCCTAAGCAAAGGCTCATGATTTAAACTCCAGAGGCCCCAGGTTCAATCCTTGCTGCTGATAACCCAGCCAGGGGTGCAGTGGTGCATATGCACCACTTAAATCCATTCCATCCATTCATTACCTCAAAACAGACTTAAGTCCATAGGCCTTGGGCGAGCCTTCTGTACAAGGGCGAATTCCATGCATTGTGCACGTCACTGAAAGTTTCAAAGTACTTTACCAATCTAGATCCAGGTTCACGTTAATGACTGTACTTATAACATTCAAAAAAACAATGGATGTCCTGATTGTGTCTCTGTCTCCCTGCTGTGCTGCCCTTGCTAATGTTGAAATAGACAGGAGGACAAATTCAAACAGATATAAAATGCACAGATCTTTCCAAATGAGTCAAGTCAATCTACCACATAGTGAACTTGCTCACACAGGCTTTTTCTACAAAACATGTTCATGAATCAGTTGGATGTTTTGGTGTGCATATAGAGGTGAAAAGTAAGGAGCAGAACATGGAGCATGGAAGAACTAGATCCTTCATTAATGATCATGGCCACCAAGTTACTTATGCCCAAGAGCTCCTGTCTCCTTAAATATTGCAACTGAGTAAAACTCCAGCTAGTATGAATGTGATGCAGAGGGAGTACCTTTTGCTTGCTGAGTGAAATGCAGAGTGACACAAAACATCCAATTCAGCTTCCTTTAGGGCGTTTAAAACACAGAACTCATTTTTCTGGATGAAAGGCAGACAGTGACACTGCTAGCAGCAACTGTGTCAGCTCAAGTTCTCCCAGCAGGAGGGACAGACAGGGTGGCTACAGTTGGAAACACAACATAGAAGTGCTCACTTAAAATGAAATGGGGAAGATGCAAAAGTTAACAGCGCCACTTCAAAATGGTGCACCAGTGCAAACGATCAAATGGCATAAATTGCAATGTGTGTGACAATTCTCATCAGTCTAAAATGGGGAGCCCAGTTTTCAAACTTGCAGTCTTTAAAAGGGTATCTGTAGCTGATATTTAGATGCTCAAAGTAGCTCCTTTGTCGGGTAAATACCCATTTTAAACTCCTCTACGCCAATATGAGCATTCAAGTGAGGCTACAGGCAGCTCAGTTAAGTGCAAGATTTGAAAATTAGAGCAGGCAAAATACTACACACATAGGCCAAAAAAGCTGAAAAATCACTGTATTATGTCAGTGATTAGAAATGATACCTCAATTATAAAAGTCTCATGTGGAGGCCACTTTACACCTAGAAACTGGTTTCAGCGTGCACCTTAAATGAGATTTATTTGTTCAGTATATTTTTGCTAGCAACAATAAAAGCCCCCAACTCTGCCAAATTCTACATCCTGTAATGTGCATATGCAATGAAGTCCTGTCAATAGCCCTTTCCAACAACCTTCCAGGTCTTATTTATGGCATTCAGGCAAAATCTCTGTGACTTGTTTCTTCTCCCTTCCACTCTGTGACTCCCACACCAATTCTTCTGGTCAGATTTCCTCACTGCTTTATAGATTCCAAGGCCAAACCACTGTGATCATTTAGTTTGATCTCTTGTGTGACACAGACTATAGAAATTTCCCAAAATAATTACAGAAGCATATATTTTAGGGGGGTGGAAATCCAATCTTGATTTAAAAATTGCCAGTGATGGAGAATCCACCGTGATCCTTGGTAAATTGTTCCAATGGTTAATTACCCTAATTGTTAAATATTTATGCCAATTTCTTCTGAACATGTCTAGCTTATACTTCCAGCCATTGGCTCATGTTGTAGACTGAAGAGCACATTACAAAATAACAAGGAGTCCTTGTGGCACCTTAGAGACTAGCAAATTTATCTGGGCATAAGCTAGCCCATGAAAGCCCAAATAAATGTGTTGGTCTCTAAGGTGCCACAAGGACTCCTCGTTGTTTTTGCTGATACAGACTAACACAGCTACCACTATGAAACATTACAAAATATTTGTTCCCAATGTAGGTTCTGTGTGTTACTCTCTTGATCTCACTCAGGGTATTGTTGTTGGGCATATTGTACGATAATATCTATTCCTGATCTCTTCCTCTTGCTACTTAGTTAATCTCTTTCCTTTCAGAGACCACCTGAGCAGGTCAACACCCTCTTCTCTTCCACTAGAGCCTTGCCTCCCCTTGCAGAAACTCCCTATCACAAGTAATTTATTTATTCACTGTAGATGAAATGCATTCTTGTGCACAACATCTGAAGGCTTAAGTGAGACTTAAATGGTGAATTTTACTCCTCAGTTCATATGGGGAGGGGAGCTACTTAATACATTGATGCCTTTTATGGAAAGTACACACACACATTGGTAAAATAAAAAGTTAATCTCAATAATACTGGAAGGCAGAAAGTGAAATTTAAATAGAAAATAAAGAAAATATTTAGAATTTGCATCTCAATGACTTTGAGATCAATGTTAAATAAGAAGCTGGTGATGTTTCTCAGAATAACCTAGAGATATTTCAGACACACTCAAGGCATTAAGAAAGTGATGGATATTAATATGTTTAGCATTTACCCAGCACTTACTTGTTGTTGGAGTGGTTCAGTGAACAAAGCAACTTGTGTTAACATGGGACCAATTAATATAGCAATGCATGCCATGATTTGCAGATCATCAAATCACTGATTAGGAGTGCTACAGAGGATTTGTTTTCCCTTATAAACAGAGAGAGAATTTTTCCCCTCCATACTGCACAAAGAAAAATATCCCCTCAAAACCTACCTACTGTTTATAAGGTGGAGTGTAGGTTTGGGGAGGATTGTGGGTTTTTTCATCTTTTCATAAACACTGGCAAACACTGTAGCACTCACTACTTCCACTTTAAATTTAAGGTCAGGTAAATAATGCCATAGTGCAATCTGTCGCAGTCATGTTCCATAGCACAATTAGCTTTGTGCTGAACTCAGCTGTTAAACTCTAGGTTGGCACGTAGTTCAAACAGAGGCGCAGAAGGTTGTATGTATAAACACAAAGTATAAAGAGAAATGGAGGGGAGAAAATGCAAAGGAACCTGAGCCTGTGTTAATGACAGAGCTGCTGTGCATGTGCTAAGTTACTAACAAGAGTAAGGCCAAACAGGGGGACATACGGCTAAGCCCCTTATTTGCATCTTGAGAATTGCAATGAAGCCCATGTCTGCTCAGACACACTCATTCTCCATTGATACCTGTCCCTTTATTAACGTATTACTCTTGGGTGAAATTCATCCCAGTGCAGCGTGCCACTACAAGGCCTAGTCAACATGTAAGCCCCACTTATGCCTGCTACATAAAGCAGTTGCCTTTAGGCGCCACTCAAATAGCACTTGAGAGGTACACAGCGCTGTGTTGGCCTTTGCACAGGGGTGAGTTTCACTCTCTTGAGAGTAACAGAACAGGCATGCAAGTGACTCAAAACTTACTTCTCCCCAGTGATAAAGACTTAGTTGTGCCTGTGAGTTGCTTCTCTTCATAACTACACTGGGGTGGAACAATATTGTCTTGCTGCTGCACACTGTAAAAGGACTTTCATGATCAAGAGACAAAATGTCATTTGTCAGAGAGCACGAGAACTATAGATCAGTTAGACATGCCAAGGCTGACTTCCAGCTGAGACAATTCTAGTGTAGCTTCTCCTGGCTTGGTGAGAGGGAAGCTCCATTTAGCTCACCTGGTAGAGCAATTGCCTTCAGACCACTAGTGTCCCAGGATGAGCCTCAGCTGCAGTAACATTCAGGATGCACACATAGCTATTCCAGGCACTGCATGGAAGACTCTGCTAATTGGGTAAACCCACTCTAGTGTACGGCCACCAGCTGGCAGACACAACACTCACAATGAGCGAGCTCCATTATTTCCACATGTAACTAACAATTTGTGACAATAAAACAACAACATAAGCCAAGATGTTGGCACTTCTTCCTGTCACTTGTTTCAAGCATAGTAACTAGAATTTACATTTGTTTCTTTTCCAAGGCAGTAAGATATTTTATAAACCAGACATTTAAAAGCATGCAATTTCTTTGGTCTCTGTATTTTTAAACACAGTCTCTGAACAGATTACCACTATCTCTCATAGGGAAAATATGGCACTGTTACCTACCCCAAAAGGCAGTTAATTAACACTATAGCTGACTGAAGATATGAAGAGATTTCCATATCAAGAGACTTTGAAGAGATTGGGACTGGTTTAAGAAGAGACAAATAAGGGAGGACAGGATTGAAGCATTAAAACCAATAAATGGTATAGAGAAGGTAAATCAGGAGCTCCAATTTACCCTTCCTCCCAACATAGGAACAAAGGAACATTCAAAGAATCTGAAAGGCAACAAAATTCAAACTGGCAAAAGGAAATATTTTAACATACAGCATACATAAATAGCAGAACTCATTGCCATAACACATCAATGCACAGTTGCAGGGTTAGTTATCCTCTGTCCCCTTTCTAGTCTCTCTCAATGCACCTCCACATGTCAGGCATCATGATTTTATATATCTTGAGTGGAATTTTGCAATTCTCCCACTCCTAGACCAGGACCTGAGCTACAGTACCCTGTGTATCCACTGTTCTCAGCCTGGATATCTGACTGAGTTCAAGCACCAGCAGGTCTTCCTTTGGGAGTCTGTGATCAGAGGTATACAGTGACAAAATAAAAATATTGCTTACTCGGTAGTAGGAACAAACCTATAGAGTAAGGGGAGAAACAGATTTTAAAACAATAGTCTATGTGCATGTCTATCTTACCTAAAGTCTTACCATCCCCTGACCTACTCAGGTCTTTTTAAGATACCACTAGCAGGTGCCTGTGTTTCAGCCTGGTTCCCCTGAAAAACTACTGGCTTTCTCTTGAGAGAGCATTCCTTTAAATCCTGCCAGCTTTATTTTGTTCTTCTGTGTTTGGCGGGTCCTTGGGCATTCTGAATCAGAACCAATTAGGTTTTATAAAGTCAGAGGCAGAATCATCAAAGCCAATAGTTCTGGCATTGTCTCTGTATCTCTTTGAAATGTAAGGGGATAAGTGGCTGTCTGGTGCCTCCTTCCTTCCTTTATTCCAGACTGACCCCAAGTGAGTTAAATCAATGGTAGCAGTACAGAAAACACCTCAATGACTAAGGCCATATACAATATTAATGAATTCTTACAGGGCATCCATCAGTCAGCAACACTAACCCTTAGTAGGATTCAAAAATAATTAGACATGTAAATATGGATGTTTTCATTATCTACATATATATATATATATATATATATATATATATAAAACACAAAAAGAGGAAGAAGTCCAAATGCTTTTCAATGGATCTATACCAGACTGGGCATAGCTGGCATTTCTCAGGTAACTATCAACAATATGGAGAGAGATTTCAGGGCCTAAGACACCACTCACTGACTGGAGAACCTTCCAGGTAGTGGCCAATGCCAAAGGCAGGAAAATCAACTATATGAACCCCTAGGCTAACCTCATGAGAAAATTCCTATGCACCTTACGTCAATTAAAACTATATAATATTGAAGACCAGGTGGGAAAGGATTAATTTATAAACCAAGAAAAGGCTTTATTTTAAACATGCAGCTTGAATTCGCCAGGGATAACTGTTATCTGATGCTTTAGTGGCAGAAGCTGCTTCGTTTCATTCAGCTGGTAGACAAAAATAATTATGCCTTTTACAACTTGAGGTGCATTTGTATTCCTTCCAAATAGTCCTATTACAACAAATGAAGTGCTTACTATACATCTTTTTTCCTGCTGCTTTTCAACTTAAATTTAATTTTCACATAGATTTATTTAAAACAATTCTTGATGCGACTCACACAAATGATGAATTTATGGAGGGCTTAGTAAATGTGTAATCTAGTTGAAGTTAAAATGGCTATTTTGTATTACTGTGCCTAAAATGAAATTATCCATTGTACCCAGCTATTGTGCATCCATTTAAAGCCTATTTCTCATGGCACATATTCAATCTTTAACTGAAAGAAAATGTAAAGCAAATATGTTGCTAACAGAAAAATGCATTTATGGCATTAATATTTAAGAGATTTTTAAATGTTTTTTTATACTCTATGTACACTGAAATATATATCTATATATATATATCTCTGTGTGTGTGTATATGCAGAGAATGCACTATACATATTTATGATGTATCATTTTGTACTGCACATAATAAAAATACTGTCTCTGTTCAAATGTAAATTGAGTTTCAGTTTAAGAAGAAAAGTAAAATCAAATGAGGGTTGGGCACATAAGAATATTTGTAATGAAATCTCTCTGCAGAAAAGGATTGTGACTGGTATTGATAATAGAAGAACTTTGCTTCAGGCAAAATGTGCTTTTGCTTTCCCTTTGCCTGCTCAGCATGGGAACTAGGATTCTGGCATGGTTATATAGAAAATCATCCTGTCTCATTCCAGTTTTGATAACGGAACATCGGATATAACAGGATTATAGTCAGCCTACCTCACAGGAACAAAGGGAAGTGTTTCCAAAAGGAACTGGTCATTTTGGGTAGGTCAGATTTTGGGAGCCCAACCTGAGTCACCTTCAATGGGCCTGTAAGAAGACAGGTGTTCAGTGTCTTTATGGCAACTTGAACTGGGCACTCAATCATGAAGGTACCCCCAAATCACTTGTCATTACTGGGGATCCTGACTAGGGTATCTCCTAAGGTTTGAGGTGAATAAATCCCATTTTTAAAATGTACCTTGATCACAGGGATCAGAATGGAATACCTCTTCCCCTCCCAAAAAACAAGAACTGATGTATTAAATCTCCTGGCTGTTACTAGGCTCCAGAGCATGATAAAATTTGGAATACAAATGTTCAGGAGAGAGAATTTAAATCATCCATGTTTGTGATTTTTTTTTAATATACAAAGGGAGTGAGTCATACAGTTGGGAAAGAGGGAAGACAACTTTATTTGAATTGGTTTGATATTTTGGAGAAGGCTGTTGGTTTGAGTCTGATTTTATTTTATGATTACCCTTCAATTCATATATTGGAAGGAAAGATTTATAGCAGTGCAGCTAGCATTTTCCTAACCAAATCAAGAGGGCGTGTCTTGCCTCTATTAATTCAGCTACTGACTGTGTCAGATTTGGTTTAGATTCCCCACATGGCATCACAATACTACTATCAATGTCATTGGCCTTTCCTACTTTGGAGAGCTTTATATTTGTGATATCCAGTCCCCAAATGATACTAAAACCTGAGCTTTTTTGAAAGCCTCCAGAAGTACTGGATTGTCTATCAAAAGACTCAAAAACTTTGGAGCTGAAAGAACATTCTGTTTTTGTCTTCTGTGCTCAGTGTCATGTCATGTAGATATGTCATTTTGCTGTCATTTTGCATGAAGCCTATCAAAAGATTTTTCCATTAAAAAACTTATAAATAAATGAATGTATTTGACAACTGAGTTAATGATCACATGGACTGACCCAAATTTTTGATCAATGAATCTTGTAGGCAGCTTTGTTTAAGCTTTGGCAAAATCAATATACCATTTTGTTAAACAAGTAAAATGGATTGGTGGGGGCACACTGAATTAATTTAAACATTTAATACATTAGATAAAGAAAATCAGCAGGGATTTTAGGGATTTCTGTTTGGAAATTACAAACAGATTAATAATTTTGCTGCATTTTTTTCTCATTATGCTCCCTTTGAAGCACCCAGGCAGGAAAAAAATGACCAGGTAAAATGAATGCTACATCAAGGAAAGATCATATAGAGAGAGGTGTAACAGATAAGATAACTTTGCTGAGTTAAACTAGACTTTCCTCAGCCTGGGGTCAAAACAGTAATTTTTTGTTCTGGTCACTGGATTATGCATACTATTTTTAACTCTGTTCCTTGCTGTGAAGTTGACAAAGCTAAAATCTTAACTTATCCAAAACAGTCCAAATACCTAAAAGATTCAAGTTGCAAACATAACCATTCATATGACATCTATACCGAGTAGCCACAACAGAAGAGAGTTATCTTTCCAAGTTGTCTTAAACTGTGGGGCTATCTAGGTCCTTCCCTCTCCGGTTCACAATAACGATGGGACCAAACAACAAAAACGTATTGTATTGCATTCTGCTGCAAAGAAGTTACATGGGATTCTAACACCACTTTTGGTTGGAGAAGCAAATTAGTCTATGTGGTCAATGGTTTTTCCACTTTAGAAGGCGAAAAAGGCCAGGTTTACAAAAGGATCTTAAAAATTCAGATAAGCGCTTTGTTGAACTTACAAAAGTGCCTAAGCACATTAAGGCACCTAATTCCTACTGAAATTCTCAATAGGCACCCATCTGCATCTTCAAGTGCCTAAATCCCTTTATAAATCTGGCCAGAAATCTTGAGTTAGATATGATGTATTAGAACAGCTTTTCACTATTTCACTAGCATAAAGCTGCCCCACTAGCAGAAATCTGCCCTGCAATTTTTTAAATCCAACTACATAAGTAATTCCTCTGCTGAGTGAGAGCGGGGTCACTCAGTGACATAGAACCACCAGAAAAATTCTGTTCCATTCACCATCCCAAGAAGTAGGTGAATAGGAATTTCTAACATTTCAGGCGTTAATGTTTTGTGAGACTGGTGTCCTGTGTTCAGTAGTCAGGGCAATATCATCCCTGTATAGATAGTCATTTAGGTCCAAATTTTCTTACCAGATTATTTAAAGTTAGGCACCCTGTGGCCTCTTTTCTGGAGCTGAGTACTCACAGTTCCCTCTTCAGTCAGCTGAGAGTTGTGTGTGCTCAGCAATTTTAACCACTCACTGTCAACCCACTATGTTTTAGGTACTTTAGTATGGATTGTGATGCCTAACTTTAGGCATCGAGATTTTAAGGTTTTGGACCTTTTTTTTTTGTAACTTCAGCCATCCTTGCCATGACTCTTCTTATTGCCAGAGCTATATAATACTTTCTGTAGAGCTCCTGTTGCAGAGGGCCTGCACAATGGGCTCCCAGCAGGTTTGAAGAGGAGCCAGTATCAAGACAAACATAATGTACTATACACTTGCTCTGTTGGATATGGGTTTCCTGGCAGGCACACATGAGAAATCAATGTCCTATCAGAATGTGATCCTGTGTTTTTATCTCTAATAAGAAAGCTGAGCAAGAAATATTTGTCTGAACTCTGAATTAAGCATTCCACACAGTCTCTATATTGAGACAAAGAAAGAAAAGAAACCAACTGCTCTGCCAAAGATAAATTATTATCCCCTAAGATGGTTTATGTTCCCTTGGTTATTTGTAGCCAATGATTGAAAGTCAGGTAGAGGACACAAGCTATTGAACAGATCACTGGGGACTCTTCCAGGTTTGGGCTGTTAATAATCTTCAGAAGCAAAAGCTGAACATCCAAATCAAGGATTATACCCCGAAACAATTTGTAAGCTTGAAAAATGTCAGAGTATTTTTACCAGCCAGAATATGTTTTGTTTTGTTTTATTAAAAAACATTCAGGTGGCTGGAATGCGAACAATTATTCATTCACAAAGGAGAAAGCAAAACAGGAAAATGCCAGCAAGTCAGCAATATGCTTATTTACAAAAAAATTCAAGACGTATTTTCCAGTGTTCTTGGCCTAATATACAGAGGCTTAGACTACCCAGAGCCAGCAGCTCAAATTCATTTCATTAAAATTAGGCCTTAAGGGTTTTTGTTGTTGTTGTTGATTTTTGTTGTGTTTTTTTGGGGGGGGAGGTGAATCATTGCTGTGAGTCTTCTATAAGCCAGCAGAGCACAGCACTTTAGGTCAATAATGGCACAATGAGCAATTACCTTTTTTCTTTACTGATATGGGGGCCATAGGCTACTATGGAAATCAATGGATGTTTTCCCCATTGATTCACTGGGAGCAAGAGAAGTTCATGCCTCAGATAAAATGATTTCATTTTCATCAGTTATTGGCACAATTCAAATAATAATATTCTAAAAAGAATTGTATTGAAGGATCAGTATCTCCTTTAAAAATGTTTTTAATTCTCCCATTTGCTTTTCTATAAATGCTTCAATTTTGTCATAGATGTTCTAGCACAATAACAAAACTTTGCCCTATTTCAGAATGATCCATTTCAACAAAATTATCCCTGTAATGGGAAGCCATCTTTATTCACTCACCACTGTACCCCTTAGCAGATGCAAGTATAATACCTTGGCATAGTTAGATGTTCACATTGAGAGAGTTCCCAAGTCTAGTTCAATGATTATTTAGATTTTTTAAAAGAATATTTTCCCAAGGCCTAGATAGAATATGATTTGACATCTATAGTCCCACCCCTGCCAAAGGAAAGTGTTACTAAACCATCCCTGAAAATAATAGACTTAAGGATTAGAAAACAAAAATAAAAACTAAAACTAGAAAAATCCTAAATCCTGAAGTTAGCAGCAATCTGGGCAACACAGTTAGAAAAACTGAAGCCATTTATTTGTGGGTTTTTTTCTTTTTAAAATAAAATTGGATATTACTTTATTTCTTTTATCTGACATATTAAGACCACATTTGTAAAAATAAATACACAGGATTCAGATTCTATTTAGGTTGTACACTCTTTGGGGCATGGGCAGTCTTTTTTTCCTCTATGTGTTTCTACATCACCCAGTACAATGGGGTCCGGTTCCATGAATGATCCATGACTGGCACAATACAAATAAATAATAAATAATAATAATAATGCCTTCTGTGAGGAGGGTCAGGTGAGCATCAGTGTCTGGTATCATAATGCCTTTGAAAAACATTATCCTCTGGGTGGTGAGGAGTGTGGTGCAGAGTAGGTTCCTCCAACATCAATAAAAGTGTAACATACACCCCTTCCCATGCCATTATCCTGCTATGCAGGGGGCTTGAGATAATTATTGTTGAAGTTGAATCTAGCTGGACCTGCCCTCACTTGCACTCCTTCTTATGCCTGATCTTGCTGAGATGCAGAAGGAGAAGGTAGATTCCCCTATTCTAGGACAACCATACAAGCTAAGGTATAATTTAGCATACGGGGTCTGATCCAAAGATATAAAGACTCCCACTGATTACATCGGACTTTGGATCAGACCCATAATGAGTTGTCACAGTTTATACATGGTCACTGAGGGATTTCTCTGCACATGATACAACAGAGTCCTGGTCAAGGAGTATGTCAGCACAGCAGCTGGGAGCTGTAATTCCCAGCACAGATACACATACACATGTTAAAATAGCGGTGTAAATGCGGTGGCACAGGTGATGGCTCAGGCCTAATCCTGAGACACTGCCCAGGCCACCACAGCTATACTGCTTTTAACTTCTGAGGTATACAAGAGGCTCTCTCCAATGTGGAGTCCTGTGCACTGGGAGGATGTAACAAGAGACCCTCTGATGCAGATGATGCTCCATGTACAATAGATTGGAAGCTGGCTGCCTCTATTCCCAAGACAGAGATTTGACTCATCATTGTTACAGAATGAAAAATTTAAGAAAGCCCCAAGAGAAGAATTTTCTTATTTTATTCAAATTAAGCTTCCATCTGAAGGCACATATGCCACCATATGGGATCCATTTCAAGCATTCATTAGGAGAAGAATAATTAGTCTAGCATCATACAAGGAAGAAAGAAACAAGCCCAAAGGATAATTACTTTAGAAACAGAAATAAAAGACCTTGAAACTAAATTTGCTAGGGACAAGTCTATGAAAAAAAAAGAGAAAGAAAAAAAAACTACTTGTGGGGAAGTTTGACTTCAGCTATACACTGGTAAAGGAGAAGATGCACAGTTCTTCCTATGTTAGGATTACATTTAATCTGGGGAGAAACTGGTAAACTATTTTTCTAAAACTACAGAAAAACTGCAGTCTTATATTTCAGGCATTCACCATAAACCAGGAGTTCTTTTCTCTCGTGTGGGAGAGATTAATCACTTCCACATTATACTAGAAAGATCTGCAGTTTAAATCTCATTCCTCACAGCAAATACAGAAGTAGGATTCAATTCCTTTCTCCACAGCTATGCCATGACTTCTGCAACAGACCACAGGCTCCACTAGTGGCTGTAGTTCCTCAATAGGCCATACCATGGACTTATGAGTTCGTGAATCTGTGTAGTTTCTGGCACTGGTTAAAAAAAGAGTGCCCTACCCAAGCGGTCTGTATATATGTCAATTGTTAATAGCTGATTTGCCAGTAGTCCAACCTACCTGGAAGCGCCCAGTGAGACAGACACATGGCACTGAGCAGTTCTGCATGGTGTGTATTGCACTACAGTGTTCCTTGACAGAGCCTGCCCCACTCCCAGATTCCCAGAACCACAATAGTTATGCTTCATTTGGGGTTCTGAATGCTAGCAGAGCTGAGAAGGGCAGGATTTACCCCTTAGATAATGCAGTGATGACTGAATTCCTTTTAATCATACTAGGAAAGGCCTAGTATTCTGAACCACTTGAATCAAGACAAGAAGTGAGATTCCTCTAGGCAGAAACCTTTGATTGAGACACTGGTCAAAGGGACATCTCTTTAATGTTTAGAGCTCTTTGCAACAAAGGATAAAATAAGATCCACATCACTGCATGTAAAGCAGATAGTGAAGGTTATGACAGTAGCTCATTCATATTGGGAACACTTGTTACAGTGCATTATCATTTAAAGACACGCAGAGAGCTATCTAGCATTTGGTGACTTACCTACAGTATAAACAAGATAATTACCTGGTTCACCTGCTGGAGCAGGGAGATCGATTACAGAAACTAATTAGAGACCTGTTTTAAGCAAATATGAGTGCATAGGTTTGCATTATGGGTGCTTCTTCTCTTAACTCACCACAGAGAAAACCATAGAAAAACAGTGATTAACCTTATTTCATTTTTATTGCTTCTCCGATTCAGAGTAAAACCGCAGAAAGTCAAAAGTGTAGCTAATTTTACTTTAACAAGCCAGCATATGCAAGTTAATTTCTTTACTTTACTAGATAGAAGTCACTGCAAGAGAATTAATGTCAAAATAAAACAAAGAAAAATATGCATCCATATGGAATATGAATGCAACGTTTAGTAATGTGACAAACTCTGCTGAAGAAACATGCAGTGTTTGTTGTGCTGGAAATGGATGTTGGGGAGGGGCAACTTCAACTCTATATTATTTGCAGGTGTCATCAGTGTACCAAGTAAAAAGGAGGTGTGAATTGGGATGAATTTCACCTTTTAGGCTCTGGTGACTTCCATTTACTTTAAATAAAGACCAGCAATGCCTTCCTTATTGTTGTTACCAACTGCTTCTGGAGAGTGTCCAAGGGTTTGGACTGTAGTAGGAGGGTCTGTTTGGAGGTCATGTGTAAGTGGATAGGTGTCCATCATTCCTAATCAACCTACTGTTAGCTCCTGGACTATCCACCTGCCCTGTCAATTACAACTCCTATTTATCTTCTAGGATCTTGGAACCTAGTTCATTCTGTACTGGGCCTGACATGGCACCTCTAATTTAAAAGTGTCCATAATCCTAGTGTCACAGGACCAAGGATGCTCCAGAAGCATAACACTTTGGATGTTATTCCCACAGAAAATTACACATTTCACAATTTTTGCCGAGTTCTAATGGTTAAAAAAATGCAGGTCTAAGTTCATGCACACAAATAAAAGCTGATCATAATGGTAGAGATGACGAACAATGTGGGAGCAGCAGTTTCAGAGCTCTAAACTACCTGAAGAATCATGGGAGCAACAGCAGAATTGCATAATTGGGCAGTGAGATGTGTTTATAGGTATGCCAGAGCCAGGTGTGTCATTTGTTACAGGGCAAGGGAAGAAGTTGCCCTGCCCAGACCTTGGTTTGCTGCCTTGCCCTTGACTTTTCAGAACTCCTTGCTAGCTGGTACGGGGGTGTTTCCTGGGGCCTGCAGGGGCTGTTATGGAGTACACCAGGCTAGATGGGAAGCAGAATAGTTGGCTGGATCCACCTCTGGATGCACCTTTGGCTCACTGCTCCAGACAATTCCCTGGGATAGGGCTGCCACACCAGCTCCCTACTCACTTCCAGGATGGAATGGGCCCACTAAACCCTATGAGCAGCCATGACCTCAGTAGGGAGGTGGAAGCTGGGATGCTGCTGAAACAACTTTGCCCACCCTTCAAAAAAAATTTTTTTAAATGATACTCCTGGCCTGAGCACCACCAGGGATCTCTGTATCCTTTCCAAAGGAAGCTTTGCATTGATTTTTGCTGTTCCTTACACACAGCTTCCCAGAGCACTAAGGTACAGATGTTTAGAGGTTGCAACACCTAACTTACTTGGAGACTAAGATTCATTTTCAAAAGTGACACCTAAATAGCATTAAAAATCTGGGCCTCATGCCTTCATTCAAATATTATATCTACAATGGAGCAAACAATTGCAAGCTGGTATTTATACCACAGTTCTAGTTCTCATTTAATTGAAAGCAATAGTAATGACAAAAGAAAATACATGAAAAAAGTCAACAAAAATAATGCAATCCTATCAGAGAGCCATGGCAATGAGAACAACCTGTTCTTGCATTGTATGGCCATTCACCTCTGTCCCAAAAGAGCAAACAGCAGTAACATTTTCTCTCTGCTCCTGGCCTCTGGGATCCAGCGGCAATGGCCAGACATGCCAGAGAAATACTGCAATTTACCATGACAAGATGGTACTCAAAACTATTATTTAAAGAAAGAAATCTGGAAATTATTGGATATATATTTTAGAATACAGGTTTGTATTAGTGTGAAGTATTTATGTAGTTATTCTTAATCAATCAGATAAAGGACAGCATTTCGCCTAAGCTCCTTAAACACACTAACCAATAATTAATTTCACTGATATAGGACAGCTACATCAGCTCTCAATAAAATGATTTGTATAGATCTAAAGGCAAGTGCTTTGGAGAAAAGACAGGGGTGATCATTATTCCAAAGCTCTTTTTTATTTCCCCCCTAGTCTTAAAACTAGTGAAATTATTTATTTGACAATCTGAAAATAAAACTTGAGCTGTATTAGTACGTGCCTGCTCAATAAGAAGGGGGAAAGAAAGAAGATTAATAAATTACATGCTAGAAATAGGAAACAAGATTAGAGGTGACATTTTGGCAATGTCTTCTTCACGGCAAAGGAAAATATAAAACAAGATTAGTCAGAGGGGGGAGAGGGAGAGAGTCAATCGGTAGGAAAGATGAAATTGGAGAGAATGTGAGAAAGGACTGTGAAAAATGGAGGAGTTAATTAGAATAAAAAGTGTGATAAAAGTGACTACATAGCAAAGAGGGACATTGCTACCAAAGGTAAAAAAAAAAAAAACCACTCCATGAATCAGAGAGTCGGAGAATAATGTGAGGAGAGCAATGAGCATGTACAATAGGGAGGATGAGAAAAGAGGTGCTAGGTGAGAAAAGTACATATTATTAGTGTAGCAGACGTAAGATGAGAACGTTATTTTCCCTATGTCCCTGCTAAGTTCTCATCTCTACTCTATAACTATCTTCTTGTAGGGTGTGTTTTCAAGTGAACTCCGTAATATTTATGAGTGCCCAGGAAAGGGCATCTCCCCGCTAATTCACACATTTGGCTAAGAGTGAGTTTCACCATTTGGGCCAGTTTATTTGTTTTCGTAGCACAATATGACTAGATTGCATCCTTCAGCAAATCTCAAACAGGCATACCAGGTTCACTTTTCTTCTGGCATTTTGCTGCAGCAAAATCACTTGACAAATCACTGAAATCTGTCTCTTTCTATTGCATTGAGGAGCCAGAGCTTACATCATCCAGGCTCCTTCTTCTCTTCCATTAACCCCTGGAAAACAACAGGGGTGTTCTTCCTCCGCTATTGCCATCTCTACAAACCCTGAGAGGCCTTCAACACATCCCTGATGTGAGCCTGGAGGGACCTTTCTCCTTCACCCCCACTGCTCTCTCTTTGAGCCTTTTCTCCAGCATCAGCCCTGATGGCCCCTTCTCCTTCACCACCATTGCTGCTCCTGTCCCCTTTGAGACATACAGTCTTTCATCTTATCCTCTCTTTTATAGTCTAATGCTATAGGCTCTTTGCTGTACTTGTTTGAAAAGCCTGCCCCAGCCATCTAGCCACATGATGCAAAGAAAGAAAAAGGAACCGAGAGAAGCCACTGAACATGGCGTGACTGACAGATTCAGAAAAGTCACATGCAGTGTGGTTTGGCTGCTGCCTGATTTACCCACTCATTCATGGTGTCATACTGCACAACAAAGGGAATGGAGTGGATAGAGATTGCAGGGCTTGATCCTTATTCCATTAAACAGGAGTCTTCCCATTGACTTCAATGGACATTGGAGCAGCTCTTTTATGGTGACATAAGCACAATCTCCATCCAGGGCTGAGAACTATGCATACTGCTGCAATCTACCCATGCGTGGGTGGTCATCTGGGAAATATCAATCACTCTGCCATACTTTCAGTGCTAATGCCAATGAGTTACCAAATTCTTTTTTCTTCTTCTATAGGAGGAGGATAGTTACTTTTGGAGGAGGACGTAATCTGCACATACCAATGGCTGCCATGAAAAAAAATGCACATTTTCTAACAGATCCCACACAAGGGAATCTGAGATGCAAGAGATTTCCCCCCTACACTTAACTGTGGTAATTCAGTGGTGTCCATTGTCAAATGATTCCTTCTTTAATCAAAATTACTGTAACAATATTATACCCATGTGTTGATTCAAAGTAACACTAATTACTAGTAAAACAAAGAGCAATTAATGTGTAAAATGAAAACCTTTTAATGTACTAAAATCAATAGGACTGTTATTCTGATAAAATACTATTTGATGCATAACATTGCCATAATAAATAGTTAGTGAAATTCAGTCCCAACTGAACTCAATGAGAGTTTTACCATTGATGTTAACGGGCCAGAATTTCACCCAGTATGTTTAACTTAGTATTATTTACTATATAATACATACCATCATATTATTCTACTATATTAGCTATATATTAAATATTTAATATAAATTGTATTAGCGGTATATTAAAAGTATTCATATTATAGACTTCTCTTCTAAAATGCTACTCCTGTAAAGATTATTTATTTATAACCTTTTTTAATCAACATGTTTGGGAACTATGAGATTATTTTCCTCTCCCAAGGTGGTTGACCATACTGTCTACTTCTTGCAAGGACAATTTTAAAAAAATGAATACATTTCATATTTCAGAAATTGTAACCTTCTGAACAGATTTTAAATGATAAAATGTAATAAAACAGTCTCTTTCATAGAAACATTTGGTGTGTTTTCCAGCCTTATTTGGACTCCTTTATGTAAAGCAAAAGGTTAATTAAATATATTGTTCCCAAGTGGCAGATACGGGCAATAGGCACACACATTCATATATCTTGTATAATCCCACAAGGCGTACTGCAGATGTCACTTTCCCTCTTGACCTGCATATTTTAAAGTGGTAGAAAGGGTCCAAAAGAAAAGCAGAGGAAGATATATTTTAAACTTAAACTAGACACATGCCAATTACTGTGCATACTAATAGGTGTCTATTTTTTCCCTGATGGAAAATCTTAACTTCCAGAAACCTGAGCTGCTATCAAAGAGGGGAAAAAAACTGATAGCTATTAACATGCATTAAAAATATCATTTATCAGTGATTATTTTGAATAGATGTTTAACTATATTTGTTATCCCATGTTGATCAAAGACCTTAAGGCAAGATTGTACAGCTGAATCCTGTAAAATGTTGCTTATGCAAGGCAATTTTCCATCTATTGGATCAACAGTTGAAAGAGCAACTAAAAAAATGTTATCTGGACAAAATACATGAAGGGTTAAGAGATACTGATTTTATCACATTGTGTTCGAATGTTTGACCTTGTAGTTTGACATGCACTGTTTGTGCTTTAATGTATTAATTTGATATTGGCTGTGAGATTAGTTTAGACCTGTTTTCAACAGATGTGGCTAAATTTTTGCAGCTTGTTATATATTTTACTGATGTTTAGGTGTCTTACTAAATATTGCAATATTGGATACAAATGTATCTGATGCACTGTTGCTTTGAATCAAAAATCTGTGGTGCTACAATTTGAGGACAGCAGCCTATTTAGAAAAGTTTATGAAGGATGGAAATGAGAATGTCATGAAATGTACAAGAAAAATATTTTTTTTAAAATAAATAAAATAATCCCTCTACAGCAGTCTCTGTGGTATGGGGAACCAATTAGAATTCAGAATGGAGGGGAAAGTTGTCAGAAACATTTGCTGATTTGAAGAAGTAATTTGATCAGATGATAACCAAAAACAAAAACCAAGGATATGAAAGTACAATTAACAATATGAGTTTTCAACATATTGGATATAAAGTCCTAAGAGGAAGGAATCAGCGGAGTTTGGCACAGAATTAGATACAGTATTTACACACTATATAAGATAGAATAGGAAATATAAAGACATCAATTGAATTGAACATGAGATCAAGAGATGATGGAGTAGCTAGTTCAACAATAGTCCGTCTAGTTTATTTATGTTTGTGGGACTTAAAAGGAGGAGGACGTAATCTGCAGATACCAATGGCTGCCATGAAAAAATAAATGCACATGAGGGGTATTGAACATGAGCTTTAAAAATCATGGAGGAATATGGAAAGACTTGGGTGAAATTAATTGAAATGAAGGAAGAGGATACAAAAATAAAAATTGTTCACAGATATTAATGTATGACCAAAGGTTTATACATAACATAACATCTAGCAATAAATAGAACAGCAGTAAAACAGTCTGAATACAAAAAGTAATCAAGGTTAAGCAATGGACCTTTCTGAAACATAAAACAACTGGCACACAAGGAGCGTAATGAAGTTAAGAGAGTGTAACAATGATAAGAAGAGAAAGGGTGGTAGATGAAAGAAACATTGCACCAAAGGTTATTTTGTCAAGTATATAAAGGAAAATAAATAGAATAAAATCCATAGAAGCTTTGCATGAGATAACAGGGGTAATTTATTGACAAAGGTGGTAATCACTGATATAAAATTAAAAAAATGTTCTTCAGCTAATTCTTTGAAAAGGAACATGGGAGACACCAAAAGAAAACAAAACTATCAGAGTATGCCAGACATCTATCAAAGGGAATCAGTTTCACATCAGAGGAGATCAAGAGATAAATGCACCTGAAGATTGACACAGCTTTAAAGTGAGCTGGGATCCATCCTAGAATTCAAAACAAAATGAAAACGGGTCAGATAAGCCTGCAGAAGATATGCATGAGATGGAATTCCTTTAGAAAGGACTATAAGGAAACTAACATCTATATTCAAAAAGAGACTCAGGTTGAAATTCATAGAGGACTCCTGCAAGACCATTGCACTGTTAAAGCCCTGTTATAATGGCAAAAGTTTAACAACGAGAAGCTCCAATGTTCCATCTTAGGATCACCATTTAATATATTTATTAATGACTTGGAAAACTGGATGAACAGTGAGGAATCAAAATAAGCAGATGACCTACAATTAGGTTACTCAAGACTAAGGAAGACTGAGGAACTTCCCAGGGATTTAGAAAAGTTAGGTGAATGAACGTCACAAAGGCAGATAAAATTCAGTGTTGAAAATGCAAGTTAATGAGCATTGGGAGGAATAGTTTGAACTACTCAGACACATCAGTAGGTTCTAAATTAACTGTAAGCAATCGGGAAAAGGCATGCATGTAATTTTAACCAGCTCAATGAAAACTTTTGCTTAATGCATAGAGATGTGGTGGGGCGGGCGGGGGAGAGAACACCACAAAATGTTAGGCACCAAGGTCCAGATTCACAAAAGGACTCAGGCCAGCTCTACATAACAAACTTACATCAGTATAACTATGTCACTCAAGGAGGTGAAAAATCCACACCCCTGAATGACAGAGTTATACAGGAGAGCTTCTCCCATTGACATAGCTACTACCTGTCATGGAGGTGGATGGGAGAAGCTCTCCCATCAGCACAGGAGCATCTTCACTAAAGCGCTACAATAGAGTAGCTGCACCACTGTAGCTGTACCGCTTCAGCATTTCAAATGTAGACCTGCCCTTAGGCACCCAACGGCCACTTTAGGGTTCCTAAATCCCAGAATCAGGCTCCACAGGGATTCACAAAGCCCCTGCTCAGCTGCTGCTGACCACTATAGATGCCTACATTCACTCAGTGCCTAAATATTTGCAGTAAAATTTCCCTAAGGGTCTATGTTTCTGCCTCTGGATATGCACACTACAGCCCCAGGCCATGCGTCCATATCAGAGGCGGCTCCAGGCACCAGCACGCCAAGCACATGCATGGGGCGGCAAGCCACGGGGGGCACTCTGCCTGTCACCATGAGGGCGGCAGGCAGGTTGCCTTCGGCAGCATGCCTGCGGAGGGTCTGCTGGTCCTGTGGCTTCGGCGGACCTCCCGCAGGCGTGCCACCGAATCCGCGGGACTGGGGTCCTCTCGCAGGCAAGCCGCTGAAGGCAGCCTGCCTGCCGTGCTTGGGGCGGCAAAATACCTAGAGCCACCCCTGGTCCAGATGCCTACACCCCAGTGTGATGCATGGACCAAAAGAAAGCAGGCATTCGTCAGCCTAATTTGCTGTGTGGAGCCCAATCTGGTAAGTGTTCTGAGAGCTTGACTCCCAGATCAGACCCCTATAGGTGAACTTATTAAACTAGTGGATGTGGGTGTTTGTCTCTGGGGGGCTTCCTCATAACTTTTAGCCCAGAAGTTAGGGCACTCTCCTGGGATGGGGGAGCTCCTGGGTGAAAGTCCTTCCTCCATCTGAGGTGGAGAATGGATTTGAACAGTGATCTGCCATCTCTCAGACAAGTACCCTAATCACTGGGCTATGGGACATTCTGATGTGGGGCCCCTTCAGTCTCTCACGTTGAAACTGTTTCACTGTGGATAAATAATTTTAAAAGTCATTGGGTGAAAGAGAGCAAATGCAAGTATAAGAATGACTCTGTACCCTCCGTCATCTAGTCCCCCTGCTCCATTGGATATCTCTGACAGAGGGGAGGATTAGCACTTGCCCTTCAGCTTGCCACCTCCTATTGGCTGGCTTCTGCAAGGAGCCACCTACTGTACTGGCTTTTATGAATCCATTCTGAGGTCCCTATCTCCATTCATTGTATTTGGAGCTGAGGCACCAAACTCAGGCTTTTTGAATCCCAGTGATTTTCTAGATCCTAAAAGTTAGACACAGCAATGCTCAGCATCACCTAAGTTTCTTTGCAAATCTAGCAATAAGGGTAGAATGTGACACAGCAGAGACACATGAAAGAGGTGTGCATGTGCGTGTATATATACATTAAACCATACCTTTGTCAAAGCGAATAAAATTATAGTTCCAGTTTGGGGTGAATGTCTGAAACTTTGGGTCAAATTTTATTTTTTTGCAGTCAGTTTACCTATTTTGACAGAAATCGGGAAGATTAAAATCTTATGTGATGTTCTTAAAGCTTCCGACTGCCACGTCAAAACTAGCCTTAGCATTTCCTGAACTGTGCTGCCAAATTAAGAGATGCATAACTAGAGGTGCTGATTTCACAGGAAGTCAAGATAATTACTCTAATACTGTATAGTGAGGCCACATTTGGAATAATATGTACAGGTCTTCCAATTACATTTAGAAAGGCTAGTAATAGGTAAGTACATTAAAAGTCAGCAAGTGTGACACAGGGACAAACTATGTTCAGCAGTGTAATTTAGTCCAAAATTTACTGGCCAAGTTCAGCCCTGATATAAACAGCTGCAACTCCTCAGATGCATGACTGAGTTAGGGTCCTTGGAGAAAGAGGAAAGGGGGGACTTTATTAAGGGGCACATCTGCAGAAGATGAATGATACATGTTTGTTTGTTTAAGCTAATGTCTAAAATATGAGAAGGAAGCACCGATTTAAGAAGCTCAGGTTACTAAAGGAATTAGGTTTTTAACGAGGAAGAGTTCATGTTGAAAAAGAACACTGCAGGCTTATTACAGTACATCTTCATTGTCTTGTATCCATGCTGTACGAGCACTTGTCTACATGTTCTAAGATATCAGACTCAAAGTGCCAGTGGCAGAGCATTTAGCTGTGCATCACGCCAGCCGTGTGAATCTCTCGCAGCTGATATTTAATCTACTGCTACATGGAGCCCTTTTTAAAACAAAATGAAGAGTTTTCTTTTCCAAATAGCTTCCACTATGCTGCCATAGACATGGTCTTTGTCATACGTTATGGTTTGTCATATAACACTCTGGGATATTGCCCTACAGAGGACATGATAGAAATGTATTGTGGAAATGAAATACCCATTCAATGTGCTAGTGCCACTTTACAGTGCATGGAACTCTAGGCTGTTTGCATACTTTAATATTTTATTTTGGATTTTTTCAACTTTTCTAATAAAAACAAAGAAAAGAAGCAAACAAGGCTTCCATTGATTTAGGGCTTCAGGGAGAAGAATAAAAACATTCCCTCTATTTTATAAATGTGAATATGCTCATAACATTGATCTAGACAGGGTAGAGCAATAATACCCGAATTTCCCTCTCCTCCACAGACTGCACACAAATTATAAATTGTGGTTACAAAAGTATAATCAGGATGAACTATCATCAAGTCCCATATTCTACACATGCTGTAATTCAAAAAAGAAGCCAGATACCTTGGAACTTAGAGTTTTGATGTTTTAATGAGTGCACTATTTTTTCAAGTGCAGCACATCCAATTAAATTTAGCATCCAGTCCTTTGCTGAAAGGACAGTCTATAGCTTCCAAGAGATTGCAGTTCTCTCTTTTTTGTCATCATAAAAAGTATAGTTAGGAATATATTTATCCTGTCACCAAGGTTAGTTCACTCATCCAATAAAAAACAGCAGACAGCACAATATTAGTAGTATTCAGAACAGTCACAATTGTGTGTCTATCTTTCAGTGTGAACCTTTGAAACATTACAACCCTAGATTATGTGTAACCCACACACTTCCTGGGTGTGGTGTTCTGTCCCATCTAGTGGCACCAAGACCACTTTGAGAGAGAGAAAGGGATTGAGTCTGCGCTACAGCCTTAGATAACAGCCAGCTGGCTTTTAGCTCATGTGGTAGAGGCTCATGTACTAAGCTCCAGAGGCCCCACATTCGATCTCGCCTGCCAACGACCAGAGTCTGTCAGCATTTCATATGCACATAATGTTTAATTTTCACATACTGCATCTTTCATAACTGTGTGAGATTTTGTTCCACGGCTTTGCTGGCCTTATAACCATCTATCCATACCGTCGTTCAATATCATGAATTTATGTTCTCAATAAAATAATGTTTAGCTTTAAAATTGTATTTAATCATACATTGTGTATTTCTCTGGCTCATTTGTTCACCTATTTGAACAGTCTGTAGGTCTAATGCACACCCTATGGGTATGATAATCTTAAGTGACGCATAGGGTCACATTCTGATCTCATATCCACCCTTGCAAGCCATAAGTAAATTTGAACCATTGATTTCAGTGGAGTTATTCTGTATTTACATCCATGCAAATGAGAGCACAATTTCCTCCTAATATATAAATATTCTACACTCAGTGAGCCTGACTTTCCTTCCACTTCCAAAAGTCTTACACTGGTGTAACTCTGTTGCCTTCTGTGGAGTTATTTTGAATTTTCCTGGGATGATTTAGTTGGTTTTGGTCCTGCTTTAAGCAGGGGGTTGGACTAGATGACCTCCTGAGGTCCCTTCCAACCCTGAGATTCTATGATTCTATGATGTCAGTCAGGAATCAGGCCCTAAAGGCATCAACCCATCAGTTCTAAATACACAGACATTTATGTTTCTTCTTCTCCTTTCCTTTCTTTCACAGTGATTCCAAGAGGGGGAAAAAATAAAATAAAGCTATTTGCTTTGTTTTGCTGAGATGACAGGGAGATGTCAAAGTAACAATTTGGCTCATTGAGGAAAAGGAGGGTCTGAAGGAGTTTGGAGTTTTTCTAAGAAAGAATCTTCCACTATTCAAAAGCCGTGGTAAAAAAGCAAGGAGTCATTGTGACAACTGTCCAAATTGGGGAGATAAAAAGGACGCAGTCCCAAATTACAGCTTTTTGTCTATGGAAAAAGCAAATCAAAGCAAATAAATTGTATCAGTTACCCTCACACAGGATGTTACATGCCAAGCGCCATTGAAGTAGGAATCCCAAACATAGACTCCAACTGTGCAAGGTTCTCTAGGCAGCTGGACCTATGTATCTGAGCAGAGACTTTAATGCAGTTCCATGTGGCTATAAGAGTCCACCCACAGCTTCCAGGAACAGGGCCTAAATTCTTATGATAATGAGAAGACAAGTTATCCAATGGAAAGTGTGGCTGAGATTTCTTTCTATCATAAGTACTTATAGGGCCCCCAGACCTCATGATCTTTGATGCATCTATCTTCACAACACCCCTGTGAAGTAGGGCAGTACTATTATCCTCATTTTACAGGTGGGGAATTGAGGCACAGAGAAGGTACGAGACTTGCCCTTGGTGTCACAGGAAGTATACGGAAGAGCAGGGACTGAACTCAAGTCTCCGCAAGTCCAAGGCTTTGGCCATAAGCACTGGATTCTCCTTTGTTTCTAGCTGACTAGGGAATTTGGGTACCAAATTCCCATTAATTTCGATGGAAATTGGGCATCTAAATCCTTAAAGCAAAATCGTAGCCTGTGTTTTTTAAAGAGACAATTACAGTACCACATGCTGCTCTCCCCCAGCCCTCGGAGTCTAGACATGTAGCAAGAGGAAAGTGTTCAATAGTATTTTTTGCTTTTTTTTTTTCTGAAGTGAGTAGTACACACATTTGGTTCCAAGGAAAGTATCTGGGAATGCCTGGATTCACAAGTAGATTTATTCACTATCCGCTGTGGGCATTATGCTAGTTGTCCTTTTCCATTGGGGGGGTCACAGAATTATTTTCCTCCTCACTGACAATTGGCCAAGGTGGAGTGTAGGGGGGTCACCTTCCCCACAGCAGGTCAGGGGCCCAGTAGGGTGGGCAGGAAGGTTAGGTTAACATGTTGCAACTAACAAAATATGGGAAATCATTGGTGTAGCTACATGTTACGGAAGGGATATGGTTATGGGATAAGATGGATTAGAAAAGAATTTAGAGGAAAACATCCCCTAAGGAAGCTGGGGAAGGAGTTGTGTAGCAATTAACATCAGGTGCAGCAGGGATTGAACCCCACTCCTTTGTCAGCCCCCTTAATCCTCATATATGGGGAGGACTGTGGGATCCCAGCAAAGGTCTGGCTGCGACCAGGAAAGGGCTGATAGCAGCTCTCCCAAATAGGAGGAAGTGATTAAGGAATTAATAAAAACCTACACTATACAATTTATTGCCAGATATTCTGAGATATGTTAAAGTGAATAAAGTTTCAGCCTAATTAAACCACAGCCATTTCATCCTGTCTTTCTTCTGGTGGGGCCAGACAATGACAGTAGCCCATACATCTCTGCCACATCCCTCTGATTCTAGCTAAATGGGAAGAGAGAGTGTTGTTGTTGTTGTTATTTCTGTCTTCTTTTTACTGTGTGAGGTCTGGTTTCCGGGGACATATTCATTAGCTGCCATGTAAAATAATTGTAGTTTGAAATCTTTCTACTACTCTAGTAAATTTAGATACAGAAAAGTTACCACTAGCACTAACAAATAACAACATAAATAACAGCCTGCTCAATGGCACCTGAACATCACCTGAAATGCAAGTCCCTTGTTTTTTCCTTTATAATAGTGCTTAAATATAAGTGACTTTAAAGGGATACAGTTACCGTAATTTTTAATCATTTAACTTTGGTTGTGTTGTCTGACACCACACTCAGGAGGACAGGATGAAGGGTTATGTTAGGAAGATGCAGCAGCTCAAACACAGTGATGATGGCCATATAAGTACTTAAAGAGATAGACCTCACTGTGCCTTTACACTTAGAATATTAGGGCTGGAAAGGGACCTCAAGAGATCATCTAGTCCAACCCCCTGCTCAAAGCAGGACTAATCCCCAAATGGCCCCCTCAAGGATTGAACTCACAACCCTGGGTTTAGCAGGCCAATGCTCAAACCACTGAGCTATCCCTCCCCCATGTCAGTTTTTTTTTTTAATTTTCAGTGAATAATTTCAGTGAAAACCATTTTTGTTTTTATTTTAATCCATTTAAAAAAAAAGTTTCAGGTTTTCATTGATTTTTTTTTAAATTTTATTTTATCAGGGGAAATAAGGAGGTTGGTTTAGCTCAGTGCTGTTTTGCGTGGCAGTTTTGTCCTAGCCTTATTTTTCTGCACCACTATCAACAGGCAGGCCCACCAGCCTGCCTTTCAACAGCATTTCCCCACCTACACATCATTCCTATTATCATTATACCTCAGGATCTTATAATTTGAATGTATTTAACTTCACAGGATCCCTCTGAGGTAGGGCAGTGCTATTATCCTAATTCTACAGTGGGGGAACTGAGGCACAGAGACGAAGTGATTTGACCAAGTTCACACAGGAACTCTGGCACAGCAGGGACTTGATCCCAGTCTCTCAAATCTCAGGCTTATGTCCTAACTAGTGGGCAATTCTTTCTATCTTCCATGCATCCTGTTATTCCCTCACCCTAGCCCACCCCTGCATCTACCTTCATAAACTGTATTGTGTATCCCATCTGGTCTCTTCCTGGGCTTTAGGCCAATCTCATCATCCAAAATCACCTGCACATGCTGAGGCTTCACAGAAAGTTAAATCCCCAAAGACATACTGTGCACTAGATCCATGCTTGTCATATTTGCCTGTGAGAGGAACAGCTGGCCAGTTAAAGGTCCTAGAGGATTATGGAGTGAGAAATTAAAGTCCAGAGAGGTGTTTTAATCTTAGTGTGGGGAGGGTTTTTTTGTTTTGTGCTTTACTTTTAATTCCCAATAGAGTTGAACCTTGCGCTATATTCCACTGAATGAGATGAGTGTTTCTAATAATGTCTTTAAATTCCAGCAATCACTAAGTCTGATTCACCTCTTACACGAGTATAATTCCTTCAATTTCAAATACATTACTGCTGGAATGCACTGGTGTAAGTGAGAAGAAAGAGAACTGGTTTATGCAGGGATTGATGTGTGTGTTGGGGAGTAGGAAGTGATCCCTAGGATACACCAATCTGTTGTTTTAACATCCCGGTTTTTTTACATGTACAAAGTTAGGGCATACACTTCTAGTTCCCCTCAAAATTATACAGTTTGAGCTGGCTCTGTGTTAAGAAATACAAAATGTATTGTTCATCAAGCCAGGTCCTTGTTGCAAAAAGTTCAACATGACACAGAGAGAGAATTCCTTATTTATTTTTTATGGAGAGTTAACAATCAGCATTTGGTTTAGATAGAATAAATAATTCCATAACCACTTCTCATTTAATAAGGTTGGCTAGAGTCTGTCTTTTTTGTCCTCAGCTTGTATATTTTTGTGTTGAGTGAACATAAAAGCATATTTTTTAGCCTGCTGAGTGTTCATTAAATCCAATTCCAAATCTTTGCAGCCATTAGAGCACTAGCTAGGCTCTGATCTTACTGGCATATTGGTTTAATTGTATAAACATTCCTTTCTTCAAATAATAATAGTAAATATAATAACTGATCGTTAGACACAGTAGCCCTTCATCCAAAGGCCTAATGCACTTGAAAAGACTTACAAGAAGGCAAAAAGAAAAACAACATTTAAGAGCTGCACTTATTACTGAAATGTGGTTATCATTCCCCAGCAAGACTAAACAGTTGGACAGAAAGCAAAGGAACTAGAAGAGAATTTTAGGTAAGTAAAATATATAACCCAATTGGAATCCATCCAGGATCTCAGAGTTTGCACGAGGGCTATGAAAAAAACCTACCGGTTCCAATTTGTGGCATAAGTGTCATAAAGCAAAATCAGGAGAAGAAGGAAGCACCAAAGTTTCCATCCCATTCAATTTACCCAGTGTTTCAGGTTATACTCCAGTGAGGACCCGTATAAAATATACAACTTCTAGGTCTTGGGGTAGCCCTTTACCTAAAGCAGTCTTCTGAGAGAGGGGAGAACCTGTGGTTTGTCAACCTTTCTTAACATGCTCAGGACTTGAATCTGACCACTCCACCCATTGCACACATACCACTATCCACAAATGGAGAGGTCTCTGCCTCCCTTTCAACACTTCAGCAGCAATGTAATTGAAGAGACTCTATAAGAACTACTACTGCAACTCCCATGCGGATTACCTCATTCTGAGGCTTCATCAGCACCTAAATGTATTATATATTGAAGGGAATTTCCTATTTTGAACTTCTGCAATAAAACAGGATATTTGTTGCTTGGGATGTCATCTTCTGCTGCTTATTCCTCATCTGAAATCACTCATCACTCTGTTTTTGACATGACATCATAACCACCACCACAACACCACTAGTGATGATGACACAATAGCCAGAGAGCAGATGACGACTTCAGGACCCCAATAAGCAGCAGAAAATGATGAACACCTAAACACCAAAGAGTCTATTTTCACCAAATTGTTATAATTAAACTAAACAATGAGGAGGAGGAATATAAACTATATATGAGCAGAACTGCCTATAAGAAGAGCATTATTCTATGAGTTTTATGAGGCCTTTGTCTGCGTTTAAATTAAAATTAGATATTGTTCACTTAAATTAGCAGCCCGATAGAGTTCTATTAAAAGTCCATTTAACTTCTTCCCTATGCCAGAATCATGTAAATAAGTATTCTTTTTAAGTACCTAAGATTGTGTATGTATAAAAGCATCCTAAATTACATAATGACAGTGGTCTTTGTATAGCCATGGTGAATGTAGATATTCAATTATATTGTGTTATAAGGTCCAATTTCAGAACTACTTTTACAGTAAACCAGTAACCCCCAAAAGAGCATAAAAACAAACAAAAAAGAACATGTAGTTTCCAGTGCCTAATATAAAGGAATATATATATTTATAAATACATTTTCTGAATACAACTGTCTAAAGCAATGAACACCACTGTAATTTTAATTCAATGTCATAGTACAGGGTGGATTATATTTCAAAAGCACTGCACCAAAAAACAATAGAATTTCAAACTTGCTGCATGTAACTTTTGTTCCCACACTTCCCATCAGGGTACCTTCACTTTGCCTCTGCTGTAACATTGTCCCCAAATCACCATTCACCTTTTCTCCAGACTTGTGGTAACCACTGTTTATTAATTTCTTGCCTTAGTATTTGAAATGCCTTCTCTTATGGTCTTCCTGAATCCCTACTCTGTCCAGGGCCACCTGGGGGGGCCGCAAATGGGGCAATTTGCCCCAGAGCCCAGGTCCTGCAGGGGCCCCACGAGCCCTGGCCAAAAATCTCTTTCCTGGCTAGAGGCGGCGGTCTGGGTCTTCGGTGGCATTTCGCGGGCGGGAGGCCCTTCAGTGCTGCCGAAAACGTGGAGCGAGTGAAGGACCTGCCACCGCTGACTCGGACCGCTGCCTGGTGAGTACAAGCGCCGCTCCCCCGCTTTGCACCAGCCCCCCTGAATCCTCTGTGCAGCCCTGACTCTGTCAACTTCAGGGAGGTCAACACAATGAAGCCAAATGTAAAAAAAAAAAAAAAACCAAAAATGTTTCTATTGGAATTCCACTGTTTCCATTCCATTCCACTGTTTTCCATTCCAAACTACTTCTGTTCCCATCGGTGAATCTAAAGCAAAGCTGCTCTGTTGGCGTTTGGAGCTCCATCCTTGCCATCCTCTCATCTTCTGAGCTCAATGCAGTCTTCTGAGGGTGTGGAGATATGTGGGAAACTGTAATCCTTCAGCCTTTCTTACCATTCTGAGGCCTTGAATCTGCCCTCTCCACTTCCTAGCTCTGATCTGAGAGCAAGATCCTAGTCCCATACAAGTCAGTAACAGTACATGATCAGGCTCTTATCTCTTGGCTACCTATTTAGCTTATGTTAGTCAGGGTAAAAGTTAAGAAGAGTGATCACAAAAAATGCAAAAGTCATAATTTTAATTTAAGATCATCAAAATGTGATGGTATATATCATTCTAATGAATAGTAAATTGTCAGGAAAGTACTGAGAATAATCAAATACCTGTTTTTTTCTACAATAAAAAAATGTTTTACAGCATTTAAAACCAATATTTTCAACAAGATATAGGGCCCAACCCTACATGCAGCACAGTGCTGTGAGATGCGGGTAGCCTCAATGCCTGGTAAAAGCACTGGGAGTTGAGGGTGTTCAACACCTCTCAGAATCAATCCCATGTAGACACAAACATGCAAAAAGCGAATGAACTAGTGTTATGGCTAAGGTGAAAAATGTGGTTATTTCTAAAAGAAAAAAATTACAGCACAGAAACCCAGGACATGAGAAACATACGGCATCACTTATATCTCTCCACAATTGGTGGTTACTCTCTCATCTTGACAATATTGTTAGATGATTACACTCCACGTCCTTCTCTGAGAACTTCTAGCCACTTAACGACCTCTTTGCAAATCTTGCCCTTAAAAGACTCCTTTTAACTTTTACTATTGACTGTGTCTAAAGTGTTTTGTGCTACTGTACATTAAAGACGGCTTATAAAAATACAATTTATTTTACTGCATCATAAAAGACCTCCTATTACCATAACACAGCTGTATCATTCTCACAGTCCCACAGGAAATATCGGTGTAATGGTATGAAATTTGTTACACTTTATCCAGGAACATTTTTACAATTGTCAGTTTAGCTAGTAACCGCACGTTAAAATGGTGAGCTTTTTGAAACATGGTGAGTATCATATCACAGTCAGTTATCCATCAATTCACAAAATGATTGCAAATGTAAGGATTCGCTGTTAAGTAAGAAAGTACTCTGAGGTACCCTGAAATGTAAAACTCCTGAATACAATGTTAACAGGCTGGGTACACAGGTACATCTGTGCAGAATATCAGCAGCACTATTAAGACCTAACTAGAAATACCGGATAATCTACTGGCTGAAAGAGAAACGGAATAGCAGGTGTTCATACTTGAAGAAGGCCAATGAACTTCTCATTTCCTAGGAAGTGAAATCATGTTAGAACATGACTTTAACAAGTTATGTAAAATAACATGAGGTTGCCCATGATTTTTCAGGCAGGATCAAGTTATGTTCAACATTCTAACAATTGGATTATATTAGATACAACTTATCCCTGTTTACAATGGTAAAGTTATGGTCAACATCACTTAACAAGGACTCTTCGAGGTTAACAAGACTCCTCAAGGTCATATTCTAGGGAAGATTAGCCCCTAGTGGGAGAAAAGGAGGTACGCAGAAGAATGAGGAATGAGAAGAAGATTACTCCTCTGGCAAAGGATACTCCTTCTCCCAAAGTTTAGGGAAAAGGCAGGGAGTACAGTTACAGGGCCATCTAAGGACAGTTCTTCTGGTTGCTATGTGGCCACTCTCTACCTCACCCTTTTGAAGAATTTAATAAGGCTGTGGCCTACAGAACCTGTGAGAGAAAAAGGGAAATGGCCCTTGCTCCCTTTCTCCGCACTTACTTACACACCTGCTCACAGTCTGGCACAATGTGCAAAGCTTTGCCCAAAAGGTTTTATTATTTTAATTTATATGAAGGCAAGAATATAATGTTATTTGTGGAACTGGTTGAAATTTTCTCATCAAAATGCACTTTTAACCAAAAAAAACCCCTTAAACATTTCTGCAGAAAAAAAATCTGTTTCCACAAAATTTTCCTTTTTAAAATAAAACAATAGAATCTAAAAGCCAATTTATTTAACTAAAACC
Source organism: Mauremys mutica (assembly GCF_020497125.1). NCBI lineage: Eukaryota > Metazoa > Chordata > Testudines > Geoemydidae > Mauremys > Mauremys mutica. Next base: position 32,897,404 of record NC_059085.1, read on the forward strand.
CAATTCCCCACCCTCTTCCTTGTAAACTAGAACATGTTGAAAAATCCTAATTATTTTTGTAAGAAATTTTAAAAAGTGTATTTTCATTTAAATTCCTCACAAAAAATCAGTTGCCAGAAACCACTCATTTAAAACACTTGTTTTCTGGGGGGGGGGCTTTTTTGAGGGGGAGGGAGAGGAATTTCAGTGAAATGCTCTTCTTTTTTAACATCCAGAATTTTTTTTCGGGGGCTGGGGGTGTGGGCATTTTTAACCAGTTATTCGGTGAATGGAAACCATGGCACCCTTCACATTTTGAAAGGAGGCATTGAAAGGATACATTTTATATAGCTATATATTGCTTTTCATAAACCAGTGATCACCCTGAGATTCTTAATACCAGAAATAAAAGTTGAGAAGCAAAGCACATCCCCGTTATTACAATGTTCTGTATAAACAAAATGCATTCCGTAAATGGATTATTATCTTGTCCTTCAATGCTCAGTTGGTTTCCCCTAGTAAAAAAATTTTAATAGATAATTTTACAGATGAATAACATTTGACCTTGGAACTGCTCATTGAAATCAATGAGGCAAGTTTGCTTTTATCCAGCATCTATGGACTAAAAAGGCACTTTATGTAATTCAAAACAGGAGACAGTGAAGCAATAGAAAACATTGGTTCCATGAAATAGGAGAGAGCCAGACTGCCCCTGAATACAGCACTGTGGTTATTAGCAGTTTGTTAAGACCTGAATCCTGACTGCTAAATAAATGTCATAGATTTTATCACATTGAAACTCAGATGAGAACCCTGAATATCACAAAGATATTTGGGATATGGAATTGCAGTTCTTGAGAGTATTTCTTTTATCACATCAAAAAGACTGCTAGGTATTTTCTGCCAAAAAAAATGTTACTGAGGACCTGGCTCATGAAGCCAGAGGGTATTAATTGGCATAGCTCTATTGAAGCCCATGGTGCTGTGTTGGTTTACACTTGTTGAGAATCCGACCTCATTTTTTTAAAGATACACCACGGGATCTACTGGTGACACTTGCTGGGGCACTAAACTTAAATGCAAACTTTAGGAGGACTCAGATCTGAATCCTTAGAATCAAGCTCACCCTTACACTTCTGGTTCTGGGGCAGATCTCAAACTGGAAGGCATCTGTTTTCCAATTCAAACACCACCAGAGATTCATGGAAAGACTTGAGCCTAGAAAGGGCAGGATCAGAACAGCTAGGCTACATGCCAACTCAATAGATTACATGGTACCTACCACTGGCAGATCTCCTACTGTGTCATATATGCAGTTGCTCTCTCAAGGCAGAACCCTACAGTACCGCTGTCTGCTGTTTGTCCACTTACAGAGTTGTCCCTGCAAGTGCAGTAGGGTGTAAACTGCTCAATATATAAATATTCCACCATCTATATTCTGTTGCTCAGATAGCTTTGTGTGTAAGACTGAGCAGAAAAGATCGGTTTTCAAATCACTTAGCAGAAGAAATGAGTCTGTTAGTGTGGTGAGCTAAGAGAACACATCTCGAGAGCTTTGTGCTCTGAGATAGCATGATGTTCATAGACTGATTCTGATCTGCTGTATGCAGCCAATTTTCACCAAAAAGTGAAATAGTCTGAAAAGTGGGCTAGTACCCAGCAAATCTGCAGACCTACTGGCGTGCCAGTATCCTCCAGAGAGTGCATTAGGCCAGTAAGCACGTCTAATTTACCAGTAGAAAATTTGGGGGAACTGTAATTTACACAAGCAATCTGGTACAATCTGGTCACTCCGAAAATTAAAAAAAGAGGATACACATACACGCTGCACACTGCTTGTGAAACAAGAAATTGGCCCTACATAAATATAAAGACTCTCATTCCGTCTCCTTTACAAAATACAATTTAATGCAGCCAATTCAATTAATCTGTTCTTTTCTATCTTCTTTCTCTTCTCCAAGGAATTTATAGATTTTTTTCTTCTCTGTCTTTTGTAGGCTACTCACATTTGCAGCTATAAAGTGTTGTCCATTCACAGCCATATAATTATCTGCAGTTCTGACATGAATGACACTCCTAATATTGGCTAGCTAAGGTCATTTATGGCAGTTCTCCACATGTCAGTGAGAAGCACAATTTATCCATCAGGGAACCTTCATAACAATGTGCCCAAAGACAGAAGAAAATATGAATGATCAGGGCTAAAATGTCAGCTGCCCCTTTATCATTACATAAAAAAGGTAATCTATGAATTTTACTTGTGCTAACAAATAGGCTGGAAAGCATAGACTTCAGCAGTTTTCAAAAACTATGACAAGAAGCAGCCAATTATTTTTATGCTCCCCACGAGGAAAAAAATACATAAATAAACAAACATTTGATGAGTGCAACCTGGGATCTGTTTAAAATCAATAAAGGTTGCTACTCCACTTTTAAAATCTATTGCTTTATAATGTAGAACAATTACCCAAAACATTACATAAATTACAAATTAATTTCTGATAGGAATTATACACTGAATCCATTTTACAGAAAACAACTCACTTGAGCATAAAAGTCAATTTAATAGCTATTTTTCAAAATGAAGATTGGATTTTACATTTTGTATCATATTTAAAAAATTATCTCATATGTAACTCAGAGCGACATTCATATGTGCTCAGAAAATAATATGAGGTGTGGGAAAATACCTTTAGTATCATAAAAAGAAAATTACAAAATGAGAAAAAAGATTTTAAAAGGATCTCTGAGATAAAAGAACACTTTCCTCACAAAATTGAAGCGCTACTTTATTGTACCTCTGATTGTAGCTATCCCAAGTGGCCTGTCCTTTTATGTAACCATTTTGTAACATGACCCTGTTTTTGCTCATTGAAAGAATTGTGTGCAATACAATGTTTTAATGAGAAAGAGTGCTAAAAGGAAAATAGGAGTAAACAGTTTAAAAAGAAAGTTTTAAAAAGAATTCCAATCCCTGTTTTCATGTGATAATTTTGTTTTGCCTTTAGATTTTATATCTGGTTGTCTACTGCACAATCAAAGCTACTAGAAATACTTATATAGCTACACGATATTTATTCACTATTTTCCAGTAACCTTTATAATGCCGTTCTCATCTTAGTGTCTGATCCAAAGCCCATTGAATTCCCATCACATTTAGCAGGCTTTGGATTAGGTCTGTAGTCAATTCTTTCACACAACTGTTTGTCTTATTCCAGCTTTTAATTAAAGTACTGAGTAGATGAGTTTCACCTGCTTTCAGGTTTCAGTTTGGAAATTGCACATAGCTCAAATTATTTGCTCATGCAGTTTCAAAAACCCAGGTATTGAAGATTAACATCTGGCACCTTTATAATGAGCGTGTGTGATGCAAGACTGGACGCAAATGTAAGCTGTGACCTTCCAATAGACTATCAGTTGCCAGAAAAGCATTACTGTTGCAGGATGAATTAAAAATTCTCTTTAATTAAGAGCTACATGTTCAGAGAAAGTTAGTGAAAGATGTCTTGGAGCAGAGTAAGAAAAATACATATTCATATTTCTATACGGCAATCAAGATGTTGATGTTAATATTAGAGCAATAACTTTAATTGTATTTCAGCAAACGAATGGCAATTAGGAAACAAATTATCTCAGAGAAGCATGTCTTCCACACAGCTTTGCCCTGAAGCCAAGCCAAAAGCTAAACTAACTTCTTGAATTTTAATGCAGGAGATAAATAGACACACCTCTGGAATTATTCTAAATAGAAATACCTTAAACAGTTTAAAGTTACTATGAGACATATATGTAAAAGCTGCCTTTCCTCACTAAGTGGATTCTTCTTTGCTCTGATAAATATGCCAGGGAAAAGTATTTTATTCCATGCTTGAGAGAAGAGGAAAACAACAGATGCTGGACACTAGGGTGACCAGATAGCAAGTGTGAAAAATTGGGACACTTTTTTGGGGGGAGGGAGTGGTAAAGTTGCCTATATGAGGAGTCTTCTGCATCGTTCTATACTGCATGGGGACCAACCACAGTTACAGCCCTGTATTCTCAAAGAGACTGCTTCCTGCTAACATCGCCCAAAAATATCTATTCAATCAGTGGCAGCAATGCAGTGGGATGATACTGCTCACCCCACCCCACCTCTAAAACCAACAAAACTACTGAGATCTCTGTGATAATTCCTTGCACCCTCCAACCTGTACACATGCACAAAGGCCAACCAGCATCTGGCCCAATGTACAATACTTGCCCTTGCTCTTACTAGACTATAATTTTCATCTCCCTCTATTCAAGGTTGTACCTATGAAATCAAGTGTTAGTCTGGATATTTACACCAGTGTAACTGAGAACAGAATGGTCCAGTTGTTCCAGATGTGAAGTCCTACATATTTATCTCTTCCAATTAAGACATACCCTACAATTTTGAATAAATGTGCGTGTAGTGAAAGAGAGACCACATAAGAGCTCCCCTTACCCCCACTCCATCTCCAGACACAGCAAGTTCCTTTTTTCAGGCAGAAATCCACTATCTCATGATCTGCTTTAATTCATAGTATGGATCCTTTTTTCCCTATGAAACTTGGGGTTGACTATTTGTGCTCTGCCCAAAAACTGGTGATATAAATGCTTAGACTCCTTCGGGCCTGCAGAATTCCACTTACACTACAGAAAATTCACAAAAGTGCCTGGTCAAGCCTGGATGGTTTTAATGATGCAATAAATGAATCCACCAGGATTCAAATCAAGCATGCAAATTTTCAACTACCAAATCATACACTAGTGGTAAAATGATGGACTATAATTATGGTCTTGATCCTCCAAGACCTCCACACACAGACTTCATCTAAAGAATCTCAGTTAGAGTTTCTCACAGGGGCCATGATTCAACAATCCATTTCTATTCTGCAAAGCACTTAAGCACATGCTTAATTTTAGGCACCAGCTTTATTCTTGTTTAGCTGTCTGATGGGGCTTAGAACATGCCTGAAGTTAAACATATGCTTTAGTGCTTTCCTGAATTGAGGCCAGGGAGAACTTGTTGATTATGCCTATGAGAAAACAGCACTATGCCTGCACTCTGTTTAAGAATCTTTACGGTATTTTACAATCAACTAACATCGTCTCTGTTATACAGGAAATCAGACTAGATAATCACAAGAGTCCTTTTTGGTAGTGAAATCTATGACTCCCATTGAAAATTACCAGAAAGACACCCCAAGAAAGAAATAAACAGCCGGCCAATTTTCATGGTAAAACTAATTTCTATGGAATGCCCCATTCATTTCAATTGGAGTTTTGGTTTACTACTTTTCCCTTATGGAACTGAGGCTGTATCATTAATGTTTAGATTTTTAAACAAGGTTGACCATTCTGGGTTCCATGGATGTAAATACACATATGTGTGATATATGTGCAAACGGTGGTTTTAATGTATTATAAGTAAACTGAATGTATATAGAAAAATCAACTATTTTCTCTATGCAGTAAATATTAATTTAATTTTCTATGGTAGATTAAATAAAATATCATTAGTAAATGAAACGTTCAGCACTAACTTCCAGGAAAATATTTAATGGGGAACTGGTCTGGTACAGACCAGTAAGCTTGTTAAACCAGCTAGAACCACCTTTGCATTATCCATAAATCAAAGGCTCATTTTTTGCACCAATAGCTTTGCTGTGATGCAGCAGTTTTGCATTAAAAAAACCCCAACAAAACTCTAAAGTGCTGAATATTTCAAAACATATCTAAATATTACTCCTTCACATCCTTTGAAATCAGGGTAATCTGAAATCTCTACACTTTCTATGAATCAATTTTTCTATTTTTTATGCTAGTGCTGATTATAATTATTGCTTCTTTTTATAGCATATTTATCTTGATAAATGGTTATAGGATTGCTCCTATATTCCTTGTGCACACAGAATTCTCACTGACTTCACTAGAGTTTGTAAGCTATGCAGGATCTGGATCTTGGTATAATTTTGGATAGCTTTGTGTCTGGGACACCTTTTCCATTATTGCTATCCAAACCTGCTACAAGTGTGAGTTTTAACTAGATCTAATTGAACTTTGTGTTTGGAGCAATGGACAAGATTCCTTAGGTGGTGGAAATGTGCATAACTCCATTGGAGGAAATGCAGATACGCTGATTGACACCAGCTGATGAGCTGGCCCAATGTTGATTATTCCAGTTATTATTTTTTTTTTGGTTAGGAAATCACTTGTGAACCAAACCTGATTTGTGTGAATATATTTCTCTGTGACATGAGATTTCCCACCACTGGGTCTGTCATTCAGTACCAAAGAGGAAAGGATGGGTAATACTCACTCACCCTGCACACTGGAGCATCAATCTTTGCTCTGAACAAAAAGCAGTCTGATTCTGTGCTTCAAAATGTCCTCTGTTGATTTCCCCAGACCATATTAGTCTCCCTGGGTATTTGGAATCTCTGCCTCTTAAGGAGTAGGCCCTGAGATCGTAGTCAGGCTACAAATCATAATACAACATTCAGAATTTCTTCTGTCTTCTGAGCAAATTTTACCTGTTTAGTCAGGATAAAAAAACAAAACAAAAGCACAGATGCTGAATCTTTTCCTCCTGAAGAGTGAATTGAAGTTTCTGAACTCTTCTTCGTGAAAGGTGAGTTGAACAGTGTGTAACCAAATAAAACAAAGTGGAGTTTTAATGAAGTTTGTTGTGTTCCCCTGATCAGAAGCAGACCTCCCATGAACTAGTCATACTGAGCTGCTCTCAGAGGATCTGCCTGGTGTATGGAGATTAAATAGGCTGAGCTGCTCAGCCAATCCCAGAAGTCCCCTAGCAACTAACTTCCTCTGTCAGAAAAATGTTCCAGACTGGGCTTCAGGGAGGCTAACACGCCCAAGCTGCTTCTGATCTCTTTTAATCGTGCCTCCCCAGGATTTTCATGTGGCCACACTCCTTAACTTCCTGAGTCCTTAAGGTGCAATATACTATCACACAAATGCTTATTGTGAGTTGTTTGTTTTCAGTTTATTTGAGTCATTGGTCAGTCATTTTAGACATATTATGTTGATTTTGCTTCCCAATTCAATGAATAATATTTAAAAAATAGCCAACAAGGAAACAACACATGTCACAATACAAATTAAAAAACGAATAAATGTTCATGCTAAAATCTGGAAAAAGTTTGCTTCAAACACTTTTACAAATACCCTGAGATTGTCTGCATACTCACAAATAATGAACAATCTGACTCATGCATAATCTAGACATTTTATGTATGAAGGTCTCACCAAATCAGGAGTGTTTAGCTTTCATGATTTATTACTAGCTATCTCTATACTTTCTATGTGCCCTTTAAAGGGTGAATCAATGAGTCTTACCAACAATCATATGTGTTTAATATTTTTTTTATTAATTAGAGATACACCTATCTCCTAGAACTGGAAGGGACCCTGAAGGGTCATCAAGTCCAGACCCCTGCCTTCACTAGCAGGACCAAGTACTGATTTTTGCCCCAGATCCCTAAATGGCTCCCTCAAAGATTGAACTCATAACCCTGGGTTTAGCAGACCAATGCTCAAACCACTGAGCTATCCCTCCCTTCTAATATGCATAAATATGGCATTTACACATAAAACTTGAAAACCATACTGTTTTCGGTTATTCTCAGTTTTGCTTTCAAAATGGGACTTGATCTGATCCAAGCAAAAATGTGAACATCTGTTTTGCAGTAGAACCATGATTTAAAATGCACTCTTGAAACTAACTTATCAAATATTTTCTTCTCCCTGCAAAAAAAAAAAAAAGCTTCAGAAGGGCAATCTAAAATGCTTCGGGATTAAAATATATGAAGGGCAGCCTCTCCCTCCACCATCTATGGTAATAGCATACATATTGAGCATCACAGCAATTCCAGGAATTGCTCAAGCATATTATAAGTAGAGATCCAATGACTTGTAACCTCTTTGCTTTTACTGATATTTTTCTTAATTTGTTGGTCAGCTGCAACTCATCCAGTATTTTTCTGTCCTTGAAATTGTGACTAAAGTTATCATAACATTTAAGTAACTGACTAGATCTAAAATACTGGAACTACATTGGCGATATTGTGAGCAAAATCTCTGATAAAAATAATTTTCATTATTAGATGTAATAATGTCATCTGTAACCAGACTGAAGTCAAAACAAAAACCGCATATTGGACTAATTTCTATAGTACATGTATTGAACAATGATACTTTAAAAACCATCTAATATAAAGCACTTTGTATTTCTTTGGTATTGAATGGTTCAAAAATCCATAGAAAGGTTATTCTCCATTCTGTTTTGTGGGGTTTTAGAACAATTTCTATAGAAGCCTATTACACTCCTATGGAAGACTGACAGAGTGCTACAAACCTTTTATTTCCTTATTTTTAAACCCCTTTCAAAACCAAATCTATCATATTTAGCATTTGCACATGGTGCCACATTAACAGTACTGTAGGTTATTGAGCACAGCATAGATACAAAATGTGCAGCAGCAGTGCTTAGTGCCAGGGGTGGCTCTCGATTTTTTGCCGCCTCAAGCACGGCAGGCAGGCTGCCTTCAGCGGCTTGCCTGCGGGAGGTCTGCCAATCCCACAGCTTTGGCATACCCGCCACCGAATTGCCGCTGAAGCCGAGGGACCGGCAGACCTCCCGCAGGCAAGCTGCTGAAGGCAGTCTGACTGCCACCCTCACAGTGACCAGCAGGGCACCCCCCCGCGGCTTGCCGCCCCAGGCACGCGCTTGGAGCGCTGATGCCTGGAGCTGCCACTGCTTTGTGCATCAATCCTGAACTGAAGGCAACCATTTCAGGGAGGAGGGGAGAGGGAGAGAAGAGAGATGTCTCTCCATGATAAGTCCGTATTTAACTTCTGTGCTGAGATTGTTGCCAAGGATGAAAATTCAGGAGACACACAGTGGGCCTACCTTTATTTTAAAGGAAAGATCATTTTGTCTTGTGTCAGTTAAATATATAATGCAGAGGAACAGAGTGGTAGAGCAAAAGGAAATACAACAGCTATCCCTCTGCTCTGGTGAGTTTCAAAAAGTTATCGGTTCTACCTGTTGTTGTGTCAGATCTTCATTTAGTGTAAAATGGTGTAGCTCTGCTGAAGTCAGTGGAACTTTATTGACTTACATCAAGTGGAGATATGTCCCCAATTCTCTTATGTTATTCTGATGACTTTTAAAATTATGTATAGATTTTGCATATTTGCATACAATATTGTAACAAAGCTGGGGCTTATGATTTATTAACCACAGCTTTTTTCTTCTTTTTGTGGGAGTAGAAGAAACTGGAGAGCAATAGTGCCACAATCTTATTTCAGAGCAGAGTGAACAGCCTGACTATCCTACCAGTTCTCAATTAGATGCTTTTCTCAGCTTTTAATTACATCAAATTAAATGATCTTCAAGGAATTGACTAAAAGAACAAAAATTGGGGGGGGGGGGGAGATAAATGTGCAAGTAGAATCAACATTGTTTAACTACAGATATCACCATGTATGTTGCCTTCATAATATCTATCAATACAGTGCTTCTTTAAAGTGAAAATGAATTATTCTCTTCAAGGTTAATTAATTAATCATTTCATTCTTATAAGAGATTGATTATTTCATCCTAATTTTCACTGAGAAAGTTCAACTTCTTAATATGAAAGTAAAGACAAGTAAGAACTAGCATTAATTAACTTCTGTCCAAAAGGCATGGGACACTAGAAAGAAGGAAATTTAATGATCTAGCAATTTCAGGCAGGTATAGGCACTGACTCTCATGTGAAGTCTCATTACTGTCTCTCCTTTGTATGCATATTATTAAAAAGTCTACCACCGTGACAGCCATTTGATGGCTTACGTAAAATGAGTTGATGGTCTCAGTCCACTTACTGATGCTAAGGTGTCAACATCACAAAAACACTGTCACAGTTGTCGTTATTTGAGACCCATGTTAGCAGTCTCATCAGAGACCAAAGATATAATGGGCACAGAAATGAAGGCACTTATTGTCCCCAGGGAAACTGTTTCTTGAGGCACATTGGAGAAACACCAGGAGTGACACTTACGCTGCAACAATGCATGCTTTATATCTGTTCTGTGGGGGAAAAACAGATTACTGTGATCTTTAGATATTGTCAGTCTGGCACCTTTTATAAGCATACATTCACTGTCTAGAAAGAGAGAGAGAGAGAGTCCACCTGCTACTTTTTAATGTATATTAAGGATAACAGAATCCTAGCAATGGTATAGGCTCATTACTAGATGGAGATGGTAAAATTGTTACTAATAATTCAGAAAAAGCCAAAAAGTTCAGTTCTGTATTTGGAAGGAAGAAGAATGATGTAGTATTATCGTGTGAGGATAATGAAGTACTTTCCCAGTCTATTTGTAACTAAGGAGGATGTTAAACAACATCTGCTAGGGATAAACATTTTTTAAATCAGCTCACATTCATTCAAGAGTCCTAAAAGAGTTGGTTGAAGAGATCTCTGGCTTGCTGATGCTAATTTTTAATAAATGTTGGCATGAAAGGAAAATTCCAGAAGATTAGAAGAGTACTAATAGCATGACAATAATCGAAAAGAATAAGCAGGATGACCCTGATATCTATAAGTTGGCTAGCCTGACATCAGTCGTGGGCAGAATAAAGGAAAGCAAGATGCCAGTAATACCTAACTAAAAGATAGGAATAAACCTGATTTCATTCTTTGATGCGCTTACAAGATGGTTGATAAAGGTAACTGCGTACTCTTAAGCCATTAGACTTCGTACTTCACAAGCTTCTGATTAAAAAATAACACTATAAAATATCAAAGCATGTTAAATGGATTAAAACCTGGCTAACTAACAGAAAAGAGTGATCAATGGGGATCTGTTCAAGGGGTCACTCAATGGCTGGTGTGCCCCTTCATGGCCAGGGACATCACTTGCTATGGGTCAAAGAGGGCAGTTACCCCCATCTGACTTTTCATAGGGCCATATGTTCCATTCTGTTTTCCATGTTTTGATCCCCCACGTCCACCCCCTCAGACTTTGGATGCAGTTGTTAGGAAAGCAATAATTGCTACTCTCATTCTCGGCCATTATGCTATTTGGAACAGAGAATGTTCTATATCAGACACAACTTTGTGCCCTTGAGAATTTTTCTGAAATGATGCCCTTTGCTTATGTCCAAGTGTGGTGTAACATCCCCTTCAGCTCTGGTGGCCCCTGTCAATGGTCACTCCAAAACTGGGGTGGTTTGCCCATTCTCATGACTCAGCTCTTTGGCCGGATCACTTTTAGTACCTTCCAGGGTAATAAAGAGTCCAGTCACGCAGATGTCCAATGTCCCTGGCCCTGGCCTTCAGCCCCACTCTGAGGTCAATAGCCCTTCTCATCCTTTGTGTCAGGTTTTTTTTTTAATTATTATTTATTTTTTACCTTCCCTCCTTGTGGATCAGTAGGGAAACCCCAGCCCTTTCTCTCCTCAGCATTGCAGCCCAGGAACCATGCATTAAATGACTAGGGTCTGCTTCCATAGACTCTCTTGTGTTTCCCTCAACCACTTTCTACTTCAGACTGATGCAGGCTCCCTGCCAGCATGCAGCACACTGTCATAGAACATCAGGGTTGGAAAGGACTTCATCTAGGCCAATCTACTGCTCAAAGCAGGACCAATCTCCAAGACAGATTTTTACCCCAGTTCCCTAAATGGCCCCCTAAGAATTGAACTCACAACACTGGGTTTAGCAGGCCAATGCTCAAAACACTGAGCTATCCCTCCCCACCATCTCAGATCTATTAACAGGCATTAAAATATGGATCTTGCCTGCTGACTTGAATGCTCTAATCATGGGGAGGCAGTGAGTAGACTCAAAGATTAGGACTTGATAGTTTTCCACAAAGGTGGCTTTTTCTTGAGCTCCATGACCCCAGTTTTCTATAGCTCACGGTTCCTCCAGCTTTCTGATGCCCTGCCTTTCAGACTATCCTTTACTCAGCAGTGGCTGGGGTCAAAGCTCAACACTGTAGCTGAGCTTCTGACATGGCCAGCAGATCCTTATTTTCATTGAAGAGTCCTACAAGTGATTTGTGATCTGTCAGAATGGTATAAGGCTTCCCATACAGGTACTGATGGAATTATTTGTATTCCAAAAATAACAATTAGACTCTCTCTCTCTAACTGAGAATATCCCCATTCAACTTTAGTCAATGACCTACAGGTTATGTGACAAAACTGCCTCTAAACCAAATGATGACTCATCATGACTGGATTAATTCTTTGCCCAAGTCAAAATGAACAAGGATTGACAAGGACTGGTTCACTTTCCCCAGTATCAGGTGGTCTGCTTCCTTGGGAGTAGATAGAAGGGTTCCTAATGGGCTGAAACATTTGGGAGAAACCTGTGATAATAATTTAACTCACCTAAATATACTCATAGCTCATCTGTGCACCGAAGGGTTGGGGCATGTTTAGTTGTCATGGTCTTGTCTAGCACAGGGTAAATCCCCTCCTTCTCTGGCCTGTAGCCCTGGTACACCACTTCTAGTCTCATTTTTAAAAAAAAGTATGTACTAGGTAAATATCTTAGCCAGTGCTGATGTCTGTTCAGCATCACTTCTGTCTGTGATGAAGATTTTGTCTGTCCTCACTATAACACACAGGACATCTTTCAACACATTTCTTATGCTCCTCTTAAAAATTCCAGGTGCTGACAATATTCCATGTTCCATATGGCAATTGATAATAGTGGTATAAGCCTTTGTTAGTGTTTATAGCAGTAAATGTATTGTAGTCCATCCCGCTCCCTCCCCCGCCCCCAGTTGGTAGTACACCCACGACATGCCCAGCTTACTAAATTTTTGAACTCTTGTATTTACTAGTGGGCTCAGTCCTGCTTTGCACTGCTGTTAGGTATATTCACTGAACACAGCAAAGAATCCTGTGGCACCTTATAGACTAACAGACGTTTTGCAGCATGAGCTTTCGTGGGTGAATACCCACTTCTTCGGATGCATCCGAAGAAGTGGGTATTCACCCACGAAAGCTCATGCTGCAAAACGTCTGTTAGTCTATAAGGTGCCACAGGATTCTTTGCTGCTTCTACAGAACCAGACTAACACGGCTACCCCTCTGATCACTGAACACAGTAGCTGAAGACCCATTATCTGCTTCCATTTACTGACCGATTGTTTAATTCTACCATTGCTTCAGAAGGTCCCACTTTCTGTATCTGCCCCTTTTGTTTTTCCTCCCCCTGAAGGTAAAATGTCCTCTTCTGTCTTCCTATTCCTCTGGCCTTTTGGGGTCCACACTCGCCTTAGATTGAGATGCTGTTTGATGGCCACTATGGCGCTTTCTGGCTAAGTGTCCAATCTTGAGTCATTTATGACACTGAACCATTTTAAATTGACATACTGATGCAAGATGAGGTCTTCCGCAGAGGAGACACCCCTCAGGACCCTCACTTGCATCTGGCCTTGCATTTTGTTCATTGAATCAGTTTGATTGTCCCTTCAATCTTGTAAAAAAAAAATCACGGCTGCTTCTATTGCTGTTGATAATTTGACTGCTTTGGGCCAGGTAAAGTTCTCCTCTGACACTAACTGTCTTTGAATTCTCTCATTATTAATAGCACAAACTAGTCTGTCCTGCAGCATATCCTCTCAGACATTTCCAAATGAGCAATATTCCATTAATCTTTTTTGCTCTACCACATACAAATCTACGGTTTCACCTTGCCTCTGCATTCTACTATGAAACCTGAAATGTTCCACGATAATGTTTGGCATGCATGTGCAGTGTTTTTACATCCTGGTTTCTGAGGTTATAACAAACTCTTTAAGAGGGAATAGGTTTTACTGCCACAGACACTGAGGACAATTGCTTTCCATTTGTCCTGATCTAGAATCTCATTTGCAAGAAAATAGTGGCCCAATCTTGCAGTATATTGCTGCCAATCCTAATTTTCTGTATTAAACTCCTCGGCTTCCCCAGAAGATGCCATTCTTATGTTTTTCCTCATTTCCAGTTTTGCAAAAGGACCATTCAATGTACTTTACTTACAGTACTACAGGCTGGGAACGTGCCAATTTACTCAACTACATAGAGTGTATGTGCTGTGGCGGGGGGGACAGACAGTCACTAAAATAGAAGTAAGGGAGGGTTAGAACGCCAACCCATAATACTCTGAGTAATGCAGTTGACCCCTTGATGACCACTTTACTACATTACTAAGATTATTTTCTTGAGAGCTCCTCTCTTCTGTAGTCTTCTCTCTCTAGGAGGCTTCTTTTTCTAGGAGCAGCCTTTTTTCCCAGCCTAAGTGACTGACCAGCTACAGCTATGTCTACACTAGTGCGGTAAGTCAACCTATGCTACGCAATTCTAGCTACGTGAATAACATAGCTGGTGTCAATATACCTTTGGTCAAGTTACCATGGGGTCTGCACCGTGAGGGGGGGTCAATGGGAGAAAATCTCCTGTCGACTTACCTTACTCTTCTCATCAGGGGTAGAGTGCAGGGGTCGACCTGAGAGCAATCTGCAGTCGATTTGGTGAGTCTTTACTAGACCCTGTGATAGACCCAGGCCAGTTGGGAATAGCAGAGTAGTAGAAGGGAGATATACTGGCCACTGGATAAGCAGTTTTCTGTTCCCTGAGTGACCAGAGCAGGGGCTGCTCCAGGCTAATGAGAACATCTGACTCCAATTAACCTGCTAAGAGTCAGGTGAGGCTGTTAAGCACCTGACTCTAATTAAGGTCCCTCTGATGCTATAAAAGGGCTCACTCCAGTCAGGCCAAAGAGAGCCAAGGAGCCAGAGCAGTGACGAGCTGCCAAAATATTAACAACCGGTTCCCTCCTCCTCACCCGCCCCAGGACTTCTGCCCCATCCAACCCCCCACGTACCTTGAAAGACCCCCCCCAGGACCTCTGCCCCATCCACTCCCCTTCCCTGTCCTCTGACTGCCCCCTGCTAGCCCATCCAACCCCTCCTCTCATTCCTGATGGCCCCCGGGGACTCCTGCCCCATCCAACCATTCCTTCTCTCTGTCCCCTGACTGCCCCTGGAATCCCTGCCCCCCACTGCCCCATCCAACCCCTGCTCCTTCCTGACTGCCCTCCCAGGACCCTTGCCCCTATTCAATCCCCCTGTTCCCCGCCCTCTGTCTGCCCCAACACTAATCCACCTCCCCAACTCCTCTGCCCTCTAACACCCCCTCCCTGTTCCCTGCCCCCTTACCGCACTGCCTGGAGGTGGGGCCCAGGCCCGGGGGCCAGAGCCGGGGCACCCGGCCAGGGCCAGGCCCGGGGGCCGGAGCCAGAGCCGGGGCCAAGCAGTTCAATATGAGCTCCCAATGTGATGTGGGGCAAAACAGGCTAATGTGATCCTTGGATGTAAAGGCCAGGGAATAGTGAGCAGGAGTAGGGAGGTGATTTTACTTTTCTATAGGGTATTGTTGAGGTCAATACTGGAATACTGCACACAGTTCTGGTGTCTATATTTTAAAAAAGGTGCTGAAAAATTTAAAAGGGTGCAAAAAAGAGCCACAAAAATTGGCTTATGATAAGAAGACGATTGAGTGGTAACTTGATTTTAGTAAGACTTTTGATACGATCTTCCATGACCTCAAACAAACTGGAGAAATACAGTGTTGATGGAGCTACTATAAGGTGGGTGCATTACTGGTTGGAAAAGCATTCCCAGAGAGTAGGTTTTAGTGGTTCACAGTCAAGTTGGAAGGCTCCAGTTCTGGCTCCAGTTCTGTTCAATATCTTCATCAATGACCTATATAATAGCATACAGAGTACATTTAAAGTTTTCAGATGATACCAAGCTGGGAGGGATTGCAAGTGCTTTGGAGGATAGGATTAAAATTCAAAATGACTGGGACAAACTGGAGAAATGGTCTGAAGTAAATAGGATGAAATTCAGTATGAGATAAATGCAAAGTACTCCACTTAGGAAGGAACAATCAGTTGCACACATATAAAATGAGAAATGACTGTCTAGGAAGGAGTACTGTGGAAACAGCGTAACACTGTTACAAAAAAAGCGAACATCATTCTGGGCTGTATTAGCTGGAGTGTTGTAAGCAAGATACAAGAAGTAATTCTTCCTTTCTACTGAATGCTGATAAAGCCTCAGCTGGATTACTGTGTCCAGTTCTGGGCTCCAAATTTCAGGAAAGATGTGGACAAATTGGAGAAAGTCTAGAGGAGAGCAACAAAAACGATTAACAGTCTAGAAAACATAACATATGAGGAAATATTGAAAAAAATGTGTTTGTTTAGTCTAGAGAAGAGAAGACCGGGGGGGGGGGGGGGGATATTATAACAGTTTTCAAGTACGTTAAAATTTGTTACAAGGAGGAGGGTAAAATTTTGTTCTCATTAACCTCTGAGGATAGGGAAAGAAGCAGCAGTCTTAAATGGCAGCAAGGGAAATTTAGGTTGGATTGTAGGATAAACTTCCTGTCAGGGAAGTTAAGCACTGGAACAAATTGCCTAGGGAGGTTGTGGAATCTCCATCATTGGAAGTTTTTAAGAACAGGTTAGATGCACACTTGCCAGGAATGGTTTAGTTATTATGTAGTCCTACCTTGAGTGTAGGGAACTGAACTAGATGACCTCTCGAGGTCCTTTCTTGTCCATACTTCTATGATTCTATGATTATAGTAAGTACATTATATGGAGAGAAAATACAAGGTGCTAAAGGCCTGTTTCATCCAGTGGGGAACAACATTTCAGGAACCAATGTGTGGAAGCAGAAGCCAGACAAATGCAAATAGGAAATATGGCAGATTTGTTTGTCTGGTTTTTGTTTTTGTTACTGTAAGTGTGAGTAACCACTGGAACAAACTACCACAGGAAGTGGTGGATTCTTCATCTCTTGGTGTCTTCAAACCAAGATTGAATGCCTTTCTGGAAGATTTGCTTTAGCCAAAAACAATTTATGCTTCAGTCAAACACAAGTTATTGGAATAAGTGGGTGAAATTTAATGGTCTGTGATATACAGAAGGTCAGACTAGACAATCTAATGGTCCCTTCTGATCTTAAACTCTATGAATCTATAAATATATATACACTATAAAAATATCAGATGTTCCTCACATTTCTTATGGCTTTTATGAGAAATGGCTTCTCCTATGATATATGGTCTGAATTTCAATCATGCTGACACAACTGCAGACAACAAGTAATTGTTACATAATTTGAAAAAGTATGCCTTTATGACTCATAATTTTAAACTTTGCATACCAGATAACAACCCTTAATAACACTGTTGGTTTATTTAAACAATCTTTTCCTTTCCTACAGCTTGTAATTGTGTCCCCCTACTGCTTAATTGAAAATAGAATGAGTACACAACCTTGTTTGTATCATCTTTAAGAGCTGGTTGGATCATGAGTGCTTTGTTTAAAAAAAAATGGGCTCATTAAGTATGTTAACTGGAGATGAGTGATGAGGCCAGCATTGTGGATCAAAGAGACATCACAGTGTCTGGAAAATAGTTGACATGAGTCTTTTGGCATTGTGTTGGTGTCAACACTTCTGAAAGAGGATGTAGTTTGTCCCAAAAGGTGTGTTTTTGTGTCAGTGCACCACTATTCAAAATCTCCTCTCACCTGACCATCCACAGTCTAGCCAAAATAAAAGCTATGCCAAAGGAAAAGAAATTCCAGCTTACAGACTGAATAATTGGTGCATAACAGCTACCACAGAGGTGAAATCACAGGAAGAAGGAGGCACCTGTATGTAGAGCAATATACATATATGCTAATAGAAACTTCACAGAGCAAGCATAAGCAGTCATGTGCAGAACTGTCTCTCTAAGGCTCATGAAATCAGTGTGGGGATTCTGGGTCTCTTAATGCAGATAGTGCCTCCCACAAAGAGACCTTGTATGCAAAGGTGTCGTCTTGATTTTTTTTCTTTTACTGCTAAATTTTAAGTAACAGGAAATTAAATAGCAATAGCAGGACAAAATCTTAACTTCTGGTAACAACAGATTCACCTCTCAGATACTTCCTGTGAGGAATATTTTAGGGACAACATTATTAACTATAAAATAAAGAAGACAGGAATCAAAGAAAAGTAAGAGAAAGTGGTTGCCTGGGCAACAAAGCAGCAAGCAAGACCTTACAGCTGACTAATTGTGAAACATCTCTAGAGCCCATTGTATAGCCACAAGGAAATGGAGAAATGGAATCCAGCCACATATCCAGATGTTGCGGTTGGAAAAGTACATATGTATGCCAGAGAGTGGCATCTATCTCCTGCCAAGCAAGGATCTGTTCAATCCACAGAGGGTGCATACAGACACAGGACAGAAGAAAGAGCTGTAATAAAAGAAAATGTTAAGTCATACTCGTGCGCCTGTTTAAAACATTGAGGGGGGTTTTCATGAGTGCCCAGCATTTGTCTAACTCTGGGCCCACTCAAGGCCATGGAGAGTTTAATCAGAGATGTCAATGGGAGTAGGGTTAGGCTAACACTGAGCACTTTTGAAAATGCCACCCTGGGCAGCTCTCTGTTATGCATGGATCCTTAGATACTTGATAATATCAGATAAATACATATATCAACCCACAAACATCTGGTTCTCAGCCATTTCTGCTCATATGTAGAAAACATGAGCTGTTAACAAACTCTGCATTATTTATTGGCAGAAATTAAGGGATACAACGCTATGGACTATTGTCCTGGAATATATGAATTTTCAGGGTACATTTCAGAGAAGAATGGCCCTACTGGGTCAGACAAAAGATCCATCTAGCCCAGTATCCTATCTTCCGACAGTGTCCAATGCCAGGTGCCCCAGAGGGAATGAACAGAACAGTAATCATCAAGTGATCCATCCTCTGTCCCCCATTCTCAGCTTCTGGCAAACAGAGCCAAGGGACACCATCCCTGCTCATCCTGGCTAATAGCCATTGATGGATCTATCCTCCATGAATGTATCTAGTTCTTTTTTGAACCCTGTTATGGTCTTGGCCTTCACAACATCCCCTGGCAAGGAGTTCCACAGGTTGACCGTGCGTTGTGTGAAGAAATACTTCCTTTTATTTGTTTTAAACCTGATGCCTATTAATTTCATTTGGCGACCCTTAGTTCTTGTATTGTGAGACGTAGTAAACAACATTTCCTTATCTACTTTCTCTACACCAGTCATGATTTTATAGACCTCAATCATATCGCCTTAGCCATCTCTTTTCCAAGCTGAAAAGTCCCCATCTTATAAATCTCTCTTCATACAGAAGCTGTTCTATCCCCCTAATCATTTTTGTTGCCCTTTTCTGAACATTTTCCAATTCCAATATATCTTTTGAGATTAGACAATCATATCTGCACACTGTATTCAAGATGTGGGCGTACCATGGAATTATATAGAGGTAACATGATATTTTCTGTCCTATTATCTATCCCTTTCTTAATTATTCCCAGCATTCTGTTCGCTTTTTTTGACTGCCACTGCACACTGAGTGGATGTTTTCAGAGAACTATCCACAATGACTCCAATATCTCTTTCTTGAGTGGGAGCAACTAATTTAGACCCCATCATTTTATATATATAGTTGGGATTATGCTTTCAAATGTGCATTACTTTGCATTTATCAACATTAAATTTCATCTGCCATATGTATCTTTCTGGGGCATCTGCTCCTCCCTTACCATCTTGCATATTTGGGAGGGCCACCACGGAATGGCAGTTAAAACCCCCATGCCTCAATTTCAGGAGTTTTGCAGTACTAGCCTACCATTGTACATTGGTAGAAGGAAAATAATCACTCATGCTGAAGTTTGAGCTTTCTACTTATCAACCCAGAGGAGGGATAGCTCAGTGGTTTGTGTATTGGCTTGCTAAACCCAGGGTTGTGAGTTCAATTCTTAGGGGGGGGGGCATTTAGGGAATGGGGGTAAAAATCTGTCTGGGGATTAGTCCTGCTTTGAGCAGTAGGTTGGCCTAGATGAGGTCCTTTCCAACCCTGATGTTCTATTAAAAAAAAACCCTAGAACTACTGTTTCATTATTGACATAAGAATGATGGAGCACACAGATCCTTTTTTTTTCTGACTTTCAGCCTTCTGGATGACTGAAACTCCTTTCAGATATATTTCTTTTATTTCCTTATTCTCTTCCCCTTGCTGTGTCCTGTCACCATGCCATGCAACATTGCCACAACCTATCAAGACCTGTGACAAAAGCCACCACAAATGGTGAGATATCTCTCCAATAGTGATCCATTTTAACCCTTAAAAATTGTACAAAATTCAGCTATATCCCAAAGCACCAGAGAAAAACAATTTAGGTACCAGATTTCTTTCATGTGTATGTTGACAGTTAATTTAATTCCATCCCTTGGCCTTGGACACCTTGTCGCTTTTCCTTTCACCTAGACGCCCTCATTTCTTGGTCCTCTTACAGTGCATTTTAGTTGGCCTTATGTTAGAATCTATCACTGATCCAAACAAATATTTACACAGATACTTTGTAGGTGCAAAAACTTATTAAAATCTCTTATGCATGCCATTTAAATAGTGTAACATCTCCAGATGCACATGTATCAGACCAAAAAGTTCCAAACCCCATGGATTCAGGTGTTAGACTTTGCAATATGCCTGCTCAAATGTTAGAATTTTAATCAGATATTTGCACCTGCTACATGTGGGTGCAAGAAAATGCAAATGTCATGTTGCACATGCAGAACAAGGACAGGCTGGTCATTACTTATTTAGAATCTCCATGGGATCCTCAGACTTTCTTTATATCACACCTCCAACAGAGACAGTGGAATTTGTACCGAATGTCACACACTAGTAGAGTTATCCTAGTATATATCAGGTAAGGCTATAAACTGAAGTAATAGCCATTGGACTGATGGAGGTGGCACCTAATCACAGTAAAACTTATAATGATCTTTATTAAACATTACACCCAAATAACTATAAAAGGAAATGAAGGGGCAGAAGGCGACATGGAGAATATAAACAAATGTAGCACTATATGTTTTCTTGGGTGAATTGATTTTAATAGTAGTTCCTGCATACTTTGTCTTCATTGAAAGTATTACCAGCACCCACAAAGTCTTAGCTTCAGTGCTTTATGATTCCTATCGTGAATATTTGATGTTAATGGTACAGTTACTTTTTTCTGTTTGTTTGTTTTCCTTTTTCTTTCTTTGCCTTGTGTACTTTTCCTTAGTTGTGTAAAATAATCTTTAAAAACGAATAGCAAAATAAAAATATTTTATATTTGAAACAATACTTAAAAATGAAATGGTGCTTTAGGCAAACACTATTTCCCACAATTTCCTGACTGCAGTGAAGATTGTATAAGGGAATGGCTAATTAGCTGGCAAGGTATTTCCAAATATTAGTAGAGATACATTAACCTCCTTCCAAGGTGCATCATTTTGCAGTGCTTATTTGTGTCCCCTTTTAGAGTTGGTAGATAAAGTCCCCATCACTGCTCTAAGGCCTGGTCTAAATGGGGGGGAGGTGAGGGATCGATCTAAGTTACGTAACTTCAGCTACGTTAATAATACGTAGCTGAAGTCGATGTTAGCAACTCACCGCGGTGTCCTTCACTGCGGTGAGTCAACTGATGACACTCTCCCATCAACTCCAACTGTGCCTCTCGCTCCGGTGGAGTACCAGAGTCGCCGAGAGAGTGCTCAGCAGTCGAATTATTGCGTCTAGACTAGATGTGATAAATTGACCCCCCCCCCGCTGGATCAATCTGGCGGGTAGTATACACAAGCCTTAAGTTGTGTTGGGACCACATCAGCCTCCAGCAGCTCCAGAATCCTGATAGTGCAAAGGTGGTTTACAGCTACCTTTACGCCTTCTCCCCCTGCACTCTACTTGGGTGTGTGATGCCCCCTGGAGGTGTGGCACCCAATCTCACCTTAGAGCCTTAACAGTTAATAGAATGGGCAAATGACTCTACAGGTGGATAGATTCAGATCTCGTTTCCCAGTGGGTATCAAGAGTAATTCCCACTGAATTAAAATGAGCTACTTTGGATATCCACCAGAGTAAATGAGAGCAATCGGCCTGATTACCCCAGGAAACCTGCAGGGCCAGACAAAAAACCTCACAGGCCCTCAGAACAGACTGTGAAATATTCAGTGAAATTATTATTAATTTTCACTGGTGTAACCAAGCTCAGAATCTGATTGTAATGTGTAGAGGTGCAAGTACCAATTGTCAGGTAAATAAAATCCAACATACTAGAAGGATAAAAAATAGCGTACAAAAGATAAAGTATGTTAATGCAATAGACAAGATGATTATGCATCATACTACCTATTCTCTATTCATACTTGCTTAAGATAAACTATTTAAGTGCTTACCTGAAGGTTAGCAACAAGAAGAGATTGGAAGGTGGGAAGGAGCAGAAAAGGAAGAAAGAAAAAAGGGAGATAAAAAAGAGAAGTGGATAGAGAGAGAAATGGGGTAAAATACTGTCTCCACTGAAGACAATACCAAAGTTCCCATTGACTTCAATGGGGCCAAGATTTCCTCCCACACCATGGTGATGGAGTTGTTTGTTTTTTTTACCAAGTATCTGTTTGATGCAATGATCTATGCATTCCCTAGCATCATAACAATTGTGTTTTTTTATCATCCTTAATCACCAAAAGCTTGGCAGAGAAGATTGCAGTTGCAGAATATCCCAGAAACAAACATTCAGCATATAAAGCTAACTACAATTATCTCCTAACCGCAGTAGATCTAGATTCTGTTTGGCAAAGTCAAAATAGAATTTAAACTTCAGATATTTTGAACCTTCTTCTCAAGCTAGAACCCCTGGATCAAAATCACTCTTTTGAGGCTATTGAGAAAATGCTTTCCCCTCCTCCTCCCCCCTAAATTTAGAACCCACTCAAAAATCAAAGATAAGGTCAAATTCATAGCTGGCGTCAGTGAAGTTACAGCCATATAATCAGCCAGGAATCTGACCCTATTTATAAGTTTTATACTTAATGTAACAAGTTCTCCTATTCCTATTAATAACCAATCTGATTTACATACTTGATTTTATTTGTCTATGTATCTGATCTTAGAGAAACTGAAAGACATATGCTTTCTAAGGAATCTTTGATAGTCTTATAACTTTACTCTACTAGACTCCTTCTTTGACTCTGTGACCCAGAATGCCAATGATTGATTACTGAAATTCTCCCAAGTAGACAGTGAACAACACACAGCGTATAGTGTATTAGTATTGATTTAGAACTGATGATCTCATTTCAAAGCTCTAATTTTCAATGTTGCTTTGGTTTACACAATCTTTAATTTATTTAAAAAGCTGATTGGCCAACTATTTCAGTCTCACAACTGTCACCCCAGCTTACTAGACAACTTTTTTAGTCCCTGAGCATTTAAAAGGTCATAAATCCAAATGCAAATTCAGTCAATACTATATTAAATAAACTATAAAAAGTAAATTAATATTAGGAAACCTGATGTATGAGCTTTTAAAATGTGCTTGCTGTCTGCACATTGAGAATGATAAATTAAAACAGGACACCTTTAAAAAAAACACCCTTCCATGAAGCTTATACAATGACTTTCTCCATTATTTATATTTTGACTCATGGTGAAAGCATTGAGGAATATACATAGTATTAATTTTTGTTTGAGGTAGCTTTTATACTACTGCCATTTCTTACAAAACCATGTGTATATAACATTGAGTTCAATACAAGCAGAATTTTGTAAGGGGTCTGAGTTTCCCTTTACAATTAAAATCCTGAACGTTATGTCTAATTTGTTGTTTGTTTTATATACAGTTACTTCAACTCTAGAAAACAAGAGACACAATTCAAACCAGTAACATGCAAACAGTTCAAAATCAAATAAAGATTCATATTTATAAAACATATTAGAAACCAATCTGAGGACATAAATAAGGTCTCCTACCTCATTCTTATGTAATCTGGGCCCTGTTTCAGGAAAGTGTCTCTATTCAGAAAAGCACTTAAGGAAATGCTTAACTTTAAGCATGTGCCTGAGTCCCATTCAAATCACTGTTCACCCAGCTGTAACCTAACAACCTGGATATCCCTTGTGCAATGGGGACTGAACCTGGGACATCCAGAGTTAAAACTATGAGCATATACTGCCCCAGCGAAAAGATCCAGTTTTGTTAAACCAGAGGCTGTAGCTGATTCATAAACCACTATGTGGTGTGGCTACTAGAGGGAGACAGAGAACTATGGGGGTTATACATGCAACTAATACAACTATGCCAATGTTTCAGGTCAGGGATCATATTATATCTGTGCTTGCACAGCACTCTGTTCTACGGGCCTCAGTCTTGAGCAGAACCTTTGGATACTACTATAATATAAATATTTACTACTACTACTACTACTAAGCTGAAACATAAATTCACCATCTTTTAAGAGTGACTAAAGATTCAGATCCCTCAATTTCTGGGTGTTCAAGTTGAGATACCTTTAAGGAGCCAGGTTTTGAGAAAGTGCTGAGCCCCTGTCCTCTGAAAATCAGGCCCTTTCAATGTCCCAAATTGGGGATCTAAAAATAGGCCCCCAAATCACCAGTACCTTTGAAGAACTTAGCCAATGAAAACTGGCCATGATCCTACTCTGGAAAGTCCCCTTTCCCTCCTTTTGTCATCACTGTCTAAATGTTCACTATCTTCAGTACTTAGCATGTCTGTCTCAGTGTAACATTTGACTCCCTCTCTCATTTTCTCCGCACATCCAGGCTACTCCTCCCACCCCACATAAAAGTCCCTCTTTTACAACATCTACAGAATCTTTCCATGTCCCTCCAACTTTGTTGTAGTCCAGGGTTTTATCACATCTTGCCTAAAATACTGCAACGTCTTCATTTCCACCTCTCAGCTTCTCACACTGATCACCTTTAGTCCTTCCAATGCGCTACTGCTAAAAGCCTCTCCCTTTCCCACTGTCTGACCATTTACCCCTTCTCTGCCACCCAGGGTTGCCAACTTTCTATTGGCACAAAACCAAACAGCCTAGCCCCACCCTTTCCATGAGGCCCCGCCCCCTGATCTGCCCCTTCCCCAATGCCCTGCCCCCCCACTCACTACATTTCCCCCTTCCTCAGTGGCTCGCTCTCCCCCACCCTCACTCACTTTCACTGGGCTGGAGCAGGGGGTTGGGATGTGGGAGGGGGTGAGGGCTCTAAATGGGGGTGCAGGCTCTGGGGTGGGGCTGGGGTTTGGGGTGCAGGAAAGGGCTCCAGGCTGGGGGGTTGGGGCCAAGGGATTCAGAATGTGGAAGGAGGCTGTGGCTTGAAGGTTGCATAAGCCATGCAAGGGGAGGTTGCTTGTACCCTCCGTCACCTTTCTCCATTGTCCACCGGCATAAAAGGCAGGCAGAATTTGGCCATAAGTAATTTTTAACACCATTCATCATGTCACTGTAACAGCAAAGTTAAACAATATGTTAATATCCTCACTGACAAATTTAGAGACATTCTGCAGTATGATTTAGTCCTAGAAGCAATGCAAGGCAGGATTAACTTTGTCAGTCTTCAGAAGAAGGAGAATATAATTTCTAATGTGCTCTTGGTGAGGGGGAAGAGGAAAGCAAGCATACTGCAGATTACAATGACTTGACAGCTGTTAGCTAAACAATACAACATTAATTTTAACGTTTTTGCACATGGCTGGGTGAGAATCCCTAAATCCCAGTCCCCATTTTACTTTTGCCTCATTGTTTCTGTCTTCTTTTGTATCACTTATTATAATCAGTTTCTGCTGCATACTCCCTTTCACCTTATTATTGTTATAGAACTAAGGTACTAGGTTAATTCAGACTTGCTTCCCTGGGGTACATTAAGATGGATTTAAGTACTTTATTGTGACAGTCTGACTTCAAAAGCTGCTTTATCAGTTACTACCAGAGAGAGACCCATCCATGACAGTAGTAAACTAAGCATAAATTCTCGTATTCTATATGCTGAGTGACTTTCAAAAGGAGAACTATTGATTTTGTCATTTATGAATAGATTTAGTCAAATTAGCCTTTTTATTATACACAATAAGACAGCATATGTGATTAGGAATTAGAGGATAAAACTATGTGGAACAAATTGAACTGCCTTTTTTGGGTTCCTCAGCACAAATTCAATAGGCTTTAGTTATGCCACCCTGATCTTTTTGTTCCTGACTTACTGCTCTCCATATTTTGATTATCTTCAAAGTAATGAAAAGGTGGCCTCTGTCTTCAAGAGGTACTCTGCTCTCCAAAAGACAGGCTCTGATGTCTTTACCTTTGAAAAAGCTAACAACTTGTTTGCTAAAATGGCATGAATATTTAAAGACACCCTGGAAATATTACAAAGAAGGTAGAATAAAATAATAATCAGATATAATTACTGTCAGCAATAAATTAGAATAGCACAATAAGTGTGATGCCTCAGAAGACACAAACTGTTTAGAAGCACAGTACGTGTAATGCTGCTGCACTCTCTGAACATTTCCAAATACCACAAGCACCCGATAGGGTTTGTGTACTTTTTCCTGAAGAGCCACCCCAAGTGGTTCTTTCAACATTTCTGTCGCAGTGCTGGAAACAGAATGGCTGTCTCTGTTGTCCTGATTTTCAGACCCTATCATTCCATTTGTATGAAATGGACCAACACTTGATAGAATAGTCACATGCAAAACCCGTTTGTCCAAATGGGGTTTGCACATGAAAATTCTATTGCCTGTGTATTTGGGGGTTGGTACCCCAAAATGCATGAACTAATGTGCATACATTAAGATGCCTCCCTGAAAAGATGCAATATTGTAATGGGATCATATATCAGCCCACCTTTAGGCAAGTAGGTCTCTCTTTTTTGATGTCCCATATAAAAGAGTTCTGCCCTGTTACTGGTACATTACGCCACAGCAAATTTTCTCTGAGTTAGGAGTATAAGAAAGGCTAAACTGTTTTCTGTTTTTACTGGCTCTCATTGAGAATCACTATGCTATTCTTTTAACACTTCTTTGACCTCTTTTACTTAATATGCTATATGTAACACGACTACCACCAGCAGCAGTACTGTGTACATACATAGTATTTTCCATCAAAGGATCTCAAAATGCTTTACTGAATCTGGTTAGAAAATAACAATCAAAAGAAAAAAAGGTCAAAAACAAAAAGGACAAAAAAATCATGAATTTTGTTTTCCATTTTCTGACCAAACATTTGATAGGGATTGTATCCCATTTTCACGGAAGTATCTAAATATCTTGATGCAATGGTCAGGGATACAAAATGGAGAGCAAAGGAGATGGGATCTGATCTTGCACCTCTGAAGTTTTTCTAGTGACTTGAATGGTAATGGGATAAATGGCATTGCCTCAGATGAATCTGAAGATGACCAAAAATAGTTATCATGGTGAACATAAATACAGAAGGGAACTGAATGTTTTCTTGGAGATAATTGTTCCATTAGGACCTGAGCTAGCATGAACTTTAAAAACTATACTTTTAAGCACATGTTTAAGTCTATCCCTATTCAATACATTACTTAAGCATATGTTTTATTATAAGGATATTATTGAGTCCCATGAAAATCATTGGAATTGAAGCATGTTCATAACGTTAAGCATTTTTAAGTGCTTTGCTAAATAGCTTTTTGGAGGCTTATTAGCTAACAGCAACAAGCCAATGTCCAGTGATTCTTCATGTCCATAACGTGTAATGTAAATATCTGTTTTGTTCAGCACTGTTTCAACCTATGAATTGTCTAACATGAAGGCAACAAAACCTATCCCTGCCCTCATCCTTTATTATAAATGTAAAGTCACGTCTTGCATATTGTATTTTTAACATTCAAATTCCATTACTCCAGATAGGCATTCTAAAATAAGGCTCTAATGACTTCAAGATCCAAATTAATTATTGCAAAGCAATGAGGGAGAAAGTAGGGGGTGGAAAAAATGTGTGCTGTAATGAAGTATTGAGCAATCTAACCAAAATTATGTAAGGATGTGACTTTGCTTGCTGCTACTTAAGAATGTTCCATCGTCACTATAAATGAATGATTACATGGGAGGAGAGCGATTGCTTCAGTACTGAGTGCAGCTGTTATTTATGTGATGTTATTTATAAGACTGATGTGCATAATGTTCTCCAGCCCTACTGTAAATTAGAACAAACTAGGAACATATTATCTAAGAACACTTGCAGTAAGACATTTTGGCAGTTTGGTGCCACAAATTTGTATAGGAAAGGAATGCTTCTTTTGCTGCTGACAAAAGTAGCATTTTAGCTACAGAAAACAAATATCTCTGACAATCCAGGGCTTGATTCTGCATATAATGAAGTTAGGAAGAGTGAAGACATTGACTTTAATGGGTGAAGGGTCAGGTCCCAAAAGAGTTCTATTATTAATGTGCCAGCAGGCAGACTGTGTAATATTAATTATGATGTTATTCAACAATGAGCCTGCAGAAACATAAATCATACAATTTCCAGCAATATCATCTGGGGTAGTGCAGGCATTCGTGGGCCACACCTGTGTTTATGCAGTGGCAATTTTGTTTTTCATTTTTTCTCCTGCTATTAACTAATAACGCAAGTAAAAATGTTCTAGCAAAGAAAGCAACCAGCTGCAAGCAAATGTTATGTCCATTGGAAAGGATGTGTGTGTGTGCTATTTTCCTTTTCTAAACAGAGCAATATAGGGTTAGTAAAAAAAATTCCTAAAGGACCACTGAGAAGAGAGGAGTTAGACCAGGGGCGGGCAAACTTTTTGGCCCGAGGACCACATCGAGGAATAAAAATTGTATGGCGGGCCATGAATGCTCACAAAATTGAGATTGGGGTGCGGGAGGGGGTGAGGGCTCTGGTTGGGAGTGTGGGCTCTGGGGTGGGGAGTTTAGGGTGTAGCGGGGTTCTCTGGACTCAGACCAAGGGGTTTGGAGGGCGGGAGGGGGATCAGGGCTGAGGCAGGGGTGTGGGAAGGGGTGCAGGTTCCAGCTGGGGGTGGGGCTGGAGATGGGGAGGTGGGGCTGCAGGAGGGTGCTTCGGGCTGGGATTGAGGGGTTTGTCGAGCAGAAGGGGGTTCAGGGCTGGAGCAGGGGGTTGGGGCATGGGGAGAGGCTCAGGGGTGCAGGCTCCGAGCGGTGCTTACCTCAAGCGGCTCCCGGAAGCAATGGCATGTCTCTCCGGCTGCTATACGGAGGCGCGGCCATGTGGCTGTGCATGCTGCCCCATCTGCAGACACCACCCCTGCAGCTCCCGTGACCCAGTGCCCCTGCTGGAGCACCGGAGTGGCCCCCGACCCTGCGCCACAGCCGGAGTGCCGGAGCAGTGCCATGCTACAGCTTCCAGGAGCCACATGGTGCAGCCCCTGACCCAGCACCCTGGGCGGAGGGGAGCCGAGCCATGTGGTCTGGCCCTGGACGCAGTGCCCTGGTTGGAGAGCTGGAGCAAGGCCGAGATGCTGGTGCAGCCCCTGACCCAGTGCCCCATCTGGAGTGCTGGAGCAGGGCCAGGCCACGTGGTGCGGCCCCTGACCCCGCTTCTCAGCAGGAGCTCGTGGGCCAGCTTAAAACGGCTCTGGCCTGCGGGCCGTAGTTTTCCCACCCCTGATTTAGACAATGATTTATATAAAATGTACATGCATACACATATATTGGGTGCCCTCAAAAAGTAAACATTCACTATCCCATGCACTTATACTATTGAGAAATATTCCTCTTTTTAGAATAGAAGATATCATGACATCAAAATCACAGCAGGGTGGTAAAGGATGAGTTTTTAATAACACTCTCTTTATCTGTAGAATATCAATAGAATTATTATTCTATAATTAGGGGCCAAACTCTGCCATCCTTACACATTTTTATCTGAGTCTTTTCTTAGGTAACTTATATTTGGGTACTGATCAAACTCCATTGAAGCCAATGAAATATTTCCATTGTCTTTAATGAGAGTTAGGTTAGTCCTTTTGGGCCATCACTGTATTCCTTCTAAGTTGCTTTTATTCTTGGAGAATCTCTGTCTTTCCTCAGTAGTGGAATTGGTGTTTCCGGATTCCTACCTTCAAATTAAACTATTCTCTTTCACATGTTGCCTTTTTACACAAATTTATTATGTGGCTGCTAGTAGTAGAACACAGAGACATATGTGGGGCTTGTATATCCAAACGTCTACACAATGTAAGTGCTAGACAAAAGTAGCAAGGTTAAGATAATTAGCACACTCAGAACTGGTTATGTTTGACTATGGTACATGAAATTATGTGATTTCTGACATACAAGACACAAGAAAAGAGAATTCCTTGCCCAGGAGAAACAAACTGTCTCTAACATGGTATGATTTATTTATTTATTTTGTAAACGAGTTCAAGACTTATTATAGAATGTCTATGGGCATGCTTTGTGTTACTCATGTTGGAACCATAGCAAACAAAAATAATTATTGCTTCTTAATTAAGAGTAAACATAGATATGTATGTTATCTACAAGGATAGCTATGAGGCTGAAAACTACTAGATGTAATCTAAAATTAAGTGTTGAGATTAACCAAAAAGCCCCTAGACATTATCTTTATGTAGGACTATTTTTGATAATCTTGTTGTAAGGCTAAGATCAATGAAACCCTAAAGGAGGATTTAGTGATGCTGATAGGATTTTCTCCTTTTGATAGACAGTGAGATGAAAAAAATATTAATTGGAGGGTATTAAAAAGTTTCTTGATTGCACTCTGACACTATATTTAATATCTTTTTTTTATAAAGGACTATTAAATGACCCCTTTATTAACATGGGGAACAGTTTTTGCACTGTTAGCTCTACCCTCAGTACCTGTGGAAACTCAACCAAGAAATATCCAAATCTGAATTTCAAAGAAATCAGATTTAGGCAAAACTTACTGCTAATGAACTTACTGAAACCCAGCTCAGCTGTGTGAACCTGACTAAAAGAAAGTATCCGAATTCATTTGCATAACCAAATGTCCCCTTCTTTTAGTATGCAGTGTTGTTGGAGCCATGTGGGTCCAAGAATATTAGAGAGACCTGGTGGGTGAGGTAATATCTTTTATTGGACCAACTTCTGTTGGTGAGAGACAAGCTTTCAAGCTTATATGGAGTTTACATAGACCTGAACATGAGCTTTGCGTAAGCTCAAAACTTTGTCTCTCTCACTAGCAGAAGCTGGTCCAATAAAAGATATTACCTCCTTCTTTTAGTGGCATTTTGCCCTTTACTTGAGAGTTAGGTAGTGCATTTTGTTTAAAGGGCAATAGGGTATGGAGGACACAGATCTATTATTACAATGCATAGAAAAAAGGAGCTCAATCCTTTGTTGAACTATGCTTGGCTCATCTGAGAGGGCGATGGAGAAAGGTGGCGGTTGGTCTCTTTTCACGTCCCTTGAACAGGAATCAGTCTGGAGCAAACATGATCCTCGGAGTAACTTAGAGCAGCCTAAACCCCAACCCTCCCATGGGGAAAGGGGGAGTGGATGGCATGGAACAAAATTCTCAGATGCCCCTTTCCAACTGAATATGTACTAACAGTATTTACCAGCAGTATTTTTTACATGGAAGCTGTATTTGAATTATTAATTGTTATTTTTACTCCTAATTTCAGTAATAACAGATAATTATAATACAGGTATACATTACAGATAGTTAATTACTACTGATAAAAACAGATTCTCAACCTGTATTTACAATTAGATGCAACTTTGTCCCTAGATAATGAAGTGAGACACAATGTTTTCCTCTTGTGGAAATATCTGTACAGTACCCAGGTGTTGGGGAAAAGGCCACTTAGATGATAGACCGCTACAATTCAATGGTTAAAGTAGAAAGAAGTGATGTGGATGGGAATCAAAAATAAATAGAGCAGGTAAGCATTGAATAAAAGACTAAGTAAGGAAAAAATAGTTGAAAGCAGGTTAAGAAGCCCATTAAGTACAAAGTTAAAGTTAAGTAGGATATGGTTCATTAAAAAAAGATCTAGAAAGAGGACAAGGTGGGAGGTTTAAAATATGTCAAGATGGGAAAGTGGTATAAGGTCAATGAACACAGTGAAAATGGGAAAAGGAATGTCTAATACGTATATACTATACAACACTTGTATGCTGCATATGGACATTTATTGAGCATCAAACAAAAACATTAGCTGGAAATAGTTTGGGAGCTGGTAGAAATTCCAGTGTTTAAACAGTTAAGTTTCCATGGTTGTTTTTTTTTTTTCTATATTAGGAATCTTGAAAGCTCTGCTAAAGGCTACAGCCAATGAGCTACTTGCTCACATGGTGGAAACTGGCGTAGCTCCATTGTCAATTGAGATATGATGATTCCCACCAGATGAAGATTCTCAGAGAACGACTTCAAGGGAAGGTGGCTACTGGAAGATACACTGAAAACTTTAGGTCTTTGGGGACTTTGTCATCATTTTAAATGAGGATTTTTCTTCTCACTCTTCAGCATGAGTATTATAAGTCTATTCCAGCTTGTGAGGAAGGTCTAGTAGAAAAATGTTAAAATCCTTGTTAACATTGTGGGGCTTGTTCATCAGAAGGGATAAAGAATCCTCTGGAGTTCCTCTACTTAGAAAATCAGTATCTTCACAATAAAGGTTATATTTTCTCAGAGGTTAATCAATGTTTGACCTTCGCTGCCCTTTAAGAATCTACCTTACACATTACATCTCCCAATCGACAGAGTCCACTTCACTAAAATTCAAGCAGAAAATGGAAAATTACATGGACATTGATAGTGTCATACTGAATAAAAGCTATTAGCTTCCTAAACAGTATGGTGATTCATGGTCACATTCACAAGGATAAACTGATCATCGTGTCTAGGTTCAGGAAAAAAAAATTCTCAAGGGCATAGTGGCAGGCATCATGGGCTTTCCCCTCCCCTCCCCTCCCCTATATAACACATCTTCCTCTGGAGCACTGAGAATCCATCATCACATGGGATTAAGTGAGACTATTTAACATAATCATTTCCTTGCAATTGCAGGGGGAATAAAGGGGTGGGGATGGTGGACTATCCCTATCATAGCCTTTTGCTTTTTCATTCAGTCTTTAAAATTGGGACAAGAGTAAGGCATTCAAAAATAGAGAAACTGGTGGAGGGGAAAATGTGAGTTGCTGGGTTTATAGGTGGTGTTATGATTCAGGGTAAAGATGACCTCATGCTCTCATTCTCTTGCCCTTTCCAAGTGACAGACTCGGATCTGTATTTCTCTCACAATGCATCCCATTCTTAGTCTGGACTGGCCAGACTACAACCCCTTCCTCCCCCCGCCCCTCCCCCCCCTTTTTTTTTTTTACAAACCACATTACCTCAGGGTTAACTGGGATTAGACTCTGCTATAAACTTCTCTCTAGGAGCTGGTGACCAGAATGAAACTGCAGTGGCAAAGAAAACATCTTCAAAACAAAGTCTGGTTGATTTAGCCATAGGGACATGACAGGTAGAAAGAAAGGGATTAAAATAACAAAAGCCTAAATGGATATCATCTTTCCTAAACTTAGCGTTTCCCTCACACATTGGTATCTCCCTCGTTCTCCTGAGGAAGATGATGTAGCTTGTTTTTCTGCAGACCCTCTGTCTCCCTGACTCACCAGACACTCTGCTTTTTAACTCTTTTCAAGACCTTCCCCTTCACCATTTGTGAGACCAGCCAGACCCCCAATTCACATCAATGGAGGTAAACTACAAAGAGATCTCTATAGCCATTGGTTTTGGTTGTGGCACATCTACCTGAATCTGATTTAATTCTTAGTTATCCTTTAGCTAACAACACAATAACCACCCAGTCCACAGATAAACATATAAAATTCATGAAATTAATATATATAACTCCCATGTTCCCACAGGTAGCAAAAATCTTGCCATGTTTCAGGGTCCTATTTCAAAACTGAGACTCAGAGAATGCATCATTGAAAGTTTCACTAATGTTCACAAAGGTGGACCCAGTTTAAATGATCCTGAGCTGATAAGACATTTTTTAAAATACATGGTGTTGTAAGTTTAAGCATGAAACCAGGCTAAATTTTGCAGTCCATCCCCCAAAAACAAGTGTGAATCTTATGGGGTAGGTGAGTGGGTGTGAAGTGTTGAAGTGTACTAATTTCTGGAAGGAAGAAAATTTGAACTCATTTTGGCTACAAACATTGATCTAAGAAACATGACATCATAGCAAACTTTGAATTTCCAGCATTTCATAAACATTTGATTTATTTTTTTGTCTGTGCATCCCACCTTTATTCACTCACTTTCAAAAGAAACATTCTGATAATGATGACAATGGTCTCATGATTCAACAGTGACCCTCATACAGATGGGAACTAATATTATAACCTGAGTGAGGTTTAATTGCAGGAATAAGATGACTGAGGCTGAATCAAGTGATAGTTTAGCAACTCTTTGAAGGTATATGATATGTTTGTATATTTCTCAGTATGTGTAATGTCTTCCTGAGAGACTGGAATTTGTCTGAGGAACCATTTCATGTCTCTCTTTGGTAAATAATGAATTTAAATAAGAGTTTTACAAATGTGTAGTATGCACAGACTGTCTCTGAAAGAGCTTCTTCCAGTCTGATGGTGAAATACCTATTTATAAATGTTTTAAAAGGCATGTTATAGACCAATAAAGTGAAATTGTTCTTCCTGGAGTGATCCCAGGCTGTTGTGCAAATACATATTTAAGATGCAAACTGTCTATATTAAAAATGCATGCCAAAATGACTTGGGGAAAAGGCAAGTGCCACATATTGCTCTCAGTCCTGCAGTTTGCCTAATGCCTCTTACAAGATGCTGAGTGGCCTCAGTTCCCACTTAGTTTGAACTGAATGCACTCAGGACGTGTATAGCACCTTGTAGGATAGACCTATTGTTAACCAAGCAAAACAAAAAAAATCTGTAAGTACCCAAAAGGATTGGGTCTTATTATGGATTAATTCTTTTTTTTTTTTTAAAGGAGAAATGAGAATGCTATGCTTTCTCTCTCTTTCTCCCTCTCTCTGTCACACACCCCCATTCGGTATGCTCACACACACTGTACAAAATAATAAATTGTAATGTATATAGAAAAATTAAATACAACAAAAGCATTTTACACTGAGACCTTGTGTGCTAGATTTCTACCCAGAACAAATAGAAAGGATAAATTCAACTCTTTCTGTCCCCCCACCCCGCAGAATAGAGTTTAAAGTCCTATCTAACCACACACAGTATGCCTCTGAAATATTATTTGATGCTTCTTTTACGATCCAGAACCTGTGCTTTAAGTGTACAGTTGGTTTTGTTTTTTTTACTGGTTGCCCTTCAGGCAAGAAGAATGTCATAGGGTGGCAGACTTGTTTTGACTCCTGCCTGTTTTATACAGTGACACACAGGCGTCATGATTGGACGTGTATACATGTTATAATTTAATATGCATGTCCTCCCCTGATCAGTTGTTCTCACTGCGGTGCTTGGACTCAAGGACAGGACACTATCACACATAAACTTAGGGGAATACTCTTCCTATCTGCAGGTCAATTGTCTGTGTTCCAAAGATACAAGAAAGAATGGATACATATATTTTGCCATTTTCAAAAGGAGGCGACAACATTTGTTTCAATAGGATATGAGTTGATAACTTTGATTTTAATAAGGTCTGATTGGTTTAATAAGGTCAAATGAAGGTCTAATTTTCAGCCTGGCTTCAATCTATGCTCCTTTTTTTGCATTACAATTTTTTACATTACAGCTGGCTAATTCAGCATTTCTCAGAGTTCTGAAATCAGATTCTCCTCTCCCCCCACGTCCTTTTAGGAAAATGAAACAAACTGTTTTCCCCCTAACTCAACCTTGCCATGTGCTGCTGAAGGCCAGCCTGTCTTTATGTATACATCTTCCCTGCCCCCGAGCCCAGCTAGTCCTCATGCCTTCCAGGGGTATGTCCCACACTTCGGGAAATGCTAAACTAGGAAGTGAGCACAATCAGATAATTAGACACATAAGACATCTGACTGTGGGTAAGAGGATGCCAGACTTTCAAAATAACAACAGCTTCCATCCAGGCAATTAATTCCTATATTCTTGAAACTAATCCTGGTCTTACTGAAGGGAAAAAATCCCCATTTACTTTAATGGGATCAGAATTTGACCAGATATGAATATAACTCATGAGTAAAGGTTGGAGAATCAGGTCCTTAGTCTTTTGAGCCTTTGGGGGGGTTCTTCTCAGTTGCACTAAATCTACACAAAGCTAACTGCAATTTAGCCAGCTGTGCTCTTTAGGGATATTTTCAAGCTGCAAATAGACACAGAAATATTTGCCTTTGTGTTTGAGCAAAGTGGTTGGTCTTGAAAGCAATTTGACACATTTTATTCAGAGCAATCTGCTGTGACTAACATAAACAGTCGTGAAAACCTGGAGTGAAATACATCTGTGATCACTTGGGCAGGATGAAACATAATGATACATGGCTATTTGGGAAGACAATGGGCATGCTAACCTATTCATTGGAGTTTAGAATTTAATATTATTCAGAGGAATCAGTGAAAACATTGGCTCTATTGCTATTTTAGACAGATGTGCAGGTATTGGAGAACATCCTTCTGTTCACTCCCTATTAGCAAGCAGAATCCTTTTTCAGAGGGGCTGTCTGCTTTTTTACTCTTGTTTTTATATACTTTATATGTAATACTCTCTCTATCCTTATGTCAGCCAAATTCTGAAGGATATTGAGTGACTGCCACTCACTGGCTTCAACAGGATTCGCAGATGCTCAGCGCCATGCTGAATTTGGCCCCATATATATTTACATCAGTATCATTGCCTGTTTTTTTCT
This sequence comes from Mauremys mutica, assembly GCF_020497125.1. Lineage (NCBI taxonomy): Eukaryota > Metazoa > Chordata > Testudines > Geoemydidae > Mauremys > Mauremys mutica. The sequence continues at coordinate 32,934,186 of NC_059085.1, forward strand.
TGCAAAAGGGAAAGCAATCGCCTTGAATAACTTATGAAGCTCATTTTCTACTGTGTACATTCTGCAAAATACCATTGCCTCCCTTATATTGCAAAGAAAATTGTCTATGGGAAGTTTGCATATTTCAACCGGCTAAGCCTCTTATATCTAGGATAGAAAACAGGCTTAGGGGAGGCGAGTCATATTTAAAAAGGGAAAACAAACAGATTTTACCTTTTAGATTTCAAGTGGGGAGGAAGAGAGCTAGAGTCAAAATCCTGTACCTGCTTTCCTATGGCTGGAATAAATCTGAGACTCCAAGAATGTCCATATTTTACCCATTAAGGCCAGGGGACTTACTGGCTGCCGCTTCCAGCAACCCCCATTGGCCTGGAGCAGTGAACCGCAGCCAGTGGGAGCCGCGGGTGGCTGGACCTGCGGATGGGGCAGGTAAACAAACTGGCCCAGCCTGCCAGCGGCTTTCCCTATACAAGCGGAGACCCCAGTTTGAGAAACACTGTACTAGTTAGTACCTGACCTAGGTACTGGGGAGAGGAACAAATTTTAGGTCCAGAGCACAGCACTAGTAAACCAGAAAGAGTGATGTCTGTGGCAATTAGAGAGGGGGAATGGAATCTCCCCACCCCCACAGTGGCAGACCACTCTACAGTCATGAGTACAGTCTCATGGATGCAGTCCCTTACTGCCATAGCTGCTGGGCTCTCCCTTTCCTGGCCTGGCCTGCCAATACCTGCTTGGTTGCAGGAGGTCTCTTTTCAAGTGCCCTACATCCTTTCTCCCCTGCTCAGCAGAACGGGATGGATTCTTCTGCATTCTGGGCATTCCGTTCCCATGAAGTGGGGAGATCCTGCTGATAGATCTGATTCCTGACCGGGTGGGGTTGGACAAGGATGGCTGTATTGCAGAGGTGGAAGAGAAAGCATCAAGGTGGGAAGGAAGGCCGCTGAGATGGAAGCATGCCTTTATTGTTCTGTAATGGCTTTCCATTCCCATCCTCTGTTCAGTAAAGAACAGTTGGATTCACCAGCCTGAAGCACATTTTGCAAACAGAGCCCCCATATTTATTTATTTATGTAGCTGGTGATTTGTCTACCTGGGCTTACACTGGAAAAAAAATACAAGTAGGTAGATTCTATCACAGATGCATGTACATCCTTCCCTGCATTACATGCATGGTGTGCCCATGATTCACGGACTTTCCCGCAAATGCTTGTATATTTTTCAGGTCATCACCCCCCAAAATACAAATGTGAATTATTCTGAGCCTGATTTACTGGAGTAGGTTGGGTACCTGTGGTTTTACTCTTAATAAAGTCTCATGACCAGAGGTAGTCATAAGGAAAACGGCATGTAGCATGTACTAGTGACAGCTCCATAATGATGCCTGCTATAAGAATGGCCACTTATCAGAGCTGTCGTCCCCCGTATTTGATGTGGAATTTGTCTTTTTTTTTTTTAAGGGTTGGAGCAACATTTGACAAGAATGATGAAAAGTTTTATCAGTTTCCACAATAACCTCAGATTTATCCAAGAAGTAAATGCTGGCAGCTTTTTGACCCATGATAGTGTGTGTTCTAAAGTAGATTATGAGCAAAATTGAGCAATGGACACTTGGATGCTTGGACAGGTCAATGTGGACAGGTGCAAAAAGCTGCTCATGAAAAGGAATTTTGACTTTTTACCAGTTTCACATTAAAGTAGAACAAAAATCTCTTTTCACTGCTGCAGTTTTACAAGTAAGCATAAAACAGTTAGTGTCTTACCCTAAAGCCTTAACCACTGTCATAAAAATTAGGGTGCCATCAGATATAGCAACATGCTTTCTCCCCTTTCCACCTTATGTCTTCACTGGAGTGTGTTCCTGAGAAGTAGCAGCAACTATGCACTGATAAAGTGGCTGTGCCCCAGGCTTGAGTTAGGGACAGAATCACCTTTAAGGATAAGACTGTCATGGTCTGATGGAAGCGACACATAACACGAGTACCAACTTATCAGGCAAAATGGCAATGGGTTCCGTGCCTTAGGATTCAAAGCCCAGCTAATATTAGCTGTTAGTGAAAGAACATTGATACTATTCACTCTTCTTCAAGAGGCTAATTATTGTAAGTGTCTGGGAACCTGCCATTTGTGTGTCAGAAAAAGAGAGATTAATTCAGAGTTTTCAATGAAAATAACTCCTCACGTAACTACTGTTAATGTTTTCCACTAACCACACTTTACTAGACCCCTATAGGAACTACCAGCACAATGGGAAGCTAGGATGTCCTCGCCACCTTAGAGAAAATTATCAAAAAATAATCTTATTGACATAGCCCTATGGCTAAATACTTTTTGACTAGTTAGTTTTACTTATTATAACTTTAATCACAGCAAATGAATTGCAATAACTTTTGTTTGCTAATTAATATGTCCATGCCAATCATCTGCAAAAGCTCTCTCTGTGCCAGATGAACATCAACATTAAAAAAAAGGAAATATTAATACCTTAATTTGTTCAACTCTAGTTGTTCCTGAGAAATCTCCCTTCCAGACACTTACCTGGCCTAACTGTACTTAGATTGTGAGGTCCAACAGGATCACAGTACAGCATTCCAAAGGACTACAGTCAACACCTTACACTGACACCCATTCAGCAGAAGATCATGCTTTTAGGCAAACTACTTCTCTCAGCATGTGTTTCAGTGGTCAGCAGGGAACATGCATATATTTCAGGGCACACTTGGCAAATGCCCCCTCTTCCTTATAAGGAAACAACTATTGTAACTTTCTAATCATGACATCAAATTATAAAGATCAAAGCACAATTCCTTTTTGTATTTAACACTTAGAAAAATTAAGCATGAAGGCACCATCCTGTTGATCTTCCCTAACCTGAGACACAGGGAATGAAGTTCAGCCCTAGAAAGTATAAGATGCAGGACACTACCAAAGATTTAAGATTCTATCATGTTTGGCTAAACTAACAATGGCTGAACCAAGGTTAAAGTAACCTAAAAATGCTCTGATTGAAAAAATACCCTAGGATCCAGCTGTGTCTTCTCCCCAGTGTGCCTACCACAACTGCAGCATGTTTCAAGGGGTACCGCTAATCTCTGGTTTATTCATCAGCCACAGCACCCTGTGCTCCAGTGAGAACCAAGGAAATAACACTGGATACTCCAATCCCTCTCCACGTTGGCACCTTCAGACCCATTTTACAAGCTCACTGGTGTCCTTTGTTATTCTACTCCCTACAGCCCCTCACACATGCCCATGCTACCTGACTTCTCTAACACCAGTTTCCTACACACCTTTCCCTTCTCATCTAAATATGCCTGAATTCTCGCTTCACACCCAAACATGCAGATTGTCCCCCTCCCCTGCCTTCCTTTTCTCCAGTGTCCATCTCCATGACCCATATCACACCACTTCCCTCCTGCAAGCACTACTTCTCCTTCCCCTTTCGGCTTCCCCTCAGTTGCCTCATGCCTCATTACACTGCCCAATAAATAAACAGAAATGGTAACTATCACCAACCATAATTCAACATATTTAAAGCAAATTGAACACCTGCAGCCTTCTGAGGAGTATGTGGTTCCTATGATGTACCTCTCCCATAACCCTGTCCTCCCCTGTTCTATTTCCACGCATTTTTTACATCTTCCTTGTCTGTGGTTCTGTCTAAATTTAGATTAGAAGCTCTTTGGGGTGGACGCTGTCTCTTTCTATGTATTTGGTTAGTTCATCATGCTTAGCTCGATAAACAAAGAACAGATTTTCAACCCCTTTCTCCTACTAGTAGCAGTTATCTGCATGATTCATGCTAAAGCAGTCTACAGAATGACGCCTGGAGTAAAGCACTATGCATGACCCAGCATTGCAAAATCTGGCCCTACTGATAATAATGCAGAAACACCTCTGCCTGGCATTCCTTTGTACTGTATTATAAAGTCTGCAAACATTACAAATAATTCCTGCTTCCTTTCTGATCAAGTCTATCAACTGGTGTGTGTGCGAACTGGCACAACCAGTTTAGTTTGGTTGAATTGTTAGTATTTGAAGCACATACCATAAAAGGTTTCCTGCAGTATTATATGCTAAGATGTGTCATAGCTTTCTTATGTCTGCAGGAACACATCCTCCCCAGTTGTTTTTCCCTAGGCATCTGCAAAAGCTCAAGTGTCCCTGATCTATGGCACATCAATCATTCATTCCTCCTTTTCTCTCTTATGTCCCTCACCTCATTAGCCTTCTGCATACAGTCCACATTCAGCTTGATTTTGGTTCATGGTATAACCTTTATTAGTGTACTGGGCAGCAGTAGCTTCGTCTGTTGAACCTTGTGAACTGAGTACTATGGATTATACACATTTCTCATAAAATAAATGGTCTTATTCAATTCATACAAATCCATCTTTCTATATTGTAAAATAAGGCAATAAGCTGTGTTAAAAACAATCAGATAAATTGCCTGTGCAGATATCTATGCTAATCATAATGCAATCACAAAACCATTTAAATGAATAGGTACAACAGTAACAGATAAAGGAATAAATGTATTTTGTATTACTTTTCTGGGGTCAGGTAAGAAATTCAGTACAATCAGAATGTAATGGTTGGTGAGGTACATAGCTTCTCTTCTGTACATGTTTTTTTTTAAATATGTCTGCAGAGAGAAGTTCAATTCAGAGATTTTGAGTTGGGGATGATGGCTGCATAAACAGTGATCTACTCAAGGTCACATGAGCAGTTTAATTACAATTTGAACTTCAAATTTTTCTGGCTTCTAGTTATTTGCTCTAACCAGCAGCTGATACAGCCCCCACAATAAAAACAACAACATTTATTTAGAATGGTCAGTGGCCAGGAATGAAACCTGCTTAGGAAAGCTATGCTGACCACTCTTCCACTTCTGTTATGCACAAATACAGACAAATCAACATGCAGAGATTACCACTATGATGAGAGCTGACCCAACATGCATCTATTGCAGGGTTTCTCAAACAGGGTCGCCACTTCTGTAGGGAAAGCCCCTGGTGGGCCGGGCCGGTGTGTTTACCTGCCCCGTCCACGGGTCCGGCCGATCGTGGCTCCCACTGGCCGCGGATCGTGGCTCCGGGCCAACGGAAGCTGCTGGAAGCAGCGTGGGCCGAGGGACGTACTGGCCGCAGCTTCCAGCTATGTCTCCACTACGAGCTAGGGATGTGATTCTCCTGCTTGTATACACATACTTAGGCTAGCTCTCACTGAGCTAGCCCAGGTAGAAATAGCAGTGAGGCAGTGGTAGCATAGTCGAGTACATATCCACCAGTTTCGAGTGGGTTTGTACATGGTATTATTCAGCTGTGCCTCTGCTGGCATTATCCAGGCCACTGGGGCTTTGCTGCTATTTATACTCATGCCAGGTCACTGAGAGTTAGTGTGAGCAGACGTACTCAAGCAGGGGAATCGCACCCCTAGCTCATAGTGTCAACACACTCCCTGTTTCTCGGTGGTCATTAATATTCATAAAATACCAAGCTGAATAGCCGTATTATCTACCGATCTCATACAGAACAACATAGTGTCTAAGCATTACTGAAAGCGCTACCAAGGAGTGGCATGGGAAAGTGATGTGAGCAGAGACTGGAGAGCTCAGATTTGCTGAGTTATAATCCTGGCTCTGATACTGACCCTTTTTGTAGCCTAGGGCGTATCACTTAATTCACATGATGTGGCCTCTATTTTTAGACACTTAGGGCTTGAATTTCAGGAGGCACCAAATCCTCACTGATATTAAATGGAGCAGTGGATGCTCATCAGCTCCAAGTTTTCTGATGCTGAACACCCGGAAACCAAGGATCTCAAAATTAAAGGTAACTTTTCAAAAACTGGACCCAAACCTGTCTATGATACACGATTGCTTCATTTAGGCCCTGCTTTTCACTGGGTGACAAGTAGCACCACACATTTTCAGAGGCACGCTTACTACTCTCCGAGAGCAAGGGGGAACACCCTGCTTCATGGAATGCAGCATCTTCTTGCCCCTGCACACACACACACACCCTGTGCATGGATGGGACGGTGGGAGTAAAGCAATAGCTTCACCTGCTGTAGAGTTACAGAAGTCATTCTAGAGTGGAAATAAATGCATACACTAACAAATCAGATACCCATGAATAAATAGACCCAGGATTCAAGTGATATTCTGGAAAGGTGTTGACACATAGTATGCCTTGACAGCCCATCTGGTAAATGTGGGTGTCATTCAATAGACTAAATTTCCAAATGAGTGGCATGCCAAAATCTCACTAGAATAAGGAGTTGTACCAAGTGCCAATCATTCATTATCTTCTAATTCCCAAAGGGGTATTTTTTTTTATCCACTTTGGCATCCATAAGGAAAAAATGCTCTGTGTTTACAGATGAAAATTCTGCATCTTCAGATCAAACATAAGTACTGGAGTGCACAATGCACATAGTAAGGCTACTTACAAAGGAAATTACCATGTGCATGATATGGAAATGGTGATACTATCAAAAAGCTCATCAAAACTATATCACATTTAATGATGAACATAAGCAGGGAAATTAAAGCACAACCAGAGCCATGCTCCCCTAATTTCCCTGCTTATATTCATTTTCTAGACTATTAATACAGGACTAAATGAGCAAAAACAAATGGAGGAATAACTCATGGTGCCATAATCAGTACCCTCAGTGGTCTGTAAAGAGCAGTGCGATGCCCTCCCAGATTTCAGCTTCATCATGGGCTGCTTAAAGAAGTATTTTCAAAGTGTGGGGCCCTCTCCTGGGGTGAAGGGGCATAAAGAAGCAGCTGAGGAGTATGTGATGGAAGATATATAAACTGAAGAGTAGGACTTTAAAAACACATGGAGGGATTGCATAGAGGGCACAATTGGTTTCATTTTCCTGAAGGGGGTAAGTGCGGAGCGTTGCTTTCAAAAGTGTAGGAAACTGCTAACCAAATTAATGTTACTTCTAGCATAAGTTCATTTGAACCAGAGCTGGTTAACCTGCTGCACGCATAAAACGCATTAATAAGATTTCACTTGGTGAAATCATGGCTCCATAGACATCAGTGACAAAACTCCCATTCCCACTGATTTCAGTGGGGCCAGAATTTCACCTATTATATTCCTTTAACCAGGAGTTAGTTTTTGATGTCTCTCTGGTTCTCTTTCTTATAGTAATGCAGATTGTGTTTCGGCTGTAATTAGTTTTGTGAGGATCATGGCTAGAGTAGCAGGAGGTCTGCAGGTCAGGATGAATATTCATTGTCAAAACAGCTTTTGCACACAGCTGCTGGCTCTGAGGTCTATGCTATACTACACCAGCGTCAACCTTCTAGAAACAGTAACATTCATCAAAGTAACCTCAAATTTATAATAAACAAAATGAAAACAAGAGAAAAGCTCCCCTTTCCCCCGAGTCAAGAACAATAAAGAACAATGACAAAGATATATGACCTCAATGACCCATCATTTTACTGAGCTTACAGCCGCCTCTCTGACTATGATGCATGTTTCTGAGTTCAGAGAGATAAGAGAGTTCTATATTGTCCTGAAGCATGTGCCAAGGACACACAATGCTCTAGGCATGAACATCCAGCACAAAGTATGGCTTGAAAAACGTCAGAAGATAAGGGGTGAATGAAGGTGGGTGTGACTTTCATTGTGGAAGGTCCTGTGACAGGGAAGAGCTAAGAGAAAGAAATTGAATTTTTTGTCTGTTTGTGTGTTTAATCTTTTCTCTTCTTATAGGGCAGGATGAGGACCCATTGTCCTTCAATTGACTAAATGCTGAATTCCATTTGGTCTTCCCTTTCACAAAAATTGATTTCTGAAGACACTGGGTCTGAGTCACAACATCGTAACACCAGCTTTACCTAAGTAAAGTTACATTGATGTGATGTAGTGGTAAATGATGCCCAGTCTATTTCCATGTGTTCCACTTAAGGAATATATTATGGTGCCAATTTAGCAAGATATTTAAATATGTGAGTAGTCCCACTGAAGTCAGAGGGTCTGCTCAAGACAATGGAACTACTGGCATGCTTGAAGTTACAAACATGCCTAAGTGTCTTTCTGAATACGGGTCTGTATGACTACAAAACTATAAAATGATCACCTACCATCAGAGCAGCAGAAGTAAGGTAATAGATAATTAGGATCTTGCATGAAGACACCGAAGTCTCACAAACTGGTGAAATAGTTGCAGTGATGTTTTCTTTTTTTTTCTGTTTTGCAAATTGCTAAATATATGTGAAGTTGCAGCATTCATTCCACATTTCTAATATATAATCAATTATAAATACCAGTAGGATTTTTTTTAGACTAACTGCAAAAATACTGTGTTATATATTCACAGTCAAGTTGTGTGGCTGCTATTTTATCACACAAGTCATAGGGTATTGGATCAGGTGTTCTAATTGACTGAACCAAGCCCATGTGAATAAGAGGGTTAACAGAAGCCAGGTTGAGTCATTTTCTCAGAGAAAGTGGTGACATTTTATGTGCCCTCTTTGAGCCATTCAGAGAAAAAAAAAGAGCTGGAGACGCTCTGTGTTGCTCTAGAGTAGGGAATGCCCTTCACAGAATTAATTAGTAAAAAATGTTGCCATGAACTGTTCACTCTCTCTCTCCCTGGAAATCTTCCATAAAGTGATTGCCATTAAAGTAATCATTTACTCACAGTTACCAAGATTAGTAACTATAGCTTCATGCTTCTTTGGACCCCATCACCATGATATTTGAGTGAGTCACACATATTAATTCATAGATTTTAGGACCAGGGTGGCCTATTACGATTATTTAATCTGATCTCCTGTATAATACAGGCCAGATAACCGCACTCAACTTCGACATAAAGCCCATAACTTCTGATGAACTACAGCATAGCTTTTAGAAAGTCACCCAGTTTTGATTTAGAGACTGTAAGTGATAGAGAATCCAACATGTCCCTATGTAATTGTTCCAGTCAGTCATGCCAAACTCAGCAGAAATTAGGCTTGTTTTTGGCTAAATAGGCTTGTGAGTTGCTTGTTGGCTAGTTTTTGGCTTGTAGCTTGTTTGGCTTGTATCTATTTTTTTTTAATCGGCTTCTGGCAAGCAGGGGCTGGGGGGTGGGGAGGGAAGAGAATCAGGGTTTCACAGCGGGCCCACCACAGTCCCAGACTGCACGCCGGCGGGATCTAGTCACAGACTGTTGGGGTTCTTAGGGATTGGCTTGTTTGGGCCTTGTTTTGAAATGGGATTAGTTTGATTTTGGTTTATTGTGAAAGTCAGGCTGCTTATTTACCGCGTGAAAGTTGGCAAGTTTGGTTCCAATTGTCAATTACCTTCACTGTTAGAAATCTGTGTCTTATTTTTAGTCTGCAGTTGTCTAGTTTCGGCTTCCAACTACTGGATCTTGTTATGCCTTTTCCTACTAAATTAATGATTAAGTCATCTCTTAATCTTGTGTTTGAGTTTGATAAACTAAATAAGTTTCTCAGTTAAAGGCCTGTTTTCCAAACCTCTACTCATTCTCACAGCTCTTTTATGAACCCTTTCCAATTAAATGCTTTGTATAATCTGAAATGAAATATTTTGATTTGATTTCAAGCTTTTTAAAACTTTTTTTTAAAGAAACAAAGATATTTCAAAACTAAAATTAATTTGGAATAAAAACATCAAAATGGTTCAATTTGTTCAAAGTTTATGTTTGTTTTTGCAAAACAATTTCACAAAAATACATGAAGTGTTTCAGTCGACTCAAATCTGCAGTTTTCAGCATAAAAATGATTTGGCCAAAACATTTCACCCAGCTCTACTCCTAATCAGTTCAACCTCACAATGCCCTTTGACAGAAGAGTATTGCTATGTGCACTTTTAAAACAGGAAATTTAGGTGCAGGGAGATTAAATTAATTGTTCAAGGTCACACAGGGAGTCTGAGTCAGAGTCAAGGATAGATTATAGACTCTCTCAGATCAGTCCAGTGCTTTAACCACATGACTCTCCTTAACCTGTATTTGAAAAACCATAGTAACTCCCTATATTGGGAAAAGAAAGATACATGTTGGATCTTAGATATGACTTATGAGTAACTGTTTGGAAATAATGACCTTTTCATGGCAACCCAAGTATTTTTTTCCTTTACATTTTATAAGGTGCATATCACTGATATACCTGTTTCAAACCAAACCCCTTTTTGCAAGTTTTTATTTGCTTGCAAAATGTATGTAACAGTTTCTAAAGCGTTGTGTTTTACTTTCTTAGTCAAGCAGTGGAAAAAAAATCAAAGCCAATGCATATCATTCTCCCTATACCTGTACTCTTCTTTCATGCCCTTGCTCTCATCTATTCCTCTTTTTTATGGTTTTAGGTCACATTCAGCATGAGATGGTGCAACATGACTTTGAACATTCACTATAGTGTCAATTTGAGAGCTCAAGTAGCTCTTTGTCGCTCTTTAAAAAACTGACACAGACCACCAGCTTTTTAAAGTGCAGATTTAAAGAGAAAGCGCCTTCGGGGGATTCCTTCTTTGCCAAAAGTATAAATGTTGGTAAACAGGAAGCTGCAGCTGTACTGAAAATACAGGAATCATATTTTTGTAATGATGAATACTATAGTAATGCCGTCACTTGATGGTCAGTGAGATGTTCATGGTCATCCTAGGACAGTGGATCTATCGTACTAGAATAATACTGCTCTCATTGTTCCCAGATCATTACTCTGTTCCTTCAAATAGCAAGATTTATTATGGCAGAAATGATGTGTATGTTTTTTATGTTTCTAAACTTTTGTAGACTTTTTCCACGTTTTGAATTTTAAGTCCCTGTAAATTTTGTAATCTCTGGAAATGCAATGGCTGCCTCCTGTTATATCCTGATTATGAGCATTTTTAAAGTAGCTTTTCCTGTGAAAAATGACTCATATATTCCAATTCTGATATTTAAGGCTCCGTTTTTAACTTATTTTCAAAGGTTTATCTACTGTATGCTGAAGAGTGATTTTAATTCCTCAATTTTATTATAGCCTGGTGTGTTCAGACAGTATATTAATCCTTCTTATATTGGCATGAAATCATAGGAAGAATATCATAGCAATTTTGTATTTATTCTAAATACACTGGATAAGCCTTCAGCATTACTGCAGATGCATTTTTATTATTTTTCTTCCCAGCCAGAATGGAAATAGATTTATTTAATATTAGATGATGGTTTCATATAACAGACAGGATTAGCCTATTAGTTTATGTGTAAATTAAGACATTCTGAAATGAGAAAGGAGGGGAAAGAATGAAATCTTGATAAAGATGAGAGACCTATCTATTCTAATAATGAGGCTGAAACAGCTGGGCTGATTTTCTTGTGTAATCAGTGATCAAGTCAGTTAGAGAGATAATCTGTGGAATCCTATAGTACTCCATAATTGCCTACCCAAATTCCACAAAGCTGTATGATTTATCAGTGTCTATATCATGTCCTTCTCCCTCTAGTTTCTCACCTCTTTTTCCACAGAAATTCCTCACAAGGTATTTTATGTTCTGTCAGAAGACAAGATTTCTTCATGGAAAAATCTTGAACTTGTAAAGATTTTCTGTACCACTCAAGTGTAGTCTGCTGTAAATTTAGCTTCACAACCCTATAGGCTGCTCTGGTATGCAATGATGGCAATATGATTCGACAAAACTTATTCAACTGACTATGCTATATCTATACTTCTTTTTGACAAACACTGGCTATTTTAGGTGGTTTTTTGTTTGTTTCTTTTTACAGAGATTGTTACAGATGGAACATGTTTTAGTGCATCATTTTTCTCCACTGAATGGCATATGCCAGCCTGTCCCATAGCATATCAGCCCCTCTAATGGATGAGTTAGTGATACTTTTGCTTTATCTTCAGTAGCAGAGGGCTGTGGTTTTGGAACATGTCTGTGTTTTTGGAAGATGCATATCTGCAGTCAGTTGATCATTATGATATCTGTATTCATGTGTTTCCTACTTCACTGAGACCATCTATTCATCTCTGACACATTCACAGAGAGATCCAAATTTTCAAAACCAACCTTCTATGTTGATTGTGCAAACTCCATTAGGTCTGCAAATACCTTGATTTGCACCAACATGGGGGTATTTGTACATGTATATTACGACTTGAATGCTAATTCTAAATTCTGTTTATGTAATTCAGGTGTACAGCTTAGCAAACCTAACTGAAAACATGGCCCACATACACTGCCTACAGCATACCATGTCTCTCTCTCTCTCTCACTTCAATATCTCTTCTCCCTGTAGTCATTTTTTCCCTACGTCCAAGACATCTTTCTCAGACCTATGTCATCTCACCCTTTTTCGCTTCGCTTCGTATGCATTGCTCTCTCCTATATCCAAGTATCCATAATGGAGGCCTCCCTCACTGTATTGCTTCTCAGCCTTTTCTTTAGAATGTTTTTCCAATCCATCACCTCTAAATATCTTTACTGTACTAATGTGTTTTTCTTTTACTTCCTCTCGTTCTTTTAACATAGCTTAGCCTACCCATAAAATCCAAATGGCTGCTCTGGAGAAATTCTAACATTAAAATTTCCTCATAATTAATCTTAGGGGGACAATATTTAATATAATTCAGAATTCAAAGAGTTTGGCTTGTGAAGAAATTCTACATTCCTCATGACATGCCCTTTCTTGTGTAACTATTTTAAAGTTATAAAGGAGATATTGATGGTATTTTTAATTTATTTCACAAGGCTTATTTCTAAATTACAGATACATTCTTCTACCCTTCAGAGGAATAGTTAAAATTAAAAACTTCTCTCATTGGAATAATTAAGATCAGATAGAAGTTGAAATTTTGTTTTTTAAACTGCAACCAATATATTTCTTTTTATTAACTTTTAAGACAGGGTCATAATTCTTAACTAAAAATAAAAATGGCTTAATACTAACCCACATGTCTTTCAAAAACCTTGACATTTCTTGACGTATGTTTAGCCTGACACAAAATGAATTTCTCAGACAATCATGCAGCCAAATGTGATATTTTAATAAATAGTTTGTACTCAGATTGGAAGAGATAAAAGTCTCATAGTCTACTGCCATGTGCTCCAAAATGGGTAAAACCACATACAAAATAAAATATTAAATCTTGTTTCCATATCTACTTCTAGTCTACTGTGTAGAAGATTGAGTGAGTACTGGTTCACAAGAAAACACTCTTGTTAAAACTAAAAATGTCATTGAAAGTTTGGATTAAACTTTTACAAGTCACAAAGAATATTCAGCATAATTTGTAACCCAATCAAATTATGAACACATTGGCTATTCATAGAGAGAGCAAGAGAAAGTCTTGTAGTGTTTGGCTCTGATTCACCAAAATATTTGGTTGTATAAATTTTATTTTATTTTTTTTAAAAAGCACCTTGAATCTCCCAGTTAATGTCACAAAAGCAATTGCAATGTGCCAAAGCAGAAGGGGGACATACATTGAGTTATTCTGTCCATAAACAAATGGATGTAATACTGATATAAACATAAGATTCACATTATTTTCTGCATCTCAGCATGTACACTACTCCACCATTAAGTTATGTGAATCAGATTTCTGAACCACTAATTATGGAAACTTAGATTCACTTTGGGTATTGCCAATTTATTCTGAATAATACAAGCATATTTATGTAAATGGAGTTTTATTCTTAAAATTGGCCTGAAAACAGCTGTAGTTTTGTTTGTATGAAAAAAAAGAAACTAAGGAGATCTTCATTATTTGTTTCTTTGTCATACATCAAAACAGTTTTTAATGTAGATGAGAACTTTTATTTAAAGTGTTTTTTGTTAGAAAGTTTAACTGAGTACCTCTTTATTGGTTTTTCATCACCACTCTCTCTGTCTCTCTCTCTCACACACACTCACACACACACAGAGCAGCTACACTTTTATTTTAAGAAAAAAGGTAATTCCTTCAATGGCATAATACTGTCTTCTTTTCCTTCCCAGTTTTAACCTCTTGAATACATATTGACTCTCTTACAGTAAAAGTAAACTCATAGGGCCTCAAACTCATGCTGAAGACTCTTGGACAAAAGCGGGAAGTCATAGCATATAACTTTCTCCTCAGACAAAGAACTCCACGAAGAGAGAAAGAGAAGGGAGACTCCAAAAACAGGTATCTTCTCTTTTGGAAACAAGATTGCCTGTGTGAATATCCATTACCTTCTTTGGCCATCACACATGGGAGAAGCTCGCTGTAAACCTCTACAAAGCCATCTCATTGTCCGTCAAATCCCTCCTTTGGTGTGTTGTCTACAAAAAATCTTGATAATACCCTAGCATGCTGATTCTTTTCTATACGGGTTCTTAAACCACACATCACCATGGTATCCTAGCACATTCCTGCAGTGAGTAAAGCAATGTGACTAATATCTGTCACAGGTTGTTTGTTTTCTCATCCTCTCCTTTAGTGGGAGAAGTGTGTGAAGTGGAGTGTCTTGTTCCGGTAGGTTTTAAGTATATACTGTATGCTTCTCTGTGCACATGTTAGAAAAAGCAGGTCAAAGAAACGTGTCCTGTACTTGGAGTGGAAGGTAGAGAGGTTTGCGATGATCCTTAGCTTTTGGGAGAGTTCATTCCATAGTCTTAGACTGACGCCCAAGAGAGCCTTGTCTCCCACATAGACAAGTGTTAACCTTTTTGTAGAGTTCCATTGTGCTGCAGCAGCAAAGTTGTTGACCACCATCTTTATCTGGAGCTTTAGGTGATCTTTTGGGTATCCTGGGCCCAGACCATTGAGTGACTTGAAGATATGGACCAAGACTTTGAACTTGATTTGATATTTTGTGGGAAACCATTGTAGAAAGTGGAGGGTGGGTAGAGTGTGTTTGTGAGGAGACATGCCACCCCATTGTTTCTTTGTTCCTTTGAACTTTGTGCATCTGTTTGTATTCATATGTTCTCTTTCCCCTTAGACTTAGACCGTAATCAGTTTGGGGCCAGGACTGTCTTTTTGTTCTGTAGCTGTACAACACCTAGCACAATAGGATCCTGGTCCATCACTGAAATACTTGAAATACAAATAAATAAATAGCTGGATAGTCCCCAGAACAAAGAATGAACGTTGACTGTCACCTGCTGGTCTGTATTATGCTGACTGGTGTGTTGGGAGCAGGAATGCAGAGCCAAGGCTGTGTGTACTGCCTGCACACTCACCACTCTAGGTTTCAGTACCTAAGTGGAATGTAGCAGATGCACCAGCTTTGTGCTGGTCCTCGGCCAAAGGGTGAATTACACAAACTCTCAGTAAAAATGTTTTACCTACTTTTAACAACATTCACTGGACAAACATCATGTCTTTGGTAGCACCTCTCTGCCAAATAAAACCGCATTTTGAGCAACTATTTTTCATGGATCTAAATTTGGTGTTTACTTTCTCCACCATTTCGCTCAAGTAACCCTATCCTCTCTTCTCCACATCGTGACTGAACATGCTCATGCTAACTTCTCTTTCACAGATGCAAAGTTAGTCCTCAAATAGCCTGTAGGGAGCAAAAGGAGTTAAAGTTCTGTACCACATTGACAGTCTGTATCCACCCACTCACAACGAGAGTATTGCTTCTGTGACACATGCGGCCCATTCTGCACAGTGGCTAATTCCAACTCCACAGACTTCTATTAAGTGTTTTATTTTGCCTGTCCTCGCATCATGGCATCATCTTGTCTACCGCTGACTTTTTCATTACCTTTCATTACCTCTCATTTCAGCTTGCCCTACATTGCAATGTCATTTTCAGAGACTTTCACTGATATCACTTTGAGGAATTACATGATTTGAGTAGCAGCAATGATGCATCCACTTACTAAACACAATTTTAAAAATTAAGAAAAATGAAAAGAAGCCACAATCAGGATTTCAGCACAGAACACAGCACAAAATAAGCTTTTTAAATCCTAAAAAGTCCCCCTCTAATTTGACATTGTACTTCAAGCACTGTAAATTAAAACAGAAGAGAGAAGAGGATGGAAAGAGACACTTTGCTAAATTAACCTTTTCAGTGCTGGGGAATTGTGCATGGTGGTGAAAGTAATTTTCAAGATAATGGAATCTTTTGCATGTTATAAATGGTGCAGAATCTTTCAGAATCATGCGCAGTTCTTAGTGGATTTTGGGACCTGTTTCCTACTTTGAGTCATGATCACCCATATTATTTTTATGGCAGTGGGCTGAATAGTTCAAGGATATTTCTATTTTTTGCATATACTAGACTGCAGAGTCCAACTCTTCCACAGTAAACTTCTACCCTTCCAGAATGATTCATAACTATGCCAAGTTAATAATTTTTCTCCATGTGTTTAGCACACATGCATGCAGTTTGGATGACAACAGATGTTAAACTCTGCTGATACCACTGCCAATTAAGGTAGAAGTCGGCTACAGTTAACAGACATTTATTTGCAGTCTTTCCATTTGTTGCTGAAATAGTTTCAACTTTTCTGCACATTGCAAGACAAATGTTATAGTTGGGTTATTTAAAAGGGCTCGATAGTTGTATGACTATTCCCAAGATCTAGGCAGGAGAAAAGGAGACATTTCAGGTTTCTGGGCTGAAGCTGATTTCCTACAGGACGTCAGAGGAGTGTTTCCTGCTCATGATGTGCTTTAGGGATCTATTCCTGTATCTTCTACTGAAGCTTCAGCTTATGGCCCAGCTGTTTGATTAGGTAGGCCACATTCTCTGTTTCTCTACCTTCTTTTCCAATGCATTGCAGATTTCTAATCAAAATGCCTTAGTGAATTTGATGCTGTCCCAGTTTTTTCCTTCTCAAAGGATGCTACTTTCTCAGTTAAAGTGCTGAGACTCACGACTAGTGCAAATTAAACTAGTATTTGGCCCTTCTCTGTGAAACCTTTTCGTGGGATTCACCAGAGGGAATCAAGCTGAGCATGGCAATGCCTATGTTTTAGATGCCCTGTCGCTCAGTGGAAGCCACAACTCCAAGTTAGGCACTCAGGGTCCCTGTACAATACCTGGGGAGACTTGGCACCTAAAAAGGGAATTCACAGAAGGCACACTGCTAAGCTAACCAGTAGGAAATGCCATGGAGTGGGGTGTGACCTAATCCCCATGCCTCAAAGGGAGATAGCCATCTAATTCCAGACTGTGGGTAGGTACTTCCATGCACTTGAGTTTCATAGTACTGAACCCTCTCCTGAACATGTGTGTCTAAACCTGGTTTCCTCCCCACCCCAGCTTTTAATATCCAACAGGACCGCCCGGTGGGGGGAGGGGCAAGTGGGACAATTTGCCCCAGGTCGGGCTCCGCAGGGGCCCCCACGAGAGTTTTTCGGGGCCCCTGGAGCGGGGTCCTTCACTCGCTCCGGAGGCCCAGGAAAACTCTTGCGGGACCCGGGACCCCGGAGCTTCTTCCACTCTGGGTCTTCGGCAGCAGGGGGTCCTTCTGCTCTGGGGCAGAAAGACCCCCCACCGCCGAAGTGCAGCCAGGTCTTTGGTGGTAATTCGGTGGCGGGGGGTCCTTCCACTCCGAGACCTGCTGCCGAAGTGCCCCGAAGACCCACGGTGGGGATCCCCCGCCGCTGAATTACCACCAAAGAACCGGCTGCACTTTGGCAGCGGGTCCCAGTTTGGCGGTAATTCGGCGGTGGGAGGCCCCATCGTGAGTCTTCAGGGCACTTCGGTGGCGGATCCCGGAGCGGAAGGACCCTCTGCCACCGAATTACCACCAAAGCAGGGGGCCCCCCACCGCCGAAGACCCCAGGCCCCCTGAGTCCTCTGGGCGGCCCTGATATCTAATGGTTTGAGTACTCACCCAGGATGAGATCCCCATTCTGTCTATGAAGATCAGGGACTTGAACCGAGCTCTCACACTGAGTGCCATAGCCACCGGGCTATTTAGTTTTCTGGTGTGGAGTGCTCTCTCCTCTTGAAGTTAGTCCACTGTCTGTAAATTACTTAGTGATTAGTGTATCAGAGAAACTTCAGAACCCAGTGGTTAAGGCAGTGTTTCTCAAACTGGGGTCACCATTTATATAGGGAAAGCCCCGGCGGGCCGGGCTGGTTTGTTTACCTGCCCCGTCTGCAGGTCCAGCTGATTGTGGCTCCCAGTGGCCGTGGGTTGCCACTGCATGCCAATGGGAGCTGCTGGAAGCAGCAGCCAGTATGTCCCTTGGCCTGCGCCGCTTCCAGCAACCCCCATTGGCCTGGAGCAGTGAACCGCAGCCAGTGGGAGCCGCGATTGGCCGGACCTGTAGATGGGGCAGGTAAACAAACTGGCCCGGCCCGCCAGGGGCTTTTCCCACACAAGTGGTGACCCCAGTTTGAGAAGGCCTGGGTTAAGGCCTTTGCTTTGTATGTGGGAGATCCATGTTCATGTCCCTGCTGCAATAAATATGTAGAAATTATTTAAGCGTTGCCTGGTACCATCCTTCTCAGAAATGAAACAAAAGCTCACCGAATTCCATCAAAAAATATACAGAAGTCCAACACAGCACTGCACAGTTACTGTATGTGAAACCGAATTAGGCAAATCAACAAAAACTAGAGAAATAACAACATAATTGAATGTTTATTTTCCTGCAGATATGCCTCCAATTCCACAAGGGGGCTTCTGATTTAAAAACTTCTGGTATGGATAGAGACAAGATGGTCCATTATACTGTTAAAACACACACACACACACACACACCTGTAAATAATGCTAACCCAAGCTGTGTTGTATTTTTTTTCACAGCTGGAATACTAGTTTTTATTACAGCTCAACTGGCATTGCAAATTAAAATTCATCTCTGTTTGTTAAACTGCTACTTAAAATGGCTTCCACCAACTGTTACAGTTGGATATTATGTTGTCATTTATACATTTAGTGGGAACAGTTCAATAGCACGAGTATTTACAAACAAGTGCAGAGAAAGTATTTTTAATTGGGTTTCAATAGCTAACTTCTGACTTATGTTCCCAAGTTTTGGTCAATGTTTGCTTAATTCTTCATTAGTGATGAACCAGCCGCCTACTGAATTAATGCAACTAGATTTATTTATAGGTGCATCTCACAGTGCCTGATCATAGGAGAAGTTTTGCACTTTTAATGGACATCAATTAAAGCACTCTGCCATGCTGGTTAGTCAATACCCAACAAGTTGTTTGGTGAAGTTTCTTTTAGCAATGATCAATGAAAAACAATTCAAATACACAAATACACCCTTGAATGAGTTAGGAATCAGGAATGAGATTTTCCAGAGTATTTAAGCAATGTAGGAGCCTAACTTCTAAATTCAGATGAGATATTCATAACTTTCTAATGGACTATGGGCAGATTTTAAAGGTATTTACGTGCTTTAAGATGGAGATAAATACTTAGTGGGATTTTCAAAAGTCCTTAGGTGCCTACTCCCATTGATTTCAATGGGAGATAGACACCACCTAGTTGCTTTTGATAATCTGTCAGGCATCTAAATATCTTTAAAAATCTGGCCCTAACTGTTTTAGGTGTCTGAAAATCCCAGTCTGAATTATCAGACTACATCCCACATTAAATTTGTCTGCAGCTTGGGAGATCCCGGTCTAAAATATTTTTGATTTTTAGGGGGTTTTCTACCCAATTTTTACATGGAATTGGGACTACATTCTATTCTTAGCACTTTCATGGTGGCTGAGTTATAATACAGACGGCCAAAGACATTTTATTGGGAGCTGCTGAATGTTCAACACTTTTGAAAATCAGCCGAATTCTTTAGGCACTTAAAAATGGATTTAGTGTAGGATTTTCAAAAGCATCCATAGGAAGTCAGTGTCCAATTGACTTTAAATTTCAATGAGAACCGGGCATCTAAATCAGTTAGTCACTTTTGAAAATATCTACTCTGGGTGACAAACACCCCTTTATGACTTTGAAAATGTTGGAGTTAGATTTTCCCCTCCCCATTCACCCACCTTTAAAAAAAAAAAGTTGTATTTAAAGCATTTGTTTTTTTTCCATTGGAAACCATAATAAGAGGCCAATCATTCCAGGTACTGAGTGCAGCCAACAATTATTGAAACCAGAGTTCACAGCCTTCCTCAACTTCTTGCTATCAGATCTCCCTTGCAGGTATAATATATAGTGTAAGTTTAACCTATTTTTCTAGTTAGTATTTCGTACACTAACTTCAAATTATACACATCTAAGTACCTTGTAAATGTTCCAGATTAATAAAATGGATGTAAAAGACTCAGGTTCAGACTTTCTTCTTCAGGAACAGAGTATTATATTAGCTTTTTTATTATTTTTATTATTATTTATATATTTACTTTTCTCCCTCTCTCTCAAGGCTTCTGCCAAAAAAGTAATCTACAAACCTCATCTTCCCCTTACCTCACAGTGAAGTACATTTTACCTATTGTTTTTTTTTCTTTATCTACTTTGTAAATACCATGCATGTAGGCAACAGCAACAAGGCAGTTGGAAGTAACAGTTCAAACTTTTGTCAACATATTTTCATTAAAGTAGTTACTAAGCTGATATGTTTATTTTTTGTTTTATTGGAAAAAAATTGTTGATTCAAAGCCATCTATTTCCTCACAACATCATGAGATCTTCTTGTTTTCAGAAAGTAATGGTAATGATTTTTTTTCACTGTCAATATATTGTAGATCAGTAGGTAAATACCTTTCCATCCATCATATTTCCCAAAATCAAATAAGCATCAGTTTCACTGCATACCAGCTGGGGAAATAGTGCATTTCCCCCTTGCCAGTGAATTTTTTCCCACCTGAAATAAAGGATGCTGCAGAATTGGCTGAAACTTTTTAAACTTCACAATATTGGCTTTTATGATAATCCTGTCATTTTTAAAATAAAATAAGACCATAAACATTTCTGTAGTTGGGGCAGAAGAAAATTACTGCTCCAATGGAACATAATCAGCTTAGCTTTAGCCCTATGCGATTTTTTTATATGATTATCCTCTGGGTATATTAGATAAATATCTACAAGTATGTCCTTTGAAATGTCTCTTCTAATCTTACTGTGAATTCCTAACAGGATTTCCTAGCTCTTTTCATTCTTTTTGGAGGTAAAGAGCAGAGGTAGGGGAGGGGCACACAAAAATAATGTTTCAGTAAATCGGTCTCCAATCTAGTTTGCTTTTTTCAGAACATGCACATTGTTCTGACTTGTTATAATGCCATTATCAAAATTTCCCCTTGGTTAAAAGTGGTACTCAGCTTAAAAATATAGGTAACTATTGAGCAGAACGTCCCTCAAGCTCAAACTAGAATTCAAAGGGTTCACTTACCCTTGATCCCCCCCCACCCCCCCCCCGAATAGATCACACATACCGTATAGGTATAATTACACATGACAACTAAGATTTCCAAAGGTGAATTTTGGGTGCCCAAAATCACATGCTTTAAAGGGGTCTGTGCAGCCACCCTCTAAAAATCAGGCCTCTTTAAGGAATTTCAGATTGTGCACCCATCATTTCAGGCACCTCAAATTACTAGTGAGCTTGGAACATGTTGACTCTGTACTTGGTTTCCAGAAACCTATGTATTTTGTAGTTCTGCAGACAAAGTGTGTTGTGGTATCCATATCCAGCCGTTATCCATTCCTGGCAGTAAATCTGTGCTCCAGAATTATAACATATATTTTTTTATAAAAGGAAATATGTTTCTAATCAGCCGGATTGTGAAGAGACCCTTGAAAGCATGAACAGAGTTTAAAAGAATGAAATGTTTTCTTCCCAAGGTAGCAGATGATTTGAAACAATGGCCCAGAGATGTATGAACTAGCCCATTTGTTTCAATGGTCTTTTAACTCTGAAACATAAAGATGACAATTTCAAAATCAATTATGCTGATTCCCTTCACAAAAAGATTTTAGCTGAAAGATCCAGCTTCTGTGCCTAGCCCACCTCCCAAATGGCCTGTAGTGCTTCTCCAAATGTCCTGTATCCAGCTACCCAAAATTCCATATGATTATAACTTACACATTTTCAAAAAAAGAGAGAGAGAGACACTTTATATTAAGTTTTCTTTATAAACAGTTTGGAAGGGGTTATATAAACAACTAAACAATTATAAGTATGTTATAGATATGAGCAGTATGCATTATAGATGGTTATATATTTGGATGATTTTAAAAGATATCCTCTTGTTCAAAAGGAATCATTTTTGAGAAGTTCTGTAGCCTGTGTTATACAAGAGGTCAGACTATATGACCACCAAAACAATCTGTGTGTGCTTAAATCTAATTGTAGTTTTAAATAAAAGCATGCTTGCTTGTATTAATCACTTATCAAATATTTAACAGTGTTCCCATCAATTTATTCCTGACACCACCTGAAGTGAAACAGTGAAGTTATCACTCTTTTGGATTCTAAAACCCCAGGTAATACATCATTTGTTAACCCCTTGTGTTAAACTATTTGAACTGAAACATAATCAAGTATGACCTGGTGCATAGGAGAGTATGAAGGCAAGCAGCTCTGGAACGACAATTCCCTTCTGGCAACTCACCACTTTGGAACAATACAGTTTAATATTTAACTAACTCAAAACAAAGTGTGTTATGTGAGCTAAATAAACTAAAATGAAACACTTCCAGTTTTGAGAATGTTGAACTGTTTCTTTTGGACCAAAAATGTCAAAAAACAAAACTATGACATTTCTATATTTGGGGGTTGGGGAGTGAGGGGTGGTGGTGGAATAATCCATTTGACAGCAAAAGAAAAAATCCCAGAGGATGAGCACTACTAAATCTTCATTTACAGATAGGGGGCTGCTTTTTTTCTTCTACATTGCTATTTTTACTGTTTTCTGTTCATCACACAAAACTAGTCTTGCAACTGGAAAGACAGGAAAAGATATATAAAGAGATAACCCATATTGTTGAATAACTATTTCATTTTTCATGAAGGCTGGCAGCGTGTAAATCTGTGCTGCAGACAGGTTCAGAAAGCTACAGAAGATCCCAAAGGAGTAGTTTATATTACTTTGCAAGAGAAATTGAAAGTATACTACCTGAAAAAACAGAATAGAAGGATATATAGATGCAGACTGGTTTCTTTTAATTTTTGGAGCACTTTTAAGAGGTGGCAAATGCATTGTAAGGATAAGTTAAATGTGTTTTGAGGGACTAGATAATTTGTGAGGAAAACAAACATATCTTGGAGATATTTGTTGATGCCTCTTAAGTTTTCCTCCTGGCAGCGTTTTCACAAGGCAGTGCAATGTTCAAGTACACCTTTGTAATTCCAGTGAAAAAAATGCCCAACAAGTTATGGAGAAGAGTAGAGCTAGAACATTTGATTGCACTTCAGACAGAGGAGGGAAGGGAGATTAAGGACGGAGACATTAAGTCTAATAAAAAAGAGAAAGAGGAGAAGGGGGAGAATAGTGATTTTAAACAGGGATCGGCAACCTTTGGCACACTGCTCGGCAGGGTAAGCACCCTGGCGGGCCGGACCAGTTTGTTTACCTGCCCTGTCTGCAGGTTCAGCCGATCGCGGCTCTCACTGGCTGCGGCTCGCCGTCCCAGGACAATGGGGGCTGCGGGAAGCAGCGCAGGCCGAGGGACATGCTGGCTGAAGCTTCCGCTGCCCCCATTGGCCCGAGACGGCAAACTGCGGCCAGTGGGAGCCGCGATCGGCTGAACCTGCGGATGCGGCAGGTAAACAAACCAGCCTAGCCTGCCAGGGTGCTTATCCTGGCAAGCTGTGTGCCGAAGGTTGCCGACCCATTTTAAAATAATGTGATCTGGGAAGAAGGACCTTTTATTGAGAAGAAGCCTGCAGCAAGCACTGGCATGTTGCCAAGAAACAAAGAGAGATTGCAAGCCACATTCCAGCATTTAGAAACCGCAGTCTCACTTTTGCAGTGAGGCTACTTATCTGGACCCTCACTGATAGGACGCAACTCCAACCTGGGCAGCAGCATGGTAATATTTCTTAAATCAAAGCATCAAGTACTTGCAAACCACATATACCATTTGGTACCCACGCATCAGCCAGAGTTAGAAGATTGGATGTCCTTTCAGAAGTGTCTTTTAAAAAGAAAACACGTGAACCTAATGCCAAGGTTGAGGAAAGAAATTAGAACCAGGGTTATTCAAGAAGATGAGGCTAGTCTCAAGAAGGTATCATTTTAAAGTTGCACAAAATTTATACATAGTCTCTCCTCATACTTACTTACGCCTCTGAGTGTGAAAACTGCAAACCAAGAGGTACTATCAAATATGATGGCAATAAAAACAAACATCCTACCCAGCAGAACAATATTGGAATAAGAAAACTTCAGGATTTAGCTATGGGCTGATGCATAAATCTAATGATTCACTGGATCTTAGCCCCAAAGCAAAGGATTCTACCACTTGATCTACAGCATTAACTCCTTTTAACCTCTGCTGGTGACCCTTCAATATGATTAGACATACTTATGTCTAAAAAGATTCTTGATGTCTGTTGCCCTCAAAAAGCTCTTCTTCAAATGGATATTTCACAGATCCTGTGGTTAACATAAGTGCATCATCTAAGACCTCTAAAGACAGAACCATGTCATCTGCATATATCAAATACTAGTTCAAATGTCATTCATAGCAAATGATGGAACAATCGCATACGCAAGAACATGATGTTCAATGAATATGAGTCTTAGATATTCTAGGCATCAACTCCAACTAGAAGTCTGGGGAATAAATTAAATGTCTTTTGAATACAATTTGTTAACAGTGTTATTTTATAATAGTAATAAGACACTCCAGGGACCTGCTTACTATCACTAAGCCTAGGAAAGTTCAAATCAGTTCATCTTTGAACTTGTACTTCACACAAATTACCCCATATGTGGTAACATTAGACAGCATTGTCAGACCTTGTCACGTCCTATTGTTGAACTGGAGAAGTCATCAACTAAGTTTGGCCTTGCAAAGCTCTTCAGATGCAAGTTTAAATCAGGAAGCTTGCAATACTATACATTACAGTTTCTGAAATATACGACTCTCCAGCTGACCTTCAGGAAATGCAGCATCAGTTGGAAGTGTGCCTTGCCTGCAGGTCCATGACTCAGAATTTAATTACATTAGAGAAGGGTAGGATCAGAAAAGCTGATGCTGTTGTTATTCCACCCACTGCAAGCTGATTGCCAGGTTAGTTGTCAACTTCCATTCAGCTGAACTGGTCACTCTGGATGTTTGTGGTGTCAGTGCTAATATGAGGCTTATGATAGGTACTTTTTCTGTGGTGGGCCCTCCAGGGAAAAGAGAAGATGAAACAAAAGAAGACATGCAGCCAATTAGGACATCAATTTTAAATTGCCTGCAGACTCCAGAATCAGTGAAATATCTGAAAGATAAAACTGCTTGATTTACGCTTCAAGACCAGAATTGTCCCTGTGCTTCCTTGCAATACAATTATGTCTAATCGCAGGAGGAAACTGTAAACCATATGCAGAATGTGTCACTGATTGTGTCCACCACTTCTTTGAGTGGTGGGTAAAACTCTCAAGAAACCCAGGCTTACTGGAAACTCTTTGGTTTTTATATTAGGCTGGGAAGCCTACGATTTATTATGAATTGAACAAAGGAACAAAAGTTTTCCCTGCTGGATAATACCTGTGTCATAAGCAAGTCCAACATCCTGCCGCCAATAGTGACTAATACTTGATACTGAGTTCAGAAAATGGTGGAAAATGACTCCAAAATGGACCTAGACACTTGTGTAGCAATCTACATAGGCAAAAGAAAATCCTTCCTGACTTGTGTGTTGGTCCAGTTATGCCTTGAAAGAAGAGATTTAATATTCCCATTATTTCAGCCATGCTCTAACAGGATATGTCAGCATTTCATTGCTGATATTTGATATAGATAGAAATAACTAACACACACACACACACCTGGAAGTGTAGTTTGCTGCAGTATCCTCACAGAGCCATATTGAATAGAACAGTGTAGCAGAACATAGAAATTGCCTTACTAGGTCAAGCCAAAAGGTCCATCTAGGCCAGTGTCCCATCACCAGTGCTGACCAGATGAATCAGAAGGTGTAAGAACCCCGTAATAGACAAATGCAGTATAATCTGCCTTCCTCACCCATATAAAATCTCACCCTAAAGCATTTAAGCATGTGCTTTACTATAAGCATCGAGCAGTCCTATAGAAATTATGTGCTCTGTTAGGTTGGGGCCATAAGGCCCAATGCTGCAGCCCTTACAATGACTAGCACTTACTCTCAGGAACACTCTTATATGCACCTAGATCAACTTTGTGATTCCTTTTCTATATGAGACATATTACATCATTTTTTTAAATTATAATCTCATTGTGATAGGAATATAGATACCAGTTTTATGTAATACATACCATGTAACATAGTTTTGCACTGGACAAAAGCAGTTTATGCCAAAAGCATGCTATAATCCACACACCACCTTCTATAGATCATCTTAACTAACAAGTAATGAGCATGGCAAATGTGACATCTGCTTTTTCACTTTTTAACACATGAGGAACCATTTTTTTTCACTGCCCTTTGATTTGAATACGCAAGTAACTAAATCCTAGTATGCCTCCACTGTTACAATGCACTCCTTCCAATTATGATTATCACACTTACAAGGAACCAGGGACTCTAGGCTGTTAGAAGATTATAGCATTCCTCCTATCACTGCAGTGAAAGTGCACAAGAAAATTGTAAATATGCTTGAAAACGAGATTCAGTGTTACATGTTCATAGCCCATAAAGATGCCCAATTTTATTTAGATTATTATTTACCTAATGGAGACATTTTGAAAAACCTGAAAATTTTCAATTTACATTTTGAAAAAACCTTTACAATGTTCATTGTAGCATAATTAAATGCGGTTTTAAAAGCACAACATTTTTTCATTCATTAATACTTTACATTATGAAGGTGCCAGTTGAGGCTTTATAGTTAAGGTTGAGTTGAGGTTCTGCATTTAAATCATAAGAAAAATTCAAAGACACTGCAAGGGAGGCCTGTAAAATGTATTATTGTTTACAATTTTATTCCCCCTATTTATTTCTCTTACATTTTAAGAATCTACACATCAGCTATGTTGCATCCTGCTGTGATTATTGTATCTGAGATTAACAACACGATGAAAAGACTGGGATTTTCAAAAGGAGTCATTGATTTTTTGGTGGGAGTTGGGCAACTACTTATTTCCCTTAAACCTTACTGAAAAAATCCAGGTTAAATCTTTTTCCATAACAAGACTATTTCAGTAAAATTTGAGTGAAAAGAGCAAGAATTGACAGCATGCCCTGCTATAAAAAAACCAGCAAATTCAGTAATATTGGCAAAAAATATCATTAAGATGTGAAGTGTTTTATATGTCATTTATGGGCCATATTGTACCATTGGATGTATGCGCAAATAGCTCTGGTAGAAGCTGCATGAGCTCATTAGAAGGAAGATTTTGTCATGAGTACAATGTAAGATACAAATTTAAATTGATAATTTAATGTAATTTCCTTTATTGCTTCTGGGCCCAATCTTTCTGTCTTTGAAATGAATGGCAAAACTCCTTCTTCAATGGGCCCTCTGTGGATTAACAATAGACTTCAGGCATCAGGGCTCTTGACCTTCATTTATATCTAAAAAATAGGTAGGTATTATATGCTATGCAATTGGAAATTTCCTTTGAGACCTTCCCAACAATGGATGCTTTATGGGCCTTATCCAAAACCCACTGAAATAAATAGAAAGCTTCTCACTGATTTTGAAGGGCTTTGGACTGGGCCATATATTAATTTTCAGCACAGTTTCAGTGCCTCACATACATTGGCCACATTCAAGGTGCCTCTGACTCATACATGGGAAAATGGGCAGCTATATGAGGCAGAACTTTAGTATTCTGTGTAATTCAAATCAGTGAAGATATCACTGCAGCTGGAGCTATTGAGGGGGCATTGGGATGTGGGGACATTGAGCGGCAGGGCCTAGACCAAAGATCACACCCCACTTTTTTAGCACATATCTTGAGGTCCATACTGCATTTCATCAGCTAGGTTTCATCATACTCCTGGTATGAAGAATCTACCCTGGTGGCTTGCCTGGTTTATTAATGAAGACATGAGTCTTTGTTATTATACTTTGGTCTGCCAAGTTTACCATGGGCAACCTTATTTGAGGGATGAATATTTGTTTACAAGACATTTCCAAAAGGCTCCACAGTAAAATTATACCCCCATTATACTAATAATTTTCAAGCAAAGACTACAGAGGGACTCAGGTATACATATGATAAATTAAGAGGACCATTTAAAAATACCATTTCTCCTATACCGAACTCCTTGCATAACTTTGGGCAGAAAGTATCCAGCTCAGAGATCTAGTTAGGACTTTGAGAAAAGCTGAACCTAATTCTTATTTAAATGTTTCTGGTAACATATGTTTTCTTTAACAAAATTTGAGGGAAAAAGTTGAAATAGTGTAACTTCACTAACTAAGAGGAAACTGTTAAAACTTGAGAGAAAGGTAAACTGGGAGTTCAATACATTCATGGCTTAATTTTCACCTGCAACCCCTACTGGTTTCCAGAGTGGTTATGGATGTTCAGTAACTCCTTAAAAAACAACAACAATCCTCTAACATAATGATTTCCTGTTTCAGTGGTGTGTGGAGAACATCTTTAATTATAATACCCATATAGACAATATATAATTATTATTATTACTATTATTATGAATCCAAGTCAATAGCAGCTTTGTTTTTGCCTTTGGCTGTGATTCATTTGTGAAAGCTGACAGATTCTATACCCATCTTGAGATTTCTCATGGGAAGGTGTCTCCCATAAAAATAATGGACTGTGAAAAGGTTTTTAAAATTGTACCAGCAGTGTTTTCTTAGTCTAGGATTAAGCTAGTATTAATGCTTGTCACCACTATATGAAGAGACATCCATCAGGCATGCATGAATAGTCACAACACCAGGAAAGCCGCCAATGGTGTTAATCAAAACAATTTCAAAATAATGTCTCTGCAGCACAAAGACACATTCATTTTACTTAATCTGGTTAGGCTAGTATAAAATGTAGTATTATTGATTATTTTTATACCATTGTCCCATCCTGTGTGTCTTTGTAGTATGTAAAAGAAAGAGAGAAGGTGGAGTTTAATACTTTTAATATTTTTACTTCTGGAGATACCAGTTCAAATGTGGCCTAGACCATAGATTAAATAAATATGGTGGTCTCAGGCTAACATGTGTATACATTTCACAACCGCAAGACAAGTTGACACCATACAAGCTTTACGTTCAGCCCAGAACAGCTCCACTCTGGAATAGCAGGGGTCCTGCACAGCAGAGCTCACTCTCATAACATCTCCATGGTGGCTGCCCCCAGCACATTCATCCCTTGGCAGTGCTTCCACTTATTATGAACACTAAAATCAATGCCCAAAACAAATTAAAAAGAGGGGAAAAGAGTTGTCTCCCATCATTTGTGTGTTCTTTATTTTTCAAAGGCTTCTAACAATTAATTTGTTGGACATTTTATTGCTGTCTGGTGAACAATTTATCTTGTAGGGACACCTTGGGTGAAAGATGTTATGGTGCAAACAAACAATGGCATCTGTTCTTACACTATAAATCTGGTTCCAGAACCTGATTCTAATCCTCACGGGTCTCGGATCTCTCGAAAGTAACATATCTGTTTGTCTGTTTGGGAATAGAGGCCTTTCATTTGTACTGCCTGGAAAGTTTCTTCACATTTTTACTCAGGAAAAGTATTGCCATCTGGTTTTCGATTATTGTTATGGAAGCACTAGTCTGTGGTTCCATAATTAAGGTTGAGTTTCTCATATTTCACAACACACACACACACACACACAGACACACACACACACTCATATGATGAAAGAATGATAACATTGCGGCATCAAGCACTCAAAAATTCAGAAAAAATGCAGTGTCAAAAATATCCTTCCTCAGGAGATCACAACAGGAAATGAATGATAAGCAGCTGACAATATCACACCTGCTTTAAATCCCCTGCTCTTTTGTAGAGAAGATGACTGAATTCACAAGCCAAGGAAGACTGTTAGGAATACTGCATGAAATAGATCGACATAGTAGTTCAGAGCACTAGTAAGTGAGCTTGCATTATATAAGTAATTGTGTTTTGAAAGGATATACTGTATGTATTGTCCTCTTAGTTTATGACTGTTATTTCCTTAGTGCCATTTCAACATGAATGAAGAGCAAGAT
The DNA here is from genome assembly GCF_020497125.1 of Mauremys mutica. NCBI lineage: Eukaryota > Metazoa > Chordata > Testudines > Geoemydidae > Mauremys > Mauremys mutica. The sequence continues at coordinate 32,964,371 of NC_059085.1, forward strand.
TGCCAGACAAGTTTTGACCCTCCTAGATAAAAATACACTGATGACTGTGACAATGATAGAACTTTTGTACTGTAAAAATACCTTGACCATCAAGGATTTAAAAAAAAACAAACCCTACTTTAGTCAATTGTGGCTTTGTAAAAAAAAAAGCTAGTGACTTGTTGCAGCTCAAACGTAAGGATGATTGTCCACAAGACATTATGGCCAATCTAGCTACCCTTCTGGGAACTTGAGTACCGCATTTGAGGCCTGTCAAATAAAATAGGCATTTACAATATAAAGAAAACCAGTGGAAGAATTATGGCACAGACCTCTATGAGTTAAGGTAATTTGAGAGCAAAATCTCTTGAACAGTAGATCTAATCCTGTTCCCACTGAAGTCAATGAGCATTTTGCCATTGATTTTTTGCTTCAGTGGAAGTAATAAGGCCCAATCTCAGCTTCAAGTACTATCTTCTAGTGCATATTAAAGCATGAATTATTCAAAGATGCTACAATACCATAACTTTGCTCATTTGGGGCTTGGCTAAATAATCCACACGCCTCAAAATTCACACTCAAATACTGCAGCGTCTCATCTGTTCTCAGCAGACATGCAATAGCAAGGAGCTAGAGTGAAGTTTCCTGTTACTGAGACTTAGTCTTTTCTTTAAAAAAATAAAGAGCCCAGTCTTGGTCCCATTGAAGTTAATGACAAAGCTCCCATTGATTTATATAGGAGCAGCAAGCCCATAAGTTTTGTGAAATTCCTTTATAACTCTTCACAGTCTGCTTTGGACTATCCTGAGTGGTTTGGTATCATCTGCAAATTTTGCCACCTCACTGTTTTCCCCCTTTCCCAGATCATTTATGAATATATTGAATAGGACTGGTCCCAATACAGTCCCCTGGGGGACACCACTATTTACCTCTCTCCATTCTGAAACTGACTATTTATTCTTACCCTTTGTTTCTTATCTGTTAATGACTTACCAATCCATGAGAGGACCTTCCCTCTTATCCATGACACTTACTTTACTTAAGAGCCTTTGGTAAGAGACCTTGTCAAGGCTTTCTAAAAATCTAAATACACTATATCCACTGGATCCCCTTTGTCCATCTGCTTTTTGACCTCCTAAAAGAATTATAGTAGATTGATGAAGCATTTCCCTTTACAAAGACCATGTTGACCCTTCCTCAACAAATTATGTTCATCTATGTGTCTGACGATTTTTTTCTTTACTATAGTTTCAACCAGTTTGCCCAGTACTGAAGTCAAGCTTACTGGCCTGTAATTGCCAGATCACCTCTACAGCTCTTTTTAAAATTAATGTCACATTAGCTATCCTGCACTTGCTTGGTACAAAAGCTGATTTAAATGATAGGTTACAAACTACAGTTAAAAGTTTTGCAATTTCACATTTGAATTTCTTCAGAACTCTCCGGTGAATCCCCTCTGGTCCTGGTGACTTATTACTGTTTAGTATATCAATTTGTTCCCAAACCTACTGTAATGACACCACAGTCTAGGACAGTTCCTCAGATTTGTCACCTAAAAAGAATGGCTCAGGTTTGGGAATCTCCCTCACATCTTCGGCCGTGAAGACTGATGCAAAGAATTCATTTAGTTTCTCCACAATGGCCTTATCATCCTTGAGTCCTCCTTTAGCATCTCAATTGTCCAGTGGCCCCACTGGTTGTTTAGCAGGCTTCCTGCTTCTGATGCACTAAAAAATTTTTTTTGCTATTACTTTGAGTCTTTGGCTAGCTGTTCTTCAAATTTTTTTTGGTCTTCCTAAGTATATTTTTACCCTTCACTTGCCAGAGTTTATTCTCCTTTGTATTTTCCTCAATAGGATTTAACTTCCACTTTTTAAAGGATACCTTTTTGCCTGTCACTGCATCTTTTACTTTGATATTTAGCGACGGTGGCACTTTTTTGGTTCTCTTACTATATATATATATATATTTTATTTTTTTTTTAATTTGGGGCATACATTTAAGTTGAGCCTCTGTTATGATGTCTTTAAAAAAATTCCATGCAGCTTCCAGGGATTTCATTTTTGGCACTGTCATTTTAATTTCTGTTAAACTAATTTCCTCATTTTTGTGTAGTCCCTCTTTCTGAAATTAAATGCTACCATGTTGGACTGCTATGATGTTTTCCCCACTACAGGCATGTTAAATTTAATTATATTATGGTCATTATTACCAAACAGTTCAGCTATATTCATCTATTGGACCAGATCCTGTGCTCCACTTAGGACTAAATAAAGAATTGCATCTCCTCTTGTGGGTTCCAGGACTAGCTACTCCAAGAAGCAGTCATTTAAGGTGTCAAGAAACTTTATCTGTGCATCCCATCCTGAAGTGACATGTACCCAGTCAATTTGGGGATAGTTGAAATCCCCCATTATTATTGCAGTTTAATTCTTATAGGCTCTCTAATCTCTCTTTCTTTCACAGTTACTATCACCATCCTGGTCAGGTGGTCGGTAATATATCCCTACTACTATATTCATCGGGGAGTGCCACTCTTCTAAGGTGTGGTATATCAGATGAACTTTGGGAGGCATTGTGCCTTTTTGCTTCCGGAGATCCTACTAGGATGGGGCAGATTTGTTCTACCCTTTTACTAAGGTCTGAGCCTCAGTGTACAGTCTGTCCCTGGCTGTGTGTGTTTGCTTATTGGCTAGTTCATGTGGTTCTGTCATGGTGTGTAGTGACTGTGGGAATTAGTGAAATAGATTGTGTGTACACTGTCTTGATACTTATTGTATCTGCCTCAGTTTTAAAAATATACTTTACGTTTTGACACTTTTTCCCCCTGATACATGATTGAAATCTTCAGTGAGGCGCTCCTGGTTGAATGTGGGGAAATGTAGATGTTCCAAGACAAATGATTCCATCACAACTCCATTTTTTCACACTGCCTCTTGGCCACTCACCACACTTCTGTAATGGGATCCCATGTGCTTTAAGCCTACAGAATCCAGGCACATCCCTTGGGGCCTGTAGGCACATGGTCAGGTTGAAGACACTCTGTCTCACATCTCCACCTGAGACATGGTGGTCCAACTGTCTGGCCCCTGGGATCAGTACTGACCCTCCGACTCCACACAGCTTAAAGACACCTTCTCGCAGAACTCCATCCATGTGGATGTCCTGGGCCCACAGGTTAATTCTCCAAGGGTAAGTGATAGGAGCAGTACATATCATGCACGGACTTACTTTGCACAGGACTCTAAAACACCATTGCCCTTTACTTAAAGATTTAAAAAAAAATTAGCAGAGAGTAGAGATCATGTTGGGGGAAAAAGAAAAAAAAAGCATCTTGAACACAATGCCCATCATTCTAGCTCACCTTTCCCTTGGGAGTCCTAGAGAGACCACCTGAGTTCAGACAGGATACCCCAAAATCTCATCAGATTCCTGCAGTAGCTTCCCTCTGACTGAGCTTGTGAAGACAGCTAAAGACCCAAATAAATCACTTCCTGCCCTTTTGTAACCTCCCAGTCCAGTGTCAGGTGATTTTTGGATTAGCGTCTTCAGGTGATCCCAGACTCATCGCAGGTGACTTCATTGCTTAGCAATCTCTCCCTTGACAAACAAGTTCTCATTGGTGGGAGCCAGTCTATTGTCGAGCACATTTGTATTTGAATAGATGACCATCCCAATTTAACAAAACTCTATTATCAACACTGAATCAGCACCCCTTGGAATTTAAAATGTAACATGGAGTTGAAAGAACACCAGAGATGACAAAATGGAGTTTGCAGCTTGGTAAAGTTATAGACCCAGACTTAATAATATCACACAGAATAAAAAAGTTGTACACACAGATCTCCCAAATCATCATTGTGCCACAGAAGTTAATGGATCCCTATAGCTTTCCTATCTTCACTAGGTTAAGATATTGTGGAAGATTTAGGAATGAAAAATATAGCTCCCCTCCTTTTCAAATGGCAGTGCCTCTTCATATTACCTAATGGGACATTACATTAAGCATGAAGTGATGAAGCAGTGTTAGACACAATCAGACCTTGTTAAACAGTGCTGAGCTCGTCTGAAAGATTTTAGTGGCAGTCAGCTTTAAAACTGATATGCACTACTGATAATGATCTAATATTTATACAGTGACTTTCATACAGAAAGATCCTTAAGTACTTTATAAGAGTTCACAAATTCTATAGAGGGAACATTTCACCAGTAAAAATGCAGCCTGATCTGGGGTGAATTGTGGCACACCATCATGGCTGATCTGTCTCACAATACATCATCATCTTGATAGCAACTGTGTCACAGAGTCACTTCTCAAAGGAAATGACAGAAGTCTCTATATAAAGGGGAAAATTCTCTCTCCGTGGGATCCCATAGGGCATAATTTGAAACACACACACAACTAACCAACCCACCCACCCAATTTGGCTTCCATTAAAATGACGTATTACCTCAGAATTAGGAAATTGTTATATAACAATTTAAGGGCCAAAATTTAAGGAAAAAACCTATTTGACTGTAAAATGAATTTCTTATTACTGTGAATTTCTTTGACAATTAGGTATTACACAATTAACTGGTGATGTAGACATCCAACTGTCAATTTGTCCACACAAGTACCACATGTGAGCACACAGCTCCAGTAATTGCACACATAAACAAAGACGAGCCGCTGTGCACATATTTTTGCAGGCAAAAGTGGACTCCTCTTTTTAATATTATTTGGCCTCCAATTATCTCCATATTAGGCCTTAAATGTACGTTCAGAAATACATATATTTGCATGAAACACAGCCATTTTGAATGAATTCTTCTCTGTTGTATGCAATTCAAGAGATAATGCCAGTTCTGACTTTTTTTTTCCTCTTTTCAGTTTTATTTCCTTCTTCATGCAAATCTTTTAACTGAATTTTATTAGATAAACCAATAGATGTCTCTCAAACTGAATTTTGCCTGATTAAAAATAATCTAACCTGTGAGTATCAATATGAGCATAATAATAAAGTGCTAAGTGACAAGCAGAATTTATATACATGACAGCCATTAAGCTATTCATACATATCTAGTCAAACCACTACTAGTCTACTAGTTTATTAGTGTGCTACTCTGAAATCATCAGAGAGGGAAAAAAGAGAGCAAGAGAGACAAGAGCTGAAGTCTTTTATGAATCTTGACGCTATCATTAATTTTAAATAGCTTTTCTACTTTTCTCAAAAAGCCTTACAGGAGCACAAACAATTCTGCAAGTGATTTTTAACAGTATCTTGCATGGCACATAAAAGGGAAAGACAGAGGGTTAGGGCAAAATTCTGCTCTCATATTCATAGAGTGGAGCTTGACTTTGATTGTCTGTACTCTCTATAGTCACCAGTATCTCAGTGCACAAAATTCTGGCTTTGGATACAAACGTGCAATTGCCATTGGACCAACGACAGTTGTGCAGTAAATATCCATGGTCAGAGTTTGGCCTACTGACATCGAAGCATATTGGGACAGCAAAAAAAAAAAAAATCAGAATTATTCAATTTGTTCATAATGATCTGGAGAAAGGAGTAAACAGTGAGGTGGCAAAGTTTGCAGATGATACTAAACTACTCAAGATAGTTAAGACCAAAGCAGATTGTGAAGAACTTCAAAAAGATCTCACAAAACTAAGTGATTGGGCAACAAAATGGCAAATGAAATTTAATGTGGATAAATGTAAAGTAATGCACATTGGGAAAAATAACCTCAACTATACATACAATATGATGGGGGCTAATTTAGCTACAATGAGTCAGGAAAAAGATCTTGGAGTCATCGTGGATAGTTCTCTGAAGATGTCCACGCAGTGTGCAGGGGCGGTCAAAAAAGCAAACAGGATGTTAGGAATCATTAAAAAGGAGATAGAGAATAAGACTGAGAATATATTATTGCCCTTATATAAATCCATGGTACGCCCACATCTCGAGTACTGTGTACAGGTGTGGTCTCCCCACCTCAAAAAAGATATTCTAGCACTAGAAAAGGTTCAGAAAAGGGCAACTAAAATGATTAGGGGTTTGGAGAGGGTCCCATATGAGGAAAGATTAAAGACACTAGGACTCTTCAGCTTGGAAAAGAGGAGACTAAGGGGGGATATGATAGAGGTATATAAAATCATGAGTGATGTTGAGAAAGTGGATAAGGAAAAGTTATTTACTTATTCCCATAATACAAGAAGTAGGGGTCACCAAATGAAATTAATAGGCAGTAGATTTAAAACAAATAAAAGGAAGTTCTTCTTCATGCAGCGCACAGTCAACTTGTGGAACTCCTTACCTGAGGAGGTTCTGAAGGCTAGGACAATAACAGTGTTTAAAAGAGAACTGGATAAATTCATGGTGGTTAAGTCCATAAATGGCTATTAGCCAGGATGGGTAAAGAATGGAGTCCCTGGCCTCTGTTCGTCAGAGGATGGAGATGGATGGCAGGAGAGAGATCACTTGATCATTGTCTGTTAGGTTCACTCCCTCTGGGGCACCTGGCATTGGCCACTGTTGGTAGACAGATACTGGGCTAGATGGACCTTTGGTCTGACCCGGTACGGCCTTTCTTATGTTCTTATGACATTCATCATAGAAATCTAAGAGCAAAATTTGATCTTGACCATAGCTCATTAGCAGTGACTAAAATTGGATGCGAAAGCCAGAGCAAAATTATCCTTCCCAGTCTCTACTGCAGTGTGTGACAGAGATCAATAATGCACACTGGAGATAAGAATTTTGACTTTGCATCATATTAAAAAGCACAATTCAAATGGGCAATGGAAAGTCAAACTCTGAAAACAGAATTGGGTTTGTACCATTTTTTATAAAACTTGTGGCACAAAACTACTGTTACTATATCTTCCTTTCTGATTACAGATGTCCAATTAGCCACCTAGCAGTAGGATCTGATCCTTTACACACTTAAAATCAGCAGAGTTTTGAGAGTGTGTCCAAGTGGGAAAAGGATCTAATTCAAAATTTTATGTGATCACTATAGAACTGCCCGGTCCTCAGCTGGGGTAAATCATTGTGGCTCCATATTTTGGTAAATAAACTTATAATGACTTACACAAGCTGAGTGCCTTGTACATAATATTTAATTAGAGCTGTTCCAAATTTTCAGTTGCAACCTTTCTCCAACCAAAATAAAATAAAATCAATCAACTTTGAAAACTTCTGAAATTTCCCCCCCCCCCCCAAGTTATCTGGTTTTAATTTAAACAAAAAATTGTGACATTTCAAAATGTAGATTTTTTTTTTGCATTTATCCTTCCTTTTCACTTTTCTCTTCTTTCCCCTCCCCATGCCAAATGCAATACAATTAATTATATCCACGGTGGGTTTGGGTTTTTACACTTTTCCATTTCCTTCACCTCCCCCCCCCCCCACAAACCATGTAATTTATCAAAATTGCCTCAACTTTTAAAGTTAAAATGGTAAAAGAAAAAAAATGGGGATAGGGATCTCAACCTGCATATCATTTAAATTATTTCATTCAGTGGTAAAAAAAGGAGGAGGGCGGAGAAGAGATAAAGCAGAAAAAAAAAATCTTCAGCATTTTGAAGTATTTAAAAAAAACATGAAGAAATGCTAAGGGAAGAAAAAAATCATTCAGCTGTGAACTTTATGAAATGCAAACAACTTCAAAATTTGTATTTTTTCACTCAATCATTTCCCCATTTTACAATCAGTTCTGTATTTAAGTACATAGCCGAATATTTTACTTAATGGTTCTATGTCTGGCTACATTCAAAATACGAAAAAACTAGTTATATTCTGGTAGGAACCTATTCATTTTTGTCAGAAATGGTGACTTTTCCCAGCCTCTATTAATATTATAAATCTTTGGAAGTTTGAAGATGTATATTTTGAATGAATGAGTTCTTTTGTTTTTTCTATTCTGATACAAGCCTAAAGAGTAGGAGGTAATCTCCACTTTTATAATGCCACATGAATTTCAAGCACCTGACCCAAGTGTGTTTAAACAATGTCATGTTATTATTATGTGTGAAAAATCTCTCCCCCACTCTCCCCTGTTTCTTTTTGCTGGGGTCTTTTATAGCTCAAAAATAGCCAGGATTATCTCTCTGCCAACATCCTTAGTTCATCTCAGTGTTCTGAGAGATAAGATTAGAGGCCCTGATCTGCCTGCTGTTAGAACAAGACCTCAATCTCTCACTGTCTCTATTTAATCAGGTTCCTATTTTAGCTGCCACAAAGCTGTCAACAAAAGAAAATAAGCTATCCTCCATTAAGGGGTTAAATTGGCTTTCACAGTATGCGAATGCTCTTCACAGCAAAATTCCACCTGCACCCTCCATCAGGCAAATTACTTCTGACTTTTAATTTATTTCTCTAGGAAATGGAAAGGTATGGCATAACCAAAGTCAATAGGGAATACAGAACGAGGTGTAATCAGCCTGCTCACCAATTCTGAGCTCTCTTCCCTGTCAGCTTTAATAGATTCTCAGACCATACAATTTATAGAATGCATGACATGTCCTTTCTGGTCTGCGTTTTACTTTGGACTCGTCTAGTTAATGGTCCCAACAAGTGACAACTGATGTTTGTTTGATGTAATGGTGCCTGTGAGACATATATGTTACCCAGCTAGTTTTTGGGCACGGTCTTTGACCACTATGGACAGTAATAGAATTGGACTTCAGTTTTACTGTCCTGCCATGTATGAATTTTTATAGAAAACTGATCTGCATGAAGTAAAGTGGTCAATTCCCTAGATCTTAGTGCTATGCTATATGTTTGTCAATTTCAGTATTACCGAATGGCAAATTAAAGGTATTATCTGTATGGCTTAAACTATATCTATTTTTAACCTGGATGAAAATGCAGTCTGACAACGTATTACAACCAACACACCTTTTTTCACTTATACTGAAGACACTTACAGTATATTTACAGAAAGAGCCACTTTTCAGATTTTTCTTAATTCTTTTTTTCCTGTTGTTTCAGTTTTTCCCAGTTCTACCAGGGCCTGATCCAAAGCCCACTGAAGTCAATGGAAAGTCATTCATGGCATCATCAGGTTTCGGATCAGGCCCACACGGATTACAAATGTATGTGTGTAGGTCTATCTATCTATCTAAAAAAGAGATGCTTTGTCTATTCTTTATATGTCCACATTCTTACCCTCAGTTACCCTTTCATGGTACATCTACAGGTGAGAGCATGCCTCCTAGCCTTTGTAGACCGATGTGCTAGTTCAAGCAGAGCTAGTGAGCTAAAAATATCTGTGTGGATATTGTGACATGGGCAGAGAGGCTCGAGCTAGCTGCCCAAGTACGTACCTAGGGCACATCCAGGGGCAGCTAGCCAGCGTTACCATCCATGCAACATCCACACTGATATTTTTAGCATTATAGCTTGAGCATGTCCGTCCACCTGCCCTGTGAGGCATGTGCCCAACTGCGACATAAGACTTACCTGCACAGCCCCATTGACTTCCTTATGTTGCTTGGATGTAACTGAGGGCAGAATTTGGATTCTGAATTTAGGCACCACCATATCCCTTAGTAGAGAATGTTATTACCAAAGAGAATATTAATTGCCAGGTGGTCCCTGATTGAAAAGATAGGAGGTGGTCCAATTAAACATTCATAATATTAGCATTCTCCAAAGGAAATGAGGTATGATGTCATCAGCATTTCAAACAGCTGCAATGAGTCTGCATCAGCTCTGTTTTTCAAACATGAAGGGTAATGAGTGAATGAATGTCATTTTCACTGAGCAAAAGGGATATATATCCTCGGTGTCTCCATCTTATTTTACATTTCTGGGGTGTGAAATGAAAACCGCTCTCCTCCAGAGTATTACTGTAGGACATCTGCTACCTTGCTGCTAACATCTGTCCACCTATGATCATTTAGACTTAGGCATAATTTTGTCCTTAATAGCTTTCCCCAAATTTCTTCTTTTTTTTTTTTTTTACCTCTGATAGCCTATATTTTATAATCCAAAGAGTAAAATTGCCTATTTTTCAGCTAATTATAGCTGACAACTCCTCATTACTGAAATAGGAATGAATTTGGAGCCAGAAGTACATATTTTTTCTGCTTATTACCTCTTTTCTGGGCTGAATTATATGATAAGAATTAATCAGAGTGATATGAAAGGTCTCAGAAGTCCATCAAAAAAATCAAAGTGTGTGGGGGAAATACTAATACTTTAAAAGGAAAGGATCTTGTAGCTGGATTAAATTATAGATTACCCCCTGCTATCAAATTACCATGCACATTTTTCAATTTATCTTCTTATAATGCTGCAATTCATATATTTTGAACAGAATGTTTATCTAAAATCAAATGCATGTGCCTAGAGTAAATAAGGACCAAACAAACTCTACGTGTACCAAGAACCACCACCGTCATCAACCAACAACTGCAAAAAACAAACAAAAATCCATTGTGCATACAGTACATGCAAACACACCTTGCTTGGAATGAGTTCTTCTTTAAGCCCCCTTTGCAAATCCCATTCTAAGGGATCCAGGCTCCTAAAATGCCAGCCTTAAATCTTGTTTTCCATAGCACTTATGGAAACTCACATAAATAAAGATACTTTGTCTTTTATGCAACAAAGTATGTTAGAGGCATATTTTGGAACAATTGTGAAGAGCCTGAAATAATCAAATATTGTACCCTGAAAACTGCAAGATGTCAAGTGCCCACACATCGGGTGCATTTCATTGATAAGAAGATTCAATTTACAGTATGTATCTCTTTAGAAGAATAGTTTGAGAGTTCATTTACAAGTTGGCATAGCTAAAATACAAAAAAAATGAAAAATATTCAATGTCAATGGAAGACACCACAGACCTAATCCAAAGCCCATTGATATCAGTTCAAAGGTTCCATGGGCTTTGGCTGAGGCCCAGTATAAGGATATAAAGACATGTATCTAGAAGATTTTATCTCAGAGGTATCAGTCTCCTAGTAATTTCTGGATAAAGAGGAAAACAATGTACCAGTGTAAAAAAAATTTACTTCATATTACAAACAAACACTTGCACTATTAATGCAAACACACAACTGTCCTGTAACTCTAACATGACTGATTTCAGCAAATACTTGCCAGCTTTGTCTACGAAGTCTCAGAAATGTAGATCTTCCTTTTAATCCTGCCAGTGTGAATAAATGAGCTGAGGGGACAACAATCATCAAAATATGGACCAAATCCAGGTGCAAGAGTCCTTGGGCTTTAAAACATATTGCTCATCTCATAGCCTAGCTTCATGAACTTTTAATGCACATGACAAAGGTCAACTTTTCTCTTGTGCTTTTGCAGTAGAAGTGGTTGACATATACAGGATAGTTAAATGTGGGTTATCATCATTCTCATCTTAGAGATGTATTATTTGAGGTATTCATTACATCATGTATTTTGTAGAAGAATTGATTCAGTGGGCCAGATCTTTGGCTGTATAAATTAGTTCCTTTTACTTCAATAGAGCTATGTCAATTTATATCACTGGAGAATCTGGTACATTATATGTTTTTATGGCAAACAGCTCATTACTAAACTACTATATGTATCTGACTATACAAATTGGATGGGATGTGATGGAGAGAAGACCTGGAAAACACTAGAAAATGGCACTACATAAGAACATTCTCAAGAGATGGACTGTGAGGGAAGTAGAGGTATTTTGTTGCTCCTGAATAAGTGCTGTAAATGTCAGTTAAAAACAGGAGTGGGGATGGGACGGGATTAATTCAATGTCCCAAAAAGGAGCATTAAATGAAAATAAATTAAAACTGATGGGAGAAGGAAAAGGAAGATAAATGGTTTTATACTTTTAATTAACACTATTACTTTATCCAAAAATCAAATTAAACAAGGGTTCTCTCAAATAGTATCCTCAATATTCATCTCTCATTAAAGTTTAATATTGAATAAACAAACTTTTATAGAAATTGCTTCAGAGGCCTGCAGTAGACCCAGAAGTAGGAAGCTGAAGACTTGGGCAATGTACTATCACCCCTATGTTTTCCTACATTAGGGCCTGAAGAAACGGTTTACTTCCACCTCAGAAGTTTCTTGCCAATCACACTACTAAAGGACATAATTCACTTCCCCCAGAGAACAAGCAGCCCCTTAAACTCAGGATTGACTTGATGTGGAGACATATCACCTTATTGGTTCAGAAACATGGAACTGATCCTGCTCCAATGAAGCCCACGGGAGTGTTGCCATTGACTTCATTGGAAGCAGTATTAAGCTCTATATACAGCACTTTCTGCGCTACCCTATAGCAGCCACATAGCTATGAATCCCTGTAGAAATAAAGAGACATTTTGGCCATGGTTTTGCTAAGCAAGAAAGCTGAGATTTTAGCTAAGATTTAGAGGCTTTTTTATTCTAATTGTTGCTGTTGCAAAATTAGTTTTTTAATGACAATACAATAGGTCATGGTCATGTGCTGTGCTAGCTTGCATCTCCAGGAGTAGAGGAAAATGAAGTGGTGAAAAGCCACACCAGATATACTGAGAATACCTCAGGTGCACCAAAAATGGGACTTTTCACTAAATATTATGATTTCCTCGACATTTTCTTTTTCCGATAAAATGTCTTTTGTTTTTCATTTGCTTTTGGATTTTGTTTCACTTAAGTGTTCTGAGTTTGAGGGTGGGGGAAAGAGGGTTTGTTCTTTTTCTCTTTGCCCATTTTAACAGGACATTTTACTCATATGGTGGGAATTTTATTTTATTTCAGAATTGATTTCCCCTTTAAACATTTCTGATTTGAAATCAAACATTTCCATAAAAATCCACAGAAACTTTTTTAAATTGCTTGAAATCTCAGTGAAAGGGGGACTTTGAAACTTTTGATAGTTTCACAACTTAAACACAAAGTTTCTACCAGCATTAATCAGACCTTTTGATTAGTCTGTAACAAAAAAAAAAAAGATGGAATCCACTATTTACATTAATTATTAACAACAGCACTTATTTGCATTATGGTAAGGCCTACATATTCTAATCAGGATTCGGGCTGCATTTGCCAGAATTGGTAGAACTTTCCATCCTCCTTTCAGACTGTGCTAGGGTTCCATGGTCCAAAGAGAAAGACATAATTCTACTGTACACAAGGATCCAAAAAGCTGAATCCCTTATCTTGGAAAACTGGGGGCCCTAGCATATATTAACTAATGGTAGTACTTTCAACTGTTGCTTTATCAGGATTGATGTTATATCACTGAAATTTCCATTGGAAAATGACACCTCTCTGTGCTACTCTTTCGTTACGTGACACCAGTAACATCAGCCCAAGTAGTAGTATGTAGACATCTGATGCAAAAAAGGAGTCTTTGATCTCAGCAATGACCGGTCAGCCCATAAGACTTCTCAAACACCTTGTCTTGATGCATCAAGGCCAGGAACCATGAGTACAAAAGCCAAATGCAGATTACTATGTTGAGCCAGCGGCAAACACATATAAATTATGACAATGAACGCATTTGTTTATGGGAAACTGGTTTTAAATGTCTGCTGTGCATTGCTAATTGTAGACACAGCAGTCACCATGCATCAGCTTCACCTCTGATGGGAAAAGACTGCTCCATAAGAGGGACTGCAGAGATTTAGGTCTTCATTTACACACACATCCACCCATGCACCCACAGAGTCCAGGGAAATGATTATAAGGACAATACATTCATTTACTGAAAGTGCCAAAGGACCTCAGGGCAAAAAATAAAGTGCCAGCTCAAATATCTACTAGTCATATCATTGTACAACATAGAAAGGACTCTGAAGATCAGATCCTCAGCTAAAGTCAGTAAAGTTTTCTGAAATGAAGCTATGCCAATTTATACCAGCAGAGGATCTGGCCCTAGACATTAAAGGGATTTAAAAAAAAAATCCGGCAATGCAACATGGAATAATTTCCTAGACAACATTAATATATTACTAGGATTTTAGATATTAGTAACTATATGATATATTTGAGGGGGGAGGGATAGCTCAGTGGGTTGAGTATTGGTCTGCTAAACCCAGGGTTGTAAATTCAATCCTTGAGGAGGCCATTTAGGGATATGGGGCAAAAATTTGTCTGGGGATTGGTCCTGCTTTGAGCAGGGGATTGGACTAGATGAGCTCCTGAGGTCCCTTCCAATCTTGATACCCAGGTTATTTCTTCCAACGTGATATATCTGTTTCAAATTCATGGCATGAATGTTTGGAATCAGCCCTAATCATTTAGCTGTGTTTCTTCACAAGTGCCAGTAGGTGTCTCTCCTGTGTACTTTCCAATGTGCACAAAGCTTTCCCTTTCCCTCCTCTGACTATACATATCTTTCTGCAACTGTAAGCTCTTGAAGGAACACATACGATACCATGATTAATTCAGTATCTTCCTTTTTTCCCCCGGGTGCTTTTTTTGGTTGTTTAGTGCACTAACTTGTAGCAGTTTGACAGCATTCAAGTTTAATCTCAGCACCACCAGTAAGGCTAACATTTCAATTCTATGTACTGGTACAATTTGTTCACAATTCCAAAGGGCAGCACAAAGGAAAGTAATTTTCCCTGGTAATAAGTATACATTGAATCCAGGAAGGAAAAGCAAAAATAAAGCCAGATTATCTTGCAAAGTCTGTGGCTAGTCCCTAATGCTAATTTAAGCTTCCATCAATAGGCATCTGCCACAACATTACACTTCAGTATTGAGTGTAAGTGAACATAGCAAGTGATATACTGAATCACCCAGAGGATATGCACAGACAGTATCAGGAAGGGTGCTGCTAAGGATTCAAACTCTATCCACACTGTTCTGTGCTTGATCTTTACACAGCAAATGCAATAGAAAGGAGCCAAACAGGCACAGTGGAGATCAAATAACCATGTTTACTAAATATACACAACATGCAAGTCTGAGCTACATAAATACACTGCTGCTCTGGCAGGTTCTGGTGGCTTCTGAAACAAGTGTGGGTCACTGGATGGCTCACAAGCTATTTAAAGGGATACTACCCAGTTTCTATGCCCAATACATATGCACCTTGAAACATTTATTTTTCATAAATACTATCAGCCAAATTTAAATCCAAGGACAAGATAGCAAGTATCCCACAAGTTTTCTATGTAAACACATAGGAAAGTAGTAGGGCAGTGATGTTTTTACATGAAAGAAAATAACACAGAAGTCTCACAGCAGCACACAGGATGAACATTGCATAGGATCAGATATTTCAGAGAAATCAAGGCCAGATTGTGAAGTGCTTAGCAGCCACAGTCAGGACCAGATTTTCAAAAGAAGCCCATCACCGCTTTGGGCATCTATGTTAGGGCTAGATATTTAAGAGTGCTCAGTATCCAGCAGCTGTCTTTGTGACATGGCCACTTTCTAAAGGCTCAGTCAACATCTAGTGTCCTGAGCTTTTGAAGCTCTGAGCACTTAAGTGCCGAAATGGGAGCTGAGCACTTTTGAAAATCTGGCCCATAGTCTTTTACATCCCAGCTACAACCAAGTCTTTTTATTGGCTCAGTCCTTGGAGGATTCAAGAGGTTTACAATGAATTTTTAAAGTTGTTAAACTTCAATGAAAAGTGTTTTTAAATGGATATATAAAGTAGGTTATCTCAGGCAACACAGTTGTTGTTGCTACAGGAGACATGTGCCAACTATAAATATCATTGATTATCAAAGAATGATGAAAGCTCAGTGTAACTGAAGGCTTAACAGCAAAGTAAATGAATTACTGATCCTACTACTGCAACTTAATTTTTCTTTTAATGCCTCAAGTTAAAATTAAGTAAGGTTCATAATACATTTCATCAGTAAAACCTAAAATATAAACAACCCACTTGAATAAAAATACCCAATGGTTATTGGCCACTAGAGTCTAGCAGGGCTCAGCCACTCCAGTAATTTGTGTAGACATTTTTGTGGTGATAAAAAGATTTGCTGTTGAACATGGCTATTTTTTGCAATTCACGGAATCATAGAATTGTAGGGCTGAAAGGAAGCTCGAGAGGTCTTCTAGACCAGTCCCCTGCACTCTGGTCCAACTGACCTGATACTGCTCCAGCCCTCCTGAATCCCTACAGCCAAACCATCCTGCAATACAGCTGGTCAAAAAATGTGTGGGAGGGGAGGGATCAGTAAAAGAAATCCCTGATTACTCCCCCCACATACATACTTCATCCAGATCTCAAACTTCTGGAGAGGTTTGTGATGGCTCTACTCTCCAGAGGGTATGAGCAGACAGTATGTTGGGGTGATTTTCTAGGATCTCCACCAGAGGCTAAGCATGGATTTCGAGCTCACACAAAATTCCCCATCATGCACTTCTGCCCTGCAGAGATCTGGAAAAGGAGGCCCAGCATCTACCCCAACTCAGAGAGGCCTCTCTAATACTCATACCATACTATGAAATTATGGTTAGCTAAGGAGATGTGTCTCCGTGGAAGAAACAAGAGAGACAGGAAGGAAGAGGTGGCTCCAGGATATCCCTAGAGTTAAGATAGGCAGGGAGGAAATGAGGCAGTAGTGGGATGTAGGAGGGTCTGTGTGGTGTCCCTGGAGCCAGGTTGTGTTACAGAGGGTAATGCAAATCAGGTGGGAGAGGGAAGGAAGCAGTGATAGGAGGCTCTGCAAAGTAGGAGGAGGGAAGGGGCATGGAGGGCTTTCTACGCTGTGGGAGAGGAAGGGAAAGAACAAGAGAATGATGGAGTAGGAGTAAGAGGGATTGTACTGGGAGGGGAGTAGGAAGGATCTGGAATGAGGATCAGTCTTATCGCTTATTTTGGGCCCCAGCTGCCACAGCTACTGTCTACCTGGCAACCACCTCTTAGAAAAGACAAGTAAAAAATGTAGCGTAAAAACCATTTTACCCCAGCTGAGGATCTGCCCAGTTCAAGACTAGATGTCTTTTTGGAAGATACTTTAATCAAACATGTAATTAGGCTCAGTGCAACAGAAACTGGATGAAATTCTTTGGCCTGTGTTATACAGGAAGTCAGATTATGTGATCAAATGGCCTCTTCTGGATTTAAGTCTATATAATCTAGATCCAAAGATGACTTCTCAGGCCAGTGGCTATCATGGGCCAAATATGGACTTGAAGCACATGTAAATTACAGGGAAAGTTTAGCTTGAGACCAAAATTTGAACCTGAATCCATAGCAGAGAGGCCTTAGCCCATTTAAAATAAAATAGCTGGCTTCACAAGGAAAACCTGTGTGTGTCACTGGGTCATTCAGCTTCAGCTGATTTGTCTTGGAACTGAGGAGGTCTCTTCCAGGATAACTCTAGAGCCAATAAGTAGCACCAATTCTCTTCTTCCCCTCTCCTCTCTGACACCACTCCCTCCCCGTCATTCAACTCACTTCCTCAATGCTATTTGCAAGTTTTTAAGAGCCACTGCCAGCGTTTCCAAGCGCTTCTTACCAGTTGCTGCTGATCTGCCTCTTTTCCACTTGCAAAAATCATTCACACTCCTCTCAGTAAGGCACCTCTCACCACTCACTCCAGAGATGCTGCTTCTGAGAGTCAGCTCAGCAGGGGAATGTCGGGCTGATGGCAGCAGAAGGAAGGATAGACTGTCAGGGGCAATTTTAAGCTGAGCAATACCTGGCAATTCAAAAGCACATACATATAGAAGTCCAGTTTGTACTCCATTTCCAATAGCATGCTGGCAACCAGCCTCAATGGAAAACAAAGAGCTGTGCTGCTTAAAGACCAGCTGGATACCAAAACAAACAGGGGGCATCTGCTCCTCCTTGCCTCTCTCTTCCCCTTCCCAGGGAGAATTTACATTTCAGCTGCTGCCCTTAATCTTCACGCTCAGCTAGGAGTCTAAACAATAACTGAAAGCTAAAGCATGTAGGCAAATGAGAAGAGCTCCAATCACTTAACTCCCCCCAAAAGGGAAGAGAGTATCATCCTCCAAAGCCATGGATTCACGAGCTTCCCTGCAGTACCTGCGGTGATGCAGATTAACCGTATTTGTAAATCATCTCTCTTGCATTTGTAACATTTCTGATTTATGTCTCTGTAATCTTCAGAGCCCAAATTGCAGGGAAGGAAACAACTTCTATATTGGAGGAAGTCATAACAGATGTGTTCACTTCTAAAAAAGAATGTACAACATGTGCTGCAAATAAAAGCAACATTTGGCAACATAAAATATCCGGCATCTGTGTTAGATTTGTAACCGCAGTAAAATATTGATACAGCTGATAAAGCTGAAATTCTGTGTTCCTATGTCTCTGCATGAATATGCCTTGAAAGAAGGCTTCCTTTCCATTGCAAGGGATTGTCCTTATTTACTTAAGATATTTCTAAAGCGCTTCATATCACTTTGCCTGATGGCGTAGAAACAAAGAGAACTATACAGGACATCACAGGCTACATTCCGGTTGCCTCATTCCATTCAGCACATTCTTTTCCCCCATCTCCAATGAATTCTAGTTTTTAATCTTTAAAAATAGGGATGTGCACCTAGATTATTCTTAATTATCAGAACACAGTATTTCCTTTCATATTCAAAATTGGTGCCATCTGTGAAATTCAGATCCATCTCTAGGTTTGAATTTCAAATCTCTCTAGAGTCCTGAGGTCAAATCATATATGCACATGGAGTTGAAGTTATAGGTGTGTGGATGTTTATCAGAAGACTGAATTTAGCCACAAAGCTGTTTGGTTTTGGGTCACACTCATCTCAGAACTGAAGTTCAGCCGAATCTTTTGGGCACAAAAATATGGACTGGAAACTCATTGGGCTCTCCCACAGCATTTCACCACTTCTGCTCCTAGTCAGAAGCAGATCTGGAGCATAAAAATGAAAAATAATGTGGATTACTATACTAAACATTTACTATTGTATACAAATCTGTCACCCCTTCAGCCCCACACCCAACCCACATGGACTTAATCTCCATTTCAAAGCCAGCTTGATTATTTCTGAGTCTATTGGCAAACCAGTTTGGGACACTTCTCCCTACCCTACACATTTCCCCCGTATCCAAACAACCAATTCCTGTCCATCATTAAACCAGCACTGTGTTTTGGGTTGGGGTGGGGTGGGGTGGGGTAGGATTTTGGAGTGGGCCTCTGAGATAATTACATCGGATACTCTTCAAATGTAGCTGCTCCTGCTTCATGACTTGGCCCAACAGTCAGGTCACTGCAGTTCTGCCCTTCTGCGGGGATGAGGGGTGCATGTATCTGGGTCTCTCAGGACCCACTGTGCCAGACAATCTTCCCTGTTACTGTCCCTTAATAGTGCCAGTGGCTGGTAGGGGAACCCAAGCCCGCCCACTATGCTGGGCTCCAACTCAGGGACCCTACAACAAGCAGTCATGGTCTGCATAGTCCTAAACTTTACTGCTGTATCCCTTGGCACTTCCTACCTTCCCTTCTCTCACACAGAGAGACTGCAGCCTCTCTCTCTGCATCCCCTTTCTACTCTCTGCTATTGGGCTATATACAGGCCCCTCATATGCCTGTCCAGCTGAACTTCACCTTTACTTAGTCCTCCTTGCTCCCTGGCTCCTCCTCCAGTACAGCCTAGGTGGTAATTGGTCCATGGACACTCCATCATACTTCCCAAATCAGAGAAGACCTGGTCCATGGGCTTTTATGGGCCAAATGGCTTATTCTGAAGAGTTTATGTTGCATACCATACAATATTTTACAATATCTGTGTGAAAGGATTTTTTGCTACTGTAGCCATGTATCTGCCCACACACGGTCTCATTAGAGAAAAAAAAAAAGGAAACTATTATCTACCTGTAGCTCATCTTCAGCAGTAATACTTTCCTTAAAGCTACCTGGGGCAAATATGTAGAACTTGTAATGCAACACTACAGTCACCCTTGGAAACAAGTCAAAAGTTAGGATGGAATTGGTAGCTAGCACAGTGACTAGAAACATTACTTGCAGTGGTAACCTAAATGTAACATAATTCCTGTAATATACACAGTTAGTACCAAGTCCAATTTAAAGTTTCCTGCCTTGCTGTCAGACAAAGCCTTGCTGTTATTGTAATGAGCCCACTGGTTTGTTGTTCTTGTTCTGGTATTTTATTTTACTGCTCAAGATGAGTTGATTAGTTCTTTAAGATCTCTAAAAGATGTGTTAACAGCCCCATGGAAATCTGAACCTTGGGAAAACAGGAGGAAAAAAAAACAGGAATGAATAAGTGGTGTCACCCCACTAAGTCCATACCTTCTGCTATGGTACAGTACGTACTGGCTGTATTCCAGATGCTAGCTACAAAACCATAGATGAGAACTTTAAAATATTAACAGTCAGTAGAAATAGCCTGAATCTATAAGACAAAGACCAATTTCTACAAAGCAAGAGGTGACTTTAACACCTAGAGGAAATAGACAGTCAATTTATCACTCATCATTTGCCCACTGCCAAAGAGTTGCCCCTGTAAACTGGTACTAGAAAAGTTTAGTTTAGGAAATGATTCATTCTTCCTACAGAATCCATGCCCTGTGTGATGGGAGTGCTGGATGCCATGCTGGTATTGCTGGCAAGTAGTTGGCGAGATATTGATGGGTTAAAACAAATACTTCCTGGCCATAAATGTTCAAAGTTTCAAATAACTGATTTGTCAGCAAATTATTGACAACAATTCATTTCATGTACTCAGAAAGGTGGTTTAATGGCTAAACTTTTACAATATTGAGAGAAAGATGGTAGCTGTTTTTATAGCATCTCTATCTGAATGTTTTCCTAGAACAGCTATATATACTTTTATGCTTATATACAGAACAAACTTAACTATCGGACCCACAGGGAGAATGTAATTGCTTATACCCTGGATATCACTATGCATTTTAACAAACCATACATCATTTCTCACTAATGCTGAAGAGCTGATTCAAAGCTCACTGAAGTCAAGGGCTTTGAATCAAGAGCTTTTCCATTGACTTCAGTGGGCTTTGGATCAGGTCCTAATCCTCCCTGGATAGAACTTCTGAAATATAAAGAAGCCAGCAAGCAGGGAACAGGAGTCCTATACAAATGCTCTTTCAGAACAGCAAGGTAATCTGCTGATACATGAACGGAAAGTTCATGTATATTAATAATGATAAAATAAAAAAGTTAAAAAAGGAACATAGGAAAAGTAAAATGAGTTCATTCTTCATTAAATACAACCCCTGACCATAAAGCTTTGTTCTTCCTTCTGCTACTTCCTGACTCATGCACAGCACAAACAACTTCAGCCAAGATAAGATTATATTAATATGAATAACAATGATAATCATAATATTAAAATGAAAGGCAAAGGTGGGAGTTAAAAGTTGGACAGAGGAACAATTTGCTTTGAAAAAGTATGGCTAAGGAACTGAGAAACTGATGACAACCTATGGCCTGAGTTCAGGAGGTCAGCCTCAAATGTGAGAACCTTTCTGGCCTACAAATTTATTTCATGAAGATGCAAGAAGTAGAAGCCTGTACTGCAAAGAGTCATGGAGTCAGAGATTTACCCTTTGGTTGAAAAGAAGGCAAATCTGGTTCTCTAAGAAAAAGGCACAGCGGTTTTCCTAATAGGCACACAAGAAATAGTTGCTTGACAATAGTTGCTTGAATGTAGAGTACATTCAAGTCTAGATGCCCCCATGACAACAAACACACATCATGCTTTGGGGCCTTTACTGCTGTGGACGTCCCGTTCTATATTTTTAAAAATCTTCTCTCCCATCATTCAGACCTTAAGATGGACCAAAGCTCCTGAATCTGATAATATTGTTTATATAAGGAGTGTCTGAGCAAAAGACAATTTAGAATAGTTAAACTAAAATATTTCATTAGGCTACACACGACTTCATTAGTCTCCTTGTGTTTGTGTGCGCACATATACATGAAGCAGAGCATAGAATTGTTGGTTATGAAGGTCTAATGGATAGGGCACTAGCCTTGTAGCCATTATATTCTGAGTCTATTCCCAGGTCTGTTACTAGCCTACTTGGTGCCTTTTGGGAAGTATGTGCTACCCGTATGTGCTTCAGTTTCCCCACTTATAAAGTGAGGATAATGGTAGATAAAATACTTTGCAAAGCATTTTGAGATATATAGATGAAAAGTGCTATGTAAGAGCTAGGTATTAGAAGTAGCATTATCATCAAAGGACACATTTGTTATTAGTTGTATTTAGCAGTGTAACACAGTAGTTAATTGGCTAAAAATGGTGTATGCATCACTCAGGCTACCAAAAGGAACCAAACTATAAAAATCAACCTGCTATATTTACTTTCTAAATGTACAATAGTTAGGTGTGAAGGTCTTAAGATGGCTCCTTCAATGTTTTGCATTTGTCTCCTTTTAATGATGCATCATCATCATGGGCAATCTCTGATGATGTCGATTGTGTATGGAGGTATGTTTTTGTGGATAAAATGTTCAATAATGCTATTGCAGTGTGTTGTAGATACATGGTAAATAATTACTCCATGCTTCTAGCAGTAATGCTCTAAACAGAAGAAAATACGCTAAGCCATGTGTGTCTTTATGTGTACAAAACTATTAATTCCAATTTTACAGTTAACAATAGGAAAAAAGACATATAGGCTGTAGATGTTAGTATTTAACATTGTGCAGTGTATTCATCTAGCACAGTGGTGGACAACTTACGGCCCATCAGAGTATCTGCTGGTGGGCCGCGAGTCAGTGTTTACACTGACCATCCGCAGGCATGGCCACCCGCAGCTCCCATTGGCCGGGAACTGCGAACCATGGCCACTGGGACCTGCAGACGATCAATGTAAACACTGTCTTGCGGCTCATCAGTGGAATACCCTTACAGGCCGCGTGCAGACTGCAGGCCACAGGTTGCCCACCACTGGTCTTGCAAATATACTTGATGCAACATATTTTCCTGTTTTGCAGTATTGTATCACTCTAACAGTACGCCACAGCTCCGAAGGCTGGCAATTGCCCTTTAAAAAAAAAAGTGCTGAAAATACCAGCTGAATATAGGGCTCCAATGTCCCTAAATAATGGTTGGGAAGCCATCAGAGAAGACAAACACTGAAGTCTTACTTTAGGTCTGTGTTAAATTTGAGGATGTCTGAGATTGCCTAAGGAACGATCATGCAACAAAAAACAAACTCCAAGCCTCTGATTTAATCCAGCCCTAATCATTTTGAAGCTACTCAGTGATATTATGTAGTCAATGGAACACAACTGGTAAAACAATAACTTGGCCTGCAGCCAACACCGTGCACTTAAACAGAATTCTAGTACCTATAGATTAAAAATGCTCTGCAAACTTACACAGACAGCATTCAGCCTGAAGAGCTCCCTAAATGTTTGTATTCAAAGAGCAGTTGTTGCCGTGAAGCACCTCACAGGTCAGAAAGACAAAGCAGAGGAAATAACAAAGTGCACTGATAGCAAATTGCCTCAGTATGCAGTGAAAATGGAGCATGAAGTTGAAATTGTTGCCAGATTGTCACAAAGTACATGACTAGGGAGAAAAAGAACAAAACAAAAAGAAAAACCAACCTACTCTTACAGGGAATGTTAAGACCTAACAATAAAAATGTGAATGACATGACCCTCAACGGTGTCCCCTAAGGCCTATAATTAAGAACATTGGAACAATGGTACAAGTCAAGATATGAGCTACATCCCCTACTTGCATTGTGTTGATGGAAGGGGTTCGGTTCACTTCTGTTGTCATATGACAGCACATTACCTGTTTATTAATTAGCCTTAGATGTTCATCTTATATTCATACCTGACACGTTACAGTGCTTAAATTAATAACCATTTTAATTAAATCCTGTATTTTCCAACCAGAAGTGATGGCACATGTACCTCCCATGAATCTAATGGTTTATATTCTCACCCATTCCAAGCATATTCTAATAAGTCATTGGCACAACATAATATTCATATTCTAATTTTTATCCTAATTAATTCATCCCTTTCAGAACTATTCTTATAATCTGAAATTGTTCTTAATATTTTAACCATAGCTTTAAATCTAGCTTTATGAAATAGAAACCAAAATAAAAATTTAAACTGTCTTTACCTTTGCTTGTGCTGAATTAAAATAGAACCATATTTGTTTCTCCTCTAAACCTACCTTGAGACATGGTGGCTTTGGTCAAAAATTACTTGTGTGTGTGTGTGTACTAAAATGAAAAGAAAAGGTCTCAACTAAAGCTGAGCAAATAATTCACAATAAATATTTTACTGAGATTTTAGCTACTTGTTCTACTTGCACAATGTCTGCAAGCAGATTGCCATTTCTTCTTCAAAATTATTTGACATTTTGGGAGTGAGTTTCCCTCCCCCCCCTTAAGGGAAACAGATCTCTCCAATCCAGTAGTTGATACTGGATATTTAAGTGTGCTGATTATTTGTGATTGGTCAGATAAGTCACAGGGAAATGTTTCTGCTCACTGATTGCGGGGCCTTTCCAAACACATCTGGAGCTTTCTGCAGACTCAAGCCATTACCAGCACCACTCCACACACACATTAATAGCACTGTAATTAGTACATAGTAATTACAATTGTATAAGGGTTTATTTAATATAAATTAATACAACTTTCATAAACGAGGACAGGCTGATTGTGGTAGGATAGAATGGATAGCGAGCCAGCTGGCTGGGGAAAAGGAGGTCTAGACACAGGTTGGCTGCTAGCATGGGCAGTAAGGGCAAGACAAATAAGTTTGGGCAGCATGAAGAGGCAGCAGTTGGAAGAGGGCAAAAGATGCTCTCATTCTGGGGCAGTGTGAAGTAGCTAGGATAGAGAGTCCTAGAGAAGGCCCAAATAAGTGTCAGTATAAAGCACCTGGGAGAAGATAAGAAGCTTGAAGCTGGGGCCAGCAGGGAAGCAGCTGCGAGCCATAGAGCAAAGTGTACTTACTTCCCCACTTCTTCTCCACTGACACACTTAAATCATCAAATATCTCCAGCCTGTGAGACGCAAGGATGGACCTCTAACTCTCTGCCTCTGTGTGGCCACCATCCCAGGTCTCCTTGCATCCCATCCACCCAGGTATGCAGCCCGTAAGAACTGGCTAGGGCTGGGCAAACAAACATTTTTTTGGACAGAAAATTAAGTCTTCAACTAAATGAAAAGGTTCACTGAAAGTGCCTTGTCATTTTGAAAACTTTTCAGGTTTGGGCCAAAAAACTTCCCAAACCCTAAGAATTTGAGCTGAAAACTGAAGCCAAAAAAAGTTTGTTTTTCTGTTTATTGATGAAAAGTTCTTCTGTTAAACATTTTGACAAATAATAAAAGCTTTAACTGTTGACAAAATTTGTCCTGGGAGAAATATAAAAGCATTTTCCAATCCGTTTTAGAAATGATACTCCCTAATGGGACAAGACCACAAAACATCTCCAGCACAAATAGTAACAATAGATACAAATGATCATGTATGACTTTGCAGTTTGGTTCCAGGAAGGCTTACAGAAAGTGAACAGGAAAAGGGAGAAAGGGTGTCCAAGGCAAATCCATTTGTTTCATTTGCACAAATAGTTTCACCATACTCTATTCTCAGTGTGGAAACACTAGGGGACGAATTTTCCATACAGAAGTATCCATCCAAAAATATATGTTCACCCATCACACTTAGAGAAAATATATTTGCATGTGTAACTGGCAACTGTACATCCAAGTAGGTGTTTGTATGCATATTTACCAACACAACTGCACTTTGGCAGTTCCACTGACGCTGCACAAAAGTGCAACATGGCAGGGGTATCCCCCTTTGAAAATATATCCCTAAAAAATTAGCTGATCCAGTCTTACAAAGGTCAGATACAACAAACAGGTCCCACACACCATGACTTATTTTTAGTGCCTGCAATGCAGCTGAGTGGATGCCAACATATTCTTTTCCACAGCTACAGTGAGTGTACAGACCTCCAAAGCATCACAACGTAAATGTGAAAGAACAATCTTAACTCACTCGCTTCATGCGAACTCTACTGGTGCTGTCACTTCTTTTCTTCAATACTTTTCTGCTCTTATACCCTCTGCTTGTATTGTCTCTGCAGATTCTCAGTAAGTGGGTCAAAGGGCATATGAAGGATTTTTTGAATGCTGACTTGAGAAAAATAAATTTCTATTCCCCAGAGGCAGAACTATTGGTGCAGAACATAATTAAACACTGGCTATTGCTTTTCCTCAACACACTCTTAAAGGGGGTTAACAGACACAGGTTTGAAACAAATCCTGGACTGCATTATTGGTCTAGTAAATGTATGAGAGGGCAGAAGGGAATTCAAATTTAAGTAGAGTTGGGGATTTTGTTTATTTTGGGAACAATATTTTAGGTCTCTACCATGCCAAAATATGTGTCTGTCTGAAATGAAAGGGCCAGATAACTGGAGACAAAAACAGTTTCCACCTAGTAAAATTGCTACTCAAATGCTGCTGTCAGTATTGACTGGGTTGTTTGCACTACAATGGTGAAGTTAAAATCCCTCAGATTGTCATCTCTCAAGCCCAAAATTTCACAGAATATGACTTTGGTTCATGAACTAGCTTTACTTTAATTGGTTATACATTTGATTTCTTTTTGAGGAGCATGCCACAGATTAGAAAATTGCCCCATTGTGTTGTAGGGAATCCACATGGATAAATTCATTTAAGGCACACAGGGTACCTTGTCATCTGTTGTTTCAGCAGATGACATGCCAGTTTAACTCATTAATACAGACTTATTTATTGTTTCTAAAATATTACAAAATTATAAAGGTGACCATTAATTCTGTACTCGGAATGGAACAATACCCCTTTCCTCACACTGAAGATATTTTATTATCACTGGCCAGAGGGAAGGAATTCAGCAAACTGGACTTAGCTCAGGCTTACCTTCAAATGAAGTAGAGGAAGGATCAAGGAAACTCTTTACCATCAACACCAAAAAAGATTTGTCCCAGTACAACCAAATGGTATGTTGGAGTGGCATCTGCCCCTGAAGTCTGGCAGAGAGCAATGAACCAAGCACTCCAAAGAATACCAAGCTGTAGGTTTTACTTAACCAGAGTCATCGTCACTGGATTCAGTGATAAGGATCATTTGAAAAATCTGGCACAAGTTTTCAAAAGGTTGGAAGAATATGGATTACAGGTGAACTGTGATAAATGTGAGATCTTTACAGAAGCAGTTACATACTGTTGACACATCATATATAGTAAAGGACTGCCTAAGTCACTGGAGAAAGTTGCAGCATTTATGAGAGCACCTCACCCTGAAGATGTCACAGGTTTGTTTCTTCATCAGGTTTGTTAGCTATTACCATAAATTCTTGCCAAACCTGGCAATACTATTGTACCCACTGTATCAGTTTCTTCAGAAAGGAAAATGCTGAAAATGGACTAAGCAATGTGAAGAGATTTCCCAGAAGGCGAGGCAGCTAGTTACTTCTGAGCACATATTAACTCCCAACAACCCAAAGCTAGCACTCTCCTTGGCATGTGATGCATCACCCTATGGAATTGGTGATGCCTGATAGTCAGGAACAACATATGCTTCCAGATCTGCCGGTCCAACAGAATACAACTATAACCTGAGAGACCATGAAGCCTTGAGTCTAGTCTGGGGAGTTAAGAAATTTGGACTTTACCTGTCTGGTAAGAAGTTTATGCTCATGACAGACCATAATCGCGTGTTGCCCATATTTAACCCTAAGCGGGATGTTCCAGAAATGGGTGTTGCTCATATTCGGAGATGGGCTTTTTTCTTGTCAAATTATGTCAAATTTAAGGGAACAGCTCAATGTTGTAATTCTTATAAGTTATCATGACTGTCATTGTTGGGTACAAGCTCCACACAACCACAAGATGAACTTACAGCTGTTAAAATGTTAGATGTGGCACAAATTGGCATACTTCCTATTACTCAGGCAACATTGAAACAAGAACTGAGTAAAGACATTACCTTAGCAGAGGTTTATGAAGCTGGAAGACAGAACCAGTAGAGAGCTTAAAGCCATTCTTTCATTGGAGGTGTGGCATGCACAGGGATAAAAATTTGGCCGCTTTTGAAGAGGCACTTTCTCTGCCCCCTGTGGCCAGAGGAGCTGGCTCTCCCTCCCATCCCCCACCTCCCGCCAATCTTTGAGAGGTGCAACAGAACAACCAAGTTCACTACAGGCCAAACTGCAAACTCCTCGTTGGCATATTGGGATGCCACACATGCAACAAAACCAGTTGCCTGCAAGTTTGTTCCTAGGATGCAACCCCCTGTCTCGCTTGGATTAGTTAAAGCCTGATCTGTGAAGAGAGGCAATTAACAAGCAGACTGATCAAGCAAAGGACCATGGCCCTCTGCAAATTAGAGTTACGTATCGGACAACATGTTCTTGCTCAGGATTACAGAGGTGATCACAAGTGGGTTCCTAGCACAATGCTGGTTTAGATGGGACTTTATTTTTATGCGATCACAGTGAAACCTGATGTGATATGGCATCACCTCATTGAATCAATTCAGAATGTATCCCCCAATCAAAGAGTCATGACACTGTCTGCACCTGATCTGATTGATCTGAATTCTGAAGTTCAGGACACTGTAGCTATCGATTCCTAGCACAGAGGAACCAGAATTGTCTTCCGAAGCATCTGTTGATGTGTCTACTCCAGAACCGGAGAAATGCTAACCTGTGCACCAAAGGAAACTGCCTGAGTGATTCAATATGTATTTGAAATAGTTGAGAGGTATGACAGAGGAACAGAGGAAAAATAATCCTCTCACTCTGCCTGGAGTGTGCAGGTAATCTATTCTGATGTCCTTATTCATAGCTGCAATTTCTAATGATAGGTTAGACATGTTTGGGGGTGGGGAGATAACTGGGGAGGAATGTAGTGTATGCAGAGTAATTGTGCGTGTTCCATGCCTCACCACTAGAGGCATCTGTATGAATCAAGATCCTACTGGTGGAGCAGTAGAGTGTGACAACAAAAAGCAATGTCATTATTGAATAAACAAGCAGGTTACATAGCTCTCTGTCTGTGTCTTAACTGGAAAGTTCCTGGGTCCAGATATAACAGACTGAGGGTACGTCTACACTACGGGACTATTCCGAATTTGCATAAACCGGTTTTGTAAAACAGATTTTATAAAATCGATTGCGTGCGGCCACACTAAGCACATTAATTCGGTGGTGTGCGTCCGCGGTCCAGGGCTAGCATCGGCTTCTGGAGCGTTGCACTGTGGGTAGCTATTCCCTAGCTATCCCATAGTTCCCGCAGCCTCCCCCGCCGCCCCTTGGAACTTCCGGGTTGAGATCCCAATGCCCGATGGGGCAAAAATCATTGTCGCGGGTGGTTCTGGGTAAATGTCGTTAGTCACTCCTTCCTCTGGGAAAGCAACGGCAGACAAGCATTTCGCGCCTTTTTCCCCTGGATTGCCCTGGCAGATGCCATAGCATGGCAATCATGGAGCTTGTTTTGCCTTTTGTGACTCTCACCGTATGTGTACTAGATGCCGCTCACAGAGGCGATTCAGCAGCGCTACACAGAAGCATGCTTTTGCTTTTGCATGACAGCAGAGATGGTTACCAGCCATATTGCACCATCCAAACCCTTCCATAAATTGGAACTAAGATGATCATGGCTACCAGTCCTTTTGTACCATTTGCTGCTGTCATAAGTGCCCCTGGCTGCTCTTAGCCAGGGGCGCAAAAGCCAAAATTGGGAATGACTCCCTGAGTCAATCCCTCCTTTTTGGTATCTAAAAATAGAATCAGTCCTGCCTAGAATATAGGCAAGTATACTAGATAACCACTGTATCATAGAACCAGAGAGCACAGCTGCTCTGTGTCAGATCCTGCAGAAATTATGATCTGTATGCTACTCACAGGGGGTGCTCCTGTAACAACACCACCTGTTCATTCCGTTCTTACCCCAGCCTTCCTGGGCTACCATACCATTGTCCCCCCACTTGTGTGATGAAGTAATAAAGAATGCAGGAATAAGACATGGTGACTTGTTAGTGAAAAATGAGTGGAAGGCAGCCTCCAGCTG
Source organism: Mauremys mutica (assembly GCF_020497125.1). Classification (NCBI taxonomy): domain Eukaryota; kingdom Metazoa; phylum Chordata; order Testudines; family Geoemydidae; genus Mauremys; species Mauremys mutica. The sequence continues at coordinate 32,994,322 of NC_059085.1, forward strand.
CTATGATAGTCCAGACAGGACATTAAGCAGTGTGTAGGAGAGAAGCCCAGCATCCCTCTGCTAGTCCAGGGGCAACTGAATCTGTTCTTTACACATGAAGGGTGGGGGCTGATGGAGCTCAGCCCCCTGTTGCTATGATGACGATGGTTACCAGCCATATTGCACCATCCACCACCAGAAAAAATTAGGGCCAGGCGCCCTTGATCGACCTGACGGATGCTAGTCAGCATGGTTACTGCCCCATGTGCCAATAGGCTGATGACGAGGACGGTTACCAGTCCTTTTGTACCATCAGCCACCCATGGCAGGGGGGGAGTGAGGATGTTGGTGTTGACGGCTGCAGCATCGTGTCTATCTGCAGCATTCAGTAAAGATAGGGTGACATGTAAAAGAGTCAGAGGATTGTTTTCCCTTTCGCTTCTGGGGGTGTGTGTGGGGGGTGAGTAGATTGCCAAGCTATGCCCTGACCCACCACGGACACTGTTTGACCCTAGAAGCATTTGGAGCTCAGCCAAGAATGCAAATACTTTTTGGAGGCTGCAGGAACTGTGGGATAGCTTCAGTCCTCCAGTCCATGAGCGTCCATTTGATTCTTTGGCTTTCCGTTACGCTTGTCACGCTGCAGTGCGCTGAGTCCCTGCTATGGCGTCTGTCTGGAGATTTTTAAAAAAGGATTCTGAATTTCATCTTCTGTAACGGAGCGCTGATAGAACGGATTTGCCTGCCCTTACAGCGATCACATCCGCATGGTCCGTGCTGGAGCTCTTTTTTAATTTTGTTTTCGGACTGCATCGCCACCCGTGCTGATCGGAGCTCCACGCTGGGCAAACAGGAAATATTCAAAAGTTCGCGGGGCTTTTCCTGTCTACCTGACCACTGCATCCGAGTTCAGATTGCAGTCCAGAGCGGTCACTGGTGCACTGTGGGATAGCTCCCGGAGGCCAATGCCGTCGATCAGCGTCCACACTAACCCTAATCCGATATGTTAATACCGATACTAGCGTTACTCCTCTCGTTAGGGAGGAGTACAGAAACCGGTTTAAAGAGCCATTAAAATCGATATAAGGTGCCTCCTAGTGTGGACGGTTGTGGCGTTAAATCGGTTTTACGCTCCTAAAACCAGTTTAAACGCCTAGTGTAGACCAGGCTTAACACTTTGTTAGTTTTAGAAAATGGGTTTAAAATTCAGCAAAATTCCCAGTTTAAAGTCCCCTCAAAGAGATCCAGTTCTGTTGGGTCAAAAATACAGTGAGAAGGGTCCTCCCCCTCCCACCACACACACACACACACACACACACAAAATGCTTCTATAAAAGCTGGAAATTGAAAGGTGCAACCAAAATGAAAACAAATAAAAATATTACCTAAACATTCCTGGACCTCAGAAAAGGGTCAGATTCAGTTTGGTGTGAAGAACCGGATCCTTTTTTATTTTCATATATTAGCAGATTTTGAAACCAGAAGGAACCATTATGATAACCTAGTCCAGGGATAGGCAACCTATGGCACGTGTGCCGAAGACAGCATGCGAGGTGATTTTCAGTGGCACTCACACTGCCCGGGTCCTGGCCACCGGTCCGGGGGCCTCTGCATTTTAATTTCATTTTAAATGAAGCTTCTTAAACATTTTAAAAACCTTATTTACTTTACATACAACAATAGTTTAGTTATATATTATAGACTTATAGAAAGAGACCTTCTACAAACATTAAAATGTATTGCTAGCATGCAAAACTTTAAATTAGAGTGAATAAATGAAGACTCGGCACACCACTTCTGAAAGGTTGCCGACTCCTGATCTAGTCAATGTTCTACATAACACAGGCCAGAGAATTTCACCCAGTGATTTCTGCAAAGACCTCAATGATCTTGATTGAAAATCCAGTCTTGATTTAAACTTCACTCCTTATTCACACATCCCCAGAACTAACAGGAGTTAATTATGTCTCAAGATTTTAAAATTCTGGGCCTGATTCTGTCTTGCCCCAATTTTACAGCGGTGTAACGCTAATTGGAGTAAGTTTGGCTTTATGCCAGTGTAACTGAAAGGAGAATCAAGCCTTTTATGTTTCCCTATAATCTTATTATGCTACTACTATCTCTTTAAAAGCCCTTACAATTGTTTATGTATTTAGCTCAAATAAACTATTTAGCTAAATTGCTAAAATGGGGGATATTTTACTCACAAGGAACATCTGAGTTATATAGATATTAATATATAATCTAAGGCTATAACTGGCGATTGTGCATTTTAGGGCCCTGACGGCACTTGCTTACGTGAAGAAAAAGCTTTTATTTTCCCTGTTAGATCATAAGTGCTATATTGTTAGTGCAGCATCAGCTCTAAACCAGGTTACAAGTTGCTTATTCTTCAAAATGAAGCTTTACTTTTTAGCTTAATTGCTTTTTTCAGGACTATTATTAACTTCCTGGGATGGGAAAAAAACCACAACATTTTAAAGAAGCAGAAATATCTGTAGCATAATGCAAGGTTGAAAACATGTTGGTCTCAAAAAATAAAGTCACAGGAATGTAACAGTTGCATATTGTCATATATTTATTTCACCAACATATATGGATTGTTTATAGGGGTAATTATGTATACTCAGGTCTACTAGTACTAGGGCTGTGTATCAATTATATTTAAACTATTGTTTATTATTTGTACTTTCTAGAAGCTCCTAGCAAAGCTATACCCTGCTGTGCACGGTGCTGTACAAAAACATACTAAGACAATCCCTTCCCCACAGAATTTACAATTGAAGGGTAACAGAGGCACAGAGAGGTGAAGTAACTTGCCCAACATCGCACTGCAAGTGAATGGCAGACTTGGCTACAAACCCTACATCTCGATACCCAATCCAGTACACTACTCACTAGATCACACTGCTGTTGTGTTCTCAAAGGATCAGCTAATGATGCACGAAGAAAAAGTCTTCTTACTATATGTGACTAACTATTGATGCCTTTTTTTTTAAACAATGTTTTCTTTCCAAGCCTCCAAGTTTTTAAACGAGACAACTTTTGAACAAGCATTTTTACTGGTGTGCAAAGGTACTGGGATCTTGTATCACTCAAGAGTCTTTCAAGTATTGCACTTAATCACATCTCATTGATCTGGAAATGGAGTGCCTGGTTGGCAATCTAAAAATGGCATAAAGCTCTCGAGTCTAAGAAAGACAATTGCTGATGATATACAGTAGTTAAAAGGAAGGGATCAGTGAAATGAAGGAACTGAAAGGCTTTTTTTATTTTGTTTTTAAAAAGGTGCAGTACATAAAGAGAAGGAGTTTCTAAATAGTTTAATTAAGTTTAATTTAGAAACCAATTGAAAGACAAAGGGAAAAACAAATCTGAGCTCTCTCAAAGAGAATGATTGAATGGGGGCTCCGGTTCTCACTATAGTCTGAGATTTTTCATGGGAAGTTATCACTCTTTATCTAACAAAACAGTAAAATGTTGTTCATGTTTTCTTTTCTCTTCTAGTCTTTTACACTATTTGTCCATTGGTGGATCCAACATAAAATGCCACCAGGAAAATATCAAATTAGTAACTATAACTTGGCTTTATTTAAACAAGCTAACTTATTTGCACTTAGGTGGCTATGTACAAATCCTATTCTGTAAGCTATTCTTAGACTGTAGTATATTTTACCTGAGTATTAATTTATTACATGCTGCTCATATAGGTGACTTTCATAAAATCTGGCACTCTCAGAGTATCACATATCACTATGTGATATTTTTTCTTCAGGACAGGATCAAAGGCAGTCACCCATTCACCTCAGTTGATCCTAGATAGTTTTACTATACCTTCCAGACATTCCAGCTGCTTGTCAACTGCATCTCTGATGGCAAGTGGTACCTCTTGAGCTTTGAAGAACTGAGAGCTTGCCCCTTTTGTCAGATTGAAGTCAACACTGATGCTGTTCAGGTGACCAATATCCTTTTGAAACACCATCACTGCTCTGGATAAAGTCTCTTCCAATTGCTGTTGTGAGCTAGTACTCAGCTGGACTTGAATCGACTTGATGGGATCACCAACCTAAGCAAATGCTGTTCAGGCAAAGGTGGCTGAAGAATGCTCATGCTCCCATTCTTACAACACAAAGACAAAGGTTATCTGAGAGCAAAGTTCCAACATATAAAAGTGATTTGTGGGTGTAATTTAGGAAAAATACAAAACTGTTTCATATAAAATGGAACTGAAGCCACTTCTTTCTCTCTGGCAAGTGAAACCATCTAAACAAAATTAAAATGTTCATTTTGAATCAACATTTTGATTAAAATCTCACTGCATTTTGGGTTTTCAAAAGTTAAAGACAAGTAGACTGGTACCAACTGGATTGTTTAAGTTGAAATAACTATGATACAGGGTCTTCAAAGGCCCGAATAATCTGATGGTTTGATGTGTCGATGAGGTGAAAGGTTCTAGAAATGGGAGGAAATGTTTATAGCTGAAATCATCAAAATGTATTTTAATTGGTTCATGTTAATGAGATGAGGTAATGCTTCTCTGCATTGTTTATCTGCAGATCAACATCTTGGGATGGACAGAAGGAGTGAGTTTTACCATCATGGCTGCCACTCCCAACATCTGCTGAGATCCCCAGGATCCACCATGACCTCATTAGTCCTCTATCATCCTGATCTTGAAAGGCATCCTTTTCTAACCTGGCTAGCAACTAGAGCTCAAGGGGGTTAGAGCAGAGGTCTAGGAATGCACGGGTTGAAGGTTCAAATTCCATGTATATGAGGGTCAGCATCTCAGACTCTGAATCTTCTTACTAGTGGTTCATCTCTCCTCAGTATTAGCCTAGAACTAGGACCCACCTCCATAGATTAGGCCATTGGCTTTAACTAAGTCCTGAACAGCACCTGCACTGTGAGACTTAGGTTTCTGCTATCGTCCCCTCTCTTCTATGTCCTCCCCCACCTTATTTCTTCTCTTTCCCCTTTTGCCTTCTGTTTAATAAGAGCCTAACTTAGCTGGCAAAGACTTGCAACACTGCTGTGAACGCATGACCTGTGGAGCAGCTCAAAGTAATCCCTAAACAGTCCAATGTCGGTACAAGTTTGCCAGGTCTCAGAGTGACTGATAGGACTGTGTGCTGTGCCCATGTGTCCAACTGTGAGGGTGCAAGTGAGAGTTAGCAGTAGAAACAGAAGCTTCATTTTTCTCTCTTTCCTGTTCTTTTCGGTCCCCTTTTGTGTGCTTTCATTATTTTCAGGTAAACAGGATTAAACTAGAACAGCAGCAGCTCCAGACCATCTCAACTAACTTCTTCTCTTTTCCCCACAAAGGACAATTAATGCCATCTAGAAGATTGCCAACCGGGGGCTTTCCTCATAAATACCCTGTACAGCTAAAGAGAATCTGAAATGCTGTTAAAAATGAAAGCCTTGCTTAATAAAGCATTTAAATGAAAAGTAACTGCTTTCCCTTCATTTTCTGTATCTTTAATGAAAGGTTACATTTTGAGTGCTGGCTGTTGCCATGGAACTAAGCAGGCCAATGTCTGTGTAGTCAAAACTCTGAACCATGTTTAATTGTTTAGTGTTGTACAGTGACTGGGTCATGTTAACTCCTTTGATGCTCTGGGCCCATTTATTCCATTAAATTTAACATCAAAGGCCAGCTGCTGCTATGAAAAGAGCTGATCGGCCTGTTATGAGACAACTTCATGCAGGGTCAAGGGGAAAAGGAGGAAGATATTTCCTGACTCCAAGAATCCTTCCAGTTGTGGGATATAGGTCCTTCATCTGAAATGACTCCTGTGGTGTGGAGTGGAGAGAATGGTGGTGTTCCTCTGCTTTGTACTTTGTGTGCAACTTACACCAGTGTAAAGTGAGTGCATGGGGACTGTGAAATAGTATCACTCTAATTTGGACTGCTGTAAATAATGACACGACGTGCAAGGCACTGGAGAATCAAGGGCTAGAATCTGCCCCCAACAAGCCCTAGAAAGAGCAAAGGAAGGTTGGCTGACAAACTTCCCCCAAAGAGTGCAGCTCCCCAGAAAGGAAGGGGAACTACATCTGCAGAATAAAAGTGAGGGTCAAAGTGGAAGAGTCTCAGAGAGGTTTCATGCAGCACAAAGAGAGTCTGGTGAGTAGTCATGCTTTTGGGTATTAAAGCTGAAACGCTTGCTGCTCCTCTGTCATTTCTTTGGGCAAGTCATGAGCTGTCTCAATTTTGTTCTGTCAGATAGAGTTTAGAATTCTGAAAAGAGAAACAGAGCTAGAGCTTTGCACATCCTGCTCTTGGAACTTATACTGTTAGAATGTGTCTACTCACGGGGTTCTTGGAAATCATTGAACATGAGACAACTCACTAATAGGAGAGAGACAGCTCAGGGCATGGATTGATAAATTATAAAGGACATCATCATATTTCCACTTAGAAAATCCATTTAGCACAATGAACAAAAAAACTCCCACATCAGAGTAATAGTGCAAAGGTTCACGCTAACCTTGACACTGATTACTGTTCAGTTACACTTTGTAAACACATAGGTTTAAACAAACAATACATCAATAATGCCTCGTGCCCATGATGATTTTTGCCCTCTGTGGTGAGGTTTACTTGGTCAGACAGTTTCAATAGGGCATAGGTGACAAGTAACCATGACAACCATTAGCTAGTCAAGTGTGCTGTATATATGATTTGAAAACAGTTAGTTGAATGCACAAAGGGCCACAGATAAAACCTGATTCAAAAAAACTTCAACAGGGCTATAATATGGCAAGAAACTTTTTTATTATTTATAGGCTTTTTTTTTAAATGATTGTTTATAGGCTTTGCTCCAACAATATCCAACTGAGATTGATGCTCTATTGAGTTTGTACTGTGCCTATCACACTATGTGAAATGGTCCCTCCTCTGAAGAGCTTATACACAAGACAGACAAAGGATGGGAGGAGAATAAGACATGACAAAATATGTCAGTGTGAAATCCAAGTATAGAACCCACCTCTCCTGACTCAGTCCACTACACTATTCACTAGGCCATGCTGCCTCTCAGTGCAGAGATTTGTAATAATTTGTTTGTATTGTCTCTATGATGCTCTGTGAGACTGGAAAGATACCCAGAGGCGCTCCAGTGAGGCTCCATATGTAATCAGACTGCTGAGCATGGAAACAGCAGGTATCATTTTTGTGCGCCATGGAGGGAGGCACTGGGAAATTATGGGAACAAGAAAGGTTAAATCAACCTTTCCTGACTACTGATAGTTATGTTGAAATACATAGCTAGGGGAGGCAAAGTCATCTGTTCATAATCCTCAGGCTAGCACAAAAATGTTACATCTAATGTGTATGGCATGGAAACGGAACACCCTTAATAAAATATTAGCAACCTGTAGAGCTTCCATATTTACCTGTGGGGAAGTGTTTGGATTAGATGTGGTAAATGAGCTGCAGTTGATGAGTCTGAATAAATTGTAATGAAATGGGGTGGGCAGAGATTACTATATGCCTGACATATAATATGCGCGACATACAATATGCACAATATTACGTTCTACTAATTATTGTATACACATTCCCAGTCAGCGGTTTGGCTATTATTGTATTATTTATAATAAGTGCCTAAAGGCCCAAATGAGAACAGGCCTATTGTGCAAGGCATTATACAAACTCATAGTAGGAGACAGTCTTTGTCCAAAGGAAATTGCAATCTAAAGAGTTCTAGAAAGGCAGGATCACCCCCATTCTACAGAGGGGGAACTGACGGAGTAAGCGGTTTGCTCATGGTCACACAGAATTCAGGAATTGTTTGTAGGAAATTTTAGAGTAGAGTAGAACAACTGATTATAAATGCCTTGTCTCTTCCCATGTTGTTTCTGGGAAGTGTCTGTATGCACTGGAGGCACACAATTTCTGCAAGAATCAGCTAGTTGGTAAATAAACAAATCAACTGAACAAAGGATTGAATACTTTGTAGAAAGGAGTTTTCTAGACCTTGGGCTGAATGTTTTGGCACCTGGCTGCTTTATAAACTCACAGGGTGAGATCACATGCGTTTCTGTCATTCACAGACATGCTACACCCAAAAACGTTATTTCAGTAAAGGATTTTGCCACACATGAAGATGCGGATTGGCTTTAAAAGAAATCTAATTCTAACACAGCAACACTGCACATTTTATTTTACAATATCGAAGTGCTTTGCAAAGGTAAATGAATCCAACCTCACAAACAGCCAGTGAGGCAAGTACAGGGAGATTTCTATAATGTAATGTTGAAGTAAAGTACACAAGTCATTCATCCGGGCTTGCCCGGAACAGAACTCAGGTGTTCTAAACCACTATCCTCCACACCACGCACTGTGTTACCCTACATCTCTAGTGACCTCCACACACAGCTATATTGCCACAGTAGCTACAAAATGAGCCTGAACAAAAGCTCATGGACTTCAATGAGATATTTCCCCACTGAGTTCAATGGCCATTGGAGCAAGCCAAAACTGGAACCGCCTATTTCCACCAGCTAGTAGTGAAGAGAATTTTAAGATATAGGTGCGGAAGGGGACATCTGCCTTTAGCCAACCCTCTGGAAGAGTAATGAGGGTATGAAAGACCACATTCATATTCCTGTAGAGTAGTTCATACAAAACACTTAAAGATTGAAATGATCAGAAATAATAGCACTTGATTTGATATAGAGAAGTAAGAGGAAATGCGCTTTATGTGGTGACACTTTTCTTGAAGTTAATAGCCTCAGAATTTAACATTTGTATTATTTTACATACTGTAGGTTTTTCTTTTACTTTCCAAGAAGGTGAAATGAATACTTCAGACTGTTTAGTTCTCTGATCACTGAGGAGGTGGGAAAAATCTCATTGTATTTCTCTTGAACTGCTTTTCAGCTCTGAGTCTATTCTGTAATTGTTAAAAAAATCTCACTGTATTAGCAATAACTAGCTCTGTTAAAGTAGATCTTTCAAATAAGGTCCATGTAATCATAACCATTACTGTAACTGTTTGGATGCTCTACTGCACCATTTGAAAGTCCATTTAGTCTTTCTTCAAAGTAATATTCACTTCTGAGTTAATTTTGAACTAATAAAGTATTTCTTCAAACAAAAAAGTTATTCTGGAATGACATTGTAATCTCCAATTTCTTTCATCTTCTCCTTGAGATGTTCTGATTTGCATAATGTTTTAACTCTTATTTTATATATATATATATATGATTTCTTTCAGAAGGTAGTCTTACATCTTAGCACTCTGAATATGTTGCAATACAGGAGTCAAGATAAAAAAAAGGAACACTGAAGATTATAAGGAACAGACTGACATTAACCACTTCAATATTTCTCCTAGAAATGAAGCAGAATTTTATATACTGTGAAATTCATTCCCATTGGCAAAACGTTGAACTCAGGGATCCAAAGCGACAAAACATCTCAGAATACTGTTTTTACAGACACAGACACACACAACCTTATAAGAAAATGTTTCTGACAGTTTCCTTTGAAAGACTTCTTTTTTGATTTTACCCGACTGGGTGTTCATTTTTTCTAATTGTGATGTTTAACACTTCTATGGCAGTAGGGCCAGGGCTCCTTTCAATTAGGATAATTTTCATGTAGCATTAACATTTCCCTATAAAGTATCTCAGGCATTCAGGGGACATTCAAAAGACCACAAACTCTCTCTCGGACAGCCGGGCTGCAGAGCACTCAGCCTCCATGCCCCCAGCAGTCTGGTTGCAGTTCCCCAGCTTCCTGTCTGGAAGGCTCATCAATTTTGCTTTCTCCCTGCAGGCGGAAAGTGAAATGGACAAGTCATCCACATAGGCAGCCAGGGAGCCATCACTTCAATCTTTGCTGACAGGAAAAAAATATCCAATTTTTCTGGTAAAACTGAAATTTTCCTGCAGAAAATTCTGATTTTGCAAAAAGGGCCTTTTGTGCCAGAAGATTACTCCAATAGAAAATTTCCTACCAATGCTAATGTTGATCTTCAGACTATGTCTACACAGAGATTAAAAAACAGTGTCTGGCCTAGGTCAGTTGACTTGGACTCCAGGGCTGAAAAAAATCATTGTGTATACACTCAGGCTGGGGTTGGAGCCTGCACTTTGGGACCCTGAAAGAGTGGAGGGTCCGAGAGCTTGGGCTGGAGCCCAAACACGAACGGATTCACAGCAATTTTTAGCCCAACAGTCAAAGCTCTATGAACCCGAGTCAACTGACCTGGGCAAGCCGTGGCCATACCACAAGTCTTTTATCTCTCTGTAGGTGTTTCCTCAGAGGTTGGGGCTTGTCCTGCACCATAGGGAGTTTGGCCATTGACTAGAGCTGGTTGGGATTTTTCTGATGAATTGTTATTTCAACAGAAAAAGCTGATTCTTCAAAACTGAAACTGTTAAAAGGGAAAGGTCAGTTTTGATAAATATGCCAATTCAAAAAACTTTTGAAAAAAAGTTTTAAAATGATCAAAATATCCTGTTTTCTGCTGAGTTCTACGATTGACTTCAGTGGGAGCAGGGGAAAGCCCATAGTTAAAGATGTATTTCCGGTCAAACATTTGCTTCTGTATGCACCCCCTTTTTTTTTTTTTTTGGCAGGAGGGGAGCAGACTCTCAATCATTGATTGAAGCAATGCAGAACCAGTGTCTTTAAGATATCTCCCCACTAAATGTGTCCCCTGCTCTAGATATATGGCATGGATGCACAATATGCTAAATGACTATTCTCATGATTGTGCTTCTGAATTAATTCCCCACTCTCATGGATATTATTTAGGTATTTTATGGTCCCCAAATCATAGTATCTGAGAAACCATGGGATAATAGAAAATTATGCTCATAACTGCTCCCCAGTCACCTGAGGTGCAGCCCTAAAGTTGGATTTAAGAAATCCACATGTAGTTTCTTCATAAAATATGAACATATGCACTGTGGTGTGTCCATCCCACATAAGGCAGAGCAGATTGTTAGGACAATTAACCTGATTGAAACTGTCCCCCAGATACAACCTGAGTGAAAGACTAATTGATGACGAAGCCCAAGTGGGCAGGGTCAGGCTGACCTTGTATAAAGCCAGCAAGCTGAGAACAGAGGAGGGCTGCAGCGTGGAAGCTAGCAGTCACTCTCTAGGCTTAGAGATGGAAAAGGAGGAAACCCAGGGAGAGAGAGAGAGAAGCCCTGGGTCCTGGCCCTGATGGAAAGTTTTACCTAGAAGGGTGGAGAAGGAAGCCTCTGGGAGGTGGAATAGGAAGCAGCCCAGGGAAAGAGCAGCAAGGTTAAGAAATAATGCTGAGCTTGGCTCTTATTGTAGGGTCTTTGGGCTGGAACCCAGAATAGCAGGCGAGCCTGGGTTCCCCTACCATCTACTGGGAAGTGACACAGGATTGTGGGAGATGCCAACCAGACAGCTGGCCCAGAGGGACTTTGGTACACCAGAAGTGGGGATTATATAGTGACCTAGCTGGAGAGCTCAGTTGTGATCAGTATTAGCAGGAGTGTTGTAAGCAAGACTCAAGAAAAAAACTCTTCCAGTCTACTCAGCATGGATAAGGCCTCAGTTGGAGTATTGTTTTCAGTTCTGGGCTCCGTACTTCAGAAGAGATGTGGAAAAATTGGAGAAAGTCCAGAGGAGAGCAGCAAAAAAAAAAATGACTAAAGGTCTAGAAAACATGATCTACAAGAAAAGGTTGAAAAATATGGGTTTATTTAGTCTGGAGAAGAGATGACTGAGAGGGGAGATAACAGTCTTCAAGTACATAAAAGGTTGTTATAAAGAGAAGGGTGATAAATTGTTCTCCATAACCACCAAGGACAGGATAAGAAGTAATGGGCTTAAACTGTAACAAGGGAAATTTAGGTTAGACATTAGGAAACACTTCCTAACCGTCAGGGTAATTAAGCATTGAAACAAATACCTAGGGGGGTTGATTTGGGCATACGCTTTCGTGGATAAAAAACCCACTTCTTCCCATGCATCTGAGGAAGTGTTTGTTTGTTTTTTAACCCACAAAAGCTTATGCCCAAATAGATCTGTTAGTCTTTAAAGTGTCACCGGTCTCCTCATTGTTTTTGTGGATACAGACTGACATGGCTATCCCTCTGATACTAGGGTTGGAGATTTTTAAGAACAGGTTAGACAAACACCTGGAATGGTCTGGATAATACTTAGTCATGCCCCTATCAAGGCCCCTTCCAGTCCTACATTTGTACGATTTCTGTGAAGAAAGAGGCTGTGAGGTGAATGAACAACAGAAGAGGGTGCCAGATTGAAAGAGAGTGGATTCCCCAGATGTAGCCACAAGGAAGCCACCCAGCAGTGAATGAACCCTGTGACAATGTTATTGTTCAATATAAAATAATGTTAATCCAAGCTATTTCCCCACTAACTTGGTTATATTATTCTGCTCCTCTCATGTTATTCAAGTCTTGGGTTCTATTGTCAGTCTTGGTCTCAAAATCCCACACCCAACCAATGGATACAGAGTAGTCGTGTCTTGGAGGAGAGGAAATGATTCAGAGCAACCCTATTAGCCAATTAAAGAGTATTGCCAAGGGAGCTTTGTCATCTAACTCTGCTCTTTCAGAAGGCTGGTGGCCAAGACAGGGGACCTTAAAAGTATTATATGGATGAAATGATAGTGAGGATGCTTAAGGGTTTGGCATAAATGTGGAGGACTAAAAGAGGGAATATGTGATTACTTGGTTTGATATTGCCAAAAGGGTAATCAGAGACCATGGCTGCCCAATAAAGCATACTGTAATTTCTTTTAAATACTGGAGTTTCACTTTGGTCAATAATTTTCCAACATAGTGAATATTGTATCACAGAAGGGTAAGGAGTAGCTTCCATACAAGGAAAGGCTAAAAGATTAGGGCAGTTCAGCTTAGAAAAGAGATGAGTAAGGGGGGGGGAAGGGGCAGCTATATTAGAGCTCTTTAAAATCATGGTGTGGAAAAAGTGAATAGACAAGTGTTATTTAACCTTTCACACAATACAAAAACCAGGGGACACCCAATGTAATTAATAGGCAGAAACTTTAATACAAACAAGAGAAAATATTTTTCACACAACGTCATGCAACTAACCTGTGAAACTTGTATGTTCTTATCAGTGCCTCTACTGTGGGAGTGCCTAGCTTGTGGTGCCTTAAAGCAACCTAGTTGTCACCGGATGGGTGTTTGGTATGTTCTGAAAATTAATAACATCTCAGAGATCTGAAGATGAATGCTCAGAAGACTGAGGCACCTAAAATCACTCATCATTTTGGGAAATCTTGGTGTTGGTATTTGTCATCGCTGAGCCTGTTAATTTATGCAAGAAATATTTTATGACGTCAGTTTCTCTTGCGATAAACATTTTCAAATGCTGCAAGAGCTCCATGTGCTTTCTTGACTTTAAATATGGTTTAAGGTGAAATGTTGAAATATTTATTTCAACAAATGTGACACAGCAGCAATCAATAATTTCTATAATATTTCTTGAGGTCAAACAGTTCCTTAAACTATCCCACAAGTAATTCAGCCTTCCCAGTTTAAACACCTGGGTAATGTCTCATTTGTAAGCATTTAGAGTTTGCCAAAGCTCATTTATTTTTAATGAGATGGTAGATATTTTACAGTGTGTATCTTTATTTTTTCTTCATTCTGTGATAAAGGCTAATGACAGATTTGTGTTCCTTCTGCTCAGTGAGAACACAAGCTTTACTTATAGCAACATATTTGGAAGAATAAGACAATTTAGCATTACCCAATACCCCATGGAAGTCAGACTTCCAAAAAGCTTATTGTTCTTGTTTGTTTTTAATCCCATCACTGAAATTGGAAGGTACATATCTCAGAAGCAGTTTCAAATGGAATATTTGATCAAATCCATGGAGCCCCTGCGGACACAAAATAGGTAGAAGACACTATTGTATGGAGTAATATAAGTGGGTAAGTTGCATCACATACTGGGTACAAAAGACACTGAAGACGCTGGCTCATCAATTTTAATACCTAAGCCAGAAGCATACACAGATCTCCAATCACATAAAAGAGAATGTCAAATATTTAGTGCTTCCCTTCACCACTAAGAAAATTCCAGGCTGACACACAGGGCCTGATTTAAGGGGCAAAAATAATTACCGTAGTTGTGCAATTGTACTTTATTTACACATGCAGTTACCACCACTGAACTGCACATAGGTAACTGTGAGCACAAGTTACACTAATAGGTCATAAAAACAACAACGTATAACAACAGGTCATGTAGGTATACATTTAACCAACTTCCATGTGTAAAAGAGGCAATTGTCAATAAAAATTAAGCATGCAAGTGTTCTCAAATTTTGCCTGTGCAATTACGTACCTAATACTTTAGCAAACAAGGCCCATTTTGTTAAATGTCGATGGTCCTTTCATAGCATAATAGAAGGTAGAAAACTGAAAAGGCCTGTTATAACATCCAAGTCAGCTCTCTGCTAATGCAGAATTGTTCACTCACTCCAGCTACCGATATAGATTTATTTATTTATATTTTTATATATATATATTATATATATTTATTTTTCTGTCCATCTTAGCTTTAAAAGTTTTTAAGTAACAGGATTACCTCCAAATTCTCTTGGGAATGTATTCCAGAGCCTGCATCTTACTGCTGAGGAGCTTTTCCTGATATTCAGCCTCATGTTCTATACCATTGACTTTGTGAATGTTGCCTTATTTTTTTAAATAAGCTTCTGTGCGTCACCGGAAAAGTTTGTAGAAGTTCTTATTTTAGGGATAGATTAAAGCGTTGTCGTCTATAACCAATAATGAATCACTAGAATGACCCAGATTTGTCAGAAAATCAACCACTGAAGTGTTATTACTAAGTCAATATTTACTTTTTCATCAAGTCCAAGGAAATTATACCCATAATAGAGGCATTTGCCACAGTAACATTTTCATCATAACTAACACAGGCTAATATTCTGTGTAAAATTACTACCATGAATTAACTTTATGTCTGTAGAAAATGAGATTCTATGTAATTACTGATTTCCATTCATAATAAACTAAGCAAATTATCTCCACTAACATAAATGCACCATAAATTTGTTTTGAGGCATAATAAAGAAATAAATTTGTTAAAGAAATATGGACTGAACCTGCCAAATTATTGTAAATGATAGCTTCTTTAAAATTAAAGCATGTAATTGCAATTGGAAAATGTTATCCTCTTAATGGTTGTATTATTATTTAGGTAGACCAATAATCTTCTTTGCTGATGCTTCGTTCCTAAACAATTGCCAGATTTTATGCATTTTAAATATCAAAATACCATGCAATCTAAAAATGCAATGATTTACCATTGGTAGAATTCGGTTGGTCCTAATGAATTTGAGGATTTTTTTAAATCCAGATTTAAAAAAAATCTTTAGCAGAAAGTCTAATAATATGAGCACACAAATGTGAGACTAAGTGTACTCATTCAATAGACAAGATTATTTTAAACATCTGGTTCCCTGCATTTCATGTTAATGAGTGAAAAATCACCTTATTGAATGACCTTTAAAATCAAATAAAGCAATCAGAATTTTATGACATTTTATCAATTACACATTACATTTTGTAATGAAATTGCAAAATTAACCTCTTTAAAATGCCATAGATGTTAAAATCTGATCACATTGTTGTAAGACATCAGTGTGATCTGACAGTTGGTGGGAAGTTACAGTATCGTGTCTATCGATCCCCACTTTTTGTCAATGACCATAAGAGTTAGTGTTAAAATATCTGACTTGATATCATCTAATGGCTTGATCCTTTGAACACTTACACATGTGAGGAAATTTATTCACATTCTAGCCCTGCTCTGTTCACTGTTCAGTACCATAGCGCAAGAGTGAAATTATTCACATACTTGTAAATGTCCTGAGACATTTCATAACATTCTGTTCTTATGCATTCTAAAATAAACCAGATCTTTCTGAAACAACATCTTAATCCTCATTTGAAGTACTTTTCAGTCAAATCGATAGATATTTCTTAGGGCAAAGATGTCAGGAGGCATCCACTCCTGCCAAAATACTTAGTATCTTTCCAGAATAGATAAGCCCCCTTTTTATGTAGCGAGCTACCAGAAATATATTTGTATTCGAGTCAGTGGGTGCTAATGCTCTATGCTGTTCACTGCATGCTATTATACATTATACAGCTATTCAAAGTAGGCATCATGTTCCAAATCTTCCCCCCAGCACACAATCCCAATGAGCATCACACACAGTGTATTGGGGACAGCTGGTGGAATCCTCCCCCCGACACACATGGATCAGCAGCAGAACCACACCACTATTACAGGCTTAAGGCTGTTCTAGACAGGGGCGGCTCTAGCTTTTTTGCCACCCCACGCACGGCAGTCAGGTGGTTTTCGGTGGCGCGCCTGCAGGAGGTTCCCAGTCCCGCGGATTCGGCGGCTTGCCTGCAGGAGGTCTGCCGGTCCCGTGGCTTTGGTGTACCCACCGCCAAATCCACGGGACCGGAGGACCTCCGGCAGGCAAGCCGCTGAAGGCTGCCTGATTACCGCTCTCGCAGGGACTGGCAGGCCGCCCCCTGCGGCTTGCCGCCCCAGGCACGTGCTTGGAGCACTCGTGCCTGTAGCCGCCACTGGCTCTAGTCCCTGCAGCTCAGTTGTCCCCTTCCCATGCAGTGACTGGACCACTCCTCGAAGCCCTGCTCCTCCCCCATTCCTCTTTGGGGCATAGATCTCCCTGTGGCTTAAGGTGCATGGAAACCCTACTGGAGCTGAGTCGTAGGGTGAGCAGTGGATCTGTTGGGCTGCTGATCCTTTTGTGTAGCAGAATTTCATTGGTACCACTGCACCTGAGAGATACCATGGCCACTCTTTAGGCTCAGAGGAGTTGGCCTAGCGTGCAGAAAGATGCTCAGAGTAAAATAAGCAGAGCAGGTTTTTAGGTTTCTTTTCAAAAAAGAGGTGGGGAAGAAAAAAAAAAGACAGCAACATTTTTGATGTTTTTATCTAATGAGTTGTCACCATACACCTGAAGTAGGTTTTGTCAAAGTGACTGCTTAGTGCTAAGTGGAGACATAAGGTGTGCTTTATAATGGAATATGGGAGTTCAATTATTCACTGCATGTGTTCATAGAGCACTTAACACAGTGGAGCAATACGATCCAAGGCAAAGCGTATCCATTACTGATACAGAAGAGAGTGGAACTCTCATCTGTAACTAAACAAATGTGTGACCCAGGGGGGTGGAAAGAGGGGTTGCCTCTGCCACCATTTTCTCTTGTGAAAATAGCTTGGAGGAACAACATTTAAGGGAAAACCAGCCATTTTTTCTGGCTCATTTTCACTGTTGAGGCACTGTTTTTTTTCTGTAGGTGTAGATACAAAAAGTCAATCTTGCATTTGGTAGCATTTAAACTCTCAGTAGTGAGAGCAGAGAAGAAAAAAAAAAAACTCTGGCAGAAAACTCTGACCCTAAAGTAGCTTAATCTATATTAAGAATAAAAGAAAGTGGCAGCAATCATTAGGGAGTTGTTACTAGTACAAATGGCAGCAACTCTCACATGACCAGTAGCAGGAAGAATTAAAGTACTTTGGGTCAGAAGCCTTCATTTGAATACATGTGCTCTGTGGAGGTGGGAAAATTTAATTTCAATGTGCTTCATTTTCCCAACATTTTTAACTGAATTTTTTATAAAGTTATCAAAATTTTCTTTTACCAAAAACCTGGTTTTCATTAAAAGTTGAGAGCCATTTTGGCAATAGTTTCTGTAAGATTTTTGATGAATCAATGCACTTAAAAATTGATTAAAACAGTTTGAAAACATGAAGTATGGATTTGCTTTAAACCCTGCAAGATATAAATACCTCGAAACAGTGGTGGTATTAGGCACTGGCAACCCATGCAATCACAGGGGGCCTAAAGGAAGCAGATCCAGCGGGGCCCTGAGAACCAGATCCAGTCTACTGGGCATCAGCTGTTCCATTCTGCTGAGTGCCACCCAGGGCTCAAAATGGTACAGCGTGACCTTGTACTCACCTTGTCTCATGGAGGACGGCATTTTGTTCTACAAAATGCCTTCCCCCACACAACGTGACCTTGTATGCACTGTATACATGAGGTCACTGCCGGGGGCCCTGGAATTGAACTTTGCAAGAGTCCTCCCAAAGGACAAACACCACCACTGCTGTGACATTTCAATATCTTTTGTGAATTTTTAAAAAAAGTGTTTGGACCAAGTTTAGCAATGATCCTTATGTGACTCCATTGAGACATTTTATGACCTGTGGATCCAGTTGCCTGCCCCCGTTCACCCCCGTTCCTCCCATGAGTATTCATGTTAGCCTCACATCCATCACAGAGCTCTTCTGCATAGTGTTCAGGATTGATAGAAGTCCCCCTGTATGACTGCTCCAGCCATTTCCCATCTTCGTGCATGAGTGATGCAGTGGTTCTGCCATACACATGGTCTCTCTGACAATAGGTAAGCTTTGCCATGTGATCACACTTGTATCTGAATCCAAAGCTTAGGCTTCAATGGGTCTAGGTATGGCATTGTGGTCAAACTAGGTGTCTCCTCCTGTGACTTCAGAACTATAGCCAACCCTGAAAGTGGCATCAGCTAAGTGAGTGCTCCTGGCAAGCGCAACAGAGAGCACTGGTAGTAAAACAGATGATATTCAGATTCTGGCATAGTAAATTAGTTCATAGTGAGAAAATAACTCTCAGCCATCCCAATAATCAAAAGGAATGTTGTACTTTGCCTGCTGCCCTTAGGCATGAGAAGAAAGCCATTGGCACTATGGGGTTTGAATCTTAATATAAACATTGTTAAATCAGTTTCATTTTGGATTTTGAAAGCTAACACTGGGAGTAACAACAGGTAACTGGAAATTATCAATAGTTAATATTACAAATTAATATCAAATTAATTGCAAATAATAATTGGGAGAAGAAAATTATATTAGTGAGTAGTATACACATGCAATAAAAGAGTTATGTTAAGAACTAATTAAAAACAGAGACCACACATACAAGGGAAAAGGTAGTGTCACCTAGGCATATGCTCCCCCATTGTTCTTATCCCATGTTAACCCTGGCTTTGCAGTGCAGGGAGCAGGAAGAGATTTAGTGAGGGACCCAGTTTTGTTTCTCCCCTCAAATCTAGTTAATTCAGCCTCAGGGGTCTTCTGCAGTTCCCCACAGATTGGTGGGCAGGGGGAGGTGGCATGGTTCCTTCCATCAAAAGAATGAGAAGAAAACTGTAAATTGAAACATTTGTCTATGCTTTGTGCCACAATCACTATCAGGAGTAGGATCTAATTAATCTACTCATTGTAAATCCATATTACATTCATTGAAGTTAATCTGGGTTCCATCACACTAAGCCACTTGCTTAGAGGGCACTTGATACTTGCTTTCTTATTGCCTTGTTGGACACCCAAGCGTAAGACATTTGATGCCAACTAAAGTAGATGTAACCTCACTCTACTTACAAAAAAAATATGTTTCACTTTCAACTTTATTTCTACAAGAGTAACTGAGGAAAAGTCAGCATCTCAGCAAAGTGTCAGAAAAAAAAGTGCAGCAAAGGAAGGAACGAAAAAGTGAGAAACTTATTTTAACTACCTTTTGTGAAATATGAAGGAAATCTCAAATCAAGTCAAACAAAGATTATGCCTTTATCTAACATTTTGTCCTCTCAGAAAAAAGGTATACACTTGTAACAGGGACGTACTCACCCCTGCAGTGCCTCCTGCTGGTGACTCTGGGAATCCTCTCTGTTCCAGCCCGGAGCGCCCTCTGCAGGCCAGTGATCCACCTGTTTAGTACTATTGGCCCCGTGTCCCTCCCAGGACCCCGGTGCCCCTTTGACGGGGTCTCCCCCTCCCAGGGGAACCCCCACCCCACTATCCCCACTTTGCCTCATTAGTGGCTACTGCCAGTCATTCTCTAGCCCCACGTCCTGGGGCAGACTGCAGTATCAGCCTGCTCATCACAGGCAAAGGGGGTTTGGACCTGCTGCCTTGGCCTACCCCTGGGTTGCCCCTTGCAACCCCCTGTGACGGAGCGATTCTGGCGGGACCCAACTGAGAGTGCCAAATCAGGACCAATTGCTTAAACTGGGCAGTCACAGCCCTAGGCTGGGGTTTTTCCACCTCTAAGGCAAACCAAACCAGCCAGACAAAAAGGACTTTGGTCTCACCCCACTGGCTAACCACAAGTCACACAAGCAATTTCCTTAGACACTCCAGTCTCCCAGCATCACCACCAGTGCACTCGTCCTGGGGATGAATGGTTATGAAAACCAACACCCCAATAAAAGAAAAAGGTTCCCTCGATCCCAAAGGACCAAGCCCCAGACCCAGGTCAATATACACATCAGATCTTACCCACAAATCACGCTGTTGCCAATCCTTTAGAATCTAAAATCTAAAGGTTTATTTACAAAGGGAAAAAGGTAGAAATGAGAGGTAGAATTGGTTAAATGGAATCAATTACATACAGTAATGGCAAAGTTCTTAGTTCAGGCTTGCAGCAGTGATGGAGTAAACTGCAGGTTCAAATCAAGTCTCTGGAATACATCCCCGCTGGGATGGGTCATTCAGTCCCTTGTGTAGAGCTTCAGTTTGTAGCAAAGTCCCTCCAGAGGTCAGAAGCAGGATTGAAGACCAGATGGAGATGCAGCATCAGCCTTATATAGGCTTTTCCAGGTGTAAGAATCTCTTTGTTCTCACTGTGGAAAATCCCAGCAAAATGGAGTCTGCAGTCACATGGACAAGTCTCTGCATACCTTGCTGAGTCACAAGGCGTGTCTGCCTTCTCTCCATGGGTCAATTGTGTAGCTGATGGTCCTTAATGGGCCATCAAACAGGCTAGGCAGAGCTAACACCAGCTTGTCTGGGAGGCTTCCCCCAGAAGCACAGCACAAACTTGAAATACAGACAGCATAGAGCCAACATTCATAACTTCAACTAAAAATGATATACAGACATACAGACAGCATAATTATAACCAGCAACCCATAATCTGGTCTTAGACACCTTAGATGACCCCCTTTATCTAAGATTTGGTGCCACTACAGGACCTTGGTTGCAACCCATGTTCTATATGGTCCCAATTTATATCAATAACATCACACCCCCCAGTACCTTTTACCCTGTGCTAGGCCGCAGCCTGGGGCTTTCCAGGCCAGAGCTCCCCAGCTCCTTAGCCTGTCCCCAGCCCTGCTTCCCTCAGGTACTCAGTCTAGCTCCCTGCAGCCAGGCCCATCTCTCTCTATAGCCAGAGAGAGACTCTCTGTGCTTCTGGCTTCCCTGGCCTTTTATAAGGCCCTGGGCTCCGTTTGGGGTGTGGCCCCCAGCTGCAGCCACTTCCCCAATCAGCCCAGCCAAAAGCCCCTTCCCAGGGCTGTTTTAAAGCCCCAAAGGGGGTGGATAAGGTGACTGTAGGAACCCAGACCCTGAGTGTGAAGGGTCAGGAAGACTGCCTGGGGGACCAGGATCTGCAGGCGTGGCTAGAGGCTGTGGAGCAGGCTCAGCAGATGGCACAGACATAACAAGTCCTTCGTTCTGCTCTAGGCCTCCTGGCCCTAGAGCCAGGCTCCTCCCTTGGTCTTTGGCAGTTCCTCCCGAACACCTGCCGCAGGAGCTTCCGCAAGGCCCGCTATTCCTCCACCAGCTGGGCCATCTGTCGTTGGAGGGCCCATTGCGCCTCCCGCAGTCCCTGTGGGTCCTCAGCCTCAATCCCCTTCCACTGGGGTGCTGACTCCAAACCCCACCCATGGACAATGCCTGGAGTCTCCGCAAAGAAGCTCCCGGTGTAACAGGGATCCATCACCCCCTGCCTCAGTTTCTCCACCTTCTCTCAAGTCTGTTTCTGGGCAACTGTCCCACAGTCCTTGCCCTGGCCCCTTGTATCGGGGCGGACCGCTATGCCCGACTTCTCCACCACGTGTAACAGGGTCGGATTCACCCCTTGCGGTGCCTCCCGCTGGTTGCTCTGGGGAATTAGCTCTTTCCAGTGGAGTGCCTTCTGCAGGCTGGTGATGTCCCGTCCGTCGTTCTTTCTCTGTTGTTATCTCTGGACCCATGTTGCTGCGTGCTCGGAGACGTCCTCTTTGAGGCCACTGCCCTCCGGCAGTGCCCCTTAGTCCATCTGCGCCCCCTTCTGGGGGTCGGTGCTCAGCAGTCCCACACCTCAGTCACTATGTTCAACCGCCCTTTGAGTCCAATCCCTTTTTGTCAGGGATCTGGCGTAGCAAGATGGCCACTCCCTACGGCCAATGGCTGGGTGCACTGCAAGGAGTGAAGGGGGGGGGGACCCAGGCCCGCCCTCTACTCTGGGTCCCGGCCCAGGGACCCTCTGGCGTCAGCCTCGCTGTCCTTCTCTCCCCTTCGGCTGTCTGTTTCCCTGGGCCACTTCCCCTATGGCCCCTTGCACCCGCTAGGCCCTTCCCTTCAGGGCCTGCAGCCTGGCAGGCTACGGGTTCAAGCTCCTTAGCCTCCCTGAGCCGGGCCAGCACTGCGCTGTCCGTGGTGCTAGTCTCCTTTCTTGGAGACTGACCTTCCCCTGTCAAAGGCCTGGGACAGACTGACTGCTCCTGCTCTGGGCAGCCTTTTTATATGCCTGAGCCTGGCCCTGATTGGCTGGCTCTAAACTGGGCCCTGATTGGCTCACAATAAGCCCCTCTCTGATTGGCTCACTGTCTGCGCAGGCGCCCTGGCCTGCTGCAGCCCACTCTCACAGGGAGTGGGGCAATCCGCCCCACTACAACACTAAAGAGAGAGAGAGAGCGAGAGAGAGACTTAGACTCATTTATTACAAAACATTTTACCATGTTTGTTTGGATACAAATATTCTGCGGGTTTTCAACTCTTAAAACAAAAAAAAGGGAGGTAGAATATCTATCTATCTCCAATGACTAGTAATTCAATGGAGTTTACAGTATTTTGGAGTGAGATGTGTTTAATAGAGCTTGTGGAAAAGAAGTTGTGTTGAAATTGGTTTTCACTGTGGCTCCTATCTTGCAGCCCATACGCAGATTAAAAGAGGTCAATAGAAGAATGAGAATTGATCCTAGGTGCACAGGATCAAATGCTTCACATATAGTGGATCTGACAGGGAAACTGATTTAAGGTAGATGGTGTGTGACAAATTGCCAGAGATTTGCAGCATTCATGAAAAAAAAATCAAGATTTCAAACCTTCCCCCCCCCCGCGCCGTAATTATTATTAATTATTTGTTTTGGGGTAAAGCCCAGGATCCTGCATCCTGGTTGAGGACCCAACAGGGCTATCCATCCTAGAATCACACAACACAAAGACAGTAAATATATTTCTTCTCCCCTGTTTAAGGAGATTCAATTAAAACCCTCAACCAAAATAACCCAAATCAATTTTATATCTAGAATCATAGGCTTAGAATGAATTGCCAGGGTCATCTAGTCTAACCCCTGGGCAAGATGCAGGATTTGTAGGGACTATACCATCCAGGACAAATGGTTATTGAGCCTCTTTTTTAAAACCTCTACTAAAGAAGCTTCTGTGACTTGCCTGGGTAGTCTGTTCCATTGTCCTACTATTCTCATAGTTAGGAAGCTTTTCCTAAGATTTAATCTAAATGGAAGCCTCTGCCTTTTACTTGGGATAGGACAAACAAATCTTATTATTTCTCTAAACTGTCCTGGAGAGGACTCAACATATCAGAACAAACAGTTTTGGGGACACTTGGGACTGGGAGTGTGTTGGGGTCACTTCACTGGTTTTAACCAAGGCTGGTGGAATCCAGAGTGGGGTTGTAGACAGACTGCTGGGGTCAGAGCTGCTGAACCAGGGCTTTCTGGCACACAGATGCATCAGGGTGTGACCTACATGCTTGTAGGCTGGTTGTTAGCATCACAGGCTGGGAGCTACATAGAAAGGCATTCAGAGTTACAGGGCAACTGGTAACAACCATTCACTGGTCTGGATTGCCCCCCTGAATCCTATGACACCTAAATCATGGAGTTATTGCAGGGATTAATTAGTTAGTTTCAAGTATCTAACACATGCTAAGTGCTAGTTATTATTGTTGTTTATTTTGGGGAAAATGGACTGCTGCTCTGAATAAAGCAACTCTACCCAAGTGATTACTGTGCTGTTTGTCATGTCTATAATTTCAGAGTCTATCACAAATCAGAATAAGAAAAGAGGAAATGAAATGGAAAATAATATACCTTTTTAGCTTTTGGAAAAGCATTTAAAGTATTCCATAGAGCTATCAGCATCATATTTAACAACATGTAACTAACTGAAGAACTAAGAGGTAATATAGATACAATGTACAGAGCCTGCTAGTACTAACAAACACAAAAGGTGTGTTTGAGTGTAACAACAACAAGTAATAATGCAAGTGAGAGCTGAGAATACTATCATCAGATAGACCTAGCACATAGGTACATTGCTCTTTCTGCAGAACATATAACAGAGATGAGACTTCTGGAGCTGCTAATTTAAGAAGTTAGAAGATGTAACAAGTGCCAGAAAAAGCCAACTAATCATCAGCATCTGCCAGCTCTGAGTACTTAAATACCTTCCTCTATTTATTGCATGGCAATCACTTCTCATTTAGAAAGATACTCACAGAAACAGCTTGTGCTTAAGAAATCATTGTCTGCATTGGAAAAAACATTTCCAGTTCAACACGAGTAACAGCAACTGGACATTATACTGCAAATTATTACAAACAAGTAGTTGTTACTCATATTTGCAGTTCCTTGAGGTTAGTGGAGCAAATTCTTTGCTGGTGTAAATGACTGTTGCTTCAAAGGAGCTGTATCCATTTACATCAACACAGAATTTGGCACTACATGAATTACACATACAAGAGTTATCTAATGGAAGAACTGGAGCCATACATACATAAACTGCAGAGATGGGCACAATATACATTTATGGACCGTTATGTTCACATAATTCCATTTTTTTTAAATTAAGGGAAAATTAAGGTTGCACAATGAAGCACTCAGAATTTAGGCAGTGCTCAACAACTTTAACTCAGGCCTTTGTCGATGAGGATGAAGATTTTAACTACATGATCACTTTAGTATTTCATCAGGAACTGAGCTTCATTCAGGTCCTGATGAAATAAGGTGGTGAGCACCTCCTGGGAAATGTTCAGAACCTTCCAGTCCCACTGAAGGGAATGGGCACACTACAGTGAATGATGTGTGGGGTGTATTGAGGCAAAGGATTTTGTGGACATGCACCTCATTCTGGGTCAAATTATGGCCCCAAACTTGCAAACAATGAAATATTGGCATAACTTGACTCACATCAGTAGTCACGTGGACTTTAATGGGGTTATCATAGGGAAGTAAAGTTGCACATATGCATCAGTGATCGTGGTCTGTATTTGTTACTACAATAGTGTAAATCCAGAGTCAATCCAGTGGAATTACACAGGTGTAACTGGAAGAAGAACTAGGCACAGGACAGACGATGTACAGTCAATGAGACAGGAACCTAAACATAGACCCAAAGGTCATCTGTGCTCTTCCCATGATCAGGTTGGATAGCATGTAGTGAACAAAGCTGGGTCTGCTCGTGGAACAGGGAAAATAAAAGTAATGCATACTTTTAAAAAAATCAAATTCTTAGCGCAATAGAACTACATTGTTTGACACCAGCTGAGAGTCTGCCCAAGGAAGTGTTATACAGTCCTGAAGTATTTAAATGCCACCTGTTGTGCAGGAAAAAGGAAGTCTCTTGCGAGGGGGTGGGAAACAACCCCAAACCAGGAATTCAATGTCATTCAATGGTATTCATGTTACAAGGAAAGAAACCCTCTCCAGCACAGGCAAAATGTAAAGACTCCATAGCTGTACCTGTAATTAAACAAACAAACAAAAGCCTTTCAAAAGCAAAAAAAAATAATAATAGTTAGTCATTACAGCGTAGAACATGGGCAAGAGTGTGTGTGATTTCTCCTCTTTATGCTGATAGAGAGTTCCCTCTACCCCTCACACAGACATTACAGCCACCAAACAAAATAAGCCTTAAAAATAAGACAGTTGACACAAAAAAAAAGTTCCCTTTGTGGTAAATGCCAAGACAGAACACATTGCACATTAATTGCATGTCTCTCAGTCCAGACCATCTGTCTCTGCAATGTAATGAATGCTGGTATTGGTATTTGCTCAATAACTTAACAGAGGGCCTGAACTGAACCTTCCTCACTGTCTTGTTATACTATCACGGACTTTTTGTGGACTGCTTCTAAATGGAATGCAATGCCTTAGCTGGGTGTAATGAAGCTGAAGCTGAGAACTATACAGCAGGACTAATGAGAGAGAGCCAGAACACCTACTTACTGTGAAATCTCACTGTATTATAACTGCTATGCTTTACCATGGTGGGAATTTATTACATGTACTGGTGATGGCCACTTCTGTATATTATAGAGCCACTGTAGGGGATTAAGACTCACTACAGTAGTAAAAGAAATAGGGAATACAGGTCTACTAGTGTATATGGGTCATATAACAACACATTTCACTAATGTATGTAGAGAAGCTGTGAATGCTTAAGTAGTCTTAACTGAAATCTAAGGATAATGAAATAGCAGAGCTGCCAGGGTTGCAGCAGCTATCAAAAGAGTCACAAGTCAGGTGACCTGCACAGTGGTCAGAGACCTGTAAGAGAAGGAGCTTTGATTTAGCATTTAATGTTGATGGGCAAATGCAAATATCAAAGGCTGGATTGCAGCATTTAGGCACAGCCCTCAGTAGAGGAACCATGCTAGCTACAAAGAATATGGGGAGGGACTGTTCCTTTCACAGGCCCCAGGTGCTTAAAGGAATGGTGCAACCTCCTAGGAGAATGCAGTTTGCTGCCCCTTTTGTGGCCATCGAACCATGTGGGAGTGGAGTGGAGGGAAGCAAGCAGAGCAGTGGCCCTGCCTCCTTCTTACCCATTTGGAGAAGATGTGCATCCAGTAGCAGCCAACATTCAGACAGAGCAGCCTCTCAGCTCCCTGAGAGAAAGGACTGGGTCCATCACTGAGCCTGTGCCTTCCCTTCAGGGCAAAACTTTCCCCAAAGACAAAGCAACATACATCACTTAGAAGATAACGAAATACAGCAAAGATTAGTACAACTCTGCAGTCCACAAACAAAGAGGAGTGATTTGACTAGGGCTGTGTGCCAGCAGTGTCCTTTGACCCTATTGTTACTCCTGTTAACACTAAATGGTCTAGGGGGAGGAGGAAGACAAATCTTTGATACACAATTCAGATTAACTAGTTTCTCTCTCAAGCTCTCTCCCCAAAAAGTGGCTGTCTTACTACTATGCTTGTCCTCTAGAAGCTGGATTTATCATTTCCTAGCCTGCTGAACATGATTAATGACTTTTCATTATTTTCTGGCTTCAAAAGCAACTGGGAGAAGTCAGTTCTACTGCTTTCCTGATTTTGCTCCAGGAAATCTGTTCTCATCATGGATTTTTTTTTTAAACAGTGCCAGGACAGTCTGAAGTGCCGAGGTATATGGGATTCACATAATCTCAATGATATCATATGAGGAGCAAACATTTTTACTCCATTAATTAAAATCCTGCAAAGATTTCGACAGATGGAAGCTCTTGCACATACCCCTGGGGAGAAAGTTCAATTCTATTAAAATGATTTCTACTCCAAAAATGAAGTAATGACTGTTGATGATGCCATTAGAGTCTGAAGAGAATTGTTTATGAAGTTAGAACAAATGTTTGAGGAGTTCCTAATCTCTCACCCAGCTCTGCATGTGGCTGGAGACACATGGCCGCAGTGGCTGAAGACAATGGGGTTTTTACACTGTGAACCTGCAAGTTCTGAGTGGAGACTTAGTGTTAAAGGCTTACGCTTTCAGTGCTAAAAGGTCCTTGGCTCAAAATTAGAGTGGGTTAAAGTTTTTCACACAAAACACAAAAATATTCCATGGGGAAAATATCAGTTTTGGTGATGTTCTTACACTCTGTTTGGGAACAAATTGCTTGGTTTCAAAATGTCAATGCAGAACACTATTTCATTTAGAAAATGTCTAAATGTTCAATTGAAATTGAAATTGACATTTTTCATTTCAACATTTTCTAATTTTTTGGAAGATTTTGTGTCATAAAAAAATTGTATATTTTGACTTTTCAACCTAATTTGGGACAAAAGCAGATGTCAACATGTTTCAATTTCCCACTGGACAAAAATCCCAATTTCCAACCAACTCTATTTCAAATACTGCTCTCAGTCAAAGTGAGGTGATTATCTATTCACATTTTCTACGCACTTACATTCTCAAAACAGGGCATAAGTGGGACTTAATTAAGCCTGGATCTTGAGCTGGTTATGTATACAAAGTTAATTATATCCAATAAGTTCACCTCTATTATCTTCCCTGCCACCTTATAGTTGTTTAATTTCTCTCCTTGGGTTCCCAACTTGCATAGACATACCCATGCTAGCTCTGCTCAAGGTAGTGCACTGAAAATAGCAGTGTAGCCAGGGCAGCCTGGACAGCAGCTCAGGCTAGCTGCCTGAGTTTATACCAGCCTGGATCCCTTGGATATACAAGTGGGTGGCTGCTACCCAGGGCCGGCTCCAGGCACCAGCTGAGCAAGCTGGTGCTTGAGGCGGCAGATTCTACGGGGCAGCATTCTGCCCAATCCTAGGGCGGCACGGCCGCTTTTTTTGTTTGTTTGTTTGCTGCTCCAGCCGCCCTGTAGCGGGCAGAGGAGGGGAGCGCCCTGCAGCAAACTCGGCAGGGCAGCCCTCGTCCTTCCCTCCCCGCTGACTGGAGCGGAGCCCAGCCCCCCTGGCAGGCGGCGCGGAGGTCGGGGCCGTGGGGTGAGCGCCCCCCTGAAACCCTGGCTGCCCCCCTTCTTTCTCCCCCCTCCCGCTTCCTCCCCTTCCCCCCATTAGCCCAGGCGTGCACTTTGCAGCACAGGGAGTCCCCTGGCTCCGGCCGCTCTGTAGGGTTTTTTTGTTTTGTTCTCCCCTGCTTTTCCGGCAGCGCCCTTCCCCCACTCCCGCTTTGCCGCTCCAGCCGCGCAGTTATTTTTGTTTTTCCCCCACCCTGCTTTACCACTCCGGCTGTGCTGCAGGTTGGTTTTTTTTTTTCTTCCCTGCTTTGCCATTCCAGCTGTGCCGTTGTTTTGTTCCCCCCACCCTGCTTTGCCGCTCGGGCTGCGCCAGATGTCTACGTGAGCAAATTGATATCTTTAAAAAAAAGGGGGGGGAGGGGAGAAGCAGGAGAATCCGGGGAATTACAGACTGGTCAGAGTCACATAAATCCCTGGATAAATCATGGAGCAAGTCCTCAAGGAATCCATTTTTAAGCACTTGGAGGAGAGGAAGATGATCAGGTATGGTCAACATGGATTCACCAAGGCAGGGCCACCCAGAGGATTCCGGGGACCTGGGGTCTTCGGCGGCAGGGAGCTCCCGCTTCGGCAGTAATTCGGCGGCGGGGGGTCCTTCCACTCCGGGACCCGCCATCCACGTGCCCCGAAGACCCGCAGCGGGGGCCCCCCGCTGCCGAATTACCGCCAAAGCGGGACCCGCAGTCAAAGTGCAGCCGGGTCTTCAGTGGGCCCCTGTCGCGGGTCCTCAGGGCACTTCAGCGGCGGGTCCCGGAACGGAAGGGCCCCCCGCCGCCGAACTACCGCCGAAGACCCGGCGGCACTTTGGTGGCGGGTGCCGCTTCGGCGGTAAGGACCCCCCACCCGCCAGCGAAGACCAGGAGTGGAAGAAGCCCCGGGGGCCCAGGCCCCACGAGAGTTTTCTGGGGCCCCTGGAGTGAAGGAAGGACTCCGCTCCAGGGGGCCCGAAAAACTCTCGTGCAGGGCCCGGGGCCTAGGGCAAATTGCTCCACTTGCCCCCCCCCCACCGCCCAGGTGGCCCTGCACCAAGGGCAAGTCATGCCTGACCAATCTGATTGCCTTCTGTGGATATGGAGAAAGCAGTGGATGTGATATATCTTGACTTTAGCAAATCTTTTGATATCATCTCCCATAGTATTCTTGCCAGCAAGTTAAAAAAGTATGGATTGGATGAATGGACTATAAGGTGGATAGAAAGCTGGCTAGATTGTCTGGCTCAACAGGTAGTGATCAACGGCTTGATGTCTAGCTGGCAGCCGATATCAAGCAGAGTGTCCCAGGGGTCTGTTTTCTTCAACATCTGCATTAATGATCTGGATGATGGGATGGATTGTACCCTCAGCAAGTTCGCGGATGACACTAAGCTGGGGGGAGAGGTAGATACACTGGAGGGTAGGGGTAGGGTCCAGAGTGACTGAGACAAATTGGAGGATTCGGCCAAAAGAAATCTGATGAGATTCAACAAGGACAGGTGCAGAGTCCTGCACTGAGGATGGAAGAATCCCATGCACTGCTACAGGCTGGGGACCAACTGGCTAAGCAGCAGTTCTGCAGAACAAGAACCTGGGGATTATAGTGGACGAGAAGCTGAATATGAGTCAACAATGTGCCCTTGTTGCCAAGAAGGCTAACAGCATATTGGGCTGTATTAGTAGAATCATTGCCACCAAATTGAGGGAAGTGATTATTACCCTCTATTTGGCACTGGCGAGGCCATATTTGGAGTATTGTGTCAAGTTTTGAGCCCCCCACTACAGAAAGGATGTGGACAAATTGGAAAAAGTCCAGTGGAGGGCAACAAAAATTATTAGGGGGCTGGGACACATGACTTATGAGGAGAGGCTGAGGGAACTGGGCTTGTTTAGTCTGCAGAAGAGAAGAGTGAGCAGGGATTTGATAGCCTTCAACTACCTGAAGGGGGGTTTCAAAGAGGATGGAGCTCGGCTGTTCTCAGTGGTGGCAGATGAGAAAACAAGAAGTAATGGTCTTAAGTTGCAGTGGGGGAGGTTTAGGTTGGATATTAGGAAAAACTATTTCACTAGGAGGGTGGTGAAGCACTGGAATATGTTACCTAGGGAGGTGGTGGAATCTCCATCCTTAGAGGTTTTTAAGACCTGGCTTGACAAAGCCCTGGCTGGGATGATTTACTTGGGGTTCCTGCTTTGAGCAAGGGGTTTAACTAGATGATCTCTTGAGGTCTCTTCCAACCTTCATCTATGATTCTATGGTGTGTGTCTTCTTGACAGTTGCCTATTCACAGCTTTGGAACTAACATTTTCAAGTTATTTTATTCATTGTAATTTTGTCAATTGTAATTGGTTCCTCGGGTGTTCCCATTATTTTAGCTAATACAGAAATTTCCAGGCTGCTGATTTATTTACCTAATCCTGTCCCCCCCCCAAAAAATGAGGCTTTACTCATGTCAAGCCAGGCCTATATATATATGTCATCTTAGTTTCATAGGCTTGAAAAATGCTGAGAGAACATGCGGTGAAACAGATTACAAATACGTAATATATTCTTGCAAGTGGTTCCAGTCTAGTTGGATTGGATGCCTGTTGGCCAAAGAAACAGGGAAACACAAACAGGACAGGACTATTCCTCTTTCAGGACATTAGAAGAAAAATATGTCTTTGCATGAGCATTCAAGTGAGAAGAGTGGACATAAGTCAGGTACCTACCAAGACAGAGATTTTCACAGAATCATAGACATGTAAGACTGGAAGGGACCTGCCAACTCTCCTTTTTTCCCTTCGACTTGCTGCCCACAGGATCTTGTCTACCAATTCTATGAATTTGCTAATATCTGCCTTCTTGAAGCCCATTGTCTTTATTCTGCTATTTTCCCTCTTACCATTCTTTAGAATCATGAACTTAATCATTTCATGATCACTTTTATCCAAACCCTCAAATTCTCAATTAGTTCCTCCCACTTTATTAGAAGCAAACCTAGAATAGCCTCTCCTCTAGTTGCTTTCTGCACTTTCTGCAATCAAAAGTTATCTCCAATACATTCCAAGAACTTGTTTGAATAATCTATGCCTTGCTGTATTATTTTCCCAACATATGTCGGGGTAATTGAAGTTCCCCATCACCACCAAGTCCTGTGTGTTGGAAGATTTAGTTAGTTTTTTAAAAGTGACCTAAGGCCAAATTGTTATTTAGACTAAGACTACTTCACTTCTCTCACAGTGTAAAGGGGCTGTCAAAGGAATGCAAGTATAATTTACACTCATCTGAGGACTCCTTTATACTGATAGAATGGTGTAAAGCAGCCTTAGTGTAAATGAAAATTGTGGCCAAAATGATTCAAGGTGTCTTTCAAACTTTGGGAAACACACAAAAGAATAAAAGCACATGACATTTTTAAAACCCATCTCCTTCCAACAGGACAGCAATGCACAATAAAGTTATTATAAAAGTCAGAGTTGGAGCTTATTTATCTGAACAGGTTATTGAATTAAAAACAAATTAGCCTTGTTTCCTAAACAATCCGTTCCACGTATGACTTGAATGAGCTCTTCAGATAGAAGAGAAGAAAATAATCAAAATGTACTTAGGTGAAACAAGGACTCGGATCTTTTTTCCTACTAGCACTTCCACCCCAATCAAATCCTTTATTAAAAAGCAACATCTCAAGGATGAAAAATGTATTTTGATAGATTTCAAGCCTACTCAAACATTGTACATTCCTAAATTCTAAATGGAACCATATTTACTGAGTTTTGTTTTGGATTTTTCTGTTAGCCAATACAAAAGCTTCAAGCTCGGGCCAAAATTTTAGCTGGTCCTTGAATTAAAATGGAACGTGGGGAAGGTGGAAGGAATCATCCACCCTTCCTTTTACTCCCTCCTCATGGATGGCCATAATTGCAGTTCCTCAGGCTGCTCCCTGCTAAACTCCTCTTCATAGCAAGCCACCCCAAAACTTATGAGAAGGGAAAGGAAGGAGGCAATTAATCTATTGTTCCATTGTCCACTCCCCATGGAAAAGCTGGCAGGTTTATGCAGGGGTGTGAATTCTACCCCTCCTTAAAGGGTGACACAATTAAATCTCTCCACCCATCTACCAGATTGCTCCAGAAGGTATTGCCTGGATTCATAATGCCATGTGTGTTCAGTGGAACAGTGGGTTCACAACATGGGACAGTAATTAGACCTGCAATCTGGCCCTAAGCAAACCATAATGAGAGCTAAGTTAGTTGACAGTCACCAGTCTGGATCCCCAGATAATAATACTTAGCTCTTATGTAGATTTTTTTCCCCATCACTAGATAAAGTGTTTTACATCCTTATCCCTATTTTATAGATGGGGATAAGGCACAGGAAGGGGAAGTGATTTGGCCAATGTCACCCAGCAGGCCAAGCTAGGAACAGAACCCACCTCTCCTAAATCAGAGTCCTGCGTACGGTATACTAGACCACACTGCCTCCCTTTGACTTAGGAATGCAAATAGACGAATGGTGAAAATTGCCCACTGTATGCGTTTTGTTTTTAACTGGAGTCAATTAAAGAAAACTAACATTTATTAGAGCTGGCCACGGTTGACTTCTCCACTTCATATTCACTAAAGAGTGCAGCACTGAAATATATTTCCACCTACACACGACAACTGATTCTTTCTAGAGTCCCCCTCTTTCCACCAATCACATTGTGGGAAGAGGAGGAAAAAGGTTTTGGAAGCGTCAAGGTACTTAAGGCTTGAAATAAAGATCTCCACTTGAGTTGGACCACATACAAACAAGACTATTTCTACGATGATATACACAAAAGTACTATCAGTATATCTGCTAGAGCTGATTGACTAGGACAATGCATAAATATTTGTGCAACTATATATGGTCAACTCAGTTTGCTGGAACTTGTGAGACTCTATTATTCATAAGTATTTAGACAGTCCCTGGTTTATTCATAAAAACATTCGTGAATCACAACAGGTTCATGAAGTATAGCATGAATGATTATTTGATGGAAATTTCTGACCTGAAGTGCATTATTTATTCTACTGTTTAAAATGAAAGGTCAGACATCAAATCATACAGAAGACAAAATACTACAAGTCCCTGGCATCTAGTAAAACCACCACAGGAATGCCAAGCTGAATGTGGAAATGGACAGTTCATAAACCACCCTTTGACCGGGATTGGTTTCCGCAAACATTCAGCAAAGATAACAAACAAACACATTTATAAAAATCAGGATCTGTTTGTGAATAGTTCATGTATAGAACACTTTTTTTTAAAAAGCAATGGGTATAATTTCCATTTTCCTTAGTTAAAACACAAGACAATTTTTTTTCTTTACAATTAAGATAATTACAAAGCACTGTGCATTAACTGCAATTAATCCCATTGACTTCAATGGGAGAACTCACATGAGTAAATAAAGCAGGATTAGCCACAGTACGTATAATTATGGCCATTAAATGTCTCTAAAACCCCAATACAATTAGCCACTTTTATGGGGCTCTGTGTGGATGTCAGGATCCCACCCCTCCCACAAATGTACAGCTAAATGCACATTTGCAATCTAAAGTAACATTTTTCAGATTACACAGACAAAATGGATGAAAAAAATTTGGAAGTATTTATTACAAGCTAATGACAAAGTTGTGCTATAGTGCAAAGAATAATCAAAACTCCTTTTTGATTAATAAATATTAAACCTATGCATTGATATTTTACTGCCCTAGTTTCAAATTGTCAAGTCTTTTGTTGAACTCAATCAGAATGCAGCAGTTTAACAAAGGTACAGTGAGCAACTGACACCCTCGTGCACTAAAAGAATGATTATACACACCATGCATCAATCACCTGGCAGAACAGAAGTATAGAGTCATAATACAACACTATCACATGATAAATACCTTGTCTCTTGAAATTCTTGTGCCTCAGTGTTTAGAGATGATACATGACTAGGCTCACTGACATTTTTTCCTAGTAGCAGACCATTGTTCTGTGACATGTTTCTTGGAAGAGAGCTCATAAAAAACACAAAAATTGGGTGAAACTCTAAAGAATTAACACACCTACAGAAACACACAACAATTTAGTCACAAGTGTACACAGTTGCTGACATAATTTGCTATCTGAGATTTAGGAGGGGAAGTTTATTCTGCTGTTTACTCCCTTCACAAAAAGTAGCACTTACACTAGTAATTCCAGTGAAGTCAAGGGTTGAAGAATTTGACTAGTAGAACCATAGCCTCCTCTCATTGTGGTATGTAATTCCTCTGACATTGCAGTTGCAAACTTGTACACTGCTCCTTCCTCTTGCCCTCCACTCAATGAGAGAACAGCTCTTCTACCACCCTTTCACTGCTTCTGCGGCTCAGCTCAAAGGAAGAGAAGTGGTGCTTCTAGGAGTTCTGGAGCCCCTTGGAAATGTACTGCCCCATACCTTCCCCTACCTCTCCTGGGCAGAATGCTGTATGGTAGGGGAAGGAGGAAGCCAAATTCCACCACACCTCAGCTGCCCCTGCTCCCTATCAACCCCATCACCACCATAAACTCACCTGTCAATTTCATTCCAACCATTGCATTCACTCCAGCACCACCATACTCTCCAAACCACAACACTGGCAAGGCTACCTACCACCCCGTTCTCTTTTTGAGCTGCATCCCACAAATAGTCATCCCATGACCCACTACCCACCACAATCCTTTGCACCTGAGAAGGGCCGTGAAATGAAGTGGGGCCTAGGTTGATTTTTCAGCTGTTTTGTGTGTCACAAGCCAAAGAGACTCAGAAAAAAAAACGTTGGTGGAGCAATACTGTGCACTTTAGGATTAGAGACAACACACAAGATGTGATTTGGCATAACAGAGTTATTGGAATGAATATATTATATCTAAATGGTGAAGCTGCGACTTCTTTATGAGAGTCATGTTTAATAGGTGCAAGTAAATCTTTTGTATCATACTGCAATCCTCTGGATTTTTTTTTAATGTTACATACTTTACAGAGACACTTTTTGGAATATTTGAAAAAAAGTGATTAATATTTTTCATTTCTTGCCCCACGTAAAGCCAGTGTGCATTAGTGCTAGGAATTTAACCAGTGCAGACCTTGATGCAGAGGCAAATTGTAACATACAGTTTAGAAGCCTCTGAAAGTGATCTAAAAACTCTATTTAGTTGCATCATTTTAAAAGGTCCAATGTTTCATCATCTGCTAGGACTAGCCACAGTCATAAAAATGATAGCTCAGTGAGCTGAGCATTGACCTGCTAAACCCATGATTATAAGTTCAATCCTTGAGGGGGCCCTTTAGAGACCTGGGGCAAAAATCTGTCTGGGGACTGATTCTGCTTTGAGCAAGGGGTTGGTTTAGATGATCTCCTGAGGTCCCTTCCAATCCTGATATTCTAGTCTAAGATTTCAAGTTCTCCTGTGGCCCAAGAAAGGGGGGGGTTCCAATCAATTGTATTACTATAGCATCTAGAGGTGGCAAATGATATCTAGTCCCCATTGTGCTAGTCCCTATGTACAGTCTGACATACACAGGAATGGTGGGCAGAGAAACAGAAGCATTGAGACATGAAATGACCTGTGGTAGGCCATTCAGCAGGTAAGCAGCTGAGACACTTAACCCAGTTTTCCCAATTCCTAGTCCAGTGCTCTATCCAATACATGATGTTGGGCCTTAAACTTGTGATTAGTCCAAGACTGAATATAGAAAAAAAAAATTCTACATATTTCATGTTTAATACAGAAAGATGACCCATCAATGTTTTTAGTCCTCCAATAGAATTATATCCATGACACAACATTCTACGGGGAAAATTAGCAAGTTGGTAATTATCTATTAAATTCTATTTTTAGATAAAATTGTGAAAAAAATTGAAAAGTCAGATTTAAAAAAAAAAGAAACAGTGGTTATTTGGAATCTTAAAAGTAGTTTGTTGAGACAGGTTATGGAGCAAACTGCAAGTGAGGTGATCAGAAATGCATGTTAAATACAGGTTGTCATGTGGCTGTACAATTGGTCACATGGCACTTACCACATACATGGTATAGTTATCCCAAAGTTATAGCATAAGTTAAAAGGTCTTTAACTTCCCAAAGTCACAGTATATGAAGGGAAAATGCACTCATAAGCATTTTAAAAGATGTCTACAAAACTATTACACATTGAAGTTCATTATCACTGGTAATACAATTGGATTGCACAATACCAGTTTGTAAGTAATTGCAGATGAACTGCACATGATTGCACACAGTTTACACATGATTACAGTTCGATTGCAAAGACAACCATACAAACAATGAGCTCAATTTACCAGAGAGTTGTAAATGTTTTGTAAATGGATTATATGCTCTTAAACTCATTTGTTTAAATGTATTCAGTAAATATTTTTCAGCTGTGAATTCATGCAGGATGCTGGGTGAGGATTTTGTTTATCTCAAGCCTGAGCAAATGACTTTTCTACTCCTCATACCGTAATCAGTTTTCAAATGTTTTCCATTTGTTCCCCCACCTCTACCCCTTTCTCTTAGTCTATTAGGGTCTGATTGATAGCCCATTACAGTCAATGGAAAGACTCCCATTCACTTCAATGGACTTTGGATCAGGCCCTTATTGTTATGATCAGATGAGATGGCACAGATAATTACATATCATTTGCTTCTATTTACAATGGCAGCCATGTGATCATCATAAGGCTAGATACACAAGGTGGACTTAGACATTGTAGTGACTAACTTTTGGGTGCCTTGCTGCCTCGTGGAATTCACAATCCAAAGTTAGGCACCGAAACTCAGTGTGCAATACCTGGAGTGAGAGTTAGGTGTCTATAAAATGGATTCACAAAGCCAGCAAACTGAGTAGAGACCTGTCTAAACTAGATGATAGGAAATGTTGAGAAGAGTGGTGAGGCCTAACCCCTATCCCTCAAAAGATGTGTAAGTCACAGGAGGCACTATTTGCACTTGAGACTCACAGCTGTGAACCCTCCCCATGAGTTAGACACCTGAGGCAGATCAGCCCTCTCTGAGCATTCATCTGGAATGTGGGGGACCCCGCTTCAAATCCCTTCTCTGCTTCACGTGGAACAGGGATCTAAACCCAGGTCTCCCATAGCCCAGGAGATTGCCCTTACCACTGGATATTCTGGGGTGGATCTCTCTGGATACGTCTACATTACAAGTACTTCAGCTGCAGCTATGCCACTATCATAGGGTCTTGCTACAGTCACGGAAGAGGGTTTTTTTCCCCCCATTGCTGCAGTAAATTTACCCCATTGACAAGTGGTAAATTTACCCCATTGACAAGCCCTTACACTGTGCCTTAGGTCAGCTTAACTATGTCTCTCAAGGGTGTGAAAAATTCACTCCCCTGAGTGACATAGCTAGGTTGACATAAAATTTAGGCGTACTGCAGGTCTCACTCTCTCCCACTGAAGCTGTTTCACTTTCTATAAAATATTTCAATACTAAAATATTTAAGCAAGTACTTGGGGAGGCAGCACCACTAGACAGCAGCTGAGCAGTGATTTTATGAATGCTGGTGGCAACTGAATATTGCATTTAAGCACCAAAAGTGGCAGTTAAGCATGTATGCCCCTTCATGCAAATGTAGCCTATAATGTCCTATTATAGTGACACAGAGGATAAGAAGGATACCCTGTTATGTGACTATGTATGCATGATACTGATGGGAAAACTTCCTGCAGTCTGAGTACAGGTTTGGTTCTAGTATCCAGACATTTTGGGATATTGCTCAAAGTATCTGAGCTTTTCCAACCTATACAATTAGGCTGAGAAGTCACACAATAGTCGATCTCTGAAGTTTCCACTTCCACCCTCATCTAGAGATATAGGACCATCCTTTCTAGCACTATTTCAGGGCTTCTGTCTCTGGTATCAGGCAGATCCCAGAAGTGTTAAGTCACAAGGTAGCTGAACATTCTGGAACTCCAAAAGAAAAGAATGTTAGTTGAAGTGTTGAGACCAAGTGAAATGGAGGCTTGTCACACACCAAAGTTATCATCTGGGGAAACAACCAAAGCAACCAAATGTTGCTGAATGTTTGCAAGATTTGGTAGTTGAAGGTACTAGCTTACAGGTAGACAAGTATTCTGGTTCTGCTCTTAAATTATGTTTATTTTTTAATTAAAATAATTTTCCCTGAGCAGATTTTTTTGGGGGGCGTGGGGTGGGGGTGTTACTTTTCAACTCAACAGTAAGAACAGACTGATGTTATTTCTAAAATGCGGAGAGAACTAGATTCTTAAAATAATATATTATGCCAATGACAATTTAATTAAAAGAGAAATCTTCTTTTCATTGTCTTCCCTCTAACCGCCCTCACACCTCCCTTTATCCAGGTAATTAGAAAATGACTCTCCATATTAGTTGCATCATGTCAACATCAAAAGACCCACAGATGACTACAGAGCTGCACACTTCTCAAAGATTCTTTGTCACTTAACATACTTCTGTGGATACAGTCTCATTAGATCATCTTAAATTGACAATCTACCATACTACTTGCTTCTATAGCTTCTGAATGCACTGTTACTTCTTTTCTTGTTTTCAAAAGCTGACTTGTTGGTATGCGTAATATCCTGAATCTTAACATGGGCCAATTTTATTGCTGCTGTAGGAAGATAGCTTTGCTAAACTCAATGGATTTATGCTTCCCTACACCAGTTCAGAACTTGATTCAGAATTGTGTCTAAAAGTTACAAATTCACAGTAGGTTCAACAACTGGCTCCCAGTCATGCAGGAGAAATGTAGTTATGATATTAGAAATTTTTTTTACAGAGGGAATTAATTAGAAAAAATTCCCTCTTCTTTATGGGGAGATAAATATTCTTGTTAAAAATTAGAAACAATTTCACAATTAATTATGTCCACTGAGACTTATCGGGGGACAGGGGGGAGGACTGGTAACTGATAGGACTCTCAAAAGATATGCAATTTTTTGTTTTGTTTGTCCTCCTTCCCACTCCTTAAAGGCAAAAATTTAGCTAAGAATGGTAGGGGCAAGTTCTACTACTCAAGAATCTGCCTGCATTCATTTGCAAAACACAAACTCCCACTGAAAGCAAAACTGGACTCTTGGTCGATTTTGTGTAAACTGGATACATTTCCAAATCTACTGACAAAATGTTTGTTTACTTCAAGGATTTAATTTTCTCTCTTCCCCCTTGCCCCTTTATAATAAACATTTAATTTCAGTTAAAATTAAAAAGCAGAATGAGTTGACAAGGGAGTTGGTTCGACAAGCAAGAGATGCAGTATATAGAAGGGCATAGAACAGGCAGTGATGCATCTGAGGAGAGGAAAACCCTCAGGCAAATGTAGAAATGCTTCTTGAGACTGAAGGCCTTTGTGACCTCCTGTATGTGTCATCCAAACAGTGTGAAGAAAATATCCAAGGAGTGGAAAGAAGCAGAACTGTCAGATCAGGGCATTCTATATCTTCTTTTCATTTCATTAAGAAAGGTATGAGTTACAGTTTAGATTCTCCCTAATTCCATATATACTTGATGGACTCCGTCTTATTCCAGTCTGAATGCAACAACCAGTAAAGACTGCAAGGACTTGAGACACACAGATATAGGATAAACATATGTCAGCTGAATGCAGTGGCATGCTGCAACAGTTTTAATAAGGCATGCAACAACTCACTTGCGTGCCTTAGGAGGTCCAAAAGGGTGACCTCCATGTGGTATGACCTGTCATGTACAGTGCACGTGAAGTCACACTGCAGAGGACACCATTTTGTTCTGCAAAACCGTGCCCTCCAACGGGGATGAATGGAATCATCTCACAGGCCAAGTGAACAGCACATAGCCTGCATATGTTCGACCAGCTATGTAATGCATACATAACATGCAACTAGTGGTGTTCTGTCTAACTGCGTGTGTAATAAACTAGTCAAGCGGATCTGTGCCCCCATCCTTCTGTTTGAGCCATGCTGCGTTCAGCTGATGGTCTTTTCACTCAAGTAGTAAGATTTATACCTAGAGATACAAGGTTCAATTCCCCAAATTATAGTATGATGCACTTCTTCCAAGTACATGTATAACCTTATTTTAAAAGAGGGAATGCATTCAAAACAATATCAAACATGACCTTTCAATGCTATAAAGGTAAGTTAGGGTGTAAATGAAAGATGTACATGAATAAATAAAATGAAAGTTAGAACCATACAGAATGTTACACAGGTTTGCACTGTAGTTTTTGGAGGTTATATTCATTTGGGCTCAGTGTGTGGCAAAGGACTACCCCATTCCCCACCCCCACCACAGGAAGCATGTCTAGTATACAATATCACAACATACCAATTCATCACTCATGGAGATAACAGTCTTCCTCTCATCTAATATTAACAATCGTTTCTGAATATCTAAGAATGGTCTTAGAGCAACTTCTTGCAACCATCAAAAATATGAGCAGTGTATTATCCTACAGGTTCTCAAGTGCTTGCTTAGTAGCTACTTTGTACCCGAAGGATACATCTGGAAAACAATATGGTAAATTAAAAAGCTGATACTTCAATATGTTCCTGGGTAATGCTCAACTTTTGTTGGGAAAAAGCCAAAATTGGCATATCATTTGGGCAAGATGCCACAGTATCATCATTTTTCTTGATGTGCTACAAGAGCTTTTCCCTCCTCCCATAGTTTACCATCACTTTGCTTATAAAGTGAGAAAAATGACAAACTAAGGGTATTCAGACATACTGTGCTTAAAACAGACTTTTCTTAAGATGACAGTCAGCATGGAGCAGGGAAAATATTGCAAGAGATTTTCTGTACCTGTACATCTGGATATTTCAGTGAATTTGGTTTTTTTGCCTTTGCACCCTTCCTACTTTTGCTTCCATCAAACATGCATACAATCAAGTTTTACCAGTGTTTAGTTTCACAGGAAGAAGACTCCCAAATGCATGAATGACAGATTCTTCATGGAAATTGAATTTTAAGTTCATGAGTATTCACAGAAGGAGCAAATTCATCAAATCAGGAAGCAGAAACAGTAGCAAGCGAATTATCTGACCAATCACATCTAAGTAACTACTGTATACTGAATATCACATACTCAATGAGAACTCTTGGCACTCAATCCTTGGATTTAAAAATATTCACAAAATAAAATAATTAAAATAGAAGAAACTGATGTTTGGGCATAGCCCTCAACCAGAAAAGGTTAATTTCACTGAGTAAAATGTTCAGTTTTAAATAATTTCCTCACCAATGTTCAGTTAAAAAAAAATCAATAGACTAGGCACAAATTGACCAGCCTGTTTCTGTTTTTGTTTTTGTAATGAAGATTGGCTACTATTTGTAACATACTTATATTTATTGACACAACTCTATTACTTAGTAGGTTGATATTATCGGGCTGTCCTCTGATTCTATGTGCATTTGATGGTCTGCTTTGGGACATTCCACCTTCAAGTCCTCGCCTTTTCTAAATTTCTTTACGTGGTGCCACCCAGTGAAGTGCTGACTAAAGATACTATCTATGGAGCAGAATAATCATGATCATCTTGAAAACCCATGGGCGGTGGGGGGGGGACAAAACCATATGAAGTTAACTCTTTAACCCATTTAGTACCCACTTTAGGGTCTGTGCCTGCAGGAGAGTGGACGAATCTTGGCAAAGAGCAGCAGTGAACCACCAGCACTACACAAGGAGGTACTCATGAATATACACAGTTTGCAGAAATCATGACATCAGAAGTAGCTCCATCTTATTCTCCCCATCCAAGCCAACTTTCCTCCCTCCCACTCCAACTGGGAAAAAAAAATCGTGACAGCAAACAAGAATGTCAGTTATTTGTACAGCTCTAGCTTTACTTTATTGAAAGTCTGTTGTAGATCCTACTTGCAAACTATGTATATATTGTCTCCTGCTCACATCTTATGCAAGGTTCCTAATTAAATTAGACTGAGCACTATGTAGTATGCTGGACTGGCTTCAATACATTCAT
Organism: Mauremys mutica; assembly: GCF_020497125.1. Classification (NCBI taxonomy): domain Eukaryota; kingdom Metazoa; phylum Chordata; order Testudines; family Geoemydidae; genus Mauremys; species Mauremys mutica. The sequence goes on from NC_059085.1 coordinate 33,037,126, forward strand.
ATCTCCTTACAGTTACAGCACAGTGAGCTTTGCTACAACTACTCTCTCATTGATGGTATAGATTCATTTAAAAGTCAGTTTAAGTGTTCTACTTCAGATCCTTTCTATCTTCGTCAAAGTGTTTCATATTTTCCTCTCTCATTTATGAGGAGAAAGTGAAGCCATGTAGCAGTTCACATTATCACTCAAAGTGTCTATAATTATCCAAAGAGAAAATTAGAGGGAAGAAAAGTCTCACATCTTTTCACCTAATGTGAAAGTGACTGGTTTATTCATGGATGTTATTCAGGATCCCCCTCAAGCAAACCAACCGTGTTTATTTTGGTACAGTACAATGGTATTTGGAGGTTTCAAACCGGCACTGATGGAAGAAATGTCTTTCGAAAGCAAGGGGAGGTGGAGGGGAACAGCTGAGTAATAACACATGTTATGTATCAAGCCATGTTGTTAGTTCTTATAAAATAGTGTAAACAGTTCAGCTAATTGAGAAATAGAACATAGTGATTGTGAATGAAGCCACGGTTCAGAGAGGAATTGTCGAAGCATGGGGATTTGCATATGCTATACAACAATAAAATAAGATTTAATTTTTCATTGAAGTCATAACTACCAAAAAAAAGCCACTGAATGGATAAATTGAACACAACAAAAGTTACTCTGATGCAGAAAACACCAAAGTGAAACAAGCCAACTAACTGACTGTACTGGTTGACTGGAGCTGTATATTGACAAAAGGCTCAGTTAACCACAGAGAAGCAAGTTCCAAATGATGTTGTAGGGGCTTCTTGTCTAAAAAGCTACTGTGTACAGTTGCAGCGCAGAGCTGAGGTTCTCCCATTTAATCCAGTTATACATTGCTACATAATCTATCGGCCTAAATGTGTCTGTGACAAAGTGTTGAGATTTTGCCAAAAATATAAAGTGGTTTATTCTAGATTTCACTTGGAAAAGTCTCAGTCACTTCATATGCAGATTTCACAGCAGAAATGCAAGGTAATGTGGCAGTCTGGGAAAACTGGATGGGTTTACAATAGATTTGTTTATACCAATTGTAACCATACCTCTTCTAGATTTGACTCATCTCAAGCAGAGCCAAAGAGGCTTGTAAAAAAAAACAAAATTCAAAAAAAAAACCAATACTACATTTAATAGTCAGATCAAAAGCTATGTTCTGGCATTAAAAAGGGAAGTTTATGAATAATGACACAGCGAGTTGAAGAGTACAGAGCACTTCCTACAAAATTAATGATCTTCAACAAGCACAAAAGACATTTGACTCTTGCCCCACAAAAAAGGGAATCTGAGTACTACAGCCAGATGGAATTGGCCACTAGTTTTGATGCATTACCTTTGAAGTCTTAGGTCCAGTTGTCACAATCAAGATCCTCACCTCTGGTACAAAATTCAGCATGCCTTTTGAAGTCTGAAAATATTTGCACATCAAGTGAAATTGAAATGCTAACTTTTAAAAATGGACCTCAGTGTTACAACAAGGTGGACTAGGTACTTAGCATTCTTTTGGTGTTAACAACTTGGAGCACTCATCAACTGGTAATCTTTCTGATTCTCCACAGTGTGGAAAAATATGCAATCATTTATACCCGTGGAAAGTAAGTGTCATATGGATGAAAGTGATACCATTTTGCATCAGTAACATTTATAAGCTTATAAGGCTTGCTCTACACTACAGAGTTAGATAGGCCTGAGGCAGCTTACGCTGACCTAAGTATGTCAGTGTACACACTACAGCCTTGCTCCTGCAGATGTAAGTGCCCTACTACACCAACATAATAACTCCATCAGAGGCGTAGGGCTTATGTCGGTGTAGTTAGGGCAATGCAGTGTCCTTTGTGATATGCATGCTGGTTACAATGGGGTGGGTCTACTTTCAGTCACAGTTGTCCATCAAGGCCCATCACCTCTCAAAATGTCCCCATGAGCTCAGATGCTGCCACCTTGTTTCATTAGCAACATGTGAAGCTGAATGCTAGTTAAGCTGAACAAACAGAACTTTATTAAATCTCAAGCAGTGCTCAGCCCATGTGGCTGCATTGCTTCCAGCCTCGCTCTGTATCTCTCCCAGTTCCCCTGGTGTCCAATTCATAACACTCCCTCCAAGGAACAAGGGACCTCTGACACCAGTTCAACTGATCATGATACACAGGGGAATAAATCTTTAAGCAAGGTCTGAAAGGAAGGTGAAACTAAGGGAAAGGAGAGCTCATTGTCAGCATTCAATTCATGTTGGGCTCTTACTCTCTCCAAACAATCCCATTATCTTGTCTCAATGACAATAGTACAGACAGAACCTTCCAGGAAGGCCAACACAGCTGACATTGTAGCTTTGAAAATTGGACTTCAGTTCCATTAAATAGATAAGATGTTGAATATAAGTAGAGCTTGTATTTCCATTATAGTTTAGTGGAAACAAACATACCTTGTGCAAACAAACATTTGACTAGTGCATAATTACCAATCCAGATGAATCATGAAAACAAAAAACAAACAAATAAAATCAGCATTCTGAGGCCAAGTTCTCACTCCGTGACACTTCCAGTGATTTTCTCCCTCCTCTCCTTGGGTCCTGTGCCAAACACAGGTGGAGCAGAAGATTGGAATCTGAAAAGGTCATGGTTTAATTTTCTTTCAGTTCTATGTTTTGTCCTTGATCTGGAAAGGTTTTAAGCACCTTCAGCTGCCATTAATTTCAATGGGACTGCAGGCACTCAGCAAGAGCACAGCACCTTCCATGCTAGAGGCCATTATCTCTGTTATGAAAGCCTTGACCAGAATAGATCTGCAATGATTGTGATGGTTTGGAAAGAGTGGAAATGTTGCCACAAACTGAGGAAGCTGTACTTTATGATAACCTTGGCAAGCACATGTATCTTTCCCCTGATTGAGTTGCTATATCCTAGAATCCTCTCTCTATACTATGCCCCCTGTAACAACATTTTTTAAACAAACACTCTGGAGCAGTGGTGGGCAACCTGCACCTTTCAGGGTAATCCACTGGCAGGCCGCAAGATAGTTTGTTTACATTGACCATCTGCAGGCACGGCCACCCGCAGCTCCCAGTGGCTGCAGTTAGCCATTCCCAGCCAAGCGGTGGCCAGCCCATCCCTGTGGCCCGCACTGCTTCTCGCGGCTCCCATTGGCTGGGAACGGTGAACTGCGGCCACTGGGGGCGGCAGGCAGCTGTGCCTGTGGATGGTCAATGTAAACAAACTCTCTCGCGGCCTGCCAGTGGATTACCCTGACAAGCCGCATGCAGCCCGTGGGCCGTAGGTCGCCCACTACTGCTTTGGAGTGATGTCCCTTGTTCCATGATCAATTGATTGTCTGGATTCTTTTTCTAATATAGCCTTTAGCCTGACACTTTACTAGGCAGTTATACAATAGATGCATTATTTCAAAAACGTTAAACTTACAAAACCATGGTGAAGTCCAGGGTGCAGCCAATTTTAGTGTTTAAAAAAAAAAACCCACAAAGTGCCCCTTTTGAATTTTTGATTCAGACTCTTTGGGCATCAATTCTTTTTGTGAATGTAAAAAGAAAAAAAAAATGGTGTGTTCAGGAGTCAGTATTTGAATTTCAGTATTGGTCACCCAAGTATGTAGGAAGTTGATTATAAGTATTTTTCCTGAATATGTAACTGCAACTCAATGCATTTATTCAGCTTATGTTTATCTGCAGTCAAATCCATGTCACTACTTTTCAGAAATATGTATGTGATCAAGTCAAACAGGTTAGTTCCAAATATGCTACTGGGCTTACACACTTTTGAATTGAACCCAAGTCTTAGGAGGAGTTAATTTTTTTTTCCAGTAATTGACCAACTCTACCTCTTAAAAAAAACAAAAACTACAACATAATCATGTTCTCCAAATCCTAATATTTTCTCCTGTTCATAATGAAATTTTAGGAGTGTTTACTGTTGGGGGAGGGGGGAATATTTTACATCTGCGTTCATTAGAGATATCCCAGGAGTACCTGAAGACAATCACTGCAATGGCGCTCCACAGATGTTTGGCAGATATTTTTTTTCAATTATACACAATCAGCAGCAGAAACAATACCACAAATAATTTGCAAACTACAGACTAAAAGTATATTTGCATTAAAAAAGTGCACATGGTGATAAATTCCCAAATCCTTGAATACTATGCAAGACCCTTCTGTTGTTGTTTCTTTCTGCACTCTTTTAAAGAGTGCATTATAAATACAGAAGTGAAGGAAAGAGGGGAATTCTGGATTTGTCTTTGGCTGCTAAATATATATATATAATCAAGGACATTATTAGGAACAAGAATAGGATCTGGGGAAAGAGAGGGTTTGGTTTAATTAGTAACAAAATAACACATTAACCAAACAAATCTCATCTCCCAACTCTCACAATCCTTCCCAACTCCAGCTCCTTTCCAAGCAGATGGTATTCTGAGGATTAGTTCAGAGATCAGTGCTGCATGCTGTGAACATTGGCTGGCTTAAAAAGTCATTCTCTTGCAGTGTCTTAACCCCTGGGTCCCTGGACTGGAATCCTGAAGAGGTCTTAGCTGCCTCTCAGTAACTTGCACTGGGTTGGATCTCTGCCACTCTGGACACTGGTCTCTGGCTGGAACTGTGGACACACATTCTAGTTCCCACAGCAGTTCAAAGACTCTCTTTGTGATGAAGGGGAGTTAAAGTGGACTCCCGAGCTGTTCTGCTTCCCTCTCAGGTCCCAGACTCAAAGCTCAAAACAAACTAAAACTAGTCTTGGGCCAGGCTATCCCCTCCCACTGAGCCGATACTCATAGCTGGCCCAGCAAATTGCATATTGACTCATGCAAAAGCCTCCCTATTGGCTTCAGCAGGAGTTTCTAGTCCATTCTCTCCCCACACCTGACTCCAAGTATACTGGGTATGGTGTCAAAGAGCTCTGGTAGCTATTATTGTTTTAGTCCATATGGCAAGACTCCCTAGAAGCTCAGTCCAGACTGCCAGATGGATGCCTGCATTGGAGAACCCATTACAATTTAATTTTCTTTTATCACTTTTGCATGATTCATCACAAAGTGAGCAGTCAATATTCTGAGTTGAGAGGTTCCCACTCCTTCAGCGTTTTAGCAGTTTCCTTGCTTAATGAAAATCCTACATCTTCCAGTGTTTGTCATCTTCTTTCAGAATATAAAATCATACCTTCCAGTGATAATTTGCCTCATCCAGTCCACCTTATCTCTCTCAGTAAAGTATATGTAGGCCAAAGGTTTTCATTTCTCTCATAACTTGTGTCAGTCTACCTGTGCTCCAGAGTGATCTAACATGCCAACACCCAATTCTTGTCTTAATCTGATATGAGACATCTCCACAGATAAGATTAAGAACTTCTTTAGGACTTTAATTCTCCATCATCACCACATCAGCTGGATTTGCTGATTGACCAGTATGATCTTGCTTTAGGTCCAGCAGATCATGGTTTTTGATAGTCTGACACCATTTTGAAAATGTGATTGACTCACCTTGTCTCTGGGTTGTTACTGTAACAGAAAGCATGTGGTTGGGGACAGGCTGTTAGAGGTTGTGAGGTGACCAATGAAGAGGTGGACTGCCTTTAGTGTGGCTCCTGCCCTTCAACCTGCTTGGCTTGGGTGGCCTCCCAGGAGTTCTATTCCCGCCAACATTGCTCTGAATGTCAGAGCACAAGCCTTCCCACACCCAGACAGTAAGATTGAACCCCGGGCGGGGGAAATCTACATATTAAGATGTTTTGATCCGAAATGTGAGTCTAAAATAAGCCCCTAGTGTTAATGTAACACCTTGCCAGACCCAAACATTCAAAAATCATGCATCATACCAAAGATCATGACACTGACCTGAAAATAATTAGGTTGTGAGGTTTTTTTGGTTTTTTGTTTTTCTTTTTAAGTGAACACTTTTGGTTTCTTTATTTGATTTGAAGCATGTGTGTGCCACTCGCTTCATGTATTTCTCTGCAACTATGAGGGCTACATTTTTTTAAAAAACTGACTATTGAGATTTCCCACTCCCCCAGTTTCTTGATTCCAGCTGTTGGGGCTTCAAGACAGACATCAAATGTCAGTGACTTATTGCAAGTCTTCTGGAGTTGGTAATACTGCTTGTCACTAGTTCCATGCTGATCCTACCTCCAAAAGTACTAGAAACCTGTGTTCATATCCAAAGCTATGGTTTTGCAATGGTACATACTGGGAAATGAGAAATACTCAGACTGGAAAGTGTGCTGGGTCTCTCCCCACAAATAATGGAACCACAGCATTAGTGTGGCTATATTACCCACAATGACTACTTTATTAGGTTGCATCTGTTGATATCTACTCCAATATATGAGATGTTGGGTGGCATTGCTTGTTTAGGGTTGCAAGTCTCATCTTTTTTTCTTTTACAGAAACTTGGCATGAAAGAATAGATTTGGATAAAAATGGATCGCTGGCTAATGAGTAACTGCTAGATAACTGGTATTTGTGGATAATAGATTATCTGGATGTTTCCTGAGCATTCATTCTGCTCCAACTTATTTCCCTGGCACAAAGCTCACGTAACCAGCCAGGACGCAAAGTGGCAGTAGATGTGGTCCAATCTCTATTATTAAGGCTGAAGCATCCTTTGTACCACCTACATTGGTTGCCCCTATGCGAAGGAACATTTGGTGGATCCACAGCTCTGCCTGTTTTTCCCAGCCTACTTGTAAATCATGCATCTGTGCAGCCTGGCCACAAGTGCACATCAGCTGTGCACCTCTGTGGGGTACTCCAGTACAAGAGAACATTAGGTATTGGTTCTACTCTTGGCAAAGCTCTGTGACCACAGAAGGGAAGGCAACAAGTTCAGCCCTTGTTTTTCCTCAGTTTCACTATGAAAATGCTTTTATCGTGAATGTGGATCCTTAATGTTATCCTCTGAGGGTCTGGTCCAAAGCCAATTGAAGTCAATGGGAGTCTTTCCAGGTGACTTAGAATGGGTTTTGGATTAAGCTGATATTTTCTGATGTTCAATTATCTCAATATTTAGGTAGAACCAACATCTTTTTTCAGAAGTTACTGTGCTGAATATTCCACAAGACCATGTGAAGAGATTTCAAGTTCTTGTGGACTTCTAATGATGTTAAAGTAGACTATATGCCATTACCATTAATAGCCTTTAGAGACTCAGTTCAGTTAATTTCAGGACAATGGGCATGGTTTCCTTAAGTGACTAATTGAGCTGACATTTGTAAACCATTATGGACTCTAAATTATTGTATGTGACAATCACCACTTCTCCACACTGCTTTTTCATCTGACTAGAACTAGGTTGATTCAAAAAGTACATTTTTGAGCGATAATTAATTCAACTCATAAAGTGTGCCTAAAGTAAAAAGCACCTTTAGGGAAATGAACACATAATAGTGTGGAGCTTTTAAGTAAGCTGTCCACAGGGCTATACCAATTTAAACAAATTAAAATAATTGTCAGTAGACTAGCTATGGAAATATCCTCTTTGTAGGACTGTTGTGTTAGGCCCTGGGGGTCTGGATGGCACAGTAAGATTTTAAAGTGATCCCACTCATGACTGCTAGATAGAACCTGCATTTACATTCTCTCTCCTGCCATATAGCAATATCCTCAGGTGTTAAAGTGCCTTTCCTCAATATACAACATGATGGTTTTTAAAACCAATTATGATAGTACTATATAATTTATCCTAAAAGTTGTTCAAGTTTTTAATATACCTGCCAACCCCTTGGAGTGCTCATGTTGCCATTCTTAACTGTGGTGGCTTCTCTCAACTGCTCTCCCTGCCTCCCCCATTTAATCAGCCTAAATGATTATGTTCCTTTTTATAATGTACAGTGTCCGTTTATACAATCCAGAGAACTCAGGCCCACATCCCATGCTAGATATGAGCCACACTGGGTGCAGCTTAAATCTTCTCAATGGGATAAAAGGGGCACCAAGTTTAATTTTTACCCACCCTAGACTGAGACTAACTTATTTTAACAGCTGCTTCATCTTGCAGCAGCAACTAACACCCCCTAAGGACTGTTCCATAAGCCAATGATTACCAGGGCATTGGAACACTTAGTATAAAGGAGAGGGAGTGTAGCCTACCTGCCATGTGGGGGTTGAGTGTGCATGGGTCAGAGTCACTGCAGGTCTATACCAGAGCATTGCTCCACACAGAGATAAATGCTCAGGGGATCAGATCCATTGACTTTCCATCAGCTTTCTGTAAAGCATCCTGAGCGGGCAAGTCGGGATCTGACCCAATACCTTGGACTGGGTCCTTACATGTAAAATGAAGTGCAGAATGCCTACTCCTAAGATGTGAGTAGACTCTGTAAGAGACGCCAGTTACTATTGTACCTGTTACCTCGAATAGAATTTCATATGGTGTTTTTTCATTTCTATAAACTGACTACAACAGCAATTAAGATTCATTATGAAAACTCTCACATACAGCAGAGTGACAAAGAGATTAAAGCCTGATTTTTTTAAGAGAGTTTATGCATTCAATGGTGCACCTAATTATCAGGATTGATTGGATGCAAAAGGCAGGTGTTTGGGTGTATAAAATGGCCAGTAGAAGGCACACTCATTCATTTTCACATACAAATACATGATTGGCAGTTTAGGGATTAAATTGCACCCATTGGGATGTGCAACTATTCAAACAGTTTTGAAAACTCAGACACTGAGATGCACGTATGAAAAAAAATGTACTGGCAACAGATTTGTTATATTCCAGGTGAAAACAATTTTTCTGCAAAGTTTACTCCATATCCTTGCAACATATAGCAGCCATGAGCTACCCAGGCTTAATTTGTATCAGCAGGTTCATGGGGTAACTAATGACTTTGGGATAGTGCAAGTATTTTGCCACCTGTTATCAGCAACAGCTTCTAAAAATGAAATCCTCTGGGGGAAAATTTTACAATCTTAGCCTAATATATCACATTGTACCAGGTTATGTGAGGAGAGGTAACCTAGCTTTGGCTGTGCACTGCTTATTACTGTCAGAAATCATCATTAGTCAGTTTTTTCCCCCTAATTATATGAAGCTATTGAAATACCAAAGAAAGAGTGCAAGATATTTTTATTCTGCCTGAGGAGAGAAATGGCAGCATTTATTCAAAACCAGAGTAGCTCATTTAAAAAAAAAAAAAGTGTGTGTGGGGTGGGGGGGAACCTCTGATATTGTCACTAAGCAGAAACATTCAACTGCTTTCAGTTTCTGAGGGAAAAAATTGCGAGATTAAATCCATAACATAAGTACAGCTGCTGATACACACATAAGGCGGTAGCACTTAGACCCGGTAAGAAGGTTTTCACCAAAACCCTTTTGAATAGAAACAACATATTGTGGTTCCAAAAAAAAAAAAAAGGCTACAGAAAATAAATTCCACCCTTCAGGTTTTAACTGAAATACTGTAAATGTTTGAATTTTCCTGGGCTTTCTCCCTTTTTAATTTTTCCATTTCCTATGGAGACAAGGGGGAAAACCTAAAAATAAGTTGATAAAAATGAAAGATCAGGAACAAAGTTTTGTTTCTTACACACTTTTTTCTGCAGAAGATATTTGCCATTTTTACTAGTCCTAGAAGCATGGACAGCCCTCCATATTGCCCAAAAATGCTGAGTATTGTGAAAAAGTTGGGATAGAATCTAGATCTCAGCCATCATGCCACCCTTTTAGAGATTTGAATGAAGCAGTCTTTGTGCTCCTCAAGTACAAAGTGTAGGATTATGTCCTTCTGAACTAGGCAAGGACAAGCTTGTGAGGTTGGTTCCTTGCACACATTCTTATTAAGGTTGTGTCATCTAAATCATTTCCCAGATTATTTTCATTTGCTTTGTGTAACTTTTGTTGCATGTGAAGGCGATGGCACACCCCTAGTCTGGCAGGAGTTTGCTGACCTGGACAGTTTTAAAATGAGTTAGTGATTCGGTTTATTCTTTCCCTGATGAAACCTTTTGGAAATTAAGAAGTTTGTTAATATATTGGAACTCCCCGCCCCCATAATTCCCTCTAACATTTGTTGCACATTAACTTGATGTTTTACAAGCACATGCTGAAGTGAAAAGCAGAGGAGAAAGCTTAGAAGAGTTCAAATCCCAGTAGTTTTGATGCAATTTGTTAGTCTCTATGGCAAGAAAACAGGCGTCAGTTGCAGGTGGATGCACCAGGTGATGAAAAGCCCCACATCTGCCTCACATGGACATTTAAAATCCTTGAGCAGAAGGTCCTTCTTTGTCTATTGTGCAGTGCACAGTACGCATGCTGACTCCCTGCTGCTCGTGCTCCAGCCTAGAGGTGAATACATTTCAGTAGGGAAATCATTTCTGGATGTGTGATAAATACTGCCCCAATCCCTCTCCCCTTTGCAGGCAACTCCCAGTTGGTAAAGTGCTTTCTAATGAAGAGAAAACCAAAATAATTAGCATCTTTTGTGCATAGCACTCTGTAAACTTTAAGACTGTCTTCCACTAGCCCCAGAAATATTGAAATCCACATTTTAACAGCTAGGGAAAACTAAAAATCAGATTAAGTGGGATTTGCCTTTGGCCAAGGCATCAAGATTAAGACTCAGGGCGTGAAAGCCTGACTCCACTGAAGTTAAGAGAAATTTTGCTTTTGACTTCAATGGTGTCAGGATTGCATCCAGGATTTCTTGACAGAGGTATATGCTCATTCCTGTAGAGCAGGTTGCCTCTCTGCCAGGGCCGGCTCTAGCTTTTCTGCCGCCCCAGGCGGAAAAGAAGAGCGCCGCCCCCCCCCCCGAGCGGCGCCGACCGCAGCCCGAGCCCCCGCCCCCCGAGCAGCGCAGCGCCGCCCCAGCCCCCCCCAGGGAGGCAGCCCGCAGCTGGCTACCGGTTTGTCTGGAGGGTGCGGGGTGGCCGCTACCCGCAGGAGAGCAGCGCGAACAAGCTGAGGAGCGGCCCCTCCTCTGCAGCTGGGGCAGGGCCGCGCTACTGGCTCCACCTGGGGAGGGGGGGGTTGCTTACCGGGAAAGGCGGGAGCCGGTAGCGCAGCCCTGCCCGGGCTGCAGAGGAGGGGCCGCTTCTCCTCCGCTTGTCCCCGCCGGTGCACTCCGAGAAGCAGCCCCTCCTCTGCAGCCGGGGCAGGGCCGTGCTACTGGCTCCGCCTGGGGGGGAGGGGGGTTGCTTACCTTGGAAAGGCAAGAGCCGGTAGCGCAGCCCTCCCCGGGCTGCAGAGGAGGGGCTGCTTCTCGGAGTGCACCGGCGGCGACAAGCGGAGGAGAAGCGGCCCCTCCTCTGCAGCCCGGGCAGGGCTGCGCTACCGGCTCCCGCCTTTTCGCGGTAAGCAACCCCCTCCCCTCCCCAGGCGGAGCTGGTAGCGCGGCCCTTCCCCGGCTGCAGAGGAGGGGCCGCTTCTTGGTGTGCACCCGCGGGGACAAGCCGAGGAGCGGCCTGTCCTCTGCAGCCGGGGAAGAGCTCCCGCCGCTCTTCCGGTAAGCGGGCACATACACGCCCGTCATTTCGCCGCCCCCTAAATTTCGCCGCCCTAGGCACCTGCTTGTTTAGCTGGTGCCTAGAGCCGCCCCTGTCTCTGCAGAGCAGGTTGCCTCTCTGCCTGTGGACAGAAGTTTATGCAAAAACTTGTTTATTCAATATTTAATATTTAAGGCCTTCATGAGGGATTTACAGCTCTACATAGCGAAAGAAACCCAAGTAAACAAGTGCATGTGTAGAGTATTACAGAAATTTCCTGTTAAATACCTCCAGTCCTCTTGGACAATATGGTCTCTCTTTTCTGGAATTCTTTAGAGTACTTTAGGGTCAGCTACACTTCCCTGGGTTATCAGTTAGAAGCCTTTTTTTTTTTTTTTTTTTTTAAACAGTTCCTGCAAAACTGTGTTTGATTACAAGAGAAATTATAAAGCCTCTGGTTTAGAGAAACTGACTATTCCAATCTACTCCATAACACAGCCCTCCAACCCGAATAAGGCCAAAACTAACCTCTAACTTATTTACAAAGCAGTTTTCCCAACATGCTCCAGCTCAACTCTCCTCCTGCAGCTTCGATGCTCCTAGGGTTCTTCCCCAAGGATTGTTTACATATCCCAAAAACCTCTTCACAGGACCTCTGCAACCTCCCATGTATCTGGGGGATGGGGGGAATTAACCAACCTGCAAGTTCTTGGACTCACTTTGATTCTGGTGGGAAGTGCAAGGACCTGTGGGTTCACAAAAAAAACACAATGAGCCTTTTACAAAGGCTCACCTGTTCTTTTCTTTTCCTTTAGATGAACAGCAAGAGATTGAGCCGCTTACCAAAGATTACCTGCTCTGGGGACCAGGATGATGCTGGCTGGCACAAGGATTGTGAAGCAGAAGCATGGTTTAAAGGCCTTTGCCCCAACCCTCCCTCCAAGTTTGTGCCAACAGATATAAAGAATCCAGTCTTACGTAATGCAAATCACTGAAGATCTGTTGTCAAACATTGATCGGTAGCTTGTCCCCCTGATTTTGTGTCCAGAGAAGGCAGGTACAAAGACCTCCTCTGCCTTGCCATCCCTGTGAACAGGAGTCATTTCATCCACACCCAATCATTATTAATAGACTTCTCAGCACTGTACAGCTTTAATGATGCCTCATGAATTCAGTTTGAGCAGAAAAACGTTTCCCAACATAGAGACACTTTTCTACATTTGACCCCTATTGTGACCCTCAAATGCATTAAAGACGGCTTAGGAAAGTAGTTTCTTATGGAGCATACACAAGTCTGAGTAAATGTCTATGTATACAGAGTATTTCAGAAGATGAAAATGGATGAACAAAATACACTCTATGGAAGAAGAAATAGAAAAAGGATTAGCAGCAACCTTTTAGCTATGAAGCTTCAGGATGCAGGAAAATTAAGGTTAGAGCAAAAATCCTGGAGAGTTAATATGTATGGAAAGATTAAAGAGGGGAGAGAATGGGAGTGAGAGAAAGGTGGGGAGCAGCTCCAAAAGGTCAAGATGCAGACAGAAGAGATGAACACCATATCAGAGAGTAAGAGCCTTATGAGTAGAACCAAAGTTTAAGGCCCCAAGGCTTGAAATAAACACAAGGAGTTTTGTAGAATGGTTATTGGATTAAACATGAGCAGTGATCTTCCTCTTGTGCATGGGAACGAGAAATGAATTTAAAACATTTTACAGGACAATGCTGAACTGTAGGTTTCTTTTTTCTCATTACTTAAGTGCCTATTGCTTTTGATCCTTTCCTTAATTTCTACTAGCTTTATTTGATGAAATAGTAGAGTGATGAGATCACTAAGACGGTTTCCAGTGCTATTTTTTTTCAAAACCTATTTATAGTTTACATTACTAGAGAATAAATGCTCTTGCTTTTTGACTATTTGGATCCATATTTAATTACAGAGGGACATCCGTGTACTCAAGGATGAGACTGACTACAGTGTGGAATAGTCATCGAAGAAATTTTTTTGTAGATACTACCAGATATACTATATAGAGCAATCCAGCACTCTGAGGGGAAGAGATTAAATGACATAGATATGGAAGACTAACTTTTATATGATATAACCAGTTTAATATTTGAGAGCTATGTAGATTGTATCAAGGCTGGGCCAGCTTTCATATAGGGTTAGGTTCTTTGAGGGAACAGTTTCTTATTACTTGATTTTAGTGGTTCTCATTTTCATTACAAAGCTCTTTTTTTAAAATATTGACAGTCACAACGTTCTTCCACCAACTGAGAAAAACAGGAGGATGGCATTTTCCCAAGGTCATTTTCACTAGCAAGCCATAGATTAGAAAGAAAGTTATCTTAGAAGCAAGGTTTCAGTACTTTCTTGAAGCCCTATGGACCAATCCAACTCCCATGGAATTTGGCAGATAGACACCTCTGGAATTCAGAAGGAATTTTATAAGGCTACAAGTTCTGCCTTATCTTTGCCTGAGCTCCACCGATCCAGGAAGGTTGAAACTCAAGGTTCTTCACCAAAGACAACATTATAAACTGATAAATGCAAGATAACTAATGCTTAAGTATCCAGATATCAAAATAAATGGGAAGATAAAAAACAAACAGATCAGGATTATAATGTGTATCCTATACCATAGAACTGGAAGGGATGGTCATTGAGTCCAGCCCCCTTCACTAGCAGGACAAAGTACTGATTTTGTCCCAGATCCCTAAGTGGCCCCCCTCAAGGATTGAACTCATAACCCTGGGTTTAACAGGCCAATGCTCAAACCACTGAGCTATCCCCTCCCCTTTATCAGCTTAGAAGATGATATACATGCTGCAAGCATGAGCTCTAGTAAACATTTCTACCTCTGTGTTTACCTTCAGCAACACCTTTGCAGCAAAAAACAAATGCTTCATTTAAGTACTTCTTTTTTTTGATAATGTTCTGATTTATAAGTATCTAACGACACTCTAGCACAAAGATGATCCCCTTTAGGCTGGTGTAAAAGGGAAGTTCAGACTACTATTGGCCATATTCCTCTCAGGCATTTTGATCATTTTATATCTGGTGATTTTTGCAAAAGGACAGACAGCAGCGGGGCATATATGGTTACAGTCAGGGACCAGACATGTTAGTTACATAATATGGGGTAAGATGGCAATATATAAATCTAGTGCACACTAGACAGGGTAGTCACTACATACAGACTCATCAGTTACGATAATGGGTGTGACGCGTTTAGGTCAGTAGCCCTTTTAATCTGCAGCCATGGATGCAAGTAGAAGAGCTTCCATCCTCCCTTGTTTAAAGCCCTTGATGGGATTGTTTAAACAACACAAACGTAAGTATATTTTGGTTTGTCAATCATGGAGACTGAAAGTCTCCATGGTGTCCCAAAAAGGCCTTATTAGTCATTTCAGATCATGCTGACTTTTCACGTAGTTTTGGAAATACAGAATACAGAAATGCTCACTATCATGTACAGAAACATGCAGCATCTCAGTGTCTGCCAACCACGGTCCAATAGATCAGAATATTATACCAGCCTTGTGTATGTGTAGTAATGATAGCAACACAGAAGATTACTACAGGACCCTCACATCAGTACAGCAGACCATAACTCCTTAGGAACCACGGCTGTCTAGAAGGTCAGAAATTGGAAGTCATCTTTAAAATTGGAAGTCAAATCCTACTGAGGAAAATAGAAAGGAACAAGCTTTGGCAAGTAAAGTGTAAAAACATAACTGGCCAGACAAAAAAAAAGTCTGGAGAGCAACTAGCAAAAGACAAAAAAAATAAATAGTATTAGTTTTTGCACTTACATAAGCAGCAGGAAGTTTGCCAAACAATCAATGGTGCCACTGGATGGCCAAGGGGCTAAAAGCTTACTCAAGATAAAGCCATTGCAGAGAACCTAAATGAATTCTTTGCATTAATCTTTACTACAGAGAATATGAGGGATATTTCCATACCTAATCCATTCTTTTTAGGTGACAAATCTGAGTAACTGTCCCAGATTGGAGAAGAAGAAGTTTTAGAACAAGTTGATAAATTAACAGTAATAAGTCATCAGGACCAGATGGTATTCACCCAAGAGTTCTGAAGGAACTCAGATATGATATTACATACCACAGTCAGTAATTCTGTGATCTATCACTTAAATCAGCCTCTGTACCAAATGACTGGAGGATAGCTAACATAATGCTGATTTAAAAAAGAAAAGTTCAAGAGGTGATCCTGACAATTACAGGCCATTAAGCCTAAATTCAATACCAGAAAAAATGGGTTGAAGCTATGATAATTCTGTTCTTTACTAGACACATAAATTAACACAATATGTCGGGGAAGAGTCAACATGGCTTTTGGAAAGTGAAATTATGCATCACCATTGTTATAATTCTCTGATGGTGTCAACAAGTATGTGCACAATGGTGATCCAGCTGATAAAGTAGTGTACTTGGACTTTTAAAAGGACTTTGACAAGATCCCACACCAAAGCATCTTAAATAGAGTAAAGCAGTCATGGGATAAGAGGGAAGGTCCTATCTTGAGTCAGTAAGTCGTTAAAAGAAAGGAAATTAAGGTTAGGAATGAATCATCAGTTTTCACACAATGAAAAGCAGTAAATAGTGAGGTCCCCCAAGGATCTGTACTGGGACCGGTACTGTTCAGCATATTCATAAATGACCTGGAAAAGGTGGTAAACAGTGAAGTGACAAAGTTTGCAGATGATAGTTACTCAAGATAGTTAAGTCCAAAGCTGACTGAGAAGAGTTACAAAGAAATCTCACAAAATGGAGTGACTGGCCAATAAAAATGCATATGACATTCAGTGTTGACAAGTGCAAAGTAATGCACATTTGGAAAAAAAATAATCCCAACTATACATATAAAATGGTGGGGTCTAAATGAGCTGTTACCACTGTGACACTCTTTACCCCAAAGCAGCACCCTAGCACTTCCATATTCACAATGGTGATATAATTATGATATGTTTTATACAAAGTATGCCTTGTGAGGTATCATTTTAAATGGCTTGATTGTTTGAACATTAATATCCTGTTGGATTGTATGTGCAATCATTGTAAGTGAAGTTATGAAGTTTTGCTGGATGTACTACTGAAATACATTGCAAGATTGGAAACGCATAGCCAGCCTTTCAGGTACAATGCTGGGGTAGCCAGACACTGATGATGGCCCATTAAGGGGAATAAACGTTCACAAGGATTACCCCATGAACTGTATACGATGGAGACCTCTCAGAGAGAGCAGGTAAACAGCGGAGACTGCTTGACTCACATCATAGCAAAAAGATATTTCCAGCAAGCTGGATGAACCTATACAGGAGAAGTAACATCATAATTTGGCCTCACTCCCCCCACAACTCAACATCTGGAAACATGTCTGGAGGACAAAGACTGAACTGGGGAGGTGGCCCCAGGCTGCACAGGAGAATCCCAGCCTGTGTAGTATTAAGGAACTTTCCTATACCATCAGGGTGAGATACTTCTATAAATTAGACAGGATTTAAATCCAGAACTCAGATTATGATTTTACTTTTTATTTCTTAAGTAACCAACTTTGATCTGGACACTTACTACTTATAATCACTTAAAACATATCTTTCTGTAGTTAATAAATCTGTTTTATACTTCACCTAAAACAGTGTGTTTTACTCAAAGTGCTTAGGGAATCTGCTCAGGAACAAAAACTGGTGATTGTCCTCCCCACATTGAGGGAGAGACGGACCAGGTAATAAACTTACACTGGTCAGGCTTCTGACCAGGGCAAGATGGTATAGCTCTGGGGTCCTAGGCTGAGGGGGATGTGGGGAATTGGCTGGAGCCTCTCTACTGTAGGTTCATGAGTGGCTGGTGAAAGCATTCATGTAATACTCCTGGGTGTGTCAGTGCCTGTGGATATTCATGTTAAAATTCAGTACCTGCAGAGGTTTGCAGCTTGTCACAGCATCACAGTGTGAGAGGGAGGCCAGGTTGGTAAGACAGAGAGCTCAGCACTACCCCAGAGGATTGCACCCATTACAACCACTCATAAAAAAAATCTTGAGATCAATGTGGATGGTTGTCTGAAAAACATCCACTCAATGTACAGTGTACAGTTTAGAAAAGAAAGATGACTAAGGGAGACATGATAGAGGACTATAAAATCACGTATGGTAAGGAGAAAGCTAATAGTAAAGTTTGTTTGGTTTTTGTTTTTTTTTTAATCTGACACAAAGAACCAAGAGTTATTCAATGGTAGCGGTGTAAAAAAAAAAAAAAAAAGGAAATCTCTCTTCACAAAACTTAGTCAACCTCCCTACTCCCCAGCCATTGGCTTCGTGCCCTGGACTCTGGTCCACAGCTATCAGCTCCACTCCCTGAGTCCAGGACCCACACAGCCTCAGCCCCCTTACTCCTGTTCAGGTTCCCCCCGGAGACATAGCACCCCCCACTACTAAAAATGTTCCTGTGCCACTGATTCTCTCTGTAGCATCTAGCCACAGCTGGAAGACAGGCTACTGGGCTAGATGGACTATTAGTATGACCCAGGATGGCCATTCTTATGTTCTATAAATCCCATGCAAGACCAGCTGCACCTAGTTTTACATTCGGCATATCAGAGTACTCAAACTGTGATAACTGTTGGGGTTGATGTAAGAGGTATGAATATTGATATATTTGGACAAACTTAACTGAATTTTGTGCACTTGGGGAAAAGTGTTTTTGCCTTACTAAGCTGATGTCAGTTTACAAAGATTGCATATAGTCGTGTAAACTGTAACCCTCTCCTGGAAATAGAGTCACACACACGTGCTTGCAAAAGCTGTTAAACACTGACAAAATAAGCACAAAAAGAAAACAATGTAGTGGAAGGTGACAGAGATCTAGGTTCAAATATAAATGCAGATTTCTTTCATGGCCTGAATCTGGAATCTAATGGACACGTGTATATCATAAAACCACCACTACATAATTAGATACAACTGATCACAGATCTTAAGGTCAAAAAGAAGTTTGGCCTTTGGCAGATCAAGACTAAGATACAGTGAGAGCTAATAGTGTATGTAAGGAAATCTTCACAACATAAGAGTGGGAAATGTTATCAGTCTGCCTTTTATAGTCACTATGGAATTGTACTCTTATTTGAAAACACATTTAAAAATGCACAGAGCTCATAAAAAAGCAAGTATGATTACAACCATGCACAACAAGTTTGAGTTACCTTAAAGAGGGCGGTCATTTTATGCTTGGCATTGCAAATGAAAGTGATAACCTTCAACATTGAAGGTTGTTGTCACTGCTAAAGACTTGGTGCTTGTATAGTCAAATTCTCTGAACTTAATACGTGACATTGCTGTTACAATCCACAGAGAGAATGAAAGGTAAAGTACATTCTTAAGTTCCTCAGAGCTTTGAGACACAAACTAACATTTCCCCTTCCATATTCAGGCCCTGACATCAATGAAGCCTATTATGTGTTGTTCATTTTGAAAATGAAAACTTACATTTAGAGGAGGTTTTGAAATGCCATCTTTCTGAGCACACGTATGCATTTAAAAATCAATAAAAATCCAACACCTTTTTTTTTTGCAATTCAATAGCAATAATATTAGAATTGCCTTTAAATGTCAAGGATGTTGGAAGAATTAAAGATAAAATTACGACAGCACTTCCCCTGTGAAATCGTTATTCTTTTAGTAATCTGGTAAACAAAAGTACTTATAAAATTCTGCTCGTCTGTTATAAAAAGTACTTTATGACAAAGATATCTCTGTGATAAGAATTAATTAAGGGAAGCCATCTGGTTTGAAAACGGACTTTTCTAAAGAACAAATATATAGCAAATCCAAAGTATAAAAAGGCTTTGCACATTAAAGACATTACAATTTGAATTAAACATTACCCTAGTTTAATGTTGCTCTACATGTGTGGGTGCATCTATGTTGTATTTCTGGTGCTCGTGCAAGTTTGATAGTGAGGGTGGTCTTTCTTAACTCAGGGCTGTATACCTAGCACTGAAGAACATAAATGAATATATGTTTGTATTTGCCGCTATATCTACAGCACATACAAAATCCATATTATAGTACTTTATACAACTATTAAAAGCAATGGAATGAGTACCTTTGGCACTATATTTTCATAAGAAAAGCCACAAAGGGCACAATTTAACTGACTTAATCAATGGCAGACATATTGCATTTTAAGGATTAACTTTTCAAAAATAGCCTTGAGCTTTGCACCTACAAGTTGTAACTAAAATAAAATTGTTGACATAACTGATGTTAGACAATTGTAATTGAATTTATGCAAGTATCTGTTTGCAAACAGCCTAGCCATTAAACAGATGTATGATTTTTAAGTTGACTATGTCCATTTAACTTTCCAAGATCTTAACATATAAGTAGACAGGTTTCACTATGACAGTGTAAAACATTTCCCAGCTAAGACCCCAAACCTGCTGCAACCTGTTCCATGCAAGCAGTCCATGAGCTGCATAGATGCCTTCAATGGGGCTTTGCCTGGGAGCAAGGGTCTGCCCGGGTAGAAATAATTGAAGAATTGGAATGAAAAAAAAAATTGAGAAGTGTGCCAAATCATGCCAATGATTCCTTCCAGGCCCAGAGAAGATAGCCTTCTCCTATGGTGCATCATTGGCAGGTGGTCATGTACAAGCTATTAAATCATATGGCCAAGTAGTTAAAACTGAGTACATCATTCTCTTGATAAAAAGGGAAGAAAGCTTACATTAGCATTAGGTTGTAACAAACATCACTTTGAAAATGAATGTAAATAGCAATGTCAATAGTATCATCCTCATCACACTGATTGGGGCTCACATGCAGAAGTCAAGGGTAGTTTTTATTTTTCTTTCTTCATTGGTCCAAAATAGCTAATTTGTTTTTCCTTTTTTTTTTGGGGGGGGGGGGAAGAATAGTCTCACTACTAGGTTGTTACGTCTACCCCTCCACCAACTCATGTCTCTTTTCATTGTCCTGCTGGCATCTACCCAATTGTTTTCCCAGTTAGGGGGTGAATGAGGAGGGTCGGGGGGGCATGGCCCTCCTACTTTCCACCACGGGCCCTGCCTCATCTCCCCCCACCCCCAGAGGCCCTGCCCACCATGGACAGGCTGGCAGCTATAGCCTGTCTGGGGAGTCCGAGCAGCTGTGGGGCGCTGTGCTGTGGACCCTCCACCTGCCCAGGGTTGGGGGCTGAGAGCAGATCCCAGTCTGTGTCCCCAACTCATGCCCCCCCACCCCCAGGCAGTTGCAGGGTCTGTGGATCCCTACAGCTGCACGTGTGGCTCTTATCATGGCCGGGCTGTGGCCCCCAGCTGGAGCCGGGTCAGGGTAAGAGGCACTTGAGCAGCTGTGTGGGAATCAGACCTTCCCGCCCTGGGTGCGGGACCCTCAGGGCGAGGACACAGGCCAGGGCCTGCTCTCAGCTCCCCGCCTGGGGCAGCTGGAGGGTCTGTCCACAGCTCCCAGCCCACTCCAGCTTTCAGCTTGGCAGGGGCCCTGCAGGAAGGGCAAGGATGGGACCCTGCTCCCTCCACTTTTGGGAAGGCTCTGCTGCCCCTGTTCCCAGTACAGAGCTGAAACTCACCTCTTTACCTCCCTTGGTTTGTGATTATTACTTTTTTGACAGACATATTCAGTCCAGCATATGGGCATTTTTCTTAGAGGGCCTGGAATGATCAGACCCCATTTGAAACTCATACCAATTTTAAAAAGTATTATACTTACAGTCTAATGATCAATTAAGATACTACTGATAACTTTGCATTTCTACAGCACCTGCCTCTGGATGATCCCAAGGTGCTTTGCAAACACTAAAGCAGTGGTTTTCAGACTGTGGACCATACATCATTCGTGGCCTGCAGAGAGCTGAATGATTGCATGAATACATGAAAAAAACCTAGAAATCACTCTTTGTGATTTCTCTATTTTCAAAGGAAACTAAATTCGGCAAGATGAACTTTTTAGAGACTACCACATGATAATTGCTTGCATCTGTTGAACCACACTTAGGCCAGGGCTCCCTGTTTCATTTGCACATTCGTATCAGGGGTTAGTCTCTCTGGGTTACATCAGACTATGACTACCACAATTGTAATTCAGCTCTAGGGGTCTGATTCTTTCTGTTTCTAAAGTAGAACTCCCACTGAAAGCAATGGGTGGTCCAGGCATGAAGTAGTTGCTATTTGGGCCACAAGTGTGTTGCTCATAAGGGGAGGAGATAAACAACAAAACCCCCAATCTTACAAGGCAAATCTGTGCCATAATATTCTCCCAGCTATAAAACTGCTCGAGCAGAGACAGATTGTGACTTGTATTAATGAGGACTTGGAAAATATTCTGACTGGTATTTTCCAGGTTCTCCCATTCCATGTATATTTATTCTGAAATTATGGAAAGTAACTTTGAAGCAGCACATGTGTGGAGAGTGACCTAACCAACTTAAATGGAGAAGTATAATCATTTTGATATATTAGGTTTCAAAACACCATACCTTGGGCAATACCTCACCTAGAGGAGGTTACTGCACATTAATTTTGAGTGTTAGGATCTGCCCACCACTATTTCAGCAGCAAATGCCATGGCAATAAAGAATAATCACTGCAGTAGTCATGCTGCTAGAGTTAGAGCTCCATCAGACTTTCCATTATAAATTCCCTCACAACACGCGTGCCCACCCTGCTTTTTAGATACTTGCAACTTGGTATTTTGAATTCATATTGTTCAGCAACTTCACATGCACGTTCACATTCCCTAGGAGAAATATCTTAAAATAAATATCATTTGTTTGTTAGATTTGTTACCTGACAAAGTAAACCCAGAATTGCTGAAACAAAGGCCTGGTCTACACATAGTTTTTGAACTGATTTAATTATTTTGATTAGGAGTGAGATTTTTATACCACTAGTTATATTGGTACAACCTTTAGTGTGGACAGTTATACCAGTACATAGCAGTGTCACCAAATCTGCATTTTTGCCTCCCCTCTCCCCAAACAAAGAACATTTTGTGGAAAAAAAATTGCCGTGCTATAAGAGACATTATTGAATTAATAGAAGTGAATCAGCAATGAATTGGTCTAAGAACAGTTCTTTCCCCCATAAGTAAGCAAAACTAACCAGTCAAAACCATGAAGATATACTTATAAATGAGTGGGATTTGTTTACAGGGAGAGAGACAATGTGTGTGTGTTGGGTTGGGGGCGGGGGAAGCTCACTTTGCTCTTCTAGTTTGGGCAATAAAATGTGAACGTTCGGGCTTATCCACACAATTTTTGGAGTGATTTAACTATATTGGTTTAGAAAACCCTAGTGTGGATCCTATATATAAAGGAGTTTATATGGGTAGAGTGTATTTCCCCTAAATTCTCAGGCATAAGGTAATAATTGGAGATATACCAATCTCCTAGAACTGGAAGGGACCTTGAAAGGTCATTGAGTCCAGCCCCCTGTCTTCACTAGCAGGACCAATTTTTGCCCCAGATCCCTAAGCGGCCCTCTCAAGGATTGAACTCACAACCCTGGGTTTAGCAGGCCAATGCTCAAACCACTGAGCTCTCCCTCCCCCCTTTCCCAGCTAGTCTTCCTGTCTTAGTAACAGCTATTCTGTTAAACCACATTTATACCTCAGTTGCCAGTGGATGTCACAACAATTTACTGGCCTGGGAGTACACATTTGATCTCTCTCTCAAATGGTTAAGGTACCCAGACAAACTAAAACGAACATAATTAGGGTTCCTAGCTCAGAATTCATGCAAAAAAGGAAACCAGGTTTCAGAAATACTTTGTAATTATAAGGGAAAGCCAAAGTGTCAACAAGTAAAGAGTACAAAAGCTAGTAAGTTGACCAAAATAGGAGAACAATATCATTACTGTATGAACAAGACTAACTTCAATGCAGAACTTGTCAGATCTAATATCATAAACTATAGAAAACCTGATGTAGGGAATCATGACCCTAACTCCTCTGCCACATTATTTTTCTCCCACCCAAAGGAACCTAATTAATTAATTTCCACTGGAAAATGTTCTCCAGTTCTGTAATTAATAATGAGCAGCCACCACACTAATTCTCTGTTGTGGGAAGGGTGTGCAAGGTGATTAGTGAAGGGAAATTATAGCCTATTTTCCTCAGCTGCAATCAACTTTTTAAAATCAAGATAATGTCAAAATCTTTTTCATTTACATGTACCAAAACACAGCAAGCACTACAAAGACAGAATATATTTGCAAAATTCTTTGATAACCAAGCAGCCTAGTCACTAAAAATAATTGTTTATAAAGGAACAATGTCTGTTAGGGTGCATTATAGGCCTACCAGAACTCTAAGAATGAAGTCCTTCCATTCTATATTAGTTATTTTGCTTGTCTTCTTGTGCTAAGGAAGAGATTAGAGGTGAAGTCCTGGCACAATTTTACCTTGGCACAGTAACCAGAACTCCACATCCAGGAAATCCTACAGTTCAGCGGTTTATTTTTCATTGCATACAAGTTAAGTTATTTGCTCATTACATTTACAACAGCAAGAATGACTTCTGAGTTAGGCAATTTCTGGTAGTTAATGACCAGCTATGTAGAGAGTCACTAGTTTGTCATTATTAGAATGAATGACACTCTCTTGTGGGCCAATCCTGCTCCTCATGAAGTGGATGGGACTTTAGTCATTGACTTCACTGGGAATAGCAGCAGGGATCTGTATGACTATTAAGTACTCCCTCTTAGGGGGCTACTAGTGTCATTAGCACTAAACCTGTCACCAAGCAAAATTCCCAGCTGGGAGAATGTGGGTGGTACAGAAGGGTAGACTCACCTCTGGAGTACTCTTTGGTGGGTGGGTGTAACATAACAGGCTCTTTCCTCTAGCATGCCCTGCCAATGTTTGCTCCAGTCCTGCAGTGGCCTCTCTTCTCACAATTCAGCCTTCTTGCCACATCACTCTTTAGTTCCACCCCTTCAAGGGTAACAAAGTCCAATAGAAAAAGAGTCCAGTGTTCTTACAAAAGGTCTTCAGTCCTGACCCTGGGTCCCATGGTCCTTATGTCCTTTTCTTGAGAATTATCAGACATACTTGTCCCCTTCTCAGGGGCCTCATGCCACCTTCCCCAGTGACAGATAGGAGAACAATTCCCCCTCCACCAAACTGAGTTCCAGCACAGGGACCCTATAACCAGCAGCCCATGTCTTCTCCTTCAAACTCCTTGCTGCTGAATTCCTTTACTTTTTCCTACTTTAGCATATCAGCAGGCCTTTCCCACAGCCTCTGAAAGTTCACCTTCTCACAGGGCCAGGACTCTTCAATAGAAATCCCCAAGAAAAATCCTAAAGTAAAAGTACAAATATCAATCCAATTCTTCCCTCCTCAGGCAGGATATTTCATTCAAATTGGTTCCTCAGTTGAACACCTACCAGGGCACTCTTTGTCCAGAAGTCCAGTTCCTGCTTTTTTTACCAGGGCTCCTCATCACCAGAGCTTTCTCTATACCAGTATCTTCTCTGTATCTCTTCTTACTCACTCCCAAATTTTCCTACTCAAGAAAGAATCACTAAACTAACTCTCCCTAGTCTTTAATCTCTAAAAGTAACTGCAGAGTTTCTCTAAGGAGCCACCTGCTTATCTGTACTTCTCTTCTTTATAGTCAGCACTAGCTCCTTTCCCAGCTAGTCTTCCTGTCTTAGTAAGCCTGACTCTCTGCCCTCACCTCCAAGTGCAGCCAGGTAGCCTAATTGGCTGCTCAGGCCCTATTAATTCTCTCAGAGCCAGGATGGGACATATGCCCTATCACAGTGGATTCTGTTCCTTTTGCAATGCCTCAGATGTGCAAGAAGGGTGTATCTGCCCCAGGGAGTCAGGTGACATAAGATATTCAAGCCAGATTTAGCCCTGGAATAAGCAGACACAATTCTCATTGAATGGAGTGGTAGTTGTACCTATTAACACCAGGTCTGAATTTGATCCATTGATTTTTTACTTAAATTTCCCTAGAGCTTTGAGACTTCCTAATGTAAAGAATGAAAATGGCTCCTGAAAACACATAGTAAAATGCATATAAAACCAATTTTGCTACTGTTACTAGGAAGCCAGCTTTCAGCAAAACTGCTAATATAATAAGGTGGAAAAAGCAAAACATAAGTTTTAGGAGTATAGTGTTAAAACTAGCTTTCTTTTTTTTCCCACATGGGTAGAAAGAGGGAAGCAACTAGATATGACTTTTAAATAAGTCTTTAGCAATAATTCATTTTATATGCTACAGGTTTGTAGAAGAAAATGTGGTCTATTCAGCAACAGAGTGAATTGCAAGGACACATAAATAACAAAACTCATTTTCATTTTGAGGTAAGTAAGCTTAGTTTCTATAAACTAGTTTTATTGAGTTCTAGGCGTTTGACTCAAATATAGGTTAGGAAGCATCGTGCTGGAAAAGCACCTGCCTATGTGTTATTTTCCCAAGTTAATGCCCAAGGTTGGAACTGATTTTTGGTACCATTACTGAGTCAAATAAACGTTGTTTGAATAGTTCTACTTTGAGTTGGGTTGCCCAGCCCCCCACAATGATATGTTCATAGCAAGGAAAGTCCAAGATTCTCATTTGCTGTTTCACATCCTGCTTACATAGAAAAGAAATATGAGGAAAGTGTTTAATGTATTTTAGCTTTTAATGCAATTTAGCAGCTGGAAATAATAAAGGGAAGCCAGCAGTCTGTGTCCAATCAACTCCTTAGGGACCAACAGCAAGTGCTCTGTGGACTGCAGTTTGGGAATCACTGGTCTAAAACATTTTGATCATAGGGTTTTTTTTCTTCTCTAATTGATGTGGTATGCTGTACACAGAATACATGATCCCGTGGTACAGCACACAAAGGCATTCCTGTGGCATGCCCTCATGTCTTATCCATACAGACATCCCAAAATCATGCCAATAAAACCACCATACCACCCCCTAGAGTACACATACCATAAAGTATAAAATGCATACCTGCAAAATCATACCAGTATAAACAAGGTTCTGAATTCTGTTCTGTCTCATAGGTATAAATCTATGGTGACTCTGTTCTAATCAATAATTTTTAATTAAATGTAATTCTGCTGTGTCAGGGGCCCTCCACACCTGCAAATAGAGGGGAAGGATTTGTGCTTACACTCCTGGCATATTCAAATTCCACTTCTGCAGAGAAGGGAGAATGAGAAAGTTAGAACCTGCCTTGAATTTCATTGAAAACTTTGAGTTTCTCTAAAACACATACTCCTTTCCTGGAAGACACGTAGCATTTTAAAGCTCCAGGACTTATTTTCCCCTCCTCCCAGGGCAGAAATCATTGGTAAATGTGCAATTCACATACCAAAAACACAGATAAAGGGTCTTTCATTTAACGATTCCAAGTTATTTCATAAAATGTAAAATTAAAGGATGCCTCCTATATAAGATGAAAGTCCTTGTAAACAGTCTGCCTTGATGGCATTCATGCAAAAGCCTCTTTTCGTTGCCTTGTTTGTACACCTTCTGAATATAGCAATACATCAACAAATGTTAAATATAAGGACTTCAAAATAAGAACAGCAGCGAGCTGTTTATTAGAGATTCAAACTTTGGCAAATAAACCCCTCCAGGCATCTCTTGGAAAAGCTTTCAGAATTACTTCTGTTTTCCTGCTTGGGATGAAAAGCTGCCTATTGGCTGCCAGTATTTGTATATTTGGACTATCTGTAGTTGATTCTGAAAGCACAACTGGTTCAGGAGAGAACATATTGGTGTGCCCAGAACAAAGAAAACACACACTTTAAGTACTCACAGCCTTTTGTACCCTACCACAGAAACTTTACTAAGGATGGAGGGCCTAGACATTTTGTAAAGTTCACTTGTGTGTTTTGCTCCCTCCAGGGACAGAAAGAAGTTGAGTTGGTCATGAAGAGAGTAGAGGGCTGGACCTCTAACCTACAGAGTCCACGGATCCATGCCAAACCCATTGATCCCAAAGCTGCCAGCTGGATTGTCTTCTCTCATTGATGATCCATGGTGTCCACAACCAGCAGAGCTTTCTAAGAGACTTACTACCATTTTCAACCTACCCTTCTCTAGCTGCCCAACAAAAGCCATAGAAAACATCCTGCACTTACAGCAACACTGATTTCCAGCATAACCTTCCTGAGCCACGATCACACACAACTAGAGCAAATACAATGTGAGCCAAAGGCTTAGTGGAACAGGTGAGCGCCATTGCTCACCCTATGTTCCCCCATCCAGTCCATCTCTCCTGCTCCTCTCTGCAATTTTTACTGAAGCAATGGCTCTTACTGTCCTCAGTCAGACAAAATATCTGGGTAGCAAACAAAAACACAACAAATACAAATAAAACACAATACTGTACTTGAATTTCCATTGTGATTTCTTCTTTTACTTTAATTAACTTTAGGCTTGCAAGCTTTAGGCTTGCTAGGCAGTTCTACTGAAAATTATCCTATGCTGATTGTAGGTTCCAGGCCTGAAACCTTTTCTCACAGCAGTAGTTCTCACTTTCACAACTGATTCCATTGACTTCAACAGAGCAACTCATGTCAGTATGAGTGTATTCTCAAAATTTGGATTTATCATTCTGAAATTTTCCACATTATTGACTGATTGATTAATATTTGAAAAACCTTCTTTCCCCCAAGTGGGAAGGAAAGATAATAAAGGATTATCAGTTAATGAATTATTTTTACTCCAACATTTTTGTCTAGTATTTTAAATATAAGCCCGTGTTAAAAGTTAATAACCAAAGTATTCATCTCTTTTATCTGAAGCATTTTGTTGCAAATGCATTTAATTTATCAACACTACCTTATCTAATCTCAGCAATACTATTTAGATTATGATGATACATGACCTGGACAGTAGATTATGTTATTTCAGATTCTCACAGAGGTTGTTTCATAACAAATTGACAGCAGTTGAATTTCCAGCTTAGCATAAGGACTTATCACTTGGTATTAAACTGGATTCTGTAATTTAGAGCTAATTGTTATATATTGATTTACTACATAGAATCGTTTATGCTGTAGGAAGACAGATATAAAAAGACTCCTGGAATTATTATATGAGTTATAATGAATTACCCTGTTAATATCCATTTTATTGTTGTTTTTAAAGGCAGCTTTTCCTGCAGTGCCGCAGTTTATGTACTATAGGAATATAGCATTTTCTCTCTCCACTGCTGCAGCACAGTATATAATAAATTACAGCATATTGTCCCAGCCCAAAGTAAAGGGGAGATAATATTTTGGCTCTTACCAATTAAAATTAACAACATATGCAACAATATATTTACAACATTTCAACTACATTTTAAATAGGAAACATACCCCACTGAAATTGCAAAAGGATCCCACCTTATGTATATAGATTGTTCCTGCTTTGTGCCTTTTGCCTCATGTCTTTTACATGTTCAAATGTTATGGGGAATTGCAAATTATAATTGTACCCTCTTGTGGTGAAGCTGTTTGGGTTTTTTTTTTGTTTTGTTTTTTGTTTCTTCCACAGGAAAACAAATAGCGTGTCACTGTATTCATATTCATTACTGTTAAATTCATTCCTTCTACGTAGAGATGGAGTATTCTGGCTCCATTAGGGCCAAGTGTGAAGCAGTCAGGATACGGGAATAACATCTGCAGCCCTTCTACAATGGTTATGCCAGTGTTTCTCAAACTGGGGTCGCCGCTTGTGTAGGGAAAGCCCCTGGCGGGCCGGGCCGGTATGTTTACCTGTCCCGTCAGCAGGTCCGGCAAATCGCAGCTCCCACTGGTCGCGATTCGCTGCTCCAGGCCAATGGGAGCTGCTGGAAGTGGCGCGAGCCGAGGAACTTACTGGCTGCCACTTCCAGCAGCTCCCATTGGCCTGCAGCAGCGAACCACAGCCAGTGGGAGCCGCGAGCGGATGGACCTGCGAATGGGGCAGGTAAACAAACCGGCCCGGCCTGCCAGGGGCTTTCCCTACACAAGCGGTGACCCCAGTTTGAGAAACACTGGGTTATGCAAAGCCACTGGAGCCACATAAACACAAGTCCACAGCCCCTCCCTCAGAGTGACACCAGACCATCCCTAGCTTGCTCCCAGTGTGGCTGGCATTGAGACTCTTACAGCAACACACAAAGGGTCCTATACATGGGTGCTCAGCACTTAGACCCTAATCAGGGTTTAAGTGGTGAAGTGGGCTATGTGATGGTCCTCCTAACTTGGGTGAATTTCACCCAATCAGAGAAGTCTCTTTACCCAGCACCAAAATGAAGCCACCTCTGAAGAAGAACATAGTAGTTATTATGACTCCAGCAACCCAACACAAGAGTTTATGGATAGAAAGTAAAGCCTTCATCAGTGTGCTGAAGATTTCTATATAATATGTTGAAGATGTCTTCCCCACGTCTCTGCCTCTCAAACCAAGCACTTCCTTGTCTTTGCTTCAGCAATAATGCATTCAAACATCAAATGTAAAGTGTGTCTTTCTTTTAAACAACAAGCAAACATAATGAGGTGAGTCAATAATATCAATTATCATTAGCACTACAAATTTGAAAGAGGCAATTTGAGTTCAATTACATTAACTCTGAAAACATACAGGTGCTGAACACTTTGTCACAGTTTTAAGGTAAATTGATGGTCTTTGTAGTTTAGAAAAAGAAGAAACACAACGATTTTGTTGAAGGCAAATGACTGAAGAGATCATTTATGTTTTCAGAGAAGGGAGACTGCAGTGGGGGAGGGGAACTCTTTTAGGACCCAATCCAGTTTAATGT
The DNA here is from genome assembly GCF_020497125.1 of Mauremys mutica. Lineage (NCBI taxonomy): Eukaryota > Metazoa > Chordata > Testudines > Geoemydidae > Mauremys > Mauremys mutica. The sequence continues at coordinate 33,067,355 of NC_059085.1, forward strand.
GGCACATTAAATGGGAAGTTAGTGAATCTACAGTCCCCTAGCTTGCTGAGCAGGAATGTTCTAAGTGGACACGGCTGCAGCTCACCAAAAGTTCTGTAGTGTGCTTTTACATACTCCTTGGCTTGTCACGCACTCATGTTTGGTGTAGACAAGCCTTCCGATTTACCAAGGTATTTAGACATCAAAGGATATAGATAGATGCCTAGTGAAATTTACAAAAGTAGCTAAGCATGTTAGGTTCCTAATTTTAACTGAAAATCAGTGAGAGGCACCTAGCTCATTTATGCACCTTTGCTAATCCCACTAGGTGCTATCTGCATCTTTTGGTGCCTTAAAATACCTTGGCAAGTCTGGTCCTTTTTATCTTCAATGCCCATTGGCTTTATCCTCACAGGATACATCAGCAACTTGCAGGATCAGGTCCTACATTTTAATATAAATATTTTCTTATAAATGATTCCTGATTCCTGTTCCTCATAGCATCTTCCAAGCATATATTCACTACCAACTTCTTGAAAAGAGAGCATACATTTACTTTAAACCTGTGTGCTTGATTCAGTTATCTGTTCAATATGTGTATTTCATTTAACTTCAGCTGATTTGAGATACCTCATTCTCTATTGTGAAGCACTTGACTTTTCTCATAAATGTGTAATTTTCAACTTGAAGAAACATGTGCGCCTTCGGGGAATGATGTATTCTCTTTCCCCATGGTTTTTAATTTTGTTTACTTTGTTAAGTAGCCAACAAGAACATGCTGCAATATTGTACCAGACTCCTGTCAGGTCCAAAGCATATATTTTACATGTGAGAACTCTGAAATTGCTATAGAAATGCAGTGCAGCATAACTGATCTAATTTATGTCCAAAACATAGATAGATAGATAGATAGATAGATAGATAGATAGATAGATAGATAGATAGATAGATAGATAGATAGATAGAAAGGAGGATTGCAGCAAATTGTTGTCAGTACATTTGAACTGTAAGAAGCCTGTTAGATCACCTAATAAATCCAGGGCTGGCCATATCTTCATTTGTTCATTAGGTACTCAGTTTAAAAGAAAAAAAAATCAATACTTGTTCCTGTCTCATTTCTGAAGAATAGTGTTGAGCCATCTGAGGTCTAGAGCTCCTTCAGGTGAATGACATGCTCAGGTAAAGTTCAGAACCTCAATATCACCTCAGTTCATTTGGAACATCAGTCACAGGATTCTGATTTCTGACAGAAACAGAATTAAAGTGGAGGGCGGGAGGAAAGCATGGACTGTGTATCTGCTGTGAAATTGCCTCACTTCTGAAGGGAAAAAAAAACATTCGGTCCAATTCTGAAGTTCTGCAGCAAAACTCCCATTGTACAATCAAGTTCATTATTGTCCTAATAAATTACTTAATTGGGGATATGAATAGAGATAGCCTACAGATAGATAAGAGAGAAAAAATAGATAGATAGGGCATAGAAATTAGATAGGCTAGCTAGACTGTTAAGTTTTGTGACCAGAAAGGATACAGTGTTTTACAAAATGTTATAAAGTTATACATTTTAAGTGTTTACACCAGATTGGGCTGCACATATGAGCTCATAAGCGCACAGACCAAGGAGGTAACAATTCCTCTTTAGAATCATTGGAATTATTCCACCATTGGAAAGCTATCTGACAGTGTTTCAATTTAAGAAAGGTATTGACAAATTGGATTTGGTCTAGAAAAGGGCATTGAAGAGGACTGAGGTCGTGGAAGGAGTGGTCAATGAGAAGAGGCTAAAAGCACTTGAGAATACTCTGTAGAAGATTATCATTGGAAGGGAGATGGACTGAAGATCTAATAGGAGTTTCCCATCTCTACATTTTACAAGTCTGGTCCTCCTTTTACCTAAATGTAAATGGCTACAATGGAGTTACTTTACATTTAGGTAAAAGGAGGACCAGACTTGTAAAATGTAGAGATGGGAAACTCCTATTAGATCTTCAGTCCATCTCCCTTCCAATGATAATCTTCTACAGAGTATTCTCAAGTGCTTTAGCCTTTTGGAGCTTTAGCCAATGGAGTTAAGAGTGTAAAACTGGCATGGATGAGAACAAAATTAGGCACCATGGCTAATTAAAGAAGACTTCAACTATAATCTAGTCATCATGTGACAATAGCAAAGGAACTCACAGAGTGTTACTTCCTAAAACTGAACAATGAACATCATTAGAATAAGGAAAACACTTCTCTCTCTTTTTTTTTCCTGGAAGGTTTTAACATTCTTTGCAGGGATCAACTATGTGAGTGACTATGTCAGCTGAACCCTGAGGCTTATGCATATATTTTGACTAATGCAGTCTTTAGTGTCCTGAATTCTAACATCATCACAGCTCCATGCAGGCTGCTGATACAAGACCAAATCACTAAGTCAGTGTTATAGTCATATGATGCCTAGTACTGAGGATTAAAATGCCTGTTTCTGAGAGGTGAAAAGGGAATACGTTAACGTTTAATACATTAAATCATCCTTCTAACTGGAACAAAGCTATAAACAAAAACAATAACAACAAAGTCCTAGAGGAACTAACAGATTCAGTCTTTATCTGGCAGAGGAGAATATGCAATTATAAAGCTATCAAGGCTCTAAACCCATAAATATAATTAAGAATAAAGATGGGCTGGAAGAAAAAAATACCAATGTGAAATCATCATGGCTTTTAAAATAATTGGATAATGCTCTAACTGGAGGGAAACTAGTCAAGTATATCCTCCCTCACATAAGATAATCATATGTTGTCACAGTTCCCCATTTGCTTAGAGAACTAAATATAGTTTCAGGTGTCCCATCATTCTTAGCTGCACATCCCCTCACCTCGCACACCATAGAACCAGCCTCCACCCATGTAACTCAAGAAGTCTGGAGATTGCTTCTTTGGAATTCATTAGCACGCCAATAATTTAGGCACACGTGTTTGCAAAATAGGCTCATCTCCATACCAAAGGCTGAAAAGAGGCTGATGTAAGAATACAATGGTAAAAATCCCCTCTGTGGATAACCTGCTCTGCAGCCAGATGCCTTGTTAATAAATCTCAGGGGTACAACATACAAGTAGGTGAAAAATGTGACTGTGAGAATTCAAAAGACAGTTCTGTGTAAATAATGCATTCTTATCCATCTGCCGTAGGGACACATGACATAGCAGGATGGAAGAAGGCCAGCATACATTAACTCTGACAGTATTTTGTTTATTGCTTTTTAAGAAATATGTCTAAAATGCTTTTAGGACCAGACTCCCTTTAGTTTAAGTTCATACTCCCATTAAGTGACATTACACTGAACCGAGTCACCTTTTCTCCATCTATCTCTTTATTCTTTTCAGAGTTGTGTATATTCTGCTGCAATGCAATGAAGTCACAATGCAGTCTTTCTAAATCAGTAATGACTGAGTTCTTGTTTACTGTCATTCACAGTCCCCAGCCTCCAAGACAACTAGATCTATGATCTCCACCCTCTGTAAAGTCTTTTAGTTGTTTCCCCCAAAAAATGTGAGCAGAGCTATTTATACATGCTATTGTCCATTAAATAATAAGTTTCCACGTTTCCTTGTTGTTGCTTTAGCATTTTTAGAATCTTTTTCAGTGCTGCTAGCATCTATCAGTACCTCACTTACTCCAAAATGAATATTCTTGATCTACAAAAACTTCTCCTATTTTCTTAATGCAGCACTTTTATAATTCTTGACTCATTCATTGCATGCCCTAGTTATTGATGCTCTAATTATATTATTGCCTTTTCAAACAAAGTGGCAATTGCCATGAGAATTTCTGTTGTCTCTCTTGAGAGATTTCATAGCTCTACCAAAACCTGTAATTTTTTTTCTTTTGTGGAACACTAAGAAAGAATTTTATTAAAATTTTAACCATGAAAATGTGCTCTATTTTTTGGATTTATATATTTGTGACATTATTGACATGAACTGTAACCTTATAGACCATTGTTGCAACCAAGGTCCTATAGGTGCACCAAATCTTGTACAAGGGAGGTCAAGTAAGGTGTCTATAGAAAGATTGTAATTTGATGGCTATGATTATGCTGTCTGTATGTGTGTATCAATTTTGTATTTGAAGTTATGAATATTGGCTAATTGTACTTGTATCTCAATGTGTTTGATACTAAGTAGCCTCAGTGATGCATTTGGTCAGCTTCTTGAGAAAGGACTATTCTCAGTAAGTGCCCAGTCAAGAAACACTTAACTGACAATGGACTTTGGGAGATGCCAATCTATATCTGAGCTTTCCTGGGAACATTCAAACAAATATGTAAACAATGGCATTGTCCTGAAAAAAGAGCTGAATCATTCATGGACATGTGACTTGCCCGAGGGGCTACAAACTCCACTTTGTTGCTGTGATTTTTCAAAGAAGAACAAAGGGGTTTCTGCCCACAAGAGCGAGAATATAAAAGGCCAGAGATGGCCTGTCCACCCCAAAGAGATGTCTGAAAGAAACTGGAACAAAGGATTGTAATTATGGGAGTTTGAGTGATTGCTGGACCCACGCCATAAGCCACAACGTTGGTCTGAAAAGAATTGGGCCCAGACTAGGAAGGAGTCTAGTCTTTGAAAGAAGCTTATTGAAACATCTCTGAGGGTGGTGAGATTTACCTTTATTCAGTTGCCTACTGTATTAGCCTTAGACTTGCGTGTTTTGTTTTATTTTGCTTGGTAACTTACTTTGTTCTGTCTGTTATTACATGGAACCACTCAAATCCTACTTTTTATATTTAATAAAATCACTTTTTGCTTATTAATTAACCCAGAGTGAGTAATTAATACCTAGGGGAACAAACAGCTGTGCATCTCTTATAGAGAGCAGACAATTTATCAGTTTACCCTGTATAACCTTTATACAGAGTAAAAATGGATTTATTTGTGGTTTGGATCCCACTGGGAGCTGGATGTCTGGGTGTGAGAGACAGGAGCATTTGCTAAGCCCTTTTCAGTTAAGTCTGCAGCTTTGGGGGCATGGGTCAGACCCTGGCTCTGTGTTGCAGCAGATTAGCATATCTGGCTCAACAAGGTAGGGTTCTGAAGGCCCAAACTGGCAGAGAAAACAGGCTCAGAGGTAGTCTCAGCACATCAAGTAACAGTCCCAAGGGGGTTTCTGTGACTAAATCTGTCACAATATTGTAACAATAAAAGTTTTCCTCCCTGCCCCACAATTCCTATAATCCCACTTGAATGAACCTAGCATTTCAAACATCCAAAACTTGCTTTGTTGAAATTCAAAATCCATATGTTCTCTCTACTCCTTCCACCTGGAATTCCAAGAGGTTTGGACCAATTGTCTATAGGCCCCTTGACATTGCTACTGAGTATTAGGTGGAAGCTGCCTTCTAGAACTGTTTAATTATACTATTTTTTGTGGGTGTATCGATTATTTTCATGTAAAGCTTATATGGGCTTGAGTCATTAGAGGTGGGATTTTCAAATAGTATTGAACTAAAGCTGTTCCCTTGGAAGTCAATGAGAGACTTAATATTCACTTCAGAGGGATCTAAAGTAGACCACATCAAGTGCTTTTGAAAAGCCCACCCTTAGGTGGTTTACTTTGGATTGCTTGATGGGCTATCAATGAACATCTGCTATCTTTCACTATAATCAGACTGTGATATGACTGCATCTCAGGTAGACATATCCAGGCTAGCTTTGATCTAGCTAGTTCAGGTACCACTAGCAACAAAACCATGACAGCATGGGAAGCATTACAGGCTAGTATATAACCAGGATCCTGGGTGAACTTGTATAGCCTGTACGGCTGTGATTTCACAGCTATTGTTATTTGAGATAGGTACATCAAGGCTAGCTCGGATATGTTTATACATGCTGAAGTCACACCTCTGGCTGCAATGTAGACATAGGGTATATCTATAATTCCAGCTGAGGGTATGATTCCTAGCTCAAAGAGCCATACTCCCTCTAGCTCTCATTCAGCTAGCACATTAAAAATAGAATGTAGCCACTGCAGTAAGCTGTGGGATGGGCTAGTTATCCCAGATACATGCCTAGGGTCTCAGATGTATATGTATTTGGGGTGGCTAGCTCATCCCACTGCCCATGCTGCCATGGCTGCACTCTGTTTTCAGCACACTAGCTCCATGGGACCTGGTCTGAGTATACCTCCTTGAGCTGATATTCACACTCCCAGCTCAAAGTATAGACATACCCATAGGCTGCTATTTATAGTTCAGCCCTGGTCAGGAGTGAATACGATGCATTGTCATCCGATACCTCCTTGATAAATTCACAGTCTCCCTCAATTTCTTGGATGACAGATATTAACATGATTATCTTCTTGGCTTACACAGTCAACAGAGAGGCCAAAATGCTCAGACTTATTGAAACAATCTAGAGCTGTTCTTTGATTCTTTGAATTGTATGGTCTCTGTACACACTACTGGTATATCCTGTGACTAACAGTAGTAAGCTTATCAGGATCTGGTTTCAATGTATCTCCTTTCAATAACATTTCTTTTTTATTGAACAAGAAATAAATAATGAAACAGGTCTTGCTCTCAACCTTCCATGCAAATGAGAGAGAAATTACTACCAGCAGAATGGGCACCCCAAGTGTCTGCCTTATCTGAGAGCATCAGGAGTGCTGGGAAGGAAACATATACATCTCTTCTGGTCAGAAAAAAACATAAAGGGGAAGAGGTAGAGGAGCAAGATGATTTTATGACAAAGTTTCTCAACCTTGTAATTTCTAGCACTGAATAGACAGTCCTCCCCCAAAATAAGTACTTTTCAAGGAAAATGTTGGTGCAAAAGGAACTTCTGCAGTAAAATTTTAAACCAATGGATTGGGTTTCAGAAAGGCAGCAGCAAGTTGCCCCTGAATAGGACAGGTGAGATAGAAATGATACATGTCATCAGCTACAACTACAATTATGACATTTTGCATTTAAAATAATTTACAGTTGAATTCTGAGTCACAATAGCTGTTGGCACAAGCTGGTATAACTCCATTGATTTCAGAATTGTTGCACCACCTTACCTCAGCAGTGAATTGAGCCCTATATGTGCATATACAACCCAGTTAGATTTGTCATTGTTTTTCAAGTTCTCTCACAGTCCTTGGGCCAACAATTGGTCAGACTCAACATGCATGCAGTGTAATCATACAAAGAGATGAGATGTAGCTACAAAAGCTAGGATCTGAATTCAAGCTTAACCAAAGCAGCTAATACTCACATCTAGTATTTTGGCTAAGGCTATGACAGTTACCTGCATTGTTCAAATAAATAGGAGTTTTTCCACTAACTGGAAAGGAAGCAGGATCAAGTGCTTAGAGAACAGAGATGAAAACCAGATTCAGATCCTAGCCTTACAAATTCTGGGGATCTCAGATCAAAGGTTTGAGCTTTTCAGGCGTTTACATACCATCAATACTATTGTACGTTTCCTTTCTTTGGAAGCTGGAATGTAAAATTTCCCCACAATAGAAGCTATGATCCAGATTTTCAAAGCAGCAGATTTGTCCATCTGCAATCCCTTAGCACACATACAAGTTAGGGTTTGCTCATACAAATCTCAACTTGTGCACAAACACAGAAAGTTGTGTCTGCACAGATCAGACAAATGCAAAATCTAGTCTTTTGAAAATATGGCCCTGTATGGAAACATGACAAGCATTTCTCTATCTCATGGCTATTCCACATCACATGTATTAGCGACCTAAGACAGCAGGCTGTGAAATGCCATTGGCCAGTTTGTTTAGATTTATATGATGCACAGGTGACAATTATAGACACAGTTCAACGCCTGCAGTATTAACTATGGACTCAGTAGACAGGCAAATACCTGACCCTGCCTAGTGCTACTGCCTACCTGACCCTTCCTATTGACTCCTCAGAGAAACCCAAATATATTCAGATTGGTTCTGCCCACTGGGAATTCAGAACATGAAATATGAAATAAAGGCTATTGGCTAAACTGCTGACAAACATATCACATATATATTTTAACAGCAGAATTGATTCAAATAGATTAGACTGTTAGAAAAAATACACTTTTCAGACAGACATGCAAAGTTGACACATCTAGATTAAAGAAATGTTTTGATTAAGTAAAGACACTGTTCACAGGTTAGCACTGCATGAAGAGGACACAATGCGCTGATTCTAAAGTGATGCATCCACTATTAGTATTGAGGGAAGAAGGAAAAATCACCTTCGATTTCTCTTAAGTGAGGATGGCTAATAAAATCTATAACACTGAAGAATCTTATGGTACAAATAAAAACAGGATGGCAAGATGAACTCTATCTTTTGCTTGAAGTCATTGAAAGAATATATGGCTCACTCTGAAAAGAGGCCAGCATATAACAGAAAATGGCCCGAACATGCTGTTCAGACATAGTTACTTGGTGCCTTCTACAAAATGATGGCCAGACTTTGTAATATTCCATCATCAGTTCCAAATGCATCTCAAAAAGTGAAAGCTTTATGTGCTGTTCTGGAATCCAGGAAAGTATGTAGCCTTAGGGGTTGTATTCAAATGAGTCTTCCAAGATACTTATAAATGTTAGCTCAGACACCGTTTATCTAGTGCTGGGAAAGCAAGGACTCAGTTTCATTGCCAACATCCTTAATAACCATGAGCCACTGGCACTGTCCATAATATACCAGATAAGCAGAAGTTATACATCCCACTCATTACCATGCTATATTAAATCTTAGCACAGTTGAGAGAACAACATTTCAGAAGTTATTTACAGTGATGTGAAAAATTTAATCCATAAACAAATGAACAACAACATGATAGTTCAGGAGATTTTAAAAAATAGCTGTTGACAGAAGAGTCAAAATATATGTATTTTTAAGCAAACCTGGATTACCAATGAAATGTTAGCACCTTGGGTCTATTTAGTCTAGTTATTTATTCATTTGATTATGTTTAAAATGCTCATTGTTCTGGGTTCTTTCTGGGAGACAGTAGTTTGTGTAGGCGATATGATGACTAGTTGGTCCAGGCTTCTAAAATAAGTTGAATTTTATGGACATGCTTCCTGTTTATTGCTGTTCACCATCTTGTCAATACCAACTCATATGACCCACAAAACAGCCAGCCAAATTCAACTCTTTTCGTTGAATACATTTATTCTGAATAAGTTTCTTTTTTCCCCCTGCACAATTTGACACTTCCTACTCAGGTGCCCACTGTTTGTCATATAGATTCAGAACTTGAGGTCTCGTTGTGTCCCTCCATCACAACTGCTGACAGAACTGGCCTAGACATCTTTTACAATATGAGACTGGCTAGAGAGCTGTGACTGCATCTCAGATGTAGACCTCACTTACCTCCACCCTATGTCATTCTGAGAATGCATAACAGCAATGCCCTCTACATCTGAAGACTGTTCAGAAATGTACGTTAGTGCAGAATGTGGCAGTCTACACTTCTCAGCCATACTTCACATGGAAACCACATCACATCTGTGCACCAAGACATAAACAGGTTTCCAATTCATTTCAAAATGCAGGTCAAAGCGTTTATTGCTCTATAAAGCTCCAATTCACCAAAGCACTTACACATGTGTTTAAGTTTAAATATAGTCCTTGTAACATTCTGCATAGAACTTGGAGGGAGGAGCACAAGTTGCAGGAAGCAAGAGTATGGAGAAGGCACAAGGAAGTCACTCTGTGTACACATGGCATGAATGATAGTTACAGTTGCAGCATCTCTGTAAATAGCTTTCTTAATAAAGAACCAGTTTAGTTTTAGACACATTGAGTCTTCTTATGTGACGATTTAGCACATGGTACATGAAACAGTCCCATTGACTGAATAGGGTTCCACTTAACCAGGTGCTTAAAGTTACATATATGTTTAAGTGCCCTGCTGAACTGGGACCCTTGATGTTTTATATCCTGGCTGTTCGAGAAACCACCTAACTCCTCGTTTTCTATAACTGCAGTTGAGATCAGCTGACAGCTCATTGGGTTAGCCATAAGAAGGCAGCTAGAGTTCACCCTCAAATCTGTTGATCTTCATGGCATTCTGCAAGGTATATCTGTTCTCCCAGACTTTGGAAGGAAGGGAATCGAGATAGGCATATCTTTAAAAATTAGAGTAAGTAAATAAACTGCTATGAATGCATGTGCAGACATGGTAATTACACACATACAAATCATGTAGAGGGATTTTTTGTGCACAGTTCCCAAAACAAGGGCTGTAATATGCAACTATCAGAATTCTTTTAAAGCTGAGATGTGACACTTGGCATTCTAATGGTAACTTGTCTTGCCCAGTCAATGGTGTATGCCATTCACTCTGTACTGTTTAGATAGCTTAATGACATGAATAGGTGTGAAACCTATATTCAAAATTATGATCTCTTCCTACGTACACAATGCCTCCCCAGCACTACTTACGTATATACACACACATCAAAATTAAATACCTCAGGACGGCTTAATTTTTGGACCAAAAAGATTTGTGTGTATGGCTGCAGACATGTAATTATTCACCAGACCAAAAGCATTTTCATCAGATGCTGTGCAAGTGATACATTTTGCAGTTAAAGTAGTGCTTTTGAGAAAATAGTGAGAATAGCTACTGCACAAATACTATTATTTTCTGTTCTTTGCTCCTACCAGGAATCTTAATTTTTCATGTAAAATATATTTGCATTTTTAAAGACAACAACTTTTTTTGTACAAAGAAACGTAACATGAATTCTATGATCATGGCTAATTCTATTTTATTTTATTTTTTCTGAGAGAACAAATGACATAGAAAACAGAATGAGACAAATGTGGAATTTCTGAAATTTCAATAAACATTATTATTTTCTTATTTTTTATTTATCTTAATCAGGTGTCTTTTTTCATCTATCCACTAATCCAACTTTCTTTACCTTTTGTTTTTACATAAATAAACATTAAACATACTTTCCTGCCATAAGCTTTCTTTTTTATTCTCTTTGCTCTCTATTCTTCTACAATAAATCTATTAATTTTTCATATTTTATTTTTGAGATGCTCTTTTGTTATCCGATTCCTAATTAATTCTCTCTCAAGCTTACAATACCAATGCTTATTTATTATGAATGTATTATACAGCTTGGCTTTATATGAAAGTAATGACAAAAAATCCTTAAGAAATTATGCATGCAAAATAAATATAGACGACTCTGAGAAAGAAAGAAAGAAAAAAAGAAAGAAAGAAAGAAAGAGTAAACTGAAAAATAGAGAAAAAAATCCATTAGAGAAGGTAAATCTTCCTAAACCTAGACATGAGGTTCTTAATATTATGTTGCTTTGAAACAGGAAGTAGGTTACTAAAGTTTGGAATGGCAAGAAAGGATTACACACATGTCCCTCCATTTTTTCCTTGGGAAGGGGGAGCAGGAGGGGTAAGACAGTAGTCACTCAGATACTTCAGTGATGGGTGTCAATATAAAAAACACAGAGAGTGAGACACTAGGAAGCAAGGAGTACACAGGGTCATCATCATATTAATATTATTTCTTTGCATTACTGTAGTGCCTAGGAGCCCTAGTTATGGTCCATGATGCTATTGCGGTAGGTGCTGCACAGATGCAGAATAAAAAAGACAGTCCCTGTTTCAAATTGCGTACAATCTAAATATAAGACCAGAGACAACTGGTGGATGCAGACCACATGCAGATGAGGGAGCACAAGGAAACAGTAAGCCAATATTGGTCAGCATGCTAGGCTGTGTTCCCAGCACACCGTCAGCCTGCTTGTTGTGAAGCTTTCTATAGGCCAGTGGTTCCCAAACTCATTCCACAGGTTCGGCCACTCGTGGCTCCCAGTGGCTGCGGTTCACTGCTCCAGGCCAATGGGAGCTGCTGGAAGCAGCGGCCAGTACGTCCCTTGGCCCGCACTGCTTCCAACAGCTCCCATTGGCCTGGAGCGGTGAACCTCAGGCAGTGGGAGCCACGATCGGCCGAACCTGCGGATGTGGCAGGTAAACAAACCAGCTCGGCCCTCCAGGGGCTTTCCATGCACAAGCGGCAGAACAAGTTTAGGAACCACTGCTGTAGGTATTTGTCACATTTCAGGGCAACTGCACCTGTATTCCACCTCTGTAGTCCTGCAACAGTACCCTCTCTAAGCTACTGGCTTCTCAGCCATCATGTCTCTTGGTTGGAGACATGCGTCTCTCTCCCTCCTGACTGGGGATTTTTTAGGCTGCACAGTTCCCTGCCATATTGGAATTTCCCAGCAAGCAATCCTGTCTATGCAGGCCTGCTTTGCTTTCTCCTCAGGGTACATCTACACAGCAAAGAAAACCCCACAGCTGGCCTGTGACAGCTCTAGGACCCTGAGGGGTTGGAGGGTCACAGAGCTCGGGCTCCAGCCTAGCCTAGAACTCTACACAGCAATGAAACCGCCCCGCAGCCGGACCCTGTGAGCCTGAGACGGCTGGCACAGGACAGCCATAGGGTTTTCTTTGCTGCGTAGACATATAGTCAGAGGCTACAAACAACATAATTGTTTCAGTTATAAGGTAATTTGAAGCTCAAAACACTTCTCAGCGTTGCCTCTTCCCCCCCGCCCCCGCCCCCGACATTGCATTGCACAATAATACATACATTTTGCATTTTCAGTACAGTGGACTCCAAAAATACTTTAAAATTTAAATAAAGTTTAACTTAATTCAGTAAGGTTTGCCCAGGCCCATATCTGCCACAAGAGTCACGGCACTCGAGAGTTTTAAGGAGGATGATGAGGTAGACAATTTTTCACGTCTACTGTCCACAGAAAATTTTTATTTTTTCCTTGAAAAACTGAAAGCCCCAAAATTGTAAATGATTTTGGATGACAATTGAAATATTTTGACTGAAAACCAAACAAATTGATTCAAAATGTTGGTACCATGCCTCATGGAGTTGTCATTCAGATATCTTATGCTCTCATTCTCCCTATTGACTCTGCCCACACTACATCTCCCATGATACACCACAGGCACTGACTCCTATAACAACCCCACTCTCCAAAGAAAATGGTGCATCCTGGGAGCTGTATTTTGGCTTGTAAATCTGGTCCATGGAGGAGAATGGGAGCATAAGGAACCCAGACTACAAATCACATGAGGCACATTGCTACCATCTTAATAAAAATATTTTGGTTTTTTACAGAAATGTTTGATAATTTGACAAAATGTCAAGCGATTACAAATTAATCATGATTAATCACACAATTAAAAATATGAATTGTGATTAATTACACTGTTAATAATGGACTACCATTTATTTAAATATTTTGGATGTTTTCTATGCTTTCAAATATATTGATTTCAATTACAGCACAGACCACAAAGTATACAGCTTACTTTATGTTTATTTTTATTACAAATATTTGTGCTATAAAAAACAAAAGAAATAGTATTTTTCAATTTACCTCATACAAATACTGTAATACACTCTCTTTATCATGAAAGTTGAACTTATAAATGCATTCAAAAATAAAACAATGTAAAACTTTAGAGCCTACAAGTCCACTCAGTCCTACTTCTTTTTCAGTCAGTCACTCAGACAAATAAGTTTGTTTACATTTGCAGAAGATAATGCTGCCCATTTCTTGTGTACAGTGTAACCTGAAAGTGAGAACATGGCACTGTTGTAGCTGGCGCCGCAACATATTTATGTGCCGGATGCATTAAAGATTCATATGTCCCTTCATGCTTCAACCATCATTCTAGAGGACATGTGTCCATGCTGACGGTTCTGCTAAAAAATGATCCAAACCAGTGCCGACCGATGCATGTTCACTTTTATCATCTGAGTCAGATACCACCAGCAGAAGGTTGATTTTCTTTTTTGGTGGTTCGGGTTCTGTAGTTTCCACATTGGAGTGTTGTTCTTTTAAGACACCTCATCTCTCTCAGATTTTGGAAGGCACTTCAGATTCTTAAACCTTGGGTCAAGTGTTATAGCTATTTTTAGAAACCTCACATTGGTACCTTCTTTGTGTTTTGTCAAATCTGTAGTGAAAGTGTTTTTAAAATGAACAACATGTGCTGGATCATTATCCAAGACTGCTATAACATGAAATATATGGCAGAATGCAGGTAAAACAGAGCATGGGACATATGATTCTCCCACAAAGGAGTTCAGACCCAAATTTTATTAACACATTTTTTTAACAAGAGTCATTGGCATGGAAGCATGTCCTTTGGAATGGTGAGCGAACCACGAAGGAGCATATGAATGTTTAGCAAATCTGGCATGTAAATACCTTGCAATGCCGGATACAAAAGTGCCATGCAAATGCCTGTTCTCACTTTCTGGTGACATTGTAAATAAGAAGATGGCAACATTATCTTCTGTAAATGTAAACAAACTTGTTTGTATTAGTGATTGGCTGAAAAAGAAGTAGGACTGAGTGATTTGTAGGCTGTGAAGTTTGACATTGTTTTGTTTTGGAGTGCATTATGTAATAAAAAAAAATCTACATTTGTAAGTTGCACTTTCACAATAAAGAGATTGCATTATGATATTGTATGAGGTGAAATTAAAAATACTATTTCTTTTATCATTTTTACAGTGCAAATATTTGTAATAAAATAATATTATAAAGTGAGAACTATAGACTTTCTAGTCTATGTTGTAATTGAAATCAGCATATTTGAAAATGTAGAAAAACATCCAAAAATATTTAATACATTTCAGTTGGTATTCTATTGTTTAACAGTGTGATTAAAACTGTGATCAATCACAATTAATTTTTTGAGTTAATTGTGTGAGTTAACTGTGATTAATCAACAGCCCTATTATATATATTCAAAATTTTCCATGGAAACAAATCCTATTCACCAACCAGTTGTATTTACACAATGATAACAGAGGTAAGTTTGTGTGATGAATGGTTCTAGTACCTACCAGGGATCTAGATAGACGCTCACTCACTTGCTCAAGGTGAATCTGATCACCATATCTGGGGTTCAGAGAGATTATTCTCCATGGTGTTCTAGCCACACTAATCCAAGATTGTCCAAAGTGATACTTGGAAGGGGCCTGATTTTCAAAAGGTGGGGATTTTACATTTATTGAAAATCAGGTGTCTCATGTTGGACATCCCAAAATTGAAGCACTCCAAACCACTAGACATTTCGAAAATCTTGGCCTTAGTGGGAAGTGTTCCCCTTCACCTGCCTCAAAGCTCCATCCATTTAATTCTCCAACAAGCCTCTTTCTACCTTTCTGCACACTGCCCCCATGAGTGGAATATCCTCCCAAATTTTGCCAGCCAACTACTGCCCTGTTGTCATTCAAATTCCTCCTCTAAACTCACTTTTTCCCAGATGCCCAGAAGGAGTAAGTTGGTGATTATGAATATATTTTTAAAACAGAGCCAAATTTCATTAAACCTACAAGATGTTCATCTGCGTAAGGTCACTCTCATCGAGTCATCATGCAACTGTTTCCCTTATCCTTCCTCAATCTTCCCTTATGGCTTTTAACTTTGACTCATCACAGCACAGAGAGTCTTCCAGATGAGGCATATTGGTAGTAGGCAGTGGGTGCCTTTGGACTTCATTTTTATTTAGAAATGGAATGGCTAGTGACTGCTGAATGTTAGCTTCAATGCTCGTCCCTTCCACCAAAAGAAGTTGGTCCAATAAAACATATTACTATCTTGTCTCTTTCATATCCTGTGTCCAAAATACAATGCATTTGAGTTATTCTAATAACAATTACAGATTGGGCCTCAAACTGGAAGAGAGGATGCTCTTGTTAAAGCGCCAGATTGGAATTCAGTACATCAGGGTTCAGTTCCTGATTTTATCCCAGTCTTTTTATGTGAACTTGAACAAGTCACTTCATCTTGTTGTGCCTTAGTTCTCCATTGGTATAATGGGGACAGTAACACTTCTCTACCTCATGGGCATATTGCGTGGATGGTTTCGTTGATGTTTCTGAGGTGCAAATATATGACAAAGATAGGGCTGTATACCGAGATAAATAGAGCCAATTACCAATACACTGAATTTTATTCCTGTGTTATTCCAAGTCATGTCAAGAATGTTTCATAAGTACACCTGGTTCAGTAAAAAGACTGATAGCAAACTCATAAAGAAGTTGAAGACTTCAAACCAGAGATATATTTTTCCTTCCCCTTCCCAACACCCCGTGATTTATAGAGAAATGTGCACGGAAGATACAGTGCTTAGCAACTCAGCTAAATCCTCTGTCTACTCTACTCTTCTCCTCTCCTTTCCAAATATGGATGTACCATAGAACAAATACCATGTGTTATATGAACAATGTGAAATAACCGAACCCATAACCCATATTGAAAAAAAATATCAGTACACAAAAATTCCTTTTCCTTTTTGCTGGCTTAAGTACTTTTACCTCTGTGAGAATCTCACTGGCTGGCATAACAAAAGTGTGTTGCATCTTACAAAATACAATAATTAAAAAGTTGTTTTTTTTAAATGAGCAAAACTGAGTAGTTTTGCTTTATAAGGGTTTATCCATTTTGTTCTGTATGAGCTCATATCCTACTAAGTGTCAATTTTACTTTCTTGTTCAAATGAACCCAAAAAGTTAACAAAACTCAGTTGAAACTGCTGAGTTTAACAAAATGTCAGACATAAACTTACTCCTGAGGGAATTCTGTGACACTGTGCATGCACAGAATTTATGTCCCCTGCAGATTTCTTTGCTTCCCTGCAGAAAAATGACAAGCACGTCTAAATTCCCCTGCACAAGAGGAATTTTCTACTGCTGATTTGCAGCTGGATTTACAGCCCCTTTGCACCAACTGAGCTGAAGAATAAAGCCCTCTATCTCCCTGTACTCAAGTTCCCCATGTAATAATAAAACTTCTATACCTCATATGGGTGTTGCAAAGATTAATTACTGTTTAACAGGTGCTCAGATACTATGGTGTTGACCATCATAGAAAAGCCTACATATAAATAAACTTTGGAGACCAAACATACCACTCATTTCAAAATGTGCACTCACTGAATATGTACAGTAAGAAATCATTAAAGTTATTTATCATACACTGTAAGCTCTAATAAAGCTGACCCTGTTTCAAGAGCTATATTTTGTAACTTCAGAAGATGTTAAATTTAAAGCATGTATAGGCTAAAATGTTATACAGTGTACACTCAGTTACTGTGAATATTGCTTACCTACTAAATAATTGTTATCAGGAATACACCAAGTTTCTCTTTTAGACAAGGTCAGTGATGAAAAATGAAGGGAAATGCTGTCAGCTGCTGAATCAATGTTTCAGTTTTGACTAGTCGTGTTGTAACATGTTGCTTTGCCACAAAACAAGACAACCACTTTGCCACATAGGAGAGCATGTAACAGTTGTTATCTTTCAACAAGTCTTCAATTCTGATCAAAAGATAAGAAGGTTACTTTCTGAAATCTGTTAATCCAAAATGCTTAGCTGTTAATAGAACCCAGAATCCTTTCTATATGTCTGCCATGTTTGCATTGATCAAAAGTAAAGGAACTGTATTGATCAAAAGTAAAGGAACATGTTATCTTGACACTTGCAGATAAACTTTGCTTTCTCTACTGATGAGAATTCAGGAATCGCACAACTCCCCATAACAACCCAATACGTACACTAAAGAATGCAAATCTTTAGAACAGTATAACATCCACAGGGAGTGAAGAGTTTGCATTCCCCTTCAGGTAGTGAAAGATATTTAAAATGCTGTAAATTATGTATGACCAGACAGTATGTAAGCAAAATATTCAATGTTTATATCTAATGCAAACAAATAGGAATGTGAATTTTACCTCAAGTAAATCTTCTTATCAGATGCAGAGCTTGCCAAGCCAATTTGCAGCAGCCTCATCGGTGAAGTGCAGAGCCCTCAAACCACCATCAATGGACAGTCATCAGTGATGTGTGACCTTTGTCTTTGGCCACAGCTGCATGGGGGAATCCTTTCTTTTGCTACAGGTGTGAATTCTGGTTGCACACAGATCCTGGTGCAACACTGTATGGAATATGTGGAACACTTTATGATATTGTTGATACCAATATTATAAAATTGCAAAGAATCTGGCCAGATATGCCATGTAAGGTATCTGTGAAAATGTTATGATTTGCCAAATATGATAATCTTGTTTGTATCACCTTTGTATTATGAGTTATAGGTATGTAGGGTATATTTGTATTTCAAAACTTGTGCTGTGTTTCTGGGTGATACCCCTAGACAGAATGGCATCAGCAGCACTAAGACTGCTTGATGGCCCATTGCGGTCATCAGCTGGACAATGAACCCATTGAAAGGAGGCAGGGGATACACCTTATGAGTCAGCCAGGCATTTAGAGGTTGGATATTAGGAAAAACTTTTTCACTAGGAGGGCGGTGAAGCACTGGAATGGGTTACCTAGGGAGGTGGTGGAATCTCCTTCCTTAGAGGCTTTTAAGGTCAGGCTTGAAAAAGCCCTGGCTGGGATGATTTAATTGGGAACTGGTGCTGCTTTGAGCAGGGGGTTGGAGTAGATGACCTCCTGAGGTCCCTTCCAACCCTGATATTCTATGATTCTATGCCGGTGGACAGAGGCTTTTCCATGCCATGTGCTGTGGAGCATGTGTTTGGGACAAAGGAAATACCAGCCACATGGCAAAAGAATATAAAAGGCAGCTGCATCTTCCCCATTTTGTCTTCATTCCTGCTTCTTACTTCTGGAGTAATCTTTCTACAAACTGAAGCTCTGAACAAAGGATTGAATGACCCATCCAAGCTGTGGATGTGTTCCAGAGGGACTTTCAATCCAGCAAACTCACCAACACTGGGGAGAACCTGATATATGGACTCTGAATTCTCTGTATATATTTGAGTACTTTATCATTTAACAACTCTCTTCTTGTTCTTTCTTTTTTTCTTTATAATAATTCTTTATTTTTTTCTTTAGTTTCAGATACTAAAGGATTGGCTGGCAGCATATTTTGGGTAAGATCCAAACTAATATTGACCTGGCAATGTGGCTGGCACTTTGGGCTCAGAAGAACATTTTGTACAGTGAGCAGAGTTTTAAATAACTTCTCACTGAACTGGACCTGTGTGCTGATTGGGAGCCAGAGAACAGGAATGCAATAAAGGGGCTGTGTGATTTCTTTCTTAGCTTCTTGTTAACCAGTATGGGAGATCAGGAGCACAGTTTGTGACTGGTTGGTGAGTCTAAATTCAGTGTTAACCACCAATTTTGGGAGAATCTGCTCTCCTTTTTGCAGCCTGCTCTGACCTTGGCTGCCCAAGGCACACCGGGTCACACCTGGCCCATTCAAAATTTGTTCAGGAGGGCCCATGAGTAGTGTGGCAAATCAAACGTGCGTGCACACATGGAGTGGTTAGTTATAAAAGACGGGTTTCTGATATCAGCTGCCGACCATTTTTATGCTACATCGATATTGCAATGAAAGTGGGCCCACAATAAGTGCCTCAATGACAAGAGCACTTTTGGGTTATCAAAGATGTCTGTGTATTCTGTTAGGCTCAGGTTTGGCCTGATTTTCTCAACCATTCTGGCTGTAGCATCCTCACAATGGAGTGATATGGCTAACGTGGGAGCCACAGTACTGGGGCGGGTCAAATCATCCACGTTACAATATGCATATTTGAGTGTAGTTGTATGTCAGCCAACTTGACATGAGGTGAATGGAGCTAGACCACAACACTATATTCTGCTGCAGAGTAACTGAGAACTAAACTAGATGATCAGAGAGTTTGAGCATTTGCTCCCCATGAAGTTCCTACCAATTTTCTTAGAAGGATTTGGGGGGCAGGATAGCTCAGTGGTTTGAGCATTGGCCTGCTAAACCCAGGGTTGTACGTTCAATCCTTGAAGGGGCCATTTGGGGATTGGTCCTGCTTTGAGCAGGGGGTTGGACTAGATGATCTCCTGAGGTACCTTCCAACCTAATAATCTATGATTCTAAGGATATTATGCATCCTCACTTTAGCCACAGTTTTCCTCAGGTGGTTAAGATATGTGAGAGATCTACTGAGGTTTATTCCAAGGTAGACACGGTGGGAGTCATGTTTCAAGTGAGGTCCATTGAGAAAGATACTGAGTTCTTGATCTGCTGTGGCACTGTAAATATGGAACAAACTCAAAACAGTCTTGGGAAATAATACCAACTATATCAGAAACCAAATATTTACATCAGATAAATAATAAGTATTGATGGAATAAATTTACTAGTCACAAGCAGAGCTCATATTTACCTACTAATTTCTGGGGTGTTGGGGGAGGGGGGACAAAGTAGGTTGAAATAATAATTGAAGTGCGGCTACAATCATGTCAACAGAAAAGAGGATTTCTCCTCAGTCATTTCAAAAAGCTGTAGGTGGTCTGTGTCTAATGCAGTCTGAATTTGTTCATTGTTATGTAAGCAAAAAATATATTCAGTAATCACCATGATAACACAACTGTAGTGATTTTTTCTCTATGTTCACACACTGTAATTGCCATTCTACACATACATGATTTTAGTCATGTGAAGCTGTAACAAATTATCAGTATAGATACATCTCCTCACATGCAAATAGAAAATGTCTTCCTGTGAAAGCAGTAACCTCAGGCATTCCAGATGTGTGAGAAACCAATTTCACCAGAATCCCTTTGCATTGCTTGGTCACAGTGAAAAGCAGCCCCTGACATTCTCAAAATCTCAATATGTACCCTAGGATTTGTCTGTTTTGTGCAGTTTGTCCAGGGACATGCCTGGTAAGTTATTTGAGCAAAATCTTTGAAGCTGGATCAAGGACTAGAATGTACAGATCTTGGGTTAATAGCAGATACATACAGCCAGCTATAGTATTAACCTTTCGGGAGGAAATTAAGCTGGAATCACCAGCTACAGCAATAGGTAGGGTTATCAGCATATTGATGGGGAAAGACACTAAACTCTAGCCACAGATAAAAGTTTCTTCCCATTTCTTTTGATATGTCTGGAATATACAAAGCTCTCACCATACATAATTTTTTCCAGACTTTTGAGCTTGTTTCTTTGCAGGATTACTACAAACAGTGTTTCCTCTCCATGATCCCCTATACTCTCTTGTACTATCCATCACCCCAGCCTCTCCTTCACCACAGCACTCAGTCTTTTCATAATTACCACTGACTTTACTGCACCAGCCTTTTCTCTCTTTCTCTTTGGCTCCTGTCCCCTCCTCACATTCATTATTTCTGCTTTCAGCTCTGGTCTGTATTTGACTCCTTCATCCCCCCTTCATCCATCCTGTTAAACCCTCACATTTAAAATTGCCCTACATTCATTGCCTCATCTCTTGCTAAGTGCTTTTGTGGAAGGTTTGGTGGCTTCCAGTAATATATGTCGCAAAGGCTACAAGGCCCTATAAAGTCTTGCACCATGCGTATCTCTGCTCTCACATCCCCTCCAGTCTCTTGTCCCTACACACTTCAAAATGCTGTCACTTTATTCCATGCTTCATCATATTCTCCCACTCTCATCTTTGTGCCTGAAACAATCCCGCTGATCTTGTATGCAGGTACCCAGTCTCTTCCTTTGAATCCCTCACTGAAACCTACTTCTTCAAACAGCATTCCTACCCTTTACTTATAATCAGTGATCTCTACTCCCTACTTATCAAAGCTGATGTGTTGTCTCTTGTCTTGTTTTCATCTTGTCTTAGTTAGATTGTAAGATCTTTGACAAAGGGAATGTGTTTTACCATGTCTTTGTAAAGTGCTTCATAAACTTACAGTGACAATGATAATTATTTATTGTATGTTTTCACTCTGCTTATTTATTCTATCATGTACACACTTCCCTGGGTTGGTGGAGTCAGGTGTAAGTGGGCACTTGACTATCTTGATTATCACAATGGCTAATTCCATTATCAGAAATAATGTAACTGTTTCCTGTGTGACTTCACCCAAATTTCTCCTGACCTAGATATGTCTGTCTGTCAAATGCTGTGATTCCGCTGATGAGGAATATGCTAGTTTTGCTGCTGTTCTGATGACGGAAGAATGGTAGACAACAGTAGAGAGATTTATTTGCTGCTACTGCCTCCGGATGATTGTTAAATATGTCTTCTCTCCATTGTACTTGAAAAACAACCTTTGTTAGGCGTTGTGAAGGCGAGACTGGCTCTAACCTTTCATCTTCAGTTCAGTGGCAAGGGATCTGCACTGAAGCAGCAAGAACTTGTTTTTTCAGCCTTGCTTCTCTTTATGAAAATGTAGCAGCTGATCCTTCTACAGGACTGGAAAGTGGATGAGGAACCTTGCTGTACACCTTTAATAGATGTAAAATGCTATTTGGTATTAGGCTGTTTATCAGAAATTCAGAGGCCCTATCAAGACATTTCTGTACCTCTCCTGACTGCATTTATTTCAGGCACTCAGTGAAGTTAGACTTAGCCTCTCCTCTTTGGCGCTGTAGTGTAATAAATCATAGTAATGCATTATACTGTACTTCCTAGTTGTCAGTGACTGAATGTTTAAACTGCCGTAACCAGCAACTGATATTTTTCGTTGTGGAAAACAATGTAATTTTTCTTCACAATGTAGTGTTGATAGCAATTCTAGTGAAGCTTTGAAGACCATATACACAGCACACTGGTAATACATATTACAGACAGTGCCAAACTTTTGAAAATATTAGTTCCAATATTTACAGTGGAAACAGCTTTCTCCCCTACAGTGTGATGTATTTCAGCTTTTGTCCACCAATACTAAGTGGAGTTGAATTTCTGCAAATAATCAGTAAACTTGTGTTTACCTTTTTGCTATTCAGAAATGCAGCAGGGCAGTAAGATGCTGGCGGTTGGCCAGAGGTTCATTTCTGCTGATTAACTGAGGCAGGGGTGGCTTTTTGAAGGTTTAGCTCCCAAGAAAGGAAGTTAGAACTTGAGACAGGTGGGTATCAAGATGGAAAATTTAGAGAAGCTAAGCCTTGGACTAAAGTTTAGGGTACAGTCTCTGGCCTGAGTCTCCACTTACTTATGCTCATGTAAAGATGGAGTTTTTACACTGAGATTCAGGGCTTTGCACCAGAGCAAAACTGGAGTGAGAGGAGAATCAATCCCTTTCCTGTTTAGTTCTTACTTTTGGTAAAAAGTCCCCAAGAAGAGATAACTTTCCCTCTAGGCTTGGTGTAGCTTTTGGTTGAGATAGGCTGGGGATTCGACTAGCTAAGAGGAAAGCATTCTGAGTCAGGTGTAAAACATCAGCGTGCGCTGGAAACACTTTCCCTACAAAATAATAACCACGTCATCATAATGCTTCATTACATTAGTATCTGGGGCTTGATCGTGCCTGCTTCCAAGTCAATGATAAAACTCTCACTGTTCAATGGGAGACTGAGTTCATTGTAAAGGTCTTTGATTTTTTTTCTGCAGTTAGATATATTTTTTTCAGTAGATGACAGCAAAAAGGTATGGTTACAGACCGACACCCTGAAACACCTAAAGGTATGTGTAACTTTACTCTTTAGTTTTTCCATTACAGTCCATGAGACTATTTATGTGAGTAAATTTATGCACAGGTTTAGTGGTTGGAGGATTTGCACCTTGATTTTCTTCACAAAAATGAGATATTGACTTCAGTGAGACTCCTCCCATTTGTAAAGTTATGCATGTGACTATGTATTTGCAAGGTTGGGGTGTTAGCCTTCATTTTCACTTTATCTTAGTTTTGTGGATTTAGCATTATTAAACCATATTGTTTGTGGTTTCTGGCCCTGATTCAGGAAAGCATTTAAGCGTGTGCTGAACTTTAAGTGCCATTGAAATCAATATGATATAAGCACATGTTTGAAGGTAAGGATGCATCCAAGTGCTTCCTGAATCAGGGTAGATTTAATATGGGCTTAAGTGACTTCTTGAATCAGAGCTTCTGTAAGTCCCATAAGACACTGTTAAAATACTTGCCTCTGCAACTAGCTAAGATTATTGAAGAATTTGCAGTATATTGTGTCCCTAATCTAGGAGATGCTGTGTATGCTACACTAAAATTAGTGACTTACAAAGGAATTTGTAAAATTGTAATGGTGACCACTGTACCTTTTCAGCTGCATTTCATCCCAGCAAAAAAAAAAAAAAAAAGTGTCTGGAGTATTACATTGCAAACCCATTAGTAGTGATTTGCAATAGTCCAATTTAGAGGTCACTTAAGCATGAAAACAGTGTACATGAAATTGTATAATGAAACAATATCAGTAATAGCATATTTTAAATGTTTCATTAAGTCTGAATTGTTATATTGTGGTACTGCTGTGTAATAGCCTCCGCTTTCTGTAACAAGCATTTTTTATATTAGTGACACTATAGATTTACACTGAGACCAGAGGAATATAAAAATCCAAATATTTCTTTAATTGTATGTTTTGGAACATTTGTATCGTGGATGACTTGTTTTATATTTCTTTTATGTATTCACGAATTTTAGATTAGGGCCAATTAATATAAATTCAACATCTCTTTTATAGAGGCAGCGTGAGTTTGAACGTTTCATATCTTCACATATGAAATTAAAACAATTAAATACTTTTTGCATTGCATTCAGAAAACTATTATCACAGCAGCATAGATTTTCCGCATCCTGCTTTGATGGCATAAAAGAATGTCATTAAAAAAAGTGCCCTAAGAACTTATTTATTATTTTTACTTTTGCCAAGAATGACTGTCTCATTGTACTGGGGCACTGCTACTGCTGATGAAATAGCAGTGGGCCAGACCATCACGCTCCTGGAAAAACTCATAGGTTAAGAGGGGACATAAATATACCCTTAGTTTTCCCTAAAACTTCCCTTTGGGTGGAAGGACTAAGGGAGCTATAGATTTTGGGGGTTTCTGCCAAGCTGATGGATCTTGGGAAGCAGCAGGAAAGGGAATCAGTTATGGTTCAGTGGTGAGCTATATCTCTCTCTCTCTCCCCTCCCTCCCCCCCTCCATTGGCACCTCTTTCATAGTGACAGTCTCTCACCTGCATTCCATTGTTGACAGTAACATCAGATTACAGCATCCCCTGTTTACCAACCAGGTTACCTTTAGCAGATCCAACTGGGTTTGGCCCATTGCTATAGATTTCTCCCGGGTGCTGTGACCAGCTGGAAAACACATTGAGGGAGAACAGCTTGTTCAAAAGCAGAGTATGATTTCTCCATCCTTAGGAACATCACAAGCAGGGAGATATTGATTAAAAATGACAAAAGTCTAAATGCCAGTTGTGTTACCTAAACTTCGTATTTGCCTCATGCAAGTAGCTTGGCTCAACTGAGCCTTGGTATTCCTTTTCCCATTTTTCTGGGGTCCAAATTATCGCCTGCGTCTCTGCTGACTCACTCTCTCCCCATTGGAGGAGGCCATCTTTTTATCTATTTAAAAGATCATTTGTCTGTCCTGGGCCCTTGAATATGGTCATTCCAATGTATGCGTCTCAGCCTGTATGGTTGGAGGTAAACTTCCAGCAGTGGATTCATTGAAATGTCTCGTAAGGACTAACAACTGAAGTAGAGTCATTGTCTGCCTTCCTGGAGAGGAGTAACTCCCCCCAGAAGTATGTTTTCAGATGAAAAATTGAGAATGTCTGAGGAAAGGTGAAAAAAATAGTGTGTTTCTCCCCTCAAAACAATGTTGATGGGAAAATTTCAACTAGTCCTTTTATTTCCATCAGAAACCTTTTCTAGTAAGTTTATAACCTCAGCAATAAACTAAGTTATGAACAATTTGTTAGCTGGAAGGTAAATTTCTTCTCTTTGTTAAAAATGTGTCAGTCAGTGGTCATTTTTTGAACTGGCGAAAAACTCTTTTTAAAGGTTTCTAGGTGTTTTTTATTAATTATTAATTATTATTATTATTGTTGTTGTTATTTTATTAAACCTGTGCTAATTGGGAAAAAAAGACAGTTTCTAGCAGGATCATCCTTAATGTCATTCTAATCAAGTTGCCAACAAGACTGACAACGTGGGAAGAAAATGTAATCTTTCTTTGCATCAGAACTTGGCAGTATTGACAGGAACTAAGAATTACACCCTTTAATAAATTCATGAATTTCCACAAAACTGTTAGGTTTGGCAAACCAATAGCAAAGATGTGAAAATTGGATTTTTTTTCAAGAGTTCTGCTAAACAAAGTTGCTGCAATTTATAGACTTTCAGAAATTCAGGTGCACTTCCTAAACATTTAAGTATAAATTCTGTCCCTGCATCTTCTGCCCAGATGTCTGTCGCAAAAGGGAAGGTATCTGTGCCATTGAGGAATGTACCTTCAGGACTGTGAGAAATTGGAGGTGGGATACAAATTACAAACATTTTTGCATCTAGCAATACACAGTAATGTTGTGCCTAAAACTATAACATGACTTCTGGAAAAAAAACTATTTAATATTAAAATCCACCAACTGGTACCGAGTATTGCTCCATGAATATACAAAATACAGCATAATTTCAGTTATCCAGATTCCTTTTATCCAAATATTCTAGTTATTTGAATCCACAGTGGCTCCCCCATGAAACCTCATGTTGGTTAATCACCTGCTAATATTTTCTAAATTAGACTTTTAGTGCTAGTTAGCGCTAATCAATGGCTTTGTATTTCTCTATTGGTTCTGAGCAGTTACCTGCAGTTACTGAGATCTAATCCCTTAAGTAAACATCAGCATCACTACCTTCATTCCCAGGATTTCTATGTCCGTGAAACTGAAGCTCAAAACAGCATTTCTGCTTATGCAAATACCCAGTTAACTAAAAGTTTTAGATGTCCCTCGGTCAGGGGAGGGATTGGTGTCCATGCCCAGCAGTGCCACTTAGTGGTGATACTCTGGGCTGTGTCACCCAGCAGCGAGAGTCTACAGCCGCATCACCCAGCAGCAGGAGTTGACAGTTACATTGCCCAGCAGTGAGAGTCAATGGCTGCAGGGTAGAGGAAACCTGGCCCCTCTCTGCTTAGCCTGGTTCCAACCCAGGACCCAATGAAACAATCATTCACAATATATAGACTAGGGGAATGGTGCCCCTACACCTGCTCTCTGGAGCACTTCCTGCCCCAGCTTTGGTTCCTCCGCTGGTGCCATTGGTTCACCGGCGAGTTCCCCTGGGAGTCTTCTCTGGTCATATAAAAAATAAATAAATGCCTATCCATTGCTAATTTATGTACAAGGCATTGCACAGGCTGTCTGCACTGGCATGAATTTCACTTCAATAGATCATATTATTTTGTTTAAAACTATACATTAAATTTTACTACTAAAAGGAATAAACAGTATAAAAATCACATCCAACTACAGGACATAGATTTTTTTTATTATTATTATTGAAATGATGAAGAATTTATTTCTGATTGAGGCCAGTTCTATCCAGAAGTCTTCTTAAACAAATTCATTACAACAAACTGACCAACAGATTGGCATAAGTCAATATATATAAAACACTGCAGGAGACAGTTACTTTTTTGGTTCTTGCTTTTTGTTATACTTGGGTTGATTTTTCCCCCTAAGATATGCATGTACATATTATTATTAATAATTATTATCATATGTATTAAAATAGCACCTAGAGAGGCTTTTGCTATAACAGAGCTCCATTATATAAATATATAGTAAATGACAGTATCTACCCTAAAGAGCTTACATTGTAAAAAGACAAGACCTAAGAGCTCAGTGAGACAAATAGGTATGAAAGAGGGAAGAAGGATGTTTTGGAATAGACCATACCGCCATAGTGTAGAAACTTTCTACATCAACAGAAGGGTTTTTGTCTGTCAGTGTAGGTAATCCACCTCTCCGAGAGGTGCATCTCAAGTGAAGGTTAGGTCAACTTAACTATGTGGCACAGGGGGGAAATTTTTTTCATAGACCTAAACAATGTAACTAGATCTAATTTTAAAGAGTAGAATAGGTAGCTTTGCACACAATTCATAGATGTAATAAGCCAGTTGTTCTCTTTGATGTACCAAGACCATTCCTGGACTTCATTTCCATCTATATGGGATCTAGAAGGAACTCCTCCAGTCTCAACTGCCATTTAACCAGGATGGTGAAGCGTCTTTAGCATGTATTTGTAATTCCCCTGAAGATTGTGGCCCCCAGGTTTAGAACCTCTCTATCGAAAGCCAATCAATAGCAGCAGTCACAGCTCATCAAATACATACGACAAGAAATTAAACTTTTAAATACTCGTATTGTTATAGCAAAGAAAACCATCTCAGTTCTTTCAGTATACATTTTATCATACAGTTGCAGAAAACTAGTTTCATTTTGTCTCTGCTTTAGCATTCATTTGAAATGTTAACATTGTGGAGTGGGTAGATCAATTAGGCCTCTCTACCAATCAGTGATTTTAATTTCTTTAGCCGTCTTCTAGTTTTGCAGAATTAACTTTTACAATTAGGCTATTTAAACACAGAATTATAATCAGCATTCTATCTTGTATATTCCATGTGGGGTTTGGTTGCAGAAAGCTGAAGGATATGACAGAGAACAATTTTTTTTTTGATTTGTTCACTCTGTTGGGCATTTCTTTTCTTTGATAAAAAAAAGAGTATCTCTGACAAGCAAAGGGAAATGAAATACAGAAAATGAATAACATCTCTTCTTTTATCCATACCTAATTATGCATTTTCTTCATTATATCAAATGTCCCAAAGAACAGTGGAAGTGATTGGTGATAGGTCATACCACATTGGCAAGGCTATGGAGCTATTGCATCAAAGAAGTCCAAGTCACCCTTCAGGTTATGCCTCTTAATAGTGTATGGAATCTGTCTAATGGACCTTTTATGATACAATAATTCCTCTCCATTTGGGCTGCATCTGCTGGACTTATCAAATCATTTTTGTGGGCTTAGTACTTTATGGTTTTTAGTTCTCCAGGGTAAAAATGTGGAGCACAACAGCTGAATGAAGGTAAAATTACCTTGGGGATCTACTCAAAGAATAGGACTTTTTTCTCCCTTCAGAGAGTGAAAGGAAATAGCTACAGTGACTAGCTGGAGGAGGCTAGAAATATTTGTAAACTATTATAGTAAATTTTAACTCTGTGGCAGCAGGAATCGTGTTCCAACAGTAGCTGTAGCTAATACTACCAATACAGCACTGGAAGATTGTGTTTTCAAATGATGACATCCAGAACCAAAGGGTTGCCAGGATACACAACCCTCTTATTCGCCTTCATTTGTATTGGAAAAGAGTAGCATCAAATATAATCATTACGGGCTGTAGTAAAGTAGAGCCTATAGACCCCAAATGAGAGCAGAGCTCCATTGTCCGAGGTACTATACATACCAAAATATGAGACAGTCCCTGCTGCAAAGAGCTTAGGCCCAGACTTTTAAAGATATTTAGGTGATGCTACGCTGAGCATCACAACACAACTGATTTAGGAGCCTAAGTTTCATTTTCAAAAGTGATTTAGGCACTTAGAATTTAGATTACTAAGTGCCTAAATCACTTTTGAAAATGAGATTTAGGCTTCTAAGTAAATTAGATGTTGTGACAATGAGCACAGCTACACCTAAATAACTTTAAAAATCCAGGCTTTATACTCTTAAAAACTGGAGAGGTGGAAGAAAGGCAATATTATCATTATTATCCCTATTTTACAGATAAAGATTCGAGGTACAGAGAGATTCAGAGCATTTTTCAAGAAAGCTGAACACCCAACCACTCCCCTTTAGGTACCTAAATAAGGTGACTTACCCTAAGTCACACAAGAAGTCTGGCATAGCATTGAAGCCTGAGCTCTATTTCAGTGACTTAACCACAAGGTAATCTTTGCTTGCTAACTTATATTTATAACACATATATTTCTCTCTATCAGAGTATATTGAAAAAACAACGAGGAGTCCTTTTGGCACCTTAGAGACTAACAAATTTATTTGGGCATAAGCTTTCGTGGGGTAGAACCCACTTCATCAGATGTATGGAGTGGAAAATACAGGAGCAGGTATAAATACATGAAAAGATGTGATTTGCCTTACCAAGTGTGAGGTCAGTCTAACGAGACAATTCAAATGATGGCAGGATACTAAGGGAGGAAAAATAACTTTTGAAGTGGTAATGAGAGTGGCCCATTTCAGACAGTTGACAAGAAGGTGTGAGTAGCAGTAGGGGGAAATTAGTATATGGGAAATTAGGTTAGGTTTTGTAATGACCTAATCACTCCCAGTCTTTATTCAGGCCTAATCTGATGGTGTCCAGTTTGCAAATTAATTCCAGTTCTGCAGTTTTGTGTTGGAGTCTGCTTTTGAAGGTTTTTTTGTTGAAGAATTGCCACTTTCAAGTCTGTTATTGAGTGACCAGGGGGACTGAAGTGTTCTCCTACTGGTTTTTGAATGTTATGATTCCTGATATCAGATTTGTGTCCATTTATCCATGTCAGGGTTCCCTCCCTGCTTTGAACTCTGGGGTACAGATGTGGGGACCCACATGAATGACCCCCTAAGCTTATTTCTACCAGCTTAGGTTAAAACTTCCCCAAGGCACAAATCCTTTCCTTGTCATTGGATGGTATTGCTGCCACCACCAAGTGATTTAGATACAAAATCCAGGAAAAAGGGCCACTTGGAATCTCTGATTCCCCAAAATATTCCCACAAGCCCCATCACCCCCTTTCCTGGGGAGGCTTGAGAATAATTTCCTCACCAATTGGTACAATGTGAGCCCAGACCAAACCCCTGGGGTTTTAGGACACTGAAAATCAATCGGGTTCTTAAAAGAAGATTTTTTTTTAAGTAAAAGAATCACACCTGCAAAATCAGGATGGAAGGTAATTTTACAGGGTAAATTAAAAAAAAATTAAAACACAGAGGATTCCCCTCTAGGCTCAACTTCCAAGTTACAAAAAACAGGAATAAAGCTCCCTGTTAGCATAGGGAAAATTCACAAGCTAAAACAAAAGATAATCTAACACATTTCCTTGCCTTTACTTGCAATTTTTGTAATCTTAGATGCTCATTTAAGGTAGGTTTTTAGGAGATGTCTTTTCCTGCCTGGTCCCTCTCTCATCCAGAGAGAGAAAACAACAAAGAGCACAAACAAAACCTCCCTTCTCCTCACCCCCAGATTTGAGGTTCATCTCTTCCATGCCACCATCACTTTTTCCTTCATAGTAGACACTTTCAGGCCACTCAGCAACATCTCCTCCCTAGGCTGTAAGATGACAAACCTTTAATTATCTGGAATAAAAGGGCTTTAGAGAATTAACATGGTACACTTTAGGCTTTAGGTTTGAGGTAGGGGATGCTATTAGATAGTTAACAGCTCCCAGGTGCTCGTGGACCGTAACTGGCCCATCCCATGACGCTTCCATCTTATGGGCCTGGAGCGTCTTCAAGACCATAACCTGGTCCCCTACTTTGAAGGAACACTCTCTGCCATGTTTATCATATCAGGCCTTTTGTTCTTCCTGAGCATCTTTTAGGTTTTCTCTAGCAAGGGCTAAAGAGTTTCAGAGGGTGTTTTGTAGGTTGTTTACAAAGGCCAGAATGTTAGTTCCTGGAGAAGGCGTAAACCCCTCCTATTGCTGCTTCACTAACTGTAATGACCCCTTAACCTCACGGCCATACACAAGTTCAAATGGTGAAAACCCCAAACTGGGATGTGGTACAGTCCTATAGGAAAAGAACAACAGCTGCAACACTAGGTCCCAATCACTGGAGTGCTCATTTACGAATTTATGTACCATGGCCCCCAAACTTCCATTAAACTTCTCCACCAGGCCATTTGTTTGATGGTGGTAAGGGGTGGCAGCCAAGTGGTTCACCCCATGAGCTTCCCAAAGGCTTTTCATGGCCCCTGCCAGGAAATTAGTTCCTGAATCCATAAGGATGTCGGAGGGCCAACCTACCCTGGCAAAAATGTCTGTTAATGCCTGGCGCACATTTTAAGGTGCCACAAGGACTTTTTGTTGTTTTTGCTGATACGGACTAACACGGCTAACACTCTGATACCTGTCACCATGCAACAGTATATTGAAACTTTTTTCTTCTCCTCCTCCTTCTGACCTTTCCATCTCCTTGCTTCCTTCCCTTGTCCTGCACTCATCCAGCTTTGAAAACATTTTTTATTTATATTTTTAATCCTATTCCATGCTCAAATGATACCTTTCTGTAGCCACTTCTGGATGCATCACTGTATTGTGGGTGCTTTTCCTAATCAGCTCTCAATCAGGGCTAGTCAAACTTGACTGAGGTTTTACACTGTTTCTCAAGACCCTTCGTCCCCTGGTCTATGCCTTCTCTAATTTATCATCAATCACTGACCTCAGAAAAATTTAACCAAACTAAACAACAATGAGAATAAGCCTACCGATTATGTATGTCCTCTCACTACTGACGGGTTGGTAACCATCAAACTGGGGTGGTCTCATTGATGCTCCAGATACACATATGGTAGGAGTCATTTTCACTGCAAGCTTATCTTTACAATGTCAGACTCTGAGCTTTAATATCCTCATTAATCATCTATGTCACTCACTTTCCACCGCTTCCTGTATCTGTTTCAGTGCAATTTCTGCAAGCAACTGCTGCTGGCCTTTGCCAGTGCCTCAGTGTTTTGACAAGGGAACAGTAGTTCCAATATCTAGTGGTAACTGAACCTCAAAAAAAGGGCTAGTCACTAATCAGGATCAATAAACACTACAATGTTTGGATGCTTATGAAAGACAACACTGTGACAGGTTCCTTGTGCCATCTACAGCCCCATCTCTGTGCATCCAGCCTATGACTTGTGCACACAGTCTTACCCTAATGCTTAGAATATAGCCCACTGAGTTGCTTCCCTTTCCCTTTGTGTTAGTCCACTGCACTACATCATCTCCATTTGAGTGGACTTATGTACAGTATAGCCCTGACATGCCAAAGATTAATGTTTTTACCTTGCCACCTTTAATTTTCATTCTCAGTATTCAACCTAATAAAACTGCATTTACTGCCTACCAGATTTTCCCTTCCCATTATATCATCAATCATATCAAATGCATTACTTAATCCTAAATCTAGCATTGCTCACTTTCTTCATAGTTGACCCATATACAGTACTAATAGCATTGTGTTGGAGCAGAAATCGGATCAGCAACCTTATCATTTCCACCATACTCTGATCAGCATCTGGCTTTGAAAAAATCTCTTAGTGCCACTACTTTTGTCTTTTTAATTTATTTTTATTAGACTCATTTCCCAGCCCAGTTGTCCATTTCCCATTCCAGCTGTAGATTAATTAGCGTGCATTTATTTAAGTACATGTGGGTGATGTTCTACGTTCATTTGTAATTTTTAATAAGCTATTTTAAAGCCTGCTGAATGAAAGCAGCAACAGTAGCTTGTAGTATGAGAAAAAGTAATAAGTTCAAAGTTAAAACAAAACAAAGAAAACAACTCTTGAATACAGTATTTTGCAGAGTATTGGAACTATTTAGAGCACCTCACTGGAAGTGAAATGAAATGAGAGTGAAACAGTGTAGTTTTTATGTAGGCTGGAATTTTCAAGGAAGCCTAAGGGATTTACATGTCCAGGATGGGATTTCAAAAGTGTATAATATCCATATCCCTAAAGGTGTTTAGGCACCTTTCAATGGGAGTTAGGAACCTAAACACCTTTGAGGATCTCAGCCTAACTGACTTAGGCACACAGCTCCTATTTGAAGTCAATGGATCTTGTACACCTAATTCACTTAAGTGGTTTGAAAGTCCCTCCCCCACCCCAAGTCCCAAGTAAAGTTAATGGGATTTGAACACCTAACTCCCTTAGGCCCTCTGTAAAATCCCAGCCTAAACAGTGTGTAACTTTATGTCTGATGAAACTGTAAATAAAAATAATTTAAAAGCCTCTTGATTGTCTTATATAGAGAGAGATCCTTGTGGTCTGTCTACTGCAATAATACCCCCTATCTTGAGGATGCACTGTCTCTCACTTTGTTCTGTTTTCTCTCTGTTCCTCAGGCTTCCCGCTTCCTCTGTGAGCCCCATCTCTCTGCTTAAAGGAGCTTTTATCTCCATTTTAATTTCCTCCTCTTCCATCTGCACCCTCCCTGCTTTCATTATTTTTTTCCTTGTACCATCATGCCTTTCCACCTACTCAGGCTCAGACTAAGGCATAAGCACTACAGGCCCTTGCCTATGGCCTCAACTACTGGAGTCCTGTGATCACACTGAAATCTCAATTTTCATTTGAAAAATAAATAAGAGGGAAGTTTCTAGCCTTCATGGTCAGGAAGCAAAAACTGAAAACATGAGCTGAGTGTAAGCGTTGCAGTGATGTCTGCCTGAGTATGCAGACAGCCTGAAACAATGCTCAGAGAAGGATAACGGTCTCATGCATCTCTATGGGACATTGACTCCAAGACCACTCTGCTCTGGGGGATCAGCTTGCCAACACACATAAACACACCCCAGCTGCTAGGGTAAGTACTGGAGACCCACTACTGCCAGCACACCTCTCTGGTGAAAAGAAAATATCCTATTGCTGCTTAGATGCAATGAAGCCCTGCTGCCACTTTTAGGGAGAAAGAAGGGAGTCCTCTCATGCTGGGAGGGGTGGAGCGGGGGACCCCATCACTCCCTATGTGAATGAGGTCACAGCATGGGGGTGGAGCTATTGATGATGCAGGACTTCCAGGTACCTTGAGTCCTGTATGGCCTTAATCCAGCCCTGCAGTTACCAATTCATCCTTCTGAGCAGAGAGACTTAGCTGCTAGTGGTACAAGGGCCTGACTGACTATACTAACATCGCTGTAAAGCCTACCCAACTCTGCTGCCTGTAGCTTAGCTACCCTGGCTTTGCACTAGGTCACTGAGAGCAGAATCTATCTCTATGACTAACCCAGGGGGCTGCCTCGTTCCTACTCAGACTCATTCCTTCTCCCCGACTCAAATTTTAAAGGGCAGCTACTTAATGGATCATAAACCTCTGTGTTTGGTTCTGTTCCAAGATTTTCAAACCGACAGCCTTTGAGTGCATTTGAAGTTTCTGCTGAATCTGATAAATGCTCAAAACTTTGGGCAGCAACTATCTCTCTATACATCTATTGAGATAGCAGTATTAATGGCAATGCAATACCAAGGTGTCAAACATTTCTAGGCAGTAAATGCTTCATTTCAGCCAGAAATGAATGTTGTCAAAGGTGATTAACTGTCTCATTGTAATAGTGCAGGCAGCTCTCCCTGTGTTCCTTGAGCTAACTGCATTCTTTAAGTACTATGTATTGTAAAATAGACCTAGGAAAACGCAGGGACCAGCTAAAGGAGAGAAGCAGGCCACTGACTGGTTCAATGTACAGTTCAGGGCCTCCATGTTGTGTTTCAAGTACACACTCAGTTCCACCATTTGGAAGCCGAAGTGGGCCTGGTGTATTACTCCCTAGTTACCCAGGGTTTTGAAGAACCCTTTACCTTTTCTGATGTCAAGTTTAAGAGACAGCTCCCTGCCTTGGTAAATCAGCTAATGCTTTTATTTAGCACTGGCTCCTTCTGAGTTGTCTGCCATTGCACAATTTATATCTGTGTAAGTGTATGTAATAGTGTGCCTTCGTCTCAAGAGCACCTCTTTGTGCCAGGGTGCTGCATTACCGGGAACTCTCTCTAGCATCCCTTAGTGACCACTTCTGGTCAGGTCACTTAAAATTTCAATCCCCTTCTGAGAGTAAGAGAAGGTCCAACTATAAGTCCAAATAAATATCCAAATAATAATTCTTCTGCTATCAACAATCTCTGCTTTTTTGCCCCTATTTCTGCCCCCTGAAGAGTTTCTTCTA
Organism: Mauremys mutica; assembly: GCF_020497125.1. Lineage (NCBI taxonomy): Eukaryota > Metazoa > Chordata > Testudines > Geoemydidae > Mauremys > Mauremys mutica. The sequence goes on from NC_059085.1 coordinate 33,103,063, forward strand.
TGCTGCTGGTTCCAAGCAGGTTTCCCTCACTGTCTCCTCTCTGAGGGACTCTGTCAGCTTCCCCTCAGAGATATCCTTGCTCCTTACAAGCCCTATCCCAGGGCTCCCCACAGGAGCCTGACCAGCAGGTTTCTTCCAGTCTGACTTCACTAGGTCTTTCCCAGAGAAGGAACTTGTTCATTCCTCCCTCCTGGGTCTCCTCTTGCCTGAGTTCACAGCTCTGTTTATAATGCCTGACCCTAGTTGTGGGGAATCAGAGAGATGACTATATAATTAAGTCTCCCACACATTCTGTTGGGGGCCGGTCATACTTAAGTCTCTCTCATGCTCAGCTGGGGGATAGCTGTTCAGTTACACAAGAATGAGACTGGCTTGCCTTAAAGGCCAGCCAGCCTGTGACAGTGCCTATCACTAGTGGGGGAGAGGATCAGGACCATCTGAGCAAGCTTGATACATTTCATATCTATTACAGGAAATGACAGAGTACATGCCCATGGACAGACCTCTCAGCTTGTTCTCAGACCTTGAACATCATCCTGTTACTGCACATAAAGTATAGCTATGAGATGGCATGGCCTTGGTACCTGCCCTTGAGATGGACATAGGTATGTTACTGCACCCTTTGTAGGTGGGACCATTTAAAACCCATGGACACAGCCACAATACAGAGGTAACTAAACAAGATAGAAAAGGATCTGGCTATCCTCCTTACATCTGGGAACTGCACACACAGAGCATATCAACAATGACAGTAATTTGTGTGAGTGTGATGAAAGAAAGTTAATTGTAAGTGACACAGATTCATAGACTTTAATTTCAGAAGGGCACTATAATTACCCTCTGTAATTTTTTTGGGGGGGGCGAGGGGGTGGGGGAGGGATGGCCTAAATCAAGCTGCTCAGAAAGAAGAAAAATTAAAATATTCAAATAAATTCCTTAATCCTGCCATCCCAGTTCCCTGTAATTCTGCAAACTGTTCCCATGTTTGCCCTGAGAGAATCAAAGCCCCAGAAAAGTAAAATTAATTGAACACACTTTTCACTGCCAGTTGTCCAGCTCATCTCAGAGCACAATGTTTGCAATCAGCCTACAAAGCAAAACAAAAATAAAAATAATTTTAAAAAATCATTGAATAAATATATCCAAGGAAATCCCACGCTCGCTCAGTTCTCTATACTGGTATAACAGAGCCTGGAGCCATCCTGAATCTCCTCCAATATTACTTTGTGAAATCATTTAAAACTCCTGCTAACGGACCTGGGATCTATGTTGTTTGATTCAGTAAGACAGGAGCACAGTTGCCTATAGAGTATCATATGACATCATCATCAAAGTTCCCATGTATGCTTCAGTCTACTCACTGGAGTTTGCTGAGGGGGTAAGAACCTTTTCAGAAGTCTTAACTAGCTGCATGGAACGTCAGCTCCCCAGTGACTCCTGCACTCCTTGCTCTGACAAACTATCTGTGGAAGTCAATGGGTAGGAACTCAGTAGTAGGCCTTCCACGACTAACCATTACCGATCATTAATCAGACTTATTATGGGCCAAATTCCAATACTCTTACTTACACTAAATAGCACCTTATTCCACAAGTAATCCCACTGATGAAAAAGATCCTGCACAAACCTGAGTGGAATGAGTAGCGTGGAAGAACTTAGCCTTTTAATTGCATTGACAGCATAAAATGAAGCTGAAAGTTAAAGCAGTGTCCTATGTGTCAAAGGAACAAGCCTGAAAAAGTCACGGCTCGTATTAGATGGGTTTTGCTATTTTACAGACTTTATGGGTAGGAGGAGCCTATTGTAACCTCATGTTGCTTTAGCTTAAAGTTTCAAACCATACTTTAAACTGTTGTCATTGTTATGGCAGGAGCAGCAGACACTATAACCAAAGAACATGATCCTCCTCTTGCACCAGACTGAAATTCCTGATAAGCATTTAATCATTAGTTCCCACGAAAGGCTGTTGAAAAGAAGATCCGCGTTCCCAGTTTCTTATCCCAAAGAACAGGACTTCTGCATTAGATAATCTTGAAGAATAACCAAAGCCACATCTCAAACATGAGAGGAAGGCAAATTTTAAACAAAATCTGCGACTGGATTACATAATCTTTGCATTATACAAGTTCTGAATATAAAATGAACATTTCATTTGGGATGAAAGGGATGTCCATGTCACATACGAAGGAACAACTAAAAATGTCTGCTGTTCAGATAGGGCTAGATTGTGCCTTTAGGCACAGCCCTGAGCAAGGGGTGGTGAATAAGATATGCCACCTCTGGAGTAGTCCTGGGAAACATTGTGTCTTGGAGCCACTCCTCCCAGGGACAATTATTCTCTTCTTGCTCCAGGGAAGGAAATAATTTACTGCAGCCCTTCAAATGGTACAGTTGACTTTCCTCCTCATGCCTGGCCAGCTATTCTGATCATTAGCAAGCACTAGGATGGAGCCATTCTCTGCCAAATCTCTTGCAGGAAATATCTAGAGAGCAGAGCACTAGATCTGAATCCAGACCTGAGCAGGTTTTAGCCAATGCAGGGGTTACTCTGCTTGGCTGAGTAGAGGGATGTTACACAATGTAGCCTCTGGCAGAGGGCATGTCATTCTCATCAAAGTTCCCATATATACTACAATATATTTACATCACTAAGATATGTAGTGATGACATTATAGTGCTGTCTTCTAGGCTGACTTGGGGAATATTATAATTTATCTACTCTAATTATCTTTTTTTGTATCCACATGGGCAATTCAGTAGTTTGAAAAGGATTTTATTCAATCTGCCTTCCCTGAGGGTACAACTGGGAGCTTGATTCTGGTTGTACTTGACAGAGAGATATCATTATGACATTCTTGTCATTCAGTAGGTTCTTGATGAGTATTTACCAGGATTGAAGTGCACTCCTGAGAAAAGAACAAATTTTGCTCCTACCTTAGGAGTAATTTATTTGTAAATACAAGCAGCTATTGTTGCAAAACTCAGCTTCTTTTCTATTAAAAAGAAGCAGCAACACACTATATGGATGTGGGGGCAGGAAAGTACTCTGGTCTGCTTCATTAGTTTAACATAAAAAGAAGTTCAGCACATGCCATAAAGCAAGTGCTTGACATAGTACAGTACACTGCGTTTAGCACCGAGATATTTCTCTCTGGCAGAAAACATTGACACATACAGTAACAAATAATTGTTTTTCCTCTTTTGTTTTTCAGGCAGGTATTCTAGCTCCAGGGATGTTTTTTCCTGAAACTACTAGAACATACACACAATGTATTCTTGACTTTAGTAGCACATCAGCTCTGATGGAGCCTAAACTCCAGGAGAAATAATATTTGCTAATGTATTCTTGTATGGTCCTATCCAGCACCCACTGAGGTCAATCGGAATCTTTGCATTGACTTAAGTGGGCACAGGGCCAAGTCCTTAGCATATGTGTGGGTAGGGAAATGGGGTTGCAGAAGGCAAGAGGAACAGAGAACTGGCCTCATACAAATGGTCAGGGACAAATTGTGCACCAAATTGTCAATCTCAGTTACCGGTACTAAATTCCATATTTAAATAATAGACAACATTACAGGTCAAATGGGTTATTCGGTTTATATATAATCGATGACATCTACAGGGCCTGTGAACACAGAATTTGGCTCTTACAGCTTGCTGGTTATTGTTCATCTTGAGGGTTAGTAATTTATGTCTCCTTACCCAACAGATCTCTAATGTTCGTAGGTATTGAACTGTAAAACTGTTTTCTATGCACTGAAGCCCCATAGCCTATTTCAGGGGTGGCCAACCTGTGGCTCCGAAGCCACATGAGGCTCTTCAGAAATTAATACGTGGCTCCTTGTATAGGCACCGACTCTGGGGGTAGAGCTACAGGAACCAACTTTCCAATGTGCTGGGGGGTGCCCACTGCTCAACCCCTGCCCCTGCCGCAGGCCCTGCCCCCACTCCACCCCTTCCCATCCCCTGCCCTCAGCCTGCCGAGCCCTTGCTCCTCCCCCCTAGATCCTCCTGCATGCCATGAAACAGCAGGTCTGCCAGTGGGTCGGAGGCATTGGGAGCCAGGTGGAGAAGCTGATGGGGGGGCTGCTGACGTATTACTGTGGCTCTTTGGCAATGTACACTGGTAAATTCTGGCTCCTTCTCAGGCTCAGGTTGGCCACCCTTGGCCTATTTCATGGACACAACCTGGGAATCAGTGCAAGACAAGTCCCTCAGACTCAGGGGCAGCTCCAGGCCCCAGCACACCAAGCGCGTGCTTGGGGGCGGCAAGCCACGGGGAGCGCTCTGCCGGCGCCGCGAGGGCAGCAGGCAGGCTGCCTTCGGCGGCTTGCCTGCAGAGAGTCCGCTGGTCCCGCAGCTTCAGAGGACCTCCCGTAGGCATGCCTGCGGTGGGTCCGCTGGTCCCGCAGCTTCAGAGGACCTCTCGCAGGCACAAAGCCGCAGGACCAGCGGACTCTCCACAGGCAAGCTGCTGAAGGCAGCCTGCCTGCCGTGCTTGGGGCGGCAAAATGCCTAGAGCCGCCCCTGCTCAGACTGACCTGGTATTTCTTAATTTCATCTATGTAATATAAAAGTCATCCAGTGTGCAAATACATGTTTGCTCTTTGTCTGTGGAATAACATCACATCACCGTTTTGTGTTGTTCTATTTGATACGTGTATAATGCTTAGTCTTTCTTTTCAGCTGCTTTTTTCCCAGCCTGGGCACTGTTTTGCCTTGCAGAATGGATAGAGCTCTGCTGCCAAGTGACACAAATATCACAGGAACTATCACATACAAATAAACAGACAACAGCAAAAAGACAGGCTGAGCATCTTTAAGTTTATTTAATATAAATGAGGTTATATATTATAAAAGTATGTCTGATAAAAATTATGTATATGCAAGTAGGAAACATTTTGTTATAAGCACTTTGCAGGGGCCTCAGTAGTTCACAGGATCAGGCCCCAGGTTTGTATGATAAAGGGCCAAATTCTATTGTCATCTGCAGGGGTAACTTCATCACACTCAACAGGGTTGAGCTTATGCCGGTGTTAAATTTTGGCCCAAAATCTTTAAATCCTCTATGAAATATGTTATGTTAGTAATAGGAAAAAGATTCAGTCGAACTGAAACTTAAAATCTGATCTAGAGGGACCTATCCACCAAGGAGTTTCTTGAACAGGCTCAAGGGAGAGGAAACACAGTTTATGTGCTTGTGTACGTCTGCCCATTGTCATCCTGATTTACCGTGAAAGCAGCGGGAGTGGGATACACTTGGGAAAAACTTTTAACGCTAACAGAGATTTATGTAGGACATACACCTAGATACGAAATCTCTCCTTTTCATGCCAAGGGACCTACCTGTATAAACATTCCCTGGGTGAATTGCCAGGTAATTTATAGAGGTGTATAGAGTGAGCACATAAAAAATGGAACCAAAGATGAGATGCTGAAACCATTCCAGAAAGAAAAGGGCAGCCCATCTAGCAGACTAAGCAAGTCATGCTGTAGATAGAGGCAAGTAACTCAAAGCCACCCGCACTGCCTGGACAGTCTGCCAAGAAGACAGATGGTGCTGCTTGTGAAATATCTTCAGATGTTCCTGATAGTTTACAGCATACATTTTATGGTAGAAATAAATGGAAAAGGTGTCTTTTATTCCTTACATTTTATTGGCTACAAATGTTAGGTTATGTCCTATTAAATCAGCATACAGGAAGAACGGCACTTAATTAAACCCTTTAAATAATTGCTGGGTTTTAGATTGCCCATAGCAATTTGATCTCCATATTTGCAATTTAATGTAAAAGTTTTGATCCAAATTTATTTCTGTTAATGGTTTGATATTAGATAGATGCCCAGTTAGAAATATTCTGTGCCTTCTGGGGACTAACCAATGCTCCTCCCCACAAAACTACCCAAGCTAAATAAAGGTAGGGGTTGGCATGTCAACAAGGTGGGGGTTGGCATGCTCCTGGGCATGCTGACTCCCAAAGGTGATGTTATGATATGAATGATATGAAAGGCTTCAACAAACTGGTGACTTTCTATGTTTGCAACCTCATTTCTGGGAGCAATTATCCTGGGGTTGATCATAAATATGATGGGACCTACAGCCTATTTTTGATTTAGGAGATGTCTCACGTTTTCCACAATGTCTCAGGCACTTTAATGCAAATACAGCCACACTTCACTGAATGGATTTATTCCTCTCTGGTTTCTTGTAGCATGTGGTTTCACACCAGACGGTTTGGACCGTTCACCAATTGGTGGCATTCACATCATTAAACTCTAACGTCCCAGGTGAAGACAATGGGAGCTACTTGTATCCTGCAGAATGGGGCCCTAGGGTATATTTTTCAGAAAGTAAAACAAACTTTCAGAGAATTCAGAGCAAGAGAGTATTAAGCCCAAACAAGCTACCCACTTTTATTGGAAAATCTGCTAAAACCTAGTGGGGTGCTACTGTGCATCGATTACCAAATTGAAACAGGGCTAAGAGATTAAATAGATCCAGATATTGAGGATTTGCATAATACACTGATAAGTCCCATGCCTCCCTTCCCAGGTAGGAAGAGAGTGTCTACATAGCCCCCTCAAAGGCCACCTCTGCACCACAGTCGACTGTGGTCACGGGAAGTGGCCTGAGGCAGCCTGAATGAGGATCTACTGGATCCAGACTTTACACGGACCCAGTGGTCCACAACTCTCACACGGGGGGGCTGAGACACTAGGCCAGATCCAGAAGCTGGACTCTGGAAAGGCCACATTGCAGCCTGTGTGCTAAAGCAGTGTGAGTAGCGGGGGGGGTGGGGGGAAGAGAGGCAGGAGCCAGAACCTCCGTGAATAGACAGTCAGATTTGACAATATACTGACATGGATCCAAAATTATTTTAAAGTTGTTTTTCATATTTTTCATTCACAATTTATTTTTATAGGAGATTCTCTCTCCCTGCCTTTGTCACAGTTTGAATGGGAGTTATCAGCAACATTCAGTGTAGGGGAAAAGGAATTGTGATTTGCAGTTTAGCTTCACTGTAGCATTACCATCATATAAAAATTACTTTTGCTTAGTGTTCACATACATTCCCTGTGATCACACTAATTTTTCTGTCAAAAAAGAAGGCTTAAGTGCAGCTATTGTTTTTACTGCCTTCATTTGTAATCACTCTTTTAATCCTGTAATCATTCCTGAACAATCAGAAGCTGCAAGCCTCATTTTGAAAGGCTCACAAAATATCACTATACATGGCAAGAATTTTCCTCCCAGTTCAAAGCTTCCTACATCCATTGTCCTGGATAATTTCAGAGATTTTTTATGAGCAGCAAAGTAAAAATTCAAAGTCCAGCTGGGCTGGCTTTTAAACTATTCAGAGAGTAGAATTTCTTCTGGTCACCCCCGCAGAGGGTTCTTCCCCTCCTCCAAATACTTTGATTTTGTTTTAGAAATTAACGTTTAAAAACTAATAATATGACTACTAGTTGCTTCCTATATTAAGAGATGAGCAACAGGAAAATGGGTATATTTACTTTTTTTACCAATGATGGTTAGATAAAAACTTCAACACTATAATGAAAGCATTGTATTTTTCCACTATAAATGTCTTGTTAACAATAATATCACAGAGCATGCCCACCTGCCACATTCAGATAGCCATAAAAATGTGACGATGCTTTATTCCTGTGGAAAGTGCATGGCACAGCTATTTCAGCACAGGGAATGGTGCTGGGGATTCAGTGTCTTCCTTCTGTGTCAATATTGTACATCTACAACAGGCAGGTGTTAGGAAGCACTGTGCTATGTGGGGTGCTCTCCTTGGGAGGTGGTATAAATCCTCTGTCCTGAACACTTGTGGCCTTTAAAGATTCTATTTCACTTTCCATAAGGGGTTAAAAGCCCCAGCACCTAGCCAAATTTCAGTTCACCAAAATCCTCCTTTGCAGTTGCAATTGGATATGCTCTTCTTTTCCATCTCTTGTCCAAAACTGTGTATGAGCCCAGCTCTAGTGGTCTGTGCATGGGAAGGGAGAGGGATACAGGATACTTGTCCTCTAATACCTTTGCTTTTGAAACTAGCTTGGAGCAATTCTTTTTGCTCTCTGTGTGCAATGACTGGGATTGATCCTACACAGTAATGTAAGGGAAGGGAAGGGAAGACTATATTCCATCTCCCACAGGCAACGTTTGACTTTATGGAATTTTCAGTATATCAAGTATTGAAACACTTGGACTAATTATTGCTGACTGATCAACTAGGAACATCTAGTGTTCAGTATCCCAGCAATGTTACTGTACTTATCTGTAGATACTGGTGCAATAATATTGTACTTCTCAGTTCTGGTGGAAGGTATCACTGACAGCCCCAGAAATAGAAGACCTCTGTTCCCTCACAGATATTCATCTACAGATACAGGTACAGCACAGCCTTCTTAATTCTCTACTCTAACTTCAAAGGGTCCACTATACAAGGATACCTGCTCATTTTGTAAGGTGGTAACAAATAATCCCCAATCAACCTATGTTTATTATCTTTTTCATTTCCAATTCAAATAGCCATCTCAAAACTGCACTCCTTTGTTTTCAAACCTCATAGGCACCCACCTACTCACTTATTTCACCCCTCCAATTTTGGGCTCTTTTCAGGAGTGGCTCAAGGCCCCAGCACGCCAATTTGGGGCAGCAAGCCGCGGGGGGGCGCTCTGCCGTCGCCGCAAGGGCGGCAGGAAGGCTGCCCTCAGAGGCTTGCCTGCAGAGGGTCTGCTGGTCCCGCGGCTTCGGCAGACCTCCCACAGCAGTGCCTGCGGAGGGTCCGCTGGTCCCACGGCTTCGGAGGACCAGCGGACCGTCCACAGGCAAGCTGTGGAATGTATTGTGGCATCCTGGAATGTATTGTTAAATGAGTTTATGGAAATTCAAGTATTAGATATAAAATGAGATTGTTTCCTGCTATTGGAGTTCTGAATATGTTACTACCTCAGAGCTACACTGTTGGAGAGAGCAAATCAAGTCACTTGAATCTAGCTGTGCAAACTGTGCAAGGCTAGCTTTGTACGTGTTTCTCAAAAAGCCTGCCTGCCGTGCTTGGGGTGGCAAAATTCCTAGAGCCACCCCTGGCTCTTTTTTGCTACTTCCCTAATGAAAATTCCATTTGAAGTGTTTGGCCTGGCTGTGTTTTGGCATGTAAGCTGTGTAACAGACCAAAGAGTCCACTGATCAGTCGGTTCTGGGGACTGCTCCAGTAGTAACCAAAAGGGACCAGTAGACACAAGATAGGCAAACTGAAAGATTCAAATGGAGCATGGGGAAGATTCCACTGGGACTCCCCGGATTCTCCAATCACAGTATTTGTGTTACCACATGACTACGAAACCCAATTGTCATCTCAGATTTGAGTGAATTTCATCCCTCTTCAGAGGTTGTAGGAAGGGACTTATGGTTTCATTTGCAACTAAGCAAAATGCTGTGGTGTCACATGGATTTGTCTAGAGCTGGACCAGAACCAAAGCATTAGATTAAAAAACTATAAAGAACATTACAGTATCTAAAAACTAAGCACCAAATGCTCTAGTCTGCCTAGTTCACTTTGCACTGCTTAAGCTAAGTCTGCACTTAGCTTATAGTGGTAAAAAGTACTTTCAGATTTGTAAAATAAGGGACGGTTGCTTTTAAACGGCAGTAGTTGAGAAAGTAAAAATACTCTATTACAAAACCAACCAAATAGAATGCTATTTAAGCTTCACATAGAACAACCACGAATATTAAAAATTAAGGAAATAGTATTGAAGTATGGTGCTTTTAATAAGGTATATACAATTGGCAGGCCAACTATATCTTCCCCAGAGGTACAAACCTGCATATATCAATACCTTTGGATGAAAGATGATGAAAAGTAATTCTAACTAGTAACTTACATATGGATAGCGTGGAATGTTAGAGTCGTGTCTTGTAATAATTTTGTAATAAGTAATGTATTTTCTGAAATGTGTTTTCTTCCAATTTTGGAAATATGCACACAGTAACAAAGCATCCTATTTGGGATGTATTTTATTATGTTTTGTAATTATGCAAATGAGGTTATACACCAGTATTAATCACACTAAATGAAGCTATCTGTTTCAGTTTGAAAAGCTGAATAATTATTCGTTAGTAGTGACTGGTGAAGGAGCCTAAATCAAATCAGATTGCACTTTAAAGAAGTGGCTTGAAAAAAGTTTCCTTTAGGGGTTTATTTATTTATTTATTTTTGGACACAAGTCTAGTATGCCAAAATGTTTGAAACCAGGTATAATTTGGGAAAAAACCTGCAATAATCATATGGGCTTTCAAAATCAGTTAACATTTACAGATCCAGTGTTTGTGCAGTGGAGAAGGAGGTAAAAAATAACTTTTCTTTTTTTTTTACATTTAAAAAGTGAGTATTTCTGCCAGCAGATTAGCTGATGCTTTGTCTAGTTATGGCATCCTGGAATGTATTGTTAAATGAGTTTATGGAAATTCAAGTATTAGATATAAAATGAGATTGTTTCCTGCTATTGGAGTTCTGAATATGTTACTACCTCAGAGCTACACTGTTGGAGAGAGCAAATCAAGTCACTTGAATCTAGCTGTGCAAACTGTGCCAGGCTAGCTTTGTACGTGTTTCTCAAAATGAACTCTGCATCTGAATTCAGATGGGTCAGAGTGAATGGATCTCTCTAGTTTCACATGAACCTGAACCCTAGGAACAATATCCTCCTTTTCCCTGAACGTGAGACCTTCTTCATTATCTTTAATATCTTCAGGATTCCCAGTGGTCTTCTCCAGCCCACTTCTGCTGTATTTCTGGTGCCCGATGCTTAAGTCTGCTCAGGGCATTTAGTAGCGGCTCCCCTCCAGCAGGCTTTTCTGGGGGCTCACCTGGTATGTGCTGTTCTCATCCTGGTCATTAGAAGAGTCTTCTCTGTGTAAATGGTGTGGCACAATATGGTCCATTTCCAATGACCAATCATGCAGTGGGAGCAGAGAAGCTACCACTGCTGCCAGTGACTCAGGCCTTGTCTACACTGGAAAGAGTTTATTTTACCATACTGGTATAGCTATATCGGCAGACTCTCCTATTTTACATAAACAACATATGCCCCCTTTCACACCAAAAAGAGAGTTATTTTGCTGATATAGCTTATACCAGTTCATGGGAGAAAATAAGCTATATCAGCAACTGGACTTTTTTTGCCAGTAAAACTGAATCTACAGTAGGGCTTTTGCTGGCACAGCTAAGATGTGATTTTTTTTCACACACTTAAGAAATATAACTATTCTGTCAAAATATTTAAGCGTAGAGCAAGCCTTACTGAATAACCTCATGGCCAGATGCACCCTACATTTCCCAGCACAGCAGCTAGATAAATTCAAACCTGGACCATTTCTAGAGCTGGGATGAAGTTCATGGACACACCAAAATACCCTGACTTCAGGTGGATTCAGGGTTAAAAGGTAAACATCATACAGGTGTTCTCAGAAGATTCCAGCCTAGCAATGGCTCCCATGTCTTACTGTATAAACTAGAGGGCACTAACATCACAAGAGACACTTTGTCTCGTTCAGCTCCTCACAGGATTCAGAAGTCACATGGGAATGGAAGGAGAGTGAATCTGGAGTTTTGAAAAACTCCAGAAAAACTCCCTTTGCTCCATGGTTTGCCTCCATCAGTATTGGAGACCAGTGGCTCTGCCTCCCACAGAGCCACTGAGGAGGAATCCTAGTTAGAAATGGAAGGGCTCCCCCAGGAAGAGGAATATACAGTTTTGTCAATGAGCCAGCTGAGAATCTGGCCTCTGAGCCTAAAATAAATGTCAAACATGAGTGTGAACTGAACTCCTAGGAGCTGTTCTACAGACCCCATATATAGGAAGCTGGAAGAAGCATGCCTTGACAACTATCATAATCTGACTTTTATGCTAACTTTAAAACAACACCAACCAACCACTTATAGCTAATAATGACAATGATATGGGAATTGTGCTTTGGGAAGAACCTGAGCGGGATGCACCCTGGAGTGACCTCTCATTCACCAAGGAGAAAGTCAGTGATGAGTGGGGATCTGAAGTGTATAAAAGACCATCACATTTCTAGGGAATGAGATGGGTGAGATTCTGTGGCCTGCATTGTGCATGAGGTCAGACTAGATGATCATAATGGTCCCTTCTCACCTTAAAGTCTATGAGTCTATGATCCTAGAGAGATCAAGGAAGGGAACTAAGAAGTGCAGAGGTCATGAAGGCCCTCAGGAACTTGGAAGGTCAGACAATCATAGAGTTTGAAGGACCCTCAGGAGGTCATCTAGTCCAACCCCCTGCTCAAAGCAGGACCAATCCTCAGGTAGATTTTTACCCCAGTTCCCTAAATGGCCCCCTCAATGACTGAGCTCACAACCCTGGCTTTAGCAGGCCAATGTGCAAACCACTGAGCTATCCCTCCCCATAGCATTTTTTGTTATTGTAATAGTAGTATCACAGCTTGGGTTAGGCATAGTGGTTAAAGAGTCCCCTGGGCAAATGGAAAGGTTTCAAATGAAGAGGGTTTGTGAAAGTAAGCAAGAAAGACAAATAAAATCTCATACATGAGAGGTGATTTCTTTACTTAGGTTAAGGATGATCCTATAGGCTCTTTCTGAGACTGGTAGCTACATCGTGGGCAGTCATCTCAGAATTAGAGATGCAACAATATCCTTAAAAGCGCATCCGACGAAGTGGGTATTCACCCACGAAAGCTCATGCTCCAATACGTCTGTTAGTCTATAAGGTGCCACAGAACTCTTTGCTACTTTTACAGATCCAGACTAATACGGCTACCTCTCTGATACTTAACAATATCCTTGAATCTGACTCTTTTTGCATTTCAGGGGCGTTTGAATATCCAGATCAAAATCCAGCACCAGGTTGCTGCTTCAAGTTTTGATATAGAAGAGGAGGATTTTATTCCCAAGTTCAGACCTGACCAAAATCTTTCCAAAACCTTAATAAAAATATTAATGTCAGGGTATGCCATTTAAACAACTGCTTATTACAACAGCATGAATGCATAACATTACACCGACACATCAATCAAAACTCTGGAAATTACCTAAAAGTCCGGACACAAAATGAGCTCTCAGAAACTGCTAATTAATAAAAAATGAGATGTAGAAAGAAAAAAGTATCACTTATTAAAATGATTTATTTTATTACTGCCCTCTGTCACTGAGAATTATACAAGGTATGACCCTTCCCTCTTGGCTCCCACACTGAAATAAAGATTCCTAAGCACTTAAAGTCACAGCGAAAGGAAGGTATCTTTCTATCAGCATGTCTGCATTTTTATGAGCAAATAATGGCTAGAAAATGGTTATGAATCATACAAAAGAGAAATAAAGTTGTTCTAGTAGCATTTTGTAGCATTGACTCCCAGTGTTTGCCATACGAATCACTAACGAAAAAGACTGAATCATGTTGTTTTAAGTGTTAAAAATATACAGTTTTTAAATACAGGCAATACGTAAAGAACTTATAATTACACCAGTAACAAAACATCAAAATAACTACTTGTTTTGGATGCTTCGATTCTTAACTGTCCAACATGGCACATCTTAAAGGACATTGATTTTCACAAATTGCTAATGCCCATGCTCTGAAAACTAGGCTCTTTTAAGGTGTCTGAAGTTGGGCACCCAAAAATGTAAGCACCCAAAATCAATAGTTACACTGGAAATATTGGCCCACACATGGGACAAAATGAACTCAAGGAGCAACTGTTTCCATTTAAACACACAAGAACACACACCAAATAGTAAAGAAAAAATTAGCCCTTGTCTCTGCAAAGACTTAGTTATATGTTTAACCTTAAGCACATGAGTAGTAGAGCTGGTCAGGAATTTTCTGATTTTTTCTTTTGGTCAGAAAATGCCAATTTGTTGAAAATGAAACTTTTAGCAGGAAAGGGCCTGTTTGGACTGATTTCTGGGCTCACAAATTTTTGAAAAGTTTGAATATTGTTGAAATGTCCTGTTTCAATATTTCATAATGAAAAAAATCCAGTTTTCCAGTTCAAAACAACTTTTCATTTAGAAATTTAAGCTAACCATTGAAAATAGTCAAAATCAAAATGAAATGTTTCAAAAATATTGAAACAATAGTTTGATTCATCCAAATTGAAAACTTTGATTTTTGGCTGATGAAAATTGCAGATCTTGACTTTTCATCCGATTTCAAATGGGATTTTTTTATTTTTTAAATCTCAAAAACATTTGTAGGACGGTGTGTAAATAGTGACTCACTGCAGGTGTCCCCTCATGGCTAGACGTGCTGTAGCAGGCTTTCCTCTTCTAACATCCTTGGTCAACGGTTGCTCCAGTTCCACAGTGATCTGCCTCTTCTCTTCACTCGGCCCTTTGGCCAGTTTTAGTCCCATCCCTTCTGGAGTACCAGAAAGTCTAACAAATAACAGTCCAGTGTCCTTAAAAAAGGTCTTTTGGCCTGACTTTGGAGTCCATGTCCTCATACTCTTCTCTAAGGGCTTTCACTCATCCTTGTCCCCTTCTAAGGGGCCTCACACTACCTTCCCCATGGCTGGTAGCAAAACCTAAGCCCACCGACTACACTAGGCTCCAATACAGGGACTCTATAACCACCAGCAGTCTGCTCCTTCAGACTCCTTGTTGCTGCATTCCTAGACTGCTTCCTACCACAGCCCATCAGCAGGCCCCTCCCATAGCTTGTCTAAGGTCACCCTTGTTCCAGGGCTGGGACTTACAGGACTATCCCCTAGAATCCTCCAATAAATCCCAAACCAAAAGTATACATTTAAACCAAATTCTGCCCACCGCAGGCTAGTCCTTTCACACCCTTCATGTTCCCTTTGATTTGTTCCTCCACTAAATGGTTCCCAGGGCTCTTTCCCTAAAAGTCATCTCCACTCTCAGTGGCTGTTCCACATCTCTCCTGGCCTCCTGCCAGATTTATCTACTTAGGAGAGGATCCCAGAGCCAGCTGTCCCCAGGCTTCCTCCTTGACCCTCCTGGTTACTCCACTCTCTAGACTGTAGCATTCCTCTCTGTCTCCTTGCAGCCTCTCTCTATTTCTTATGCTCTGTGGTGAAGCAGACTCATCTACTGAGTCTATATCACCTACTATATTCCTTTTACAGTCATGCCTCTGCCCTCTCTTACCCTGCTCTATATTCTTAAGAAAATGTATTGGAGCATTTTTTTAATGTTACCCTGCGTTCCCAATACTGCCACTAAAGTCCTCATAGTATAGTTTGTCACCTTAAAGCATCTAAAGTGCCTTTCTTTCTTGGGAATGCTCCCTGCATTCCCATATCAGGTGATCAACTGTTTCTGTAACCTTCCATGGGTTACATAATCCATCTTGGTGTCTATTCAATAAATATTAATTAGTATTCAAACCACAGTGGCCAGTTGGCCAGTTTCTAAATATGAGTACATTGATTCCATCATAACCTTGGTGTATCACATTATCCTCTATTTTAGGGCATACTTCACAGAATCTTCTCCTTCTTCGTTCCTCCTTGGTCCACATTTCTTACCATTCCATTTTTAATCCTTTTTAACTATTTTTTTTAATTCCTGTTAACTCAAAGGAATTTTTATATTGATTTCTTCATGACTGAAGCATTTTTCACCTCCTTATCTGCCATTTCATTGCTTGTGCTAGAATACATGTTAATGCTATCCAAGCCTGCTAACTCTATAGTCAAAAACCATTTCATTTAGTAGATGATCCTGCTTTCTGTGGTACCCCTTTTAACTGCCAATACACATGATAATGATGCTGAAAATCAGAACAGCTGTGGGACAGCCTCCTTTGGCTCCAGACTTCCTTTCTTCATAGTCAGCACTCAGCTCATTCTCCAGCTGAATTTCATCTTAAATTAAACTTGGAACACATTCCAGGAGCAGCCAAGTAGCATAATTGGCCTCTCAGGCCCACCTTCACCTTTTAGTTGCCTGTGTGGAGTATACACCCCATTATAGATGGGAAAAATGTTTCCTTCCCAATTGTAATGAGTAATCTTATTGAATTCAGTGGGATTACTCATGCACATAAATGTCTCCAGGACATTTATAGAGGCTATTGGAATGTTCTACTAGACTATAACTTTTAATCCATTTTTAATATTTTGTTTTTTCAATTAATTCTATCATATGCTAATGCCTAATGTAAGGAGCTAGAATGCCCCCTAGTAACTACTGATTAAGCAGGTTGTAGGATTGGATTTAACAAGATTGGGCCCTAATTTTCCAAATCAATTCTGAATACACCAAGTGTTTCTGAGTAAGCATCCAGACTTCTGCACACATATCCAAAGTGTACTTCTAAACTCTATTATTAATATGTTTGTTACAATAATATCCCTAGACCTCAATCAAGATTGGGGCCAAATTGTGTTGAAAGTACTAACACACAAAGTAATAGAGAGTCGTTTTCCTGAAGAGTTTGTAATCTAAGCCCCAGATCCCACCAAGACAACATGCAGGTAGACCCTTGCTCCTATTGGAACCTCCCTGACAAAACAGATGAAGGGTGAGGGTAAGAGATGCAACACAGCAGATGTGGCAAAACTCATGTTCTCTCAGCATTTTCTCTTTAGTTATCTGTTTTGTTGTGGTTAGGTTGTCCTTTTCCCAATCCGAATATTAGTCTCTCATCATGCTCTGATCCTCTTCCCATTGAACCCACAGGCAAAGATTGCTGTGAGTTTAAGGCAAGTGGGCCAGGGAATCATCGTTGAATGGAACTGGGCCTGTGTCATCTGTTTGTTCAGCATCCAGAAAAATAAGGTCCTAATTCTGATTGGGACCTTGGAGTACAACTTTAATGCAAATGTTAAATGAACAACACTTTATTTTATATAAATACACAGCATATGTTCTTTCTACTTATGGCTGATGTAAATCATACCTGCGAACCTATCTCAACCGTTCTTGCTACCAGAGCTGAGTGAATAATTGATTTTTCAGTTTGATGGCTGAAATAAAAACTGAAAAAAATATTTTTGTTTTGTTTCATTGTGTTATGTTTTCAAGTGTTTGTTACCCTTTTAAATTTAAAAAAAAAATCAAATGTGAAATTTTAAAACAAAATGTTTTGAAACCAAATGCCAAGCCATTTTGTTTTGAAATTTTTGACTCGTTCTATTTTTTTATTCAGACAAAACTATTCAACATATTTGACCCAATTTGCAAATAGTCTTGGTTGTGCTAACACTACATTTTTCAGCAAATAAATGATTTAACTGACGTATTTCACCCTGCACTACTTGTAAACATGTGTCCTGGGAATTTTTTATTACTAATCTTCAAAAACAACACGGAGTCTGGTGGCACCTTAAAGACTGAAGAGGTGGGGGGTTTTAACAATGAAAGCTTATGCCCAAATAAATCTGTTAGTCTTTAAGGTGCCACCGGACTCTGTTGTTTTTGTAGATACAGACTAACATGGCTACCCCTCTGATATTTGTTACTAATCTAGAGGCCGATTAAGTTAAAACACGTTGACACAAAAAATGGCATGTAACTAGAGGGATCTTTTAAACAATGCCAGTGGAAATCAAGGAACTCACAATTCAGCATTCTGTCTTTAAACCTATAAGAGTACTTCTGAATGGGAGTTTTGTTAAGAGGGTGTTACTTGATTTTATAGTGATTGAGGATAACAAACACAATGTAAAGTTTTCTGTTCTACTGCATTGGTTTCAAAAGTAATATAAAGCAGTTTCACCCCTGCTAAGTTATTACATGGATTATGACAACATTCTAAGCAACAAGCCCAGGGGTTTGCTTCTGGTTTTTTTTGTGAAAAATTAAATCAATAAAATCCTTTAGTACTGTCAGGAAAAAATATTTTATAGTGGTTACTATGAGCTTTAGACTACAGTTTAACTAATGATCATAACTGTAAATTATATTAAAACATATAAAATTAAATAAAGACTTGCAAAGTATAAATTTGCTGCTGGCAATCTAAAAAAGGATTTTCTTGTTACTCACCCATGGGAGTAGGAGTTCTATCAAGGAAGCTTTCCTACTTGTCATACATCATTTCAAAGAGACATATATAGCCTGGAAACTGCTCTAAGGCAGCTGCAAGCAAGTGTCACTTTGAGTTAAATGCATTATTAAACTGTTGGGAAATTTTACATCATGGGTCATTTATCTATGCTAAATTGGGTCAAAAGCCTCTACACATGCCTAGATAAATGAGAAAGAAGAGCAAAATTCTCCCTTGGGAAAAAATACTTTGACAACCTCTTAGAGTCCGTGTTGTTATTTTTTTTTGGTAGATATGGAGAAAAATGACTTGCTAAATATATTTATTCATGAAAGAGAGTTCCAAATACTCATAAAATAGGTTACCAAATATTTCCATATGCTGAAATTCTTCCATGCAAAAACATAGATAAACTGAAGTGTTACTTGTTTTGGATTTCTGTATGTTAGAGTTGCTAATAGTAATAAAGTAACATGACGGCTATATAGGAGTTGACCCTGCTCAAAGCAGGGTGAAGATTCCTGACTCACTCCTCAGTGGGTGTATTTTAAAGAAAGGCATCTTTGTAATGAAAACAGAGTAAGATAAAGTTTCTGAAACTTTAATGAAATATTGTAAGAATGGGATTTAATTTAGTAAGTGAGACGAATGTTATGTTTAGTAAATCAGATAGGGCCAAATGTTCAGTCCTTGGCACAGTCATTGCTGGACATTTCTAGATATCATGATGTATATCATTAAACAAGTTACAGCCTATTCTGGTAGCCAATTTTAAAAAATTAACAGAGTTGTGAACCCACACATGAGAGAAGAATTGAGCAAGAAATGGTTCTTCATGGGATATTGAAATTCTTTCATTTTGAAAGATGAAGTCTGACATATCATTGCACTTTGCCCATTGCACAGAACAGTCATAAAGAATAATCAAGCAAACAATTGTAAGGGAGCTCTGGGGTGGGAGAAGAGACATTGCTGTGACTTGGCGGCAGCTTCACATGGTGCGTTTCTGGTAGAGACAAATATTTGGTATTGGTGTCAGGTTTCCAACTCCTTGCGCTAACTGAATTAATGTGTGTGTATGCTTGACATGGCTTTGAGTATGATAACCTCTCACAGAATAAGCCCATTCTACCAGATGATCCATAGATTATTATGGGTTCAGAGAAGGTCATACAATTCTCCTTTTTGGCCAAAAGATCAGGAGATGAGCTGTGTATTGCTACCAAATATTTCTTAGGTGTTTGGGAAGGAATTTGCACTGGTATTACATCTAACATTCTGAATTTCTGAGTAGCTTCAAGGGCCAACATTAATAAAAACAAAAAAAACCCAAAGAAACAAAGAAACAAAAACACCTGTGAAATTTTTGAATATCTACTCCAAAATGCTGTAGTGGGCATTCCCCTAAATTATACTGGCCTCAGGCTGAAGACAGGCAATATTTAGACATGGGCAACTAACAGGTTTGAGGACTGGTATCTCACAACCTTTTTAGGTCTAATAAGAGGAGATTTAGACCATCGGAATCCAGAAATGTGATTTTAGTCCACTCAAGGTAATAGACCAGGTCCTACTTTCATATCAAGATGATGGAGAATGAGCTCACCAAATTGGCAAATGGACATAGGGATAAATTTTGGCAGGATGAATTAAATATTAAATGTAATTCCAATTCATTTAATTGTTTGGAACAAATTTTGGAGGAGTTCTTAACTTGTTCATTGGCAAGATAGTGCTATTTTATAAATAACTAACTCTTAGTTCCTATGTATTTTAAGGTACATCAGTCCCTAAACCCTGGTATGCTATCTGTTTCCTGCTAAATGACTTTTCATTTTACAAACTTGAGCTCACAGGATATGAATGGCTCAAAAAGAGATTTCATCACAGTAGATGGGATTGTATTGACTCCATGAGAAAAAAAGAGGCATTTAATTTTATTTTGAATGAAATAAACTGCCAACATGAACCTTTCCCAGAAGTGGAGAACTCTGTGATGCTCAAAAACAGAAGTGGGTCCAATAAAAGAGATTATCTCACCCACATTGTCTCTATTATCCTGAGACTGACAGAGCTACAACTACACTGCATGAACCTGAACACTCGGGGCTGGAATCCATGAAATACTTCAAGGATGTCACTGCTAATACATTCATGGCATACACACAGGGCTAGATTCACAAAGAAACTTAACTAGTGATGCTCAGTGTCACCACAACTAAATTTTAGGCAACTAGAAAATCCCTGGGATTCACAAAACCTGAGTTCAGCCTCTAGTCTTCCTATACAATGGATGGGGAAAGATGGGCACCTCAGAATGGGATTCAGAAAAGCCAGCATGCTAGTGGCCTCTTGCATAACCTAGCCAATGGAAGGGAAGAGGGGTGTCAAGCTGAGGGAAGTGTGTAAGCCCTGCCCCTCTCTTCAAAATAGACACTTAAAGCACCTGGGGGAGAAGGAGCTTTCTCATAACTTTTAGTCCAGTGCCTAGGAGCCTCACCTGGAATGTGGGAGAGCCCCAGTTCAAGTCCCCCACTTGCCTGAGGGGAGAAGGACTTTAAACAGAGATCTGCCACCTCTCAGATGAGTGCTCTAGCCATTGATCCATCTCCACTCCCACCCCCATTTTGTGTATGCTTTTCAATTTAAGAACCAATGTGGTAGGCAAGCACTGAGCATGCTTACTAGATCAAGCCCTACAGGCAAATTAAGTAGAGGGACACCTGTCTTCCCCTAGTTCTTGCATTGCTCTGAGGCTAACACAGCTGGATGCCTGGCATGGGGCTGCAGCACACATTCACAGAGGGAGAAGCATAGACTCTAGCAAACTTTTACTGCACACAATTAGACACCAGGGGAGTTAAAGCACCTACAGGCCTTAGCGGCAACTGAGTGGAGGTTTGGTGAATCCCACTGGGGGCTTGATTCTGGGATTTAGGCACCAAAAATGGCATTTAGGCTCCTAAAACCATTTGTGAGTCTAGCCCACAGAATCAAAATATAACTACTCCATGAGATATACCCTTAAAAATAGCCCATTGGTACCATTTGAGTGAGCATAATCTCTTCTTGCACTTTGAATAGCTCCATGTCACAACAGATGATAAAAAACTCATGGTGGACCTTCCTGCAGAGTAGCTTATTGGTAGAACTGAGTCTTGTTCTACTAACTAATAATTTGTTAGTCATCAATTTTATGTAGATTTTTCTTATATAATGGCTTAAATGAAAGGAAACAATTTTATTCAACACATTGCTCATTAATAAGCAAAAATGTACATTTTGGTATCATGTTGATATTAATTTTAAATCTAAAATATATAATTAAACCACTCCTGCCATCTAAATGCTACATAATGCAATAGAAATGTCTCTCTCCATTGGTTTTGGAAGCTTTTTCAGTGCTATTAATATTATGGTATGTTCTGTAGTAATTACACGGATGAGTGACATATCAAGCCCACAATAATATAGAATGGATAACTGACAAACAATCCTGTATTCAGCATCTGACTGGAATGTCATCTCCATTTGATTCACCGTCTTCATTGTCTGAACTCTTCTCCATAGTAACTGTCACATTCTCCTTATCTTCACCCATGTTCTCACACTTTTGCTGCCCATATGCTGGAGAGCAGTGGAGTACATTAGCAAGGCACTGACAATTAGGTAGTTTACATTCTTTGATGCATTTACAAGCCATCATTTGCAAGACCACCTCAGGGACATTCTATTGTCAGCTCACTCTCCTCCATAAGCCAGTCATGCTCTGTTTCATGGCTGGATATGATAGGATACTTCTCCTGACTCCTACACCAGACAGCAGTATATGTCCCAAAGAGCATGCAGGTAGAGGTAGTCTTTGTATGGGGAGGCAGATGGCCAGATTCAAATTGTTCAATAGCACTCCAGGACCTGGCCTATTTTCTGAATCTGAATTTTTAATGGAGATGTCATTGTACACGTCAAAGATCACATCTACTCTGTCAATGTCAGTTCCAGTCTTCAAGTCCAACATAAAGACACTCTCTGACAGATCATCATATGTTTTGTTTGTTATGTACAAAAGCCATTTCATCTGTGATACAGGCAGAAGAACTAGGGATTGTGTCAGGTGCTGTTACTATTTCCTCAATATTCCTTGACAGGGCTACTTTATTTGTCATCCTTGTGGTATCTCAAAGTTGGCAAGAGCACAGGACAACAGACTTCAGTAGTGCTGCAACACCTCCCAGATGTCCAGATTCCTACTTATGGATACCAAAGCATATGGCCAAAAAACTTGTAATCTGACTATAACGTAATTTCCTTGTTTGAGGCTTTTGTTTGCCTTGATTTCTTTATGTCACTGAATGTTTTCAGTTTTTACTCTGGCAGCCTTTTGTAGAAGTTCTGGGCTGGCTGCTCTTGTTTCTAGCCTGTTATCTCTAAATGCTGTATATGCATCTTCTCCTTTCTTCTTTGCATATAAAAAGATTTTCTCAAATGTCTGTATGAGCTACACAACCAGTGAAGAAAGAGTTATTAATTTGGTTTTGCAGAGGAATTGACCCATTTTCTCCAGTGCATCTATCAGTGACTGCATGTCTTTTTCATCTCTCTTTATCCTTGATGGGTTAAGATCTGCTTGAGATATGCCAGGTGTCTGGACCTGTACCATTGGCCTTTATTTTCCAAGACAAGTAATTCTGTATTCCTCAGTTAGATAATACCCACTCACTGTCCCAGCCTTCAGCCTGAATCTTTTGGTTCCACCTACTGTCTGTATGTTCTTATTGGCTGTCATCTCAATGTGCTAATCCACAGGAATTTTGCCAAAGGGGTCTGATGACCCCATCGGTATAGAGAAACCTCAATTTTTGAAATAATCATATCTCAGGATGTTCCATTACCAACCATGTCATTTGTGTGTAGCACACTAGCAGATATCTTGCATAATTCTGCTTGTCATAAGCAAAACACCAAGGTATTATGGCACTTTACATGGCTAGGTGGAGAAACTAGTCACCTTCTCTGCACGGTCAAATAAATCCAAGAACTATATCACCCATACCAATGTAACTCATCAAGAATGCTGATAGGTCATTGTTTTCATACCTTAAGAAGTTCAGGTACACATTGAAAAGTTGGATGATCCGAACATAGGATTATGATTGAGGACATCATTCAACTGGTCCTGTGTAATGTTGCCATGCAGCTTCTCCATCCGGATTATTGTGTCATTCACGCCTTGTAAATTAACCATGTCGTGTTCCTCCACTCATCTCAGCAAGGCCTCATGCTCTAATTTATGTAGTCTAATAGCTCAATTGTACTGGAGTCCCTCCATTATACCACTGATGGACCCTTCAGCAATAATACCAGACTAATCTGCAAGATCTCTGAGATCAGCATCTTAGAATCTTTTCCCAATGATGGACATTATATTGCCTATTGTATGAAATCCTCCCATTCTGATCATTAGGAAGTGGATTTTTTAAAAAAAAATCATTCTTCCATAATAGTTCTGCAGCCTTGGCATACAGTTCCTGGTCAAAACAAACATTTTATTGCTTTCAAAATTGAGTTTTTCCATCATTTTCAGAGTCTGATTAAGGATTTTGCAGACCATGGACATCTTCATCACTGGCTCATTCATAGTTGACAAATACCCAACATTGTTCTGAGTCACATTGACCTTTTTGTCTCTCTGGATGTCCAGGAGCTGACCATCTGGTTATTTGCATCTGTTTGCCTGATCAGACACCATACTTGATTCTTAATTTGAGCATTCTGAATTAAATCTTCATAGTCTATCTCCACTGGTTTCATCACAGCAGGACCAGCTTGGTTAACTGCATTATAAGGAGGAAGTAATGGCAGAGAAGTTATGACTTTCTCTGAGTATGTAGGCTACTTGGGTTGTCCAACAGTTGGTATGTGAGGCTGCACTGCAATACCATTTACTCTCTGTGGTGTTCCTACACTGCTGAATATTTCTTCACATCTGCCATAGTTGTGGGGATGCAGGGATGTGCTTGGAAATTTTCTGCACACCTGCACTAATGGCATATATGCAATCTTGTGAAAAGGACTATATTAATCTTTGAATCTGTGAGGGTGGTGTAGTCTCTTTTGTGTTCCTATTTAAAACACCTTGAGGAAGTCCATGAGAGATTTTGGTATTGTTGTTAATCATTATCAAGCCTCTCTGGCTGTGGAGGCCATGGCTGATCAATGTTAGATATCTTTAAATCTGCTCGTGTGACCAGGGGATATCGCTTCAAGACCTGATCAGGGTCTACTGACAAAAAGTGAAATCAGATCAAAGGCCATCCTTAGATTCTCCTTGATAACATTGCCTGAGATATGTTGCCGTTAGCATCTCATGATACTAATCTCCAGGCTATTACTGAATCTGCTTCCATTTTTCTCAATGAGTTTCATTGTTTGTGTCTTGATTTTTTCAGCACCAAGAGTGCTCATATTGGCCACCAGTTTCTGTGTGAGGTTCACCATTGATACAATATGAGGCTTTGAAAACAAATCAGTGCTGATATTACTGAATAACCTACCATATGCCTCTTTGTCTCTAGGAGAGTATATGCTATAGTCATCATCTTCATCTTGATGAGACTTGTGCTTTTCCATTGGCCTTGTGCAGGCTCCATAACCAGATGTGTGATAGTGTGCCTCTGCTGCTACCAGCTTTCTTGATGTCACAGCCAATATCTTTCTGTTCATCTTCTTTTCTACTCTTTTCCATACATTTCTATCTGACCTCAGAGCTACTGGTTGACATAGTGGCTCTCAGGACTTGGTCCTTTTCAGATACTGTATATTTTGTGACATAGTATCCAACACTTTTTTCATACACACTGGTGAATGATGATCTCATTCCCCTTATTGATTTGCATGATTCACGGCCAGTTTCTTCACTACAGCTGCAAAGTTCTGCTTATTTTTTCAAGTTGTTGCAGCGTTTCCTTGCATGTGAAGATCTTTCTACAATTTAGGTGATAAGATATACTAGGAACTTCACTGGTATCTTTATATTGCCTAATGGCAGCACATTTTTCGATTGCTGTCACTCTTAAAAGAGTCTTCCATTCCAGGTCTCTCTGTTTGGTCACTTCTGGGAAAGAAGCCGATATTTCACATATCACATTTTTTTAGACATTTGCTCTGTTTGTGGACATTTTTGAGAACCTATGCATCAGATTCCATTATTCATTCAGAAATCATAACCACATCACAGTCAAATCTGAAGCAAACAAAGAGAAAATACATAAATCGTAGGTCACAGTACTTTATTGTATGCAACACCTACATACAAGTTGATTTATAATTGAAAAATAATGATGCTATTGCCTGTGGAATCAAAATATTTTTCACATGAAGCATGCCTCACCCCATTCTTAGCAGCTGACATGGCAACCCATCAATTTAAAATAAACTAATGTGCATAGTTTTCTTTATTTTCATGAAAAAAGTAATCACCCCAAATTGGGTGAAGCTGTATTCATTTTAGTCAAAATATAGCCTGTGCCCATTTCTCTCTGAGTACCTTCCATGTACAATTTACTACATGGAAACAAGCCTAACTCCATCTTTAATCATAGAATATCAGGATTGGAAGGGACCTCATCTAGTCCAACCTGCTGCTCAAAGCAGGACCAATCCCCAGACAGATTTTTGCCCCAGATCCTTAAATGGTCTCCTCAGGGATTGATCTCACAAGCCTGAGTTTAGCAGGCCAATGCTCAAACTACTGAGCTATCCCTCCCCATTATGCTACTTTGCAGAATTACCACATATTTTTGTAATGTGTATGCACGGCCCTTTTCAAAAAAAGGAGATGGGGATTTGCCCACTCAGATGGTACCAAAAAGTTGTTCGGCTCACTGTTTCTGAAAGGCTGCAGTGTAACACTACTTTATTTCTAAGAACCTGGAACTCTACCACACAACAATTACATACAGAAAGAGAGAAAACAGAGAGGTACAACTCAACACACCTTGCTCCGGGCTGGCTTTTTTGCAGACTGACTGCTAATGATGCAGATCACATGCTTCCCTACAGGCCCTCTAACCTGCAAGCAGGACCAAGGAAATCTTTAAAACTTAAACTGATACCTTGTAATTTTAACACTGTATTCACAACTGCTATGTTCTTTTTCATTTAGACTTTTCATTTTCCTTACCATAAACTAGAGTTACACAGGTCTCACATAAAAATCAGTTAAGCCATGTTTTAAAGTGTTAAGGTACCTGTAGATTATCAGAGTCAGATCTTAAGCACTGAACATGTTTCTTTCATCTTTAAATATGGAGGGCAGTTTACTTGAATGGCCTTGCTTGTATCCAGGGAAGCCTAATTAAAATATAAGGCTACCGAGGTAAGTGCATAAATAATTTGCACTTCAAAAGGGACTCATAGCAAATGTAAATCCAAAACTGCAAAGTGTTTGTTACTTGAAATATGAATGATCAGTTGTTAAATAGCAGGCTAAATCTTTTGTGATATCGTTGTTCTGAAACAAGATATTGGCAAAAGTAAACCAGAGCCATTGATTCTGAAAATAGGCAACAAAAAATTTCATGTGTGATGACTAGAAAACAACAAACAAACAAATGTTGAAAGGATAAGAAGCAGCTAATTTTGTTCTTTAATAAAGAATATCTTCTTGAAATCCAAGGATTTTAAGCTTCTTCTCTTCCTGTATTAACATAATCAGATAATTCTGAAGAGTTAGTTAATGGGCTAGATTCTAATGCCATCTGCTGCATTTTTTTTCTGGTTATTACTGACCCCGGGCCATTTTCGCAGCTGGGGATCAGCATCACCCCAGACATACCAGCTGTGCTAAGGGCTGTAGTGTAGGAGCTGCTTTGGCAGCAATTCAGTAGGTGAATATTTTCCCCCTGGCTCAGGAATCCTCAGGGTTCAAATCTGCTCTGGGGCAGGTGATCAGCAAAATACAGAATTAACAGACCCAAGACCTGGCCTGTGCAGGATATTGCAGGTAGTAGTTGAGGTCTTGAGAATCACTGGAAAACTATGATGGACGCATGTAAAGAAACCTGATTGTCATATTTGTGAAGACATTTTCCATTTCTCTCTAGTAACTGATGGAACCTGTTATTTTTCAAAATTCAGAATGAGCTCAAACCATTTTTCATCACAGCTACCTCCAGGTCTCATCCTGAGAAGAACTGATTACCTGAGTTGACTATGAGATCTTATGTCAAATGATCAGCATACATAAGGGGCTGCCCAAGACAGCCATGCCTTCAGTGTGCTTTATATTAAGCTTAGTAGATATCCTGGTTGGTGACACATAGAATTTATATAGTCAACATGCATGATCTCTGGAACTCTACAGAATGATAATGAATTTATCAACCATATTGTAATAAATGACAGTACCACATGGTCATTGCTGGGTGTCAACTGGAACTGCACCTAGTGGTGTGATCTGGCAATGGTTCAGACCAAGCTTTTGATCACATTTTGTTTCACATAGATTTTCACCATGGAGTTTCATATTTTCAAATTTCCAAAAGTTAACGTGAATTTTATTTAAAGCTGCCTGATTTCATCAGGTTTCAGGTTGGTGAGAAATAATTGATTTTCATAGGGCTTCATCCTCAAAGCACAACTCTGACCAGCTGACAGGTTTGTAGAACTCAGAGGAATTTCTAAAGAAATTCTAAAAATTACCATTTGTTGTTTGGTTTTGGGCTTCATCACAGAAGTTCTATAGAGCTCAGAAGCCTGATTCTTATCTCATTTACACCAGTTTTGCCTCCATTAACTTAAATGAAATTATTCCTGATTTATACTGACACAGGGTCTTATTGAGTCATTATTGCAGAACCATCTTGCTTCTAATTTGCCATCTCATCTATAGTTTTGTGGATGAACATTTGCCAGACTGTGGTTTATTAGCTTCAATCTTGGTTAGCAAGACTGACCATTTTCATTCATCAAAGTTTATATAATTAAATGTAAAGTAAATCTAAATATTGTGAATTCAGTTTTAAATTTTCTCATTGTCTATTTTCCCCTGCCCCCAGGATTTCTTATCTCAATACTTGCTTTTCAGAAGTGAGAGTACTGTGAAGACTTCTCCAACAAAACTCAGAACTTAGCAGAAATTCAGCAAGAGGTTTGGAATCGATTTTTTTATATCAACCTGAGCTACATTTTGAGCAAATCCTTTCTCTCTCCATTCTCCTGCTTCTGAGGAGGGATTTATGCTTTGGTGTTGAAAATTAATTAAACTGAAAATAAACAAAATTGTCTAAGCCAACATGACTTGAGTTGTAGAATATTGCATGCAAAATTATAACTGGAGCTACCAGGACATATTACATATAGGTCATTGTTTGCATTGGCAACAATGACAAGAAATTGTTAAGCCTCATTAAAAATGTCCTTGTGTTCAAATTTCAAAATTCATACAAATATCAAAACTACCACACATGATCTGGATGAATTCATTTTGCCTGTGTGTGAATACAAAGTCCCTTCAATCAATCTATCTCCTATATGTTTTTTGGTTGGCTTCATTCCCACTTATCTGTCCTGCTCATTTACTATGCTTAACTATTTCACTATTGTAATAATCTACATTTCCACTCAATTCTCAGTTTACTACTGGTTTTTAGACCTACCAGAGCTAAATCAGAGAAACTGATATCTTAAGCAGTTGCTTGGATGGAAAATATTCTTTGTGATGGTGATGATATGCAACATGAATAAGATATCTTTATAAAAAATGATTTTAACATGTTGGTCTTCCTTTCCATTGTAACTATTTTCCTCTGTATATGCTGCACGTTATAACAACATACAGGAAGTTAGTAATACCTACAGTGTAAACAAAGGCTCCATATGTAATAAGCTAGATTTACTTCATTTCTTCAGGAATAACAATACTATTTTTTCACCAAAGTGTCTGTGTCATGTCTGAATAGAAATAAGAGGAAAGTAGTAATTAGAGTAGGTTAAAATATATCCTCAAAGGATATTAAATATGCAAGAGATCATCCATGAAAATTAGACTGCAATAGGTTACACCATGTATTGGCTTATTTTGTAACATATCAAATTATCTCTCATGAATAAATATATCTAATAATGTTTAACTCTATAATTTAATACTACCCTATTAAAAATACTTTCTGACTCAACCTAACTGTGTATTTGATCTTCTATGATTATTAGATTCTAAGTACACAATAATTAAATGTGCAACTTGTACTGACTTCGGCAAACATTTCAAGAGACTATGCACTTTAATCCCTTTTAATAGCTAATTTCAATAAATACTAATACCAAGGCTTGATAATTTACTTGGATAATGGCGTGAGTTAAAGAATAGAGAGTGCTGTGAAAGCTACTGGATATATAGAAAGTTAGCTCAGCTTTATCTGTTTTCTTACAGCAAAACAATTGAGCACTTCTTGAACTATTCTGCATTCTTGTAAAACACCCACATTACAGGGTTCCCTTTCTGGGCAACAAAACTAACAAGAAAATAAGCTTTCTCAAGAGGCCTGAAACCACATCAAAGCTGGTGGTCTGAAACCCTCATGCTGATATACTGCCTCAAAGTAGTGTGTGACCGAGCTTCGTGCCAGTTCATCTACCAAACAGCTCTGACCTTAAATGATCATCAAAACCTTCCAAGATTCCCTTATGGCTGAAACTAAACTGATCCAGATAACCCCATTGCACAGCCTGCTACCAACCTCACAGAACTGAAGGTCACTTTGAAAAGTGACTTTTTGTTAACAAGTACTCATAAAGTGAAGATAACTTACAAGGGCCCCCACAGAATACTAACCTACAGCCACCACTGCTTCTCTTCCTCTGGTAGCCGTAACCTGCTGGCCAATAGTCAGGTCTGTGCTCCAGTTGCCATGGAGAAGGTTATCAAAGATTTTGTGACTCTTTCTCCTTTTCCCAGGAAAGGCTGCAGGGATTATAGGTAGATTCTGTTCCCTTTTTTACCTTGCTACTACCCAGGAGGAATTAAAATTTGCTACTGTTTGCTAGTTCTTTAAAATTACATTCATGAAGATATTAGCCCCCTGTGCCTTAAAAGAAATCAATATGAAGAGTGGAGCATTCAGCTATTTACCCCCCTTTTCCAGGCACAAAGTCGCATTACAATGTGACATTGTGCTGCCCTCTTTTTCTGAGATGCTTTCCTGGCATATCAGAGTCTGAACTATGCAAGGACCCCTTACATCTGCTCTTGCAACCTGCTAATTACAATATTGTAATTAACTGCACACTAAAGCAATTACCTTCATATATCACTGTGTATGACAAGCAAAGAGCAACTTCTAGCTGAGGGGGCTTAGCTCAACTCTCACTGGCTCAGCCAGATGGGGCCTCTCTTTTTGCCTCACCTGATAAACCTGCTGCCTGAGGACCATGAGGTGCCTGATTGTACTTTGAGCTGTAATAATGTGCAAGATTTGTGCACACACATCATGGTCCAAATTCACTATGAACATAAATGGCACAACTCTACATAAGTCACTAACGCTGTAGTTTGGGACTCTGAAGTTAATGAAGTTAACCTGTTGTCAAGGGAACCTCGCATCCACCGATTCCTCCGTCTGAACCTGCTCATATGCCTTTAAACTGCTGTTTCTGATCTTAGGTTCCTGCAAAGAAATTGGGAGATCCTAGCAATATCTCACGCAACTCTTGATGTTGTCTCACTGAGTTCCTCTCATTCTTCATCATTTCAGTGCAAAAGTACCTATGTGCTGTCCAGGTCACCTCATCCTCAAGGATGGGTGAGCTGTGAGGATCTGATCCTATTAATCATAGAACAGATAACTTTTATGCCTTATTGATGTGTCCCAGGCCTTATTATATTGGACTTTAAGTACCTTGATCTTCTCTCAGCACTGCTTACTACCCTGAGTGATGCTCATCTCAGTAGGTGCTAGATCACACAGTCATATACCAAAGTGTTGTGAATGATCAAGTTCAGCTGGCCCTGGATCTCCCTTGATGTTCATTCAGCTGGGGCACACTCCTTTGATCTCCCTTGATGTCCATTCAGCTGGGGCACACTCCTAGGAAGGCCATCTTTGAGACATGATAATGCCAAAAACAGAGTAAAGACAAAGAAGTTGATCAATATGAAAATAGCAAACAACTGAGTTCCACAGTGTTTGTGGCACCAAGTGGCTTCTAGCAAACATGACATCTGTGCAGTGGAGTCCAGAGAGAAGACCAGGCAGGCCGCTTAAGCAGTACTGTGGAACTGTAGTGGAGAACTATATGAACTATGGAGGCTATTACACAAACCATCCCTGTCCACATTAACATTGCACTGGCATAGAGTGGCACAATGGAGCATCATCTTGTAGTTAGCCTTCCTCAAAAAAAATCTGATCCAAACAATGTGGTGAGCACCTGTGTGCCATTGCAAACAATTTTGTGTGTGAAAATAATGAATGCTGCAGATGAGACAGGAGGACTGAATGTGGTTAGCCTGCCAAATGCATCTAGTGCAGACCAGACCACCTCTTGGTGGAGTCACTTCATTATCTAGCTAGGCAAGAAGAGCCTGCTATAAAATGTTAGTAGTATCCTTTGAAGTATGGAAAAAAAAATGCAGTCACATTAAAGTGCATTTTCTTTCTCTACACCTTGTTTCTTAAAATCAAACAAAACGGTCAGCTTTAGTCTTTGGTGCTGCTGGTCGCTTACATTCTGGAGGTGAGAAACAAGAGCAGCAAATGCATCTTTCTTCTTGAAGTACTGCTTGCAGCATGAGGCAGATCTAATCAAAGACAAATCACAAAGATTCCGATTTCTTCTGTTCAGTACTAACACCTAGGGGCAAGGTGGAAGAAGGAGATGTTTGATATCAAGGAATCACATTTCCCCACACCTTTTACCAACTGATTTAATGAACCACTGAATGGATTTATTCTACAAGGGAGAAAAATATATTAAATCATATCAAAACCTTTGCT
Source organism: Mauremys mutica (assembly GCF_020497125.1). NCBI lineage: Eukaryota > Metazoa > Chordata > Testudines > Geoemydidae > Mauremys > Mauremys mutica. Next base: position 33,135,069 of record NC_059085.1, read on the forward strand.
TTCATGGCACTTCTGTAGCAGCATGTCACAGCTAGTCATATATATTACATTTTTTAGAATAGTTCCCTGGGCTGATCCAGCCAAAGGTATGTGGGTGACTTTCCAGAGATGTGTAGTCCAACTGAAACCAATGGAACTACTCGGGTGAGGAAAGTTACACAGATGTATAAGTGTCTACAGGATCAGGGCCTAGCTCAGTAAGAACAAAATAGCAGGAAACAAACAGCAGGGATGCCATAAGAATGAGGCTGCCTGCATGCAGTTCTTCGAAGTATAATTACAGCCGCACTGAAGCATGAATGTAGCCTAACATATTTGGAACTGCTGTAATCAGTGTAATCATGCTGCCATTTCATTTACTTTCACACATTCTGTTAAGGCATTAGGACTGCTGTGTAGGCTGCTGGAATGATACAGTTAATACTGCCCATTTATTTTGTTCATGCTGTTAAATAGTGTGGTTATGCTGCTATATTCATGCTGCTGTCATATGACTTTAAGTCTAAAGCAGCATACCCACTATAGAATACCTTTTGTAGAATAAGAATGGAAGGCAACAACTGTTTTTATTGGATTTTTTTTAACCTTTATATAACCTATCATAGCTGCTGTTAATTAGCAGCACTGGGACCAAACAAAAATAACGGCCAATTCCCTCCAGTCAACTTGTTTCTTACAATATCTATTATTTAGTAAAAAATAAAATAACAAGAACAACAAAAATAATCAAAAGAGATCTGCTATTTTAACCTTCCCAGAGTGCCCTACTTCCAGTATGTCTCCTTTAAGCAGGTGCATTAGCAGAGTAAAGAAATGTGACAGGAATTGCCTTTGAGATAGAGAGGATAATTAATTAAAATAGTACAGTTAGCTAAGTGAAGTAACAGCAGCAAAAGCAAGTAGGCAAGGTTTGACATCTGCATTGCTACACACACCCCTTGGAAGAGATGACAGGTGCTGACTTGCAATATAATAAAATACTAATGCATTATATTAATTGGTAGGCAGATCTCAGTCAGTGAGACTCTTCAAGGCAGCTTGCATTAAACATAACAAAAACAAGTTAAAGTAGAATAGCGGAAAAATCAGATCATGGATTTGATGCTAAAGATGCTGCTGCTGTTGGGTTATTTTGATTTTTGTTTGTTGTCAACTATCACATAAAAGATTTAATTTGTCTGGAATTGAAGGGTAGCAGTTAAACACGTTAATGGTATTTTCCATAAATAGGGGTGTCACATTTCTGGAACAACTTAAATAACGTGAAAAAATAACAAGTTGAGATTTTAATTAAAATCCAACACTGTGATGGCTATCTAAGAATTTAAACAATAAATAAGCTAAAAAGAGTGAAATCTACAAAACAATTAAAGAAATAATGCTCTTCAAATCAATTAAGCACCCTGAGTGTGCATCAAGAGGTAATCCCATTAATTGTACATTTATATGCTATGCGTATCCTTGCAAGCATTTTGAAAGAAAGTGGTGCAGAAGACACAGGTGCCTAAATTAATAAACATTAGAAAAATCAGCAAGAGATTTAACTACATTGGTTATTGTTTTCAATTATTAAATAATTAGTTTGAACATCTTTGTACACCTGGTCTCAAACCATGGGATTCAATTACCTTGAATGGCTTTGGGCTTCTATTTGATCACTTAACACTGAATTTGCAAAGTGCAGGGCAATAAGAAGAATATTTGGCAGAAGACATTGAGATTTCCCAGAAGTTTTCCAGAAAAAAACCCACCAATCAGAACATTCAGATTTGCAGAGCTGTGGCTGTAATTAATAAAGTTAGTTTCATTAAAGGTTTTTTTAAAAGAAAATCAGAGCTAAAGAATCATGTTGCAGGCAAAAGGTTGAGTAACATTATTTAAGACTCCTTCCACAGAGATATTTATCTTTTTGGCACATGCATGTTTGATGTGATAATTAAAGAAATTTGTCACACATTCCTCCCATTCTTCCTTCCTTTTACAATACACATTGTAGCAATGCAAAGGTTTGTCTAACTTAGCTTCCAGAGCTCCAGCATACATCATTTACTCTTGCCCTGAGGGTTGCACACTGAGAATTATATATGCACTGAAATATCCCAATAGATTTGTAAACAACATCATTTAGAGGATTTGTGATAAAGATTTTTTAAAATCTCTAACTTATCTTCAAAAAAGCTTCAGTACAAAATTTCAGCTTTAGATTCATGTTCAGATAAAATGTATGAGGCCTGATCCAAAGCCCACTGAGATCAATGGAAAGACTCCCACTGACTTCAATGGACTTCGGATCAGGTCCTGATGCACATATATTTTCCTAGATGAAATTATTATCAAACACCAGAACAACCCTACCCATATGACGAACACATTTCTACTGAATCCATCAGAATAAACGTAAACATGAACTACAGGTGTTTTAAATAGGAATTTTCATACTCTGAATATGATCTTCTATACAGAGATGAAATCAGTCATATAAGAACCATACTTGTCTTTGCATGATACGTCTATAACTCAGGATGTAATAAAGTATATTTTAAAACTAAGCAAAGTACCATGTGAAATGCTCCAGTTATATTAAAATAATAATTTTCAATTTATAACTGCAATATAATACAAATTAGGTTCTCCTTGGTCACCAGATAGTTTTAATGTTTGCAGACCATGCATCTCATCAAGGCATCCATCCCTTAAAATCTTACACATATCAGTAAACCCATTAAACTGAATGGGACTACTAGCAGGCATCAAGTTATTTTTCTAGGCATGTATGTTTCAAGGTCAGAGCCCTAAAAGGGCATGAATTAATCTTCTGTAAAGCAGGATTTCTCCATCCTACAGTGCAAGGTTCCTACTAGAAATGGCCATCATATAAAGACCGTACATTATTATATGGCATATCTATACTGTATATGAGGTTTTCTTGACTGTGTGTTCTACACACTAGTAAGGAGAGGAAAATGAACTTATTTTCTGTATTTAAAAAAGATCACTCAAACCGCTTAAAGCAAGCCGCTGATGCTCAGATTTTTAAAGGTATTTAGGCATTGCTGCACTCAGCACCGACTGTCAATGGGATTTCGGCTTGTAAGTGCCTAATTTTGAAAATTAAATTTAGGCTCCGAATTTAGTTAGGCATTACAATGCTGAGCATGGCAATGCCTACTTACCTTTAAAAATCTGGGCATGAGACCTTAAAAAAGTACAACAGAAAAATTACATGGTGGTAAGTGCTTCTGAATGGAAGCTTGAGAGTGTTTCCCAAATCTTGAAAAACTCTAATTGTCAAGAAGCAATTACCCCAATATCAAAACAGAACAAAGTAGAAAAGAGTGACAGAGCAACAGGGTGATTTTAGTCTAGGACTGTGTCCATATAACATCCTGATACGTGGGCTTCCCACTGATACAGAAGCAATGACAATACTAACAATCATCAGCTACAGCCTCAGACAATGGTATTTGATTAAGAGGACCTTTTGGAACAGGGCACAAAAATGTACTGTTTTTGTGGTATTATTTTAGGCTAGCACAAGGATCAAAAGTCAAAGCAAGGTATTTCCAGGTCTTATAAAACTTCACAGCGAACATTTCTGAATGTGACTCTTCATGGTCAATCAGAACAGCCTTGCCACTGGGACAGCTGAACAAATTATTAACGGGGAATAAGTTACTTGAAGAATGTAACCTTTTTTTCTTCAGACTAAGTAATGTCAACAAGAAGAGTGTAATTTCCCAAAATTAATTATTGAATTGAATTCATTCAACAAACTTTTATGCAAGTTTGTTTGGGGATTTTTTTTCCTACTCTGTGAGCAGTTCCCCAAAAGGATTCAATGCTTAATAGTTGAGCTGTGTTGGCTGGTTGTGACCCTCTATTGGGTAAGTATATGTATGAATGCTGGCATGTGCAGGCTGAACATTTGCTATCCCCAGCCATTTGTATGAGTAAAACTTAGAGTTGCATAATGGAAATGACACAGAACCTAGGGATTTGGAAATCCATTATCTCTGCAAAGACACACAGGTTCTGTCAAGGATGATGGCAGTAACAATAGCAAGTTAGGGCTAAAAGGCATTTATCAAACTACCTATTAGCTACAAATTGATGGTCTGCTTGAAAGTTCCAAGCAGAATCTTAAGGCCATGTTAACGAGGTGGCCTTTAACATCAAAGAGATTTGTGGCTGTACTCAGTCTTAGATACTGCAAGCTTTAATGAGGTATTTACCATTTGAACTGCTGTAAGGTAGGCAAGGGCAAATGCCATGTCTGTTAAGATTATTGACCTTTGCCCTCCAAATAAGGTAGGAGCCGGAAAGAGCATATGGCTAGTTAAAAAAAACTTCTGTGAAAAAGGCAAGGAGGATCAAAATATATGTTTGTGATCAGTGTAATTATATATATATATAAATATATATGAGAAAGCAAGAGAGTGATGCAGGTAATTATTGTATAATAAGTCATACTTAACATCCAGATCCATCATTATATTGTTAGAAATTGATTCAGTAACTTGACATCAGAAAGTCAAATTTGATTGTGGTTCTTTGATAGTTAGGTCCATAGATTATTTATGGAGGGTCCCTTTATATGTCAATGACATAAAAAATAAGGTAGGAAATGGAAAGTCTCTTTATTTCTACACTTACAGTAACTGTTACATTTAAATTAAATATACAGTCCATTTATTGGGACATATTTAATCAGGACAAAATGTTTTATTAGAATATCTACCAGATGATTTTTCATCATGACAATGAATAGTATGTCACAGTTCCAAGGATAGCTGCACCTAGTCCCTTCTGTGGTCTTTCTGAGCTCACACCCATACGTGTCACATCTCATGTCTAGGACTGGCTGGGAAACAAGAAGCTCAGATCAGGTGTTCAGAGAGGTCTTAGAACCTTACAGCAAATCTTAGCTGAGTTTTACGTGAACCTGGATTCTTTTTTTGAGTGCTTGGCGAGGATTTATGGTTTGGAGTTGAAATTGTGCAACTTCAAACCAAGCAAAACTAAATTGTTTTTCCTCTTGTTTTGTTTTTTTGGCTGAGGGTAAGGGAAGTGTTGGTTATTTCTAAGTTGAGTTTCATTTTGAGCTTTTGGGTTCAATATCTACAACTCAAAAGTTAAACGCTGTCAGCCTGAATCCATGCAAGCTGACAACAGAAAATTGTCCTTATGAACCCCATAGAATTACAAATATCATTTTTTGCACAGATCTAATTAAAATGTGCTGAATTAGGTGTTAAACAGGTAAAATCCTGAGCTCCAGTCTTTTAATGCAAAAATTGTCAAATAAAGATTAAATGAAGATGAGGTTATGATGAAACACAGCTATAATCTAATCATAATCCTTTTTATTCTTGATATTTCATGTTGCAAGGTTTATTTTTTATTATTTCTGTTAAGTTTTTGCTCCTATGTATTCAGTGTATCATCTATCTTATGCAATCTCCTAATTAAGTGGATTCTATTGTAATTTTTATCATCTTTAAGATACCTATACTTGTAACACTAATACATGTCTCAGTTGTTTAAAATCCTTTGAGATATAACAACTGCCTGAGACTATATAATATTAAATATTATCAGTCTACATTGACTGCATATTATCAATTTCATCTCACTAATAAAAATGGATACATCTCAGAAAGGTTAAGAGGTAGAGATTGAAATCCTAACCTATTTCATCTGCAAATCTAGTAAGAGAGCTTTACAATTACCTATTATTTCCAGTACTTGCTGTTGTAGTTAGGTTCCAAATACTATGAAGATAGATTTTCTTGGGGTATTTCAGCATTTCCTCTGTTCAGTGAAGGTCAAAAATTAAAATGTAGGATGGTGTAAAAAATAAACAGATAAACTTTTTGAAGCTACCAGATTTGGCTGGTGTAGTTCTGTCTCAGCTAGGGTTAGTGGGCCATATCAGTTATTCTTTTCACACTTGTTTAATAAATCAAATGGGTGGGGGGGATGTTGATCTAGTATGTCAGCGGAAGCCCAATTATAAAATTGTATCCTAAGTACAACCCACCTATAATATATTATCCTCTCCAAAATTGTGCTCTCATTCCCCACCTGTCACCTGTTCACAGTGAAATCTTGCAGCAGCTCGTGCGAGCCACTGGATCCTCTTTCAACCCCTTTGGCTCTTCTTCCCTGCCAGCCAACCTTGGAAGGGAGCAATGACCAGGGAGGAAGAAAGGCTGCTCTGGGTATCCTAGCTGCCCCAGAACCTTTCCTAGGTATCTATTGACTCACCTGCCTACACACCACCTTATCTCCAGGTCAGATGTGGGAGGAGGGTTAAGGTAGGTGCCTCTGTCTAGTAGATGGGAAATAGCCTGGAATAACTGACTTGTACAAAAGTCTCAGAACAATTACTCATGAGGGAATTCTGCACCACTGAGCAATGCAGAATTTTGCAGAAATTAAAGTTGTGCACACAGAATTTCCTTTTCCCACACAGGAATGGGCTGCAGTGCTTCTAGCCACCACTAGGGGTCATTGGACCCAGCGGATCCCAGCTCACACATAGAAAACACTGCTCGGGGGAGGGAGAGGGAGATAGAGGGTTCTGGGCAGCTGCAGTTCCCAGCACGTCCTAAAGGAAGGAGAGGGCGGTGCGCAGGAAACTCCATGCAAGACTGGGACCGAGCATCAGCCTGATTCTCTCTCTGGGAGGAGGTGTGGGCATCTGGGCAAGAGGGGACCTCATGGCTGGGCTCTGGGGGGAAGGGGATGCATGCATCTGGGCCACGGGAGGCCCCACGGCAGGCCTCGGGGGGTGGGGTACAGGTATCTGGGCCAGGGGGGCCCAGCGGCTGGGCTCAGGGGTGAGGGAAGGGGGCAGAGAAAGAGGAACTGGGTTGTCATAGGAGTTTCTTTAACTCTCTGCTCCTGGGGGAATTTGTGTGTGTGTCTCTGTAATATTATAGGCGTAGTTGCTGACAGCTATTTTGAAATAAATTACCAAAATAACTGAAACTGGCGTGATGATGTAGAGTTATTTTGACAAATAAAATGTGCAGAATATTAAAATATTGTGTGTAGAATTTTTAAGTTTTGGCACAGAATGCCCCCAGGAGTAAACACTGTTAGGGCCCTCAACTCTTGGTGCCTCCACAGCCTCCTCTGTTCTTGGCTGTTCCTCTCCAGACTCCAGCTCTGATCCAGCTGACGGTATGGGGAAGCAGAGAGGCTGCCAGCTGAGGAGTAACTGCAGGAAAATGCTTGCTACTTGCACTTAGCCCCGCAGGATGCTTGAGGCTTCAGTTGGGTTGAGGGGAGGCTGATTCCTGCCCATTGGCAGTCCAGATATCAAATTCTAGACTTACCCCTGTAGGAGTGAGGCCGGCAGCTCCACCTCCTTTGAACCATCCAGTTAGAGTAACTGTAAACCTGGGCTGGAAAACAGAAGAGCCCACTAGGTAACTGAAATAAAGCAAAAGCAGCAGCTGCTGCTTGGGGGCCCATCATAGGGGCAAAGGCTACAAGAGCAGAGTAATGTGTTCTTTTTGGTGGGAAAAGGGGCTTAGTAGTGACCATTAATTGCCCCAGCAAATCCTTTAGTAGATTCACTGAGTCCGGCAATAGAGCCCCTAAAGCGATTTCCCCACTTTTTCAAGCATCTGCCTTTCCCGGGGTGTAAGGACCTTGCTTTCAGGCTGCCTGTCTAGCTCCCCTATCTGCATCCTTGTTGTCACATCTGTATTATTACAGTGACTCTCAGCATCCACAGCCTCACCCACTGCAGGAACAAATCAAAGTGTTTGGGAGGCAGCATATCAATTTGATTTTGTGCCATAACACCAGTCACTTCATGGTAAGTAGGATTATTTTAAAGTCTTTTTTCTTCCTTTATACTGTCTCTCTGAGGCCATACCCAGAGCCCAAATCACCCCTTGAGCTGCCTTCTCTCTAAACACTGCACATTCACCTTTTGTGATTGTATAAAAGAGAAAACCTTTGCTCTTACGAAAAGGATAAACTGAAACAGTCACTTATCTGGCTGAAGAGCTGCACACTAGACCAATCTAAAAAACACTTCTCAAATGCCCTCTGCTGGATGCAGCCAGCCCTCATGGGTTAGGATGTCTCAGTCACTGACAGAATCACTTTGATACTTGCTAATGAAGATTGCACTGAATAAGGTAAGCTGGGCCCTGATGCTGATCTCAAAGCTGTGTGGCTCCACCGGAAACAGCTGAACACAAGTGCAATAATAAAGTATCAACTATGAAGCGCTGGCCCTTTAAGAAATGGTCTTTTCTCTTGGGTGTCTGTACTTGCTGGTTTCTAGTTGCTGAACAAGGGGCTTTTCTCCTTACTCTCCTCCATTCTTCCCCAGGTTATATATATACACACACACACGCACACCACATTTTTAAACAAGAAAACCACAATTTTTCAGCATTCAAGATAGTGTCTGTAGCAGTGCAACACCTCCTGGAACGCCTGGGGTTAGTGACATTTTTGCACCCTCTGGACACTGGAGTTTTCAAAACTGTAGGGCCAATGAAGGAGGACTTCAGTCTATAGTAAAAGGAGTTAATGCCACATAAGACCCAATCCTACTCCCATTAGAGACAATGGGAATTATGCCATTGACTTCAAAGAGAGCAGAGCTATCCCTTTAGAGTATATTTCATGCTTCCACAATCTTGGCTAGCTTAGTGCAAATTAAATGTTGAGCTATCTTGCCAGAACCCATAAGTATTCCATTAGACTCTAGAGGATTTGGCTAATTTCAGTCCAATATTTACTAGTTTTACAGAGTATGGCAAAATTCATCTCTGGGATAAACCCACTGAAGTCAGTTTAATGTCACTAATGAGTTTGGCCCTATATCTCCACAGTCTGTATGGTTATACAGTGCTCGAAAGGCATGATAGATGTATGCATGTTAACCCCTCTTCAGAAACAAAGATTATAGACAATACATACTAAATGTTTTAAGAACTGTAAACAGTCATCATATCATGTATTGAACATACAGCAACATGTTCATGCCTCCAGGTCTTTCAAGGAATGGCCAATACAATGCATGGTCCCATGACTCGGTAAATGTCATAGTGCCCAACAGACCTACAAGGAATGAAATTCTTCAGCTTTCAATCATTTCTGCTTTGCGTAAAGTACACTTACAAGTAGCCACGTAGTATCTCCAGAGAGTCTCACCATGACACAGGGATGCTAACAATGTATTTCTGAAATACTATCCCCCAAAGTAATACCTAACTTAGTGGAAAGGCATTGTGGCAATATCATTGGAATCAGGATACAGGGGTTCCATCCCCTGGAGTTCTGCCAGTGATGTCACGGATAAGTCAGTTCATCTCTCTTTATATCTTTCATCATTTGTCATGTAAGCGCTGTGGGGCAGGAACGATCTTTTACCATGTAGTGCCCATCTTTAAAAAAGGGAAGAAGGAGTATCTGGGAAACTACAGGCCAGTCAGCCTCACCTCAGTCCCAGGAAAAATCATGGAGCAGGTCCTCAAGGAATCAATTCTGAAGCACTTAGAGGAGATGAAAGTGATCAGGAACAGTCAGCATGGATTCACCAAGGGCAAGTCATGTCTGACTAACGTAATTTCCTTCTATGATGAGATAACTGGCTTTGTGGATGAGGGGAAAACAGTGGATGTGTTATTCCTTGACTTTAGCAAAACTTTTGATACAATCTCCCACAGTATTCTTGCCAGCAATTTAAAGAAGTATAGGCTGAATTAATGGAATATAAGGTGGATAGAAAGCTGGCTAGATCATCAGCTCAACAGGTAGTGATGAATTGCTCCATGTCTAGTTGGCAGCCAGTATCTAGCAGAGTGCCCCAAGGGTTGGTCCTGGGGCCGGTTTTGTTCAATATCTTCATTAATGATCTGGAGGATGGCGTGGACTGCACCCTCAGCAAGTTTGCAGATGACGCTAACCTGAGAGGAGTGGTAGATACGCTGGAGGGTAGGGATAGAATACAGAGGGACCTAGACAAATTACAGGATTGGGCCAAAGAAAACTGATGAGGTTCAACAAGGACAAGTGCAGAATCCTGCACGTAGGACAAAAGAATCCCATGCACTGCTACAGTCTAGGGACTGAGGGGCTAGGCAGCAGTTGTGCAGAAAAGGACATAGGGGTTACAGTGGATGAGAAGCTGGATATAAGTCAACAGTGTGCCCTTGTTGCCAAGAAGGCTAACGACATTTTGGGTTGTATAAGTAGGAGCATTGCCAGCAGATCAAGGGATGTGATCATTCCTCTCTATTCGGCATTGGTGAGGCCTCATCTGGAGTACAGTGTCCAGTTTTGGGCCCCACACTACAAGAAGGATGTGGAAAAATTGGAAAGAACCCAGCTGCAGTGGGGGAGGTTTGGGTTGATATTAGGAAAAACTTTTTCACTAGGAGAGTGGTGAAGCACTGGAATGGGTTACCTAGGGAGGTGGTGGAATCTCCTTCCTTAGAGGTTTTTAAGGTCAGGCTTTACAAAGCCCTGGCTAGGATGATTTAGTTGATGTTGGCCCTGCTTTGAGCAGGGGGTTGGACTAGATGAGCTTCTGAGATCCCTTCCAACCCTGATATTCTATGTGTTTGGGGAGTGCCTACAACAAATGGGCCCCAGTCTCAGTTGGAGCCTCTAGGCACTACTGTCATAAACATAATAATCTTCTAGATTTTGATTCATTTATTAATGATCTACTATAAAGTAGATATTTATAAAGGTACAGAACAAGGGCTTACAGGCATGGGTGTGCAACAAATAGCATGGATGTATCCTTCATAGGAGGAACGGAACAAGCATGATGCTGCTCCTTTTCTGAGAAACCATGCTCCAAATTCTTTATATAGAAACTTGATCATTCAAGCAGCTGTCAGCAGGAAATGTTGCTCTACACATTTTCTGAAATGTTTTAATTATGTAATGACACCTTGTTGTCACACAAGTATTATAAATAATGCTCAGTGTTGCTGTTTGTTTGAAGAGCACCACAGGGTCTTTTCATATTACCACTCCTCTCTGCAGAGAGAGAGAGAGAGAGAGAAATTGACATTATTTATAATAGCATTTCAGAGGTTATTAATGATTATTACTATTATTATTAAAAAAATTCCTGGCTTCATTGCTGACTGTTGATGCAAAATTGGGCACTTCAGCAGAAAGTCTGGTTGGGGAAAACAAAAACAAAAGAAAAAATAAAAATCAAATGTTGCTTCTAAATAAACAATTATTATGACTTTGAAGCATAACATAAAGTGTCTCATTGATTTTGTCCCAGAGGACAGGTGTAAAGAATGAATAATCAAAGAAGCGATGAAGCATATAATATTAGTGCATGTAGCAATGCTTGTGCGGTATTGCTTTTAATCCATTCGTTCACCTTTGACCCTCTGCATTCAACCGCTAGCAATGATGGAAAGGCAGGTGCGAGGTACTAATATGTTATCATTCATAACAAAATCATTCAATTTCTATCCAAATACAGATAAAGCAGCTGGGGATGTAATATCACTCGGTTACTCATATTATTGTTCCTTTCCTCAGCCTAGGAATGGGACATCAGGTCTATATAGCCTAGATTTAATATAAAAATAATAAAGGGTAATATGTTTTCATCTGGAAATGTTGGGTGTGTTCTCATTCTCAAGCCAGGTATTGTTAAGGGTACAAATGCTTTCCTTAAGAACAGATTTTCCATTTAAGGGCCTAGCCCACTCTATTGCTAATGCAATGCCTCTCCTTCCCTCTATTCCCACACAAGTAGAGCTCTCCGAGAGTAGAACTAGAACAGTTGCTTTGTACAATGGGTGAGAGGGATAGCTCAGTGGTTTGAGCATTGGCCTGCTAAACCCAGGGTTGTGAGCTCAACCCTTGAGGGGGCCCACTTAGGGATCTGGGGCAAAATCAGTACTTGGTCCTGCTAATGAAGGCAGGGGGCTGGACTTGATGACCTTTCAAGGTCCCTTCCAGATCTATGAGATAGGTATATCTCCATATATTTATTTAAGGGGATGTGGATGGGACCTGCCTATGGGGACAGCCATAATATGGTACACGTACCTGACATGGCTTGGAGCTCAGCTAATTGCCCAATAATGTGCAAGAAGGGAGTTGGAGGGAGGGAAGGGATGGTCATATGACCAGACAATCCACTGTTGCATGGATCCTTCAGTCATTATCCCCTGGGCTGAGGTGCACTAGGATTAATTGGGCTATTCCAACCATTAGATAGAAGCAGCTTCAGTGGAGCTGCTCTGTAGCCTTGGGGAGCTCTCTTCCCTCAAGGACCTTGGTGGCCAGCCAAGATATTTGCCAATGTTACAGGGACTGAATTTGCTCTATAAATTCCCCCAAAATAAATTAAAAAGTTTAATGTCTGATGTGGATCCTGTGAAGATGGAAGGTAGGAGAGTGGTAATGATCATCCCCAAAGAAAGAAGTGAGTGTACTAGTGGTGATAGATGTGTCTATAACCTTAGAACTGTCTTCCTTATCTTAGCCTTAGAACTCACTTTTATTTTGAAGGATTCCTCTGTGTTGCTTTTAGACTCTTATCCCCATTTTCTCCACGTGGCACCCCATCTTTGAGCGATCATCTGTTAGTCTCTTTGGTGCAGCCATCACTGCTGCAACACTACTGAGCAGCAGGGATGGTGCTAAGAAACAAACACTCCTTAACCATCAAGAGCTAAATAAACTGGGTCAGGGCTTCTGCTAGACCTAAGCCAGATGAATAAGAAATACATCTTTGACTGCTATTGTGTGCATGCATTTGTGAAAGCTGTGACTGTTCATTGCCATTTGGCTTACAGCTGCGCTATGTAACTATATAAACAGTGCAGAGAAGACCGATTATAGTGGTCATGAATGGGCTACTTCAGGTTCACAATTATTATAAACTGATTAAGTTTGAGGGCACAAAGTGGCATTCTAGGATACTGAAACAGTTTTCTCTTTGGGTCAGTTGTACCTCTTAGGCTCTAGATTAGAGTCTGGGAAGAAGGTTTTGCTCTTTGTTGCGGGAGACCAGGGTTAGGGAGACTATCACCAATAAGTTGGCATTTGACCCTAATTCTAGACAAACTTTTAAAAAATGTTTGGCGTCTATATAATGTAGGTTATATTTTAGCAGTGTCAGTGTATTCTATAGTAATGTACAATTAGAGAGAAAAATAAAGGCTTTGATGTTCATGACGACTGTATTTTTAAATGTAATAATGTGTGTGTAATATATATTATATAAAGGCTATATGCCATGGTTAAATCATTTTAAAGAAAAGTTTATAGCAGAGATTGGAGAAAATGGTTTGGTCTAAGTAAATAAAATAATAACAAAATAAAACAACCACTAGCTCTTATATGTCATTTTTCATCTCAGATGGGGAAACTGGAAGTAGAAGTGACTTGCCAAAGGTCACCAAGAAAACCAGTAGCAGAGCCAGAAATTGAACCCAGATCTCCTGAGTCCCAGTCCAGTGCCCTAGCCTAGGGACAATGGTTGTTATCCAAATATCAAGATTTGCAAGCAATTACAATTCACCATACTGCAGCAGTCTTAGATATTAGTGTACTTTAGACACCACTCCATGGTGAACACTATAAACATGGTGAACCGAATATTTTCACTCAATTTTAACTAGGAACAATGCACAATATTTGCATATTTAGAATTAGTTTTTAGAAGAGTACAGTAAAGAAGGATTCAGCAAGAAAGAAAAAAAAATACTTTATCCAGGCTTGGTCCTTTGAAGTTAAGCAAGTTTCTCTCTATGAAGAAGCTCCTGAAGATGACAAACCTGACATTTTTCTCCCCCTCTATAATGCCACAAACATAGCTGCTTTACAAAAGACAATCATTCTTAACCATGAAAGCATTATTAGGTTTTCTCTGTTGATCTTCAAGGAGTGACAGATAACTTAAATGCCCTGCCACGTTCAAAATTTCTTTGCAAACCATCTCCCAGAAAAATTTGATTTCCTGTTTTACATAAGACTTCACATTCTAATATCATGTCTAATCCTCTAAAGTGTATCCTTTTGTTTTCTTTTTACCTGCAGGATTTCTTGTGAGTGGTGTGTGAGGCTTCAAGACTTTAAGTATTAGAAAAGTAAATGGGGTTTTGAAAGGCAGAATTAAATTCATGTGCATTCTGCTCTGATATCAAGTTCACCTCTGATATACATATTACTCCAGACAGTTGTTCTACTAATTCCCAGAAACAGACAAATATCGATCTAATCCCAAAAGTAACAACTGTCACTGTAGTGAGTTTTCTGTAACCCGTGTCTGGTCTATATAACACTGACAAGATAGAAAAGGAACTCTCCAGCTGGGATCAGAACAACACTACTGTTTTCTGACATTATTCTCCTTGATTTTCTTTTGTCACCCTGGTTGATCAGTATGTGATGTAGTAATAGAAACCACTTGACCAGCAACAGCTTACAAATTTGAAATTGTGACAGGCAAGAAGTCAGGCTATAAGAAGAAAGATTAGGGTCAGATAGGTTCAAAGGTCCTTTTTCTCATAGAAAAGTTTGTTAAGCATGCCTGGTCACTTAATCTCTTCTATTTCAATGATGATGATGATACACAGAAGGGAATTCAGACAACAGCAAAGATATGCTTTAGTCAAACATGTTACTGGGCTCAACACAGGGCTAACTGGGTAAAATTCTATGGTCCGTGTTACAGAGGAAATCAGGCAAGATTCTCTAATGGTTCCTTCTGGACGAATTAAGGGACTGGAGGGACTGATTTGTGAGGCCATTGTTAAAAGACTCATAAAATACTTATAGTTTGGCTACCCAATGCTTACTCAAGGAGGCAGCTAATGTTTGAAGTATAATGAGCATGTAATGGTTGGGAGGCATTGAGCCTAAAATATGGAGGAAGCTAGTAAACTGAGTTCCAGAGACCTATGTCTGAGGCAAAGATAGATGATTGGGAATGGAGATAGGAGCATATCAAACTAGTATGGCAAAAATGAGAAAGGACAAATGCATATAAACCAGTGAGTTGCCCAAATATCAGGATTGCTGAGGAGCTTATGCGGGTGGACTCAAGCAGCCTGTAAACAAGGATCTCCGCTCTCTTCCCTTTTTCTAATTAAGTCTTTAGCAGCTGGGCTCTGTTTCTGCAGCAGGACGATGGAATATGGGGCTCAACATATGCTTACACATGCCTTGTTGTATAGACTGAGTCATCTAAGTTTAGAGTCTATCCCAAAGTATCACCTCACTAACTCTCCCCACAGTTGGTAAGCCAGCTTTGTGCACAGCAACAGGGAGAGGCCGCACAAAACTGTTTTGCAATCTGCCCCAAAGTACTAAGGCTAGATCTGCTTGTTAAAAAAGACAGACCTTGCTGAGTGCTCTCGCTGTTAAAATGTGAATGTAGCAGCATCTTCCACCAGTCGTTAGCCGCTCCAGCAGCACATGAGGATGAAAACAGGAGATGGGGTCAAGCTATTGCTGTCCTGGGTGGGAATCCCATAACCACTATGCCATACATCCCTTCCTGCCATCCCTAGCTGCTCAGCCCCAACCTGACTTCTGAAGAGTTGGTCGTACAAGGAATTAACCTGAGGAACTGATTCCCCATCCCTCATTCTCATGAGTCCCACTGCCCCACACTAGCTAGGAGAACAAAAAAGATAGTGTATCTAAAGAATATCATATACATTCCCAAAAGAGAGACACTATTTGAGGCAGTGCTTCAGTAAAATGTTGGAAACTTATCACCGGTCAGTTTACACATTAAGAATTTTTTCTAACACCCCGGGTAGTTCTGTCAGGAAGAAAGAGTTGTAATTATAGGTCTCAGGCCTCTCCCAGCCTCATATTGCTTCCTGTCGGGACAATCTTCTGTGGGTTACTCTAGGTTCACCCTCCCACCTCAACATTTTTATCAGAGGGGAGAGGGAGACCTTTCCTATGCAACCAATCCTTTAAAAAAATACATCTGTAAAGCTGGTCTTGTGTTCCAGTATAATGACTGCTAGCCAGTTTCCTCTGGAGAGCAGACCAGAGCAGGGGAACTTACTGGCTGCTTCAGGTATGCATCCTTGAAGATGCATCCTTTAAGAGCTAGTCCCTGCATCATATAGCCAGCCCAGACTGCAGGGTATATAGGAGTGAGAATGGGGGTGGAGGGGAGAGAACTAGCAGCATCTGCACCATGCTGAGAATAAAACTGAGAAAAGGAAACAGTGAGGTCTGTTAGACTGTGAAATGGTCAGAGATGAACTGGAGCCAGAAACCTCAGTTCCAGAGCCAAAAATTTTCCCAGAGTTCAGGAGTTCTTCTATTCAGAGCTTGGTTGAGGCTCATCTCTAGAAATAGTATCTCACTGACAACAGTGTCAAATTCATTGCTTTGCATCATAACTAAACAGCATTTTGCATTCTAAATCATCAGTAATAGCATTTCAGTATTCACTGCACACTACTGAGCTCTCTCTTTCATTCCCAACACCATAAATTGGGGCACCTGAATATGTGCAACATATCAAAATAAAATCACGTATTGAGCTGAAACACCAGTTTTGCTGAAGAAACTCTAGAACCCTTACCAACAGCCAGTCTTGTTGACCTACTGTCCCAACAATGTTACACTCGATTGATTAAAAGTGTTATATGAAAGGTTCAATTTCACCTTATACTTACATCCTGAATCGAATGATATTCTTCTATGCTTGACCTTTGTTGAAATCTCAGCTGGTTGGTAGGCTTCAAAGAACAGTAGCTACTTCCACAAGTTTGTACTGTAGTAAATTCTTCAGTACCTTGCTTGTGATTCATTAGGGCTTAGGCACAAGGGGATTGAACCTACCTGCAGAGCCAGGAATGCGTGCAATGGTAGCAGATTTCTGTGTACCCTTTTTATCGCCTTTACTACGATGAACCATTGTCTGCCATGAAGAAAGTGATTTTTAAAGTTGGGTTCTAAATTTTCAAGGGTAACTGATGGCTTTGGGTGCTTTAATTTTTGGGTTCCCTAACAAGAGACTAGTTAAAGAAGTCTGATTTTAAGAGGGCTGGTTCCCAGCAGTTTCTGAAAATAAGACCCCTTTGAAATGCCTCAAGTTCAGCACCCAAAATTAAAACAAGAAACTCCACTAGTCACTTTTAAAACTGTAGGTCCTAGGTACCTACCTTGAAACTAAATCACTGAAATTTCAGATACGAATGTGTGAGAAGATTCTTATTCTTTGTATCTCACTTTTTCCTAAATGTCTAAGTGACCAAGGGCTTGTGAAATATGAAAACAGTTTTCATTCCCATCACTCTGTAGGCGCTACTTCACCTGCTGCTACAAAACAGGCCACCGTTGATGTGTGCATCCACAAGAGGAAAAATGGTGTTCTCACCATGTGTCAGCTAACGTGGTAACTAACATGAGGTAAAATGCTGGTGAAAACAAGGTAGTCTATAGTTTTCACATTAGCTGACTAAGGTAAATGGGGTGGGGAGAGCTTAGGGTTTACTTTACCCTGATAAAACTGCAATTGTCTTGTCTTCACTACCAGTTTACTTCATGTTAGGTAACACATTGTGAGGAAACACCTTTTTTTAATTAGTGAAAACAAGGTGTGTCACAAACTGTACTTCCTTCTGGCATTATGCTGAAAAGCTATGTGTGTGGCCATTCAGTCAGGCTCCCTCTGCATCCCAATAGATGCTGTGACCCTTTGAAAATATAATCAAGATCTTATTTGCAGGAATAGGAGGCAAGTGGAGGGGGAGGCTCAGAAATAATATAAGAAAAATGGATAATTTATACTGCTATTAGATCATTACAAGCATTAGATAGTGAAATAGTAATCAGTGTAAAAATAATTAATTATTTATGCAGAAACTCATCTGTTTCTTTTGTTGTTTCTTTTGTTTATATGGTCCAGGGATAAAGCATTTTAATTATATCTGGCTCCTTAATTAGGGCTACTTAATACTGACACTTCTGATACATTTATATACACAAGAGCTTGAATTGAAATGTTACTGCACTTATTTTGACGTGGATTCAAAACAGATAAAGGCCAAATCCTGAGAATCTCCTACAAGATGCTGAGTGAGCTCGAATCCTATTGAGTCAATGGTAGTTTAGGTGCTCAGCACTTTGTAGACTCAATCCTTAAGTCAGCTGGAGTCTAGTTTCTCAGCAAACTACTAAGCACAATGCACTGGGGACAGCTAGTCAACAAATCATGGGCAGAAATTCAGCTTCAGAGGAATCTAAATATTTTTATAATAATGACAATGTTTGTGCCCAAAATAAGAACAATATGGAAATACATGTTCCTGAAACTTAATTGAAAATGAACGTTGCAAACAACACAATTAAAGATTCTGTGCAAATTAAAAAGAAAGTCATGAAATATTCATTGAATGAATATATCCAATTTCAGGAGCAAATGCTAAAAAGAAAAGAGTGTTTCAATATGATGTGCTGTAAAAAACACAATGTCTTCCATATGGAAAGAAGCAGAGAAGAGGACTGGTACAGCTGCATGGAGTTATGCACATTTATACCAGGAGAAGACCTGGCCCAGAGTGCTTTTTCAGACTGATCTAAAAAGCAAGTCTTTAGTAAATATTTACCAGTAGATTTCTTATCTTCCAAAGCAAGTTATTTGAGTAAAATAAAAATATGAATATATACATTGCTACTTATTTTGTATTTTGTTGTAGCACCCAAGGCTCCCATTCAAGATCGGTCCCCCTTTTCCTAGGTGCTGTACAAATGTGGAGGAAGATATAGTCCTTCTTCTGAAAAACTTATAATGGAATAGGACTTCTTTGATGCACCAGTCTGAAGATGTTGAGCTTGAGTCTCCAGGTATTAAATGTTGCTGTTCTGATTTGGAAGCATTTTAAGCTCATGTTGCAGAGCCATGAGTGATGACACAAGGTGCTTGGTTCTGGAGAATCAGGCCCATGTTGGAGACAGGAGTCAGATCCCAATCTCTGTTACAGTTATGTTAGTTCACTGAAAGGAGGATTTGCTTGGATGGATGGCAGGCTATGGTATTAATATTGCATTTCTGGCTATACTCTGCCCTGCCCCCGGCCTTCTGGGCATACTTTGTGAACTGCTCCAGGTAGACAGCTGGTGCCCTTCCCAACAGACTTTCTTCTTGTAGAAAGAATCAGATCTATAGAGTGAATCAAGCCAAACAGAGTTCCTCTGGGTTCACAGTGGTGTCACTGAGAAGACAACGTGGTACAGAACATTGAGTGGCTTTTGCCACCATGAAGAAATTCCTGCCTGGGAATAGCTTCCATTGTATTCGACCTCCCTTTCAGGACCTAAAGTAACTGATATCCTGACTTTGCTGTGACCAAAGAGGGCAAGATGAAGTCATCAGACACAAATCCTACAAAACTTTGTGAGCTGAGTCAGGAACTAAATGTAGAAGTCTGACTTTTACTTAAGCAACTCCCCTCTGAGATGGGTAAGCGTGATGCAATATCCAATGCAGAGGTGAAGTAATTACAAACAGAGGCAGGGACCAGCTGCAGCTGGGAGCAGCAGCAGGATGACAGGCATTCCCTGCCCCATGGCAGCTCCTTCAACATGAGTCAGGAACCAATCAGATTTGTGCAAGCAGTGATCATCAGGGATCCTCCAGCCCCCCAGCCTGTCTATAACTGCTCCAGCATAGAAGCAGAACGCAGAGAGAATAGAAGTTTTTACTCCATGGAGCTCTAGAGGAATCCAGGGAGCAGAGGAAGCATAGAGAGGAGTTGAGAGCATGCTCCCTGCCAGGATAACTTAAAGGGGGGAGCATGGAGGCAGCAGGAGGGGAAGGGCTGTGTCCAAGCATGTTTGTTGTTGTGATTCTCAGACTCATTCAACTGCCTCCAGAGAAGGGCTCTGTGAAGCAACAACTCCATGAATAAAGCTTCTATAAAAATGGGATTTTAAAAAACCCAATTATCTTATTTGCAGATGAGACTGTCCAATTAAGCCATTCACCCAACGCTATGCACTGACTGAATTAGAGAGGTAAGACTGGGATTCAGGGCTCCTGACATCAAGCCCTGCCCTTAGACCTTTAGATGCGATAGCCTAAATTGTAATTACCAGGGAACATTCCTAAAATCCTAGAAACAGGAAATGCATATTCTAAATGGTACATAATGCTTATGTGCTGTCCTGCATAAGAATGGACTGAAGCATATGTGTGAGGGCTATACTACACTGGAGCACATATAATTGTGAGTTTGGTCTTGCTGATAATATCTGAGCCTAGCTTTTGTGTGGCTGAGGCAGTTGAGATATATAAACCTTAAAGAAACTCTGAAGGCAATGGGGCTACTCATGTGAATTAGACAAGAATGACTTGACTCGAGATGTATTGAGGATGGACACTAGTTTAACCAGGTCTCTTTGCTAGACGGGTTGTGCCTTTGAGGGAGGACAGTATAAGAAGGAAAACAGTGAGGTTTAGCAGAGCTCTGAAAAACTCCACTTATTCCTAGCAAAGCAAATAATCATCACCGTAGACCACTCTAGCTATGCCATGCCAACCTTTACTAGGGGCCTAATCCAAAGCCCACAGAAGTCAATGAAAAGGCTCACACTGACCCGAATGGACCTTGATCAGGCTCTAGCTGCATATCATCCCTTTTATGAGCATGCCATTTAAAGGCAATTAATTTCCCAAACTAATGTGTTTAGGTTTAATTTCCCTCCATTCTGCCTGCTTCTGAAGTACAGTGGTCTTGTGGACTCAGGTTGTTTTTATTTCCTACCAGAATCACCATGGTGGATTAAACTCAATTTTCCCTCTACCACACATGGCATTTGGACAAATCCCATCTAAATTGTCTTTCTTACTTCAATAGTGGCATTGGCAATTAGATTGACTGGTTCGTTCAGCTTTGGCATTTGAAGCTCCATACTATGAAACAAACCCAAACAAAAAACAACACCCCTCAGTAGGGACAAATCGTCTCTCTCTTTTTTATCATTTAATAATCTTAATAGCATAATGCAGAGATGTTTATCATAGCAGTAATGCTTCATTCTTCAGAAACTAAATGAAACAGAAAAAGAAATGCAAACAGCAAGAAAGAGGCTTAATTTATATAAAAATCAACATGCATTTTATTCCTACACTTCAAAACTAATTCTATTCTCAGACATTGTTCACACAGACACAAATGGACACACATCTACAATATATGTAACCATACTTCTTAACGTATGCTCTGCTTGTACACCACAATGCATTCATTAATGCTTGCCTTCAGAAGTTAATAGACTCTTAAGATTAGTGTTATTTTTGTGTTTTGAATAGGAATCCAGATTCTTTCAGCTTCTATATGTATAGGAAGAAAGTAGTTATCTTTGCTGCTTTTTCACAGCATCCTGATAACATCCACTGTTTCCCATCACCTTGAATTATAATTCCAAACTTGTGAAAGTCTTTCCCTTTAACTTTTTATTGGGGGTAAAAAAAAGCCACTGCCTCTGCCCTTTAGAACTATCCTCCTTCTATCTGTTCTTTATTGCTCTTTCTTTAACCTCCATGATATTCAACTCAGTCTCTAAGTAGCAGTGTCATTTCACTGTAATAACTGGTTTAATTCTTTTAAATTTCTGTGATTGGTTCATTTTATAGTTGCTTGAGTATCTCCTCCAAAACGAAAGAGTTTTTAAATCCACTTTCATTTTCTAATCCAGGGCTGTATAAAGGATCCGTTATGCTGCCTGTAGTCTCAGACTTCTTCCTGGCAAATTGACAAGAGTCGTGAATTTTATTTTTCTCTCCTTTGAGCAGTATCTTTCTTTGATAATATTATATCTCCTCCCTTTTCATGACTTTTCACTGTGGGGTAATCTGATTAAGTGTCCAATCCTCACTGTTTGTGCACTCAAACCCCATTAGATCCTTATCTGGTGTAAATCTGCATAGCTTTATTGAGAATTTACAGCAGATGAAGACCCATCCCACTAACTTCAGAAGAAGTTTTTTTTAGTGAGCAAGGAATTTACAGGATCAGACCCCAAATGTAGTATTTATTTTCACATCTTTGGGATTCGTATAATTTAACCAGTAAGTGAAATTTGTGATTTACTGAAACTCCGCAATTTGGTATTTCTTCAACCTCAGCAGAAGTTTGAATACAGAGTAGAAAGCTTAGACATGTTGGATTTAATTATTCAACATAACCCCACCTTTACCCCAAATCTGAAACAGAACAACATCCAATCACTCTCCTTGGCGGATGCTACGATAGGGATGGCTGAATCAGTACTGATAAAAACAACTGACTTGAACATTCACCAAAAATTCAAACAAAACCCAAATTTGTTAAGGTTCAAAAATAAAATAAATAAATAAATGTATATATATATATACACACACATACATACACACACACACACACACACACACACACACACATTGTTTTTGTAGTTTTTTTCCATGCTCATACACTCCCAGTTCCAGTGGAACTGAAAACAGGAAGCACCAGGAAACTTGCAAGGAAAATCAGGGGTTCAATTAAGGTTTGGAGAAGCTTCACCTAAAACAAATCTCATCCCTTTTTTGATGTTTGCTCTTCACTAGCTGTGACACTATCCCATTTTGACAGGAAGGTGCCTATTCCAAGGGAAAAAAAAAAAAGCTATGTACGGAGTGGGAAACTATGCGTATGCCTACACTGTAACCCAAGATGTGATTGCGGCATCTGTAGACATACTCAAGCCAGTTTTGCTCTAGCTAGCTTGAATAACAATAGCAGTGAAGCTGAAGCAGCACAGACTTCAGCATGGGCTAGCCGCTCAAATGCATTTTCAGGTTCCTGGGCAGGCCTGTATAGTCAGTGCTGAAGTCCATGCGGCTGTAGCTTCACTGCTATTGCAACTCGAACTAGCGGAATCAAAGATAGCTCAGGTATGTCTACATGTGCTGCAGTCACACACCCTAACTGCAGTATAGATTTAACCAGTTAGTCACATTACTATATTACCTTCCCTTCAGAAGAGGGCACCAAATTCTGAAAATGAGGCGAGTTCCCCAAAAGGGGTATGGGTGATGAGTCACGATGGAAAGGAAAAGAGGGATAGAGATGAAAAGCGGCGGGGAACTCAGAAGTCCCTTCCCCCTCCTTGGAGCAGCAACACCTGGAGCAGCTGAAGAAAGGAGGAACTGATTGCATCTCCCAACCCACAGGACAAGTGGTACCAGCAGTAACTGAGGAAGGGGGAGACCCAGGTTTCCCTCATAGTCTTTCCAATCACATGTAAGTGCTTGACGCTTACCTACAAGGCCCTGCACAATTTATCTCTTGCTGCCTCCTCTGCTCTTCTATCGTCATTCCACCCTTGCTCTCTTCATTTTGCCTAAGGGAAAAAACTAACTGTATTCATGCCTAATACCTGCTCAATTCCATGCAACCCCCTCTAGCTGGAGCACTTACCCTGACCGCTCAGCCATGTGCCATCCTCTTCTCCTTCGCACCCCTCCTGAAAGCGTTTTTAGTGATCCTTTCAAAGATATACTGACAAAATAAATCATCAAAATTAAACAAAAAAATCCTATTGGAAAGACAGGTCTAATTCCACTACTGAGATGTCTCATTTCACTTGCATCCCATCCCTTATGCTTTTAACTACACATTGTCTATTAAGCACTTAGAGTAGGAGCTTTGTCTTTTCATTTCTGCATAAAGTTTCTCGTATGCTTATGTGAGTATAACAATAATTATAAATTAGATAAAGTCTTTAATATAAAAACTCAGTGTAATCTAGAATGTTTGTTTAAAAAAAACAAAACAAAACAGGATTTCAGCTTCTGCAGAGTCTCTCAGAGTCTGCCCTGGAACAATTTGGAATATGTATGCAAGCAGATCATCTCAATCTGTAAAATATGTTCGAATTTAATTTGGCTGTGAAGCTGTCACAGAAGGTTCAAAAAAGCACTAAGAGTACTCAGATGTCTGAGTCTTCCTTGCTCATTGAAATATCTATGAAAAAAAGTGTCAAAGACTGGCAGATTGTCAAGTAAATTACCAAATGGATGCTTTCTAGCATGGGGTCTTAATATCAAAGCATGTTTTTAGAGTGTTTAAACTTCCGGATTCTTTGTGACTTTTCAAAATTGAGTGACAATGAAGCAAGACTTCACATTGCACTTTGAGGAAGGCATGTGCTGAAAGCCATCAAGTGGTGTGTGCCATCTTCCCTGGACTTGTCAGCAGCTACTGTATTTCTTCAGATTTTAAATGTGAGATCTTATTGTTATACATGTGCATTCTCTCGCTTCATGTAGGGGTTTTAAGAATATTGACTCTTCCTGATTTTTAGGGTACATCTATACTACCCGTTCGATGTATTGGGGATCGATTTATCGTGTCCAGACGAGACACGATAAATCGATCTGTTAATCGACGCTCATACTCCACCTTGGCAGGAGGAGTAAGTGAAGTCAACGGGGACGCCGCTGCAGTTGACTCGCCACTGTGAGGACGGCCAGGTAAGTCGAACTAAGATACTTCAACTTCAGCTACGCAAATAGCTTAGCTGATGTTGCGTATCTTAGTTCGAACCCCCCGACTAGGGTAGCCCAGGCCTTACAAGGGATATTTTGTCTATGAGAAAGTACATTTTGTCATTTTGATTTCTATATGATGTCTATAATCAGTGCAATTACTCATGCTAAGAAGTGAACAAATAGTGCAAAAATCATATGAATATTCACTGGTCATTTTGGGAACAATCATACATGCAACTCTATCTTACTCACTTTCTATGAATATTTGTGTGCATAAGCTTTTCTTAATGGAAGCACTACCAAAATGTAAATTTTAAGCTCAAATAGTTGCTAAAAAAAAATTCAAAATTAGGTTTGTATATTTAATTGTAAAATGTACTGCATAGTATTGGTTAATTTCATAGTCATCCAACAAGAAACAGAATGTATCCCATGTGATTTATGTAATGTCGAGCCAGATTGTGATACCCTTACCTACACTGAGTGGTACTGTGTTACGCTAGAGGTCCCATTGACCTCACTGAAACTGTTTGCATAATAAGGATACTACACATAGTAAGAAACATAGTATAATCTGGCATCAACAGCCGCACATATCGTACTTTGTATTTTCAATGTGTGATGGGTTGCTTCTTATTAGTTACTGATAGTGCAGTAGCAACCACTGTGCAAACCACAAAGTCCTTACAATCCAAATAGACAAGGCAGATTGTCACATAAAATACCGAATGGACAAAAGGGTGAGAAGGAAGACAGAAGTGCCTTGTTTCAACCATTCAGTACAACAATGGCAGATTTTGGCACAGAATGCAGGTCTTCTGAGTCTTTGGGCTTGTCTACATGGAGTGAGGGTGGGAGGAGTGATGCACACTTGTAATTTCCAAAGTGCATGAATGTGTTGTGCATGAATTGGGCTGTCTACATCCTGCTGACATATCCAAAATGTTCCTTAGTGTTCTTTAACGTAGTACTGTACTATATGAAAGCACTCTGAGGAACATTTAGTACACACAAGCAGGGTCTACACAGACCAATTCATGCATAACATGTTAATACAGTTTAGAAATTACACCCCCATAATACACATTGCCCCACCCTGCAGACAACCCATTAAGCTAATGCCCTAACTGGTGTATCACATACAAGTCAAAGAGAACAGAAGCAATACCACCTACCTGAGATCTCCTTGTACCTGAATTACTTCCAATTTTGTCTAGTGTGAGATGAGAATCAGGTCCGCAACTAATGCATCCAACACACATTTCTAGTTTCAGATCCTCACAACAAGCTGTTTCTTTATGAATGGTGTCACTTTGTGTGTGGGGGAAAAGGGGATGAACAATTTCAGAGAATGAATAAATTTGAAAGTTTTGAGGTCTGCTATGGACAATTCAAATAATTTTTTAAAAGAGCAATATGCCACATCATTCATTTGTTAGCCTTTTTTTTCCCCCTGCTCATGTCTTCTCACGAGCCATACGGGCTTTGTTGTATAAGTTTTATGAGGAGAATGAATTACAGGCATGACAGCCATTCTATGACATTCACTAATACACATCTCTGTCAAACTGTGAAGTTAAATGTTCCCATTGTTGAGCTAAAGAGGCTTAACATTACAAAGTTATGGAAACTGCCTTAATACTGAGATTTACTTCTAAAATAGTTCTGAAATGCAGTATCTTTGGGTACCTTATTAAAAAAAATACAGGATCCATTTGCAACAGCTTTTCATAAGGTTTTTATGCTATACTCATTCTCATAGCCCAGAATGTGCTATTATAAATAATTAACCAATCAGCACTGCTGTGCTTGCAGGACAGATCTGTCGCTGAAAATTCATTGTGGGCCTGATCCTCACCAGTGAAGACAGTGAGTATTTTACCATTGACCTCCAGGGGAACAGGATTAAGTTCTATGGCCTGGATCCCTCAGAGCATGTAAGTACACACAGAGTTTGAATACATTAGTCCCACTGAAGCCCATGGGACCATTCACATACTAAAGTCAAGCATCTACTTAAGCACTTTGCTTGACTAAGGTGTAAATGAATGAGTCATCCTAAAAGAAAAAATATATATATACACAAGCTTAAACTGTCTGAACATTTTTATAAAAAAGTAAAATATACCTAATAATAAATACCCAAGCGTATTCATTTAAGTTCAGATTATACCTGATCATTGCATGGGTGGGAAAGGAGGCTGAGCTAGGAAGGACTGGAAGACTGCATTGGTCTGATAGTCAATTTGTTTCTCAGCTTTGTTTTGCAAACCCAAGCTAAATGTGGCTTAGATCTAGGGTCCATTTTATTTAAAACACCAGACCACAAGAAGTAAACTAAATGGCTTGGGTTTTATTCCCTGTTGCGTAATGGGCAAATCAGTCAGCTTTTGTTTGACAAAACAAAAAGGGTTGCTTTAGATTCAGGTTTTATTTTATCCATACTCCCAACGTTTGGGTTGGGGAGAGGTTTAAAGATAAGGGTCCCAGTTTCGGACCATCTCTAGTATAATCTATCATCACTCTACAGTCATCTTGCTCAGCCTCTGCATTCTGAGCTCCCAAGGAGCTGCACAATTGCAGCCATAGGGCGTGCCTGGGCTTTGTTCATTAGGCACAAAAGTATCCACAATTCAGAACTTCTTCAAATCCCTTCACCTCTGTACTCTTAGGGAGAACACTAACCCCTTGCACTTCTCTGACCTATCCCCTATTGGCATAATAACCGAAGCACTATTTCAAATTATCATAAATACTGATGAGCAGTTGAGATTCCACTCTTCATCCTCAGTCTTTGGTTTGATCTTCAGGGTCAGATCTTGCCTCCTTCAAGCCTATTTTTAATAGTTTCTCAAACCCAAACATCAATTTTGACACACACACACACACACACACACACACACACACACACACAGAGTTTAATTTAACTTCCTCTAAATTTAAATCCAGATGGCTATTGCTGTTTGTCCTGGACAGAAAAGAGAGCCCAACAAAGCCCTTGAATGCATTTGATTAGCTGGTATATCTAGAAACACCACCATGTATCTTGGCTCTCTTCTCTGGGGAGGGCAGCTACCCAGGACATCAAAAGGCCAGAAAAAAAATCTTTACGGGAGCTCATTTCCAAAATAGCTGTACATGTTTGTGTAACTGCCTCTGTTGTTGTACATGCAGATGGTGTAAGTTAGATGTGTGATGAGTTCTTATATCAACCTTCTGCGCCTAAACTAATCCTGGAGTAGTTTTCAGACCAAGAAGATAAAGAACAACAAAAAACAGAGAGGCTAACAGCTGTATTATTGCCATCTTCAAACCTCAAGATATACAGCTTTTCTAAATCATGAACCACCTGCCACCTTGCACTGCTCTGTGCAGAAGTCATCACTGTATTCTGGTCACTGTTTTCCAAATTGTTCTTTAAAATTCAGTGACTTTCTCTCAAGGAGATAGCACCATTTTCTCAGGGTGTTATTTATCTCAGACACCCTGCATATTGGTGGGTTTTAACACCCACCTAGCTTTATCTCCTGTAGGAATCTTTAATTAATTCAAAGTCTGAGATTATAATTGTGATAGAAAATAAGAAAATGGTGTGTTTCACGTGAATTAGGGGAATGAAGAAATCTTCTTATACTCCCTGTGAAATTTAGCTACATTTGTGGCAATTAAAACCACAGCTAAACCCCAAAACTAAATCCTACCTCTATGTCTCCTACCAAAACCCCTCAAGTGTATAACACAGTTTGACACACATTACCTCCCTCCTATGCAAACCTGCTGCTTCCTCATGGTTAATTACTAACAGAAATACTGACTCTTGAAAGGGAAGATAAGGAAACCTATGTGTTAAAAAAAGAAGAAAAAGCAAACAATCATTTAAAGAGTCCTCTTACATCTATCTACATATTAATCACCAATGAACATACCTTGAACTCATATTTGCATGAACACTGAAAGTAAAACCGCTGCAGTTACGTTACACATTCCTTATAGTTTTAGTCCTCATCTTGCTAGTCAGTCACATATTTAATGGCAGTGAAGAGCTCCTTTGGGTAGACTTTGCTTACGTTGCTTTGTGCAAGACACTGTGTGATCCTTATATCATGTTACAAATCGTTTCTAAGCACACCTCAAGGAATCTGTCTTTCATGCCCACCTCTTGCATAAACCAGTCTCCACTATCTGGAAAGACTGTGTCACAAATGTAGGTCACAAATGGCCATACTGGGTCAGACCAAAGGTCCATCCAGCCCAGTATCCTGTCTAGCGACAGTGGCCAATGCCAGGTGCCCTAGAGGGAGTGAACCTAACAGGAAATGATCAAGTGATCTCTCTCCTGCCATCCATCTCCATCCTCTGACAAACAGAGGCTAGGGACACCATTCCTTACCCATCCTGAACTTAACCTCCATGAATTTATGCAGTTCTCTTTTAAACTCTGTTATAGTCCTAGCCTTCACAACCTCCTTAGGCAAGGAGTTCCACGGGTTGATTGTGTGCTGTGTGAAGAACTTCCTTTTATTTGTTTTAAACCTGCTGCCCGTTAATTTCATTTGGTGGACCCTAGTACTTATATTATGGGAACAAGTAAATAACTTTTCCTTATTCACTTTCTCCTCACCACTCATGATTTTATATACCTCTATCATATCCCCCCTTAGTCTTCTCTTTTCCAAGATGAAAAGTCCTAGCCTCTTTAATCTCTCCTCATATGGGACCCATTCCAAACCCCTAATCATTTTAGTTGCCCTTCTCTGAACCTTTTCTAATGCCAGCATATCTTTTTTGAGATGAGGAGACCACATCCGTACACAGTATTCAAGATGTGGGCTATCATGGATTTATATAAGGGCAATAAGATATTCTCCATCTTATTCTCTATCCCTTTTTTAATGATTCCTAACATCCTGTATATATAGTTGGTTTTATTTTTCCAATGTGCATTACTTTACATTTATCCACATTACATTTCATTTGCCATTTTGTTGCCCAATCACTTAGTTTCATGAAATCTTTTTGAAGTTCTTCACAGTCTGCTTTGGTCTTAACTATCTTGAGCAGTTTAGTATCATCTGCAAACTTTGCCACCTCATCTTTGCACCTTTATCCTGATCCTACAAACTTTACACGCATCAGTATCCCACCGTGGGACTACTCACATGCATAAATCACTGCGCTACATAAGTGTGTGGAGGACAGAGGCCTGAAATTGTTAAGAGCTCTGCTCCTACCTCTTGCAAAAAAGGAACATAGAAATGCTGCTGCCTTGAGCATGTAGTACTACACAACCAAGAACATGTGGTTAATGAACAAAAGCCTTTTACTTTCTCCCTCTAACTCAGACTGTCACTATCTTCCTGTTTATTTGCCAGATGCATCCCAGCTGCTAATTAAGCTTGAATGAATTAAGGTGAATTGAATCTTGCCTGAGCATCTGCTGCTTCCCTATTAGCGTGGCAGGCAATGAAAGGAAGACGATGCTACATGTTTAAAAAGGCCATTTATACTTAGAAATACCTCTTGCAATAAACTAATATATAATTTTTGCATGACACATGCTGTGTAAGTAACAATAAAACATTCTGCAGAAGGTGTGTGTGTAACCCAAGTTATATTTGTAGCAGCTCTTTGGGTGGCTTTCCATACCATGCAGAATTGGAATTAAGTTTCAGACTATGTTCAGAGATGGGGAAGGGGCCAGAGATCTAGTAAGTCTGGGGCATGAGTGGGTGGGTGAGAAGTAGGGTGGACTATTCCATCTCAAAAGATATTCCATACCAAAGATAATGAAATATTGGGCTGCATTATATTATCTTCAGCACTCTCCTCCCCAGAGGCAGCTGAATCCCTGGAAAATCCCACGTAGCACGGTACAATGAAGAGAACTGCTATGCTAATAACCTTAGCTTCATGCAGATCCCCAGAGATCCATTCCCCAGATGGGAGAGA
This sequence comes from Mauremys mutica, assembly GCF_020497125.1. Taxonomy (NCBI): domain Eukaryota; kingdom Metazoa; phylum Chordata; order Testudines; family Geoemydidae; genus Mauremys; species Mauremys mutica. The sequence goes on from NC_059085.1 coordinate 33,165,532, forward strand.
AAGTTCTGTGGCATATTCCATAGCAGGGTCAAATCCTACTCCAGGACATAGCATTCAGGATGACATTGCAAGGAGATCTCATGGAGTTTTCCTAGGTGGAGATGATACAGGGCATGGTTTGAAGCAGAAATAACACAAGGAATTGGCAGGAGGGGGGTATGATTTTGACTTGAAACTAAGCAAAATTCAGAGGCTTTGCATCATTACACTTTGGGTTTTTACTCACCTGATCCCCAAACTCAAGGGGTTCAGACCTCACGTGAAGTAAATCTGGGAGGGGGAAATGGCATGAACCCCTTGTAAGCTAAACCCACTGAGGAAGGGACAGCTTTAACAATAACCCTTTCTGTCTTCTTTGTTATGAAGAGATACACAGGGCAGGTCTACACTACGGGGCTAATTTGAACTAAGTTACCCAACACCCAGCTACATGAATAATGTAGCTGGAGTCAACATACCTTCAGTCAACTTATTGCGCTTTCTACACCATGCTGGGTCAATGGGAGAAATTGGAGTTGACAGGAGAGTGATCATCTGTTGATTTAGCAGGTCTTCACTAGACCCACAAAAATTGATACCGGGTGGATCGATCACCGCACATCAATCCTCCGTTAAGTGGAGACAAACACATAGATAGAATCATAATTTGCAAGGACAGAAGAGGCCATTAGAGCATCTAGTCTGTCTTCCTGTATAATACAGGCCAGAAAATTTCATCCACTTACCCCTGTATTGAGCCCAATCACATTACTGATTAGTAAGCACTAACATTACTGATTTATTTTAGAAACATTTAAAATATTATTGTGCTGTGATGTTTTTTATTATTTATTTTAATTTATGTATTTTACACAATCTAAGTAGAAAAAAGAAATCTTAATAAAGGTACGTATAACAGTAAAGCATGTGTCTATGCCTGTGTATACCAAATACACAGCTGTCATCTAAGGAGCTTAAGAACCTGAGTTCCTGTAAACTACAGTAATATAGTATTAATAAAAAGAACAACATTAAAATAGTTATGAAAGAGAAGCAAAAAGTAAGTCATTTTGATCTTAGAGACACTTTTAGGTTATTTTAGATGCAAGGAAAATCTCTTTATAAAGGAGGTATAAAAGTGATTGAAATTCTGTGTCTTGAGAAGGTACACACTTAGCTATTACAAAATTTTGAGTAAGTCTTTAGAGCAATACAATCATCTTTATTATATGCAAGTTCCTTGGGGCTTTCATTTCATTTTTAAACAGAAAGAGAGAGAAAGAAAGAAAATAAAAATCTCCTGGTACAACTTCATAGTAATCAAAAATGGCGATAATTGCCATTGCTTAAATTCTCTATGAAGACTTTGTGCTATCTTCCAGCAAGCAAGTGAAAATTAACTAAAGAGTGAAACCAGTAAGTATATTTACTTATTGCACAAGAGACAATAGGAATGTGAAGTTTATAAATGTAAATGTCTAGGTGTGAAGAACACACAGTTCCTCAACTCTAAGCATGATAAATTTAAGCTCTCTAAATGCTGTATTGTGGCAATTAAAATGAAAGCCTTACAATGGTAAAACTGCTGAAATAATGTTTTGTGCTATGTGCCTTCCCAGTGGAATATATTGTTGAAGGAAAACCTAATGGACTTTACATCTGATAATGTTTTTGTGCTTTGAGACAAATGAGACTTAAATCACCATTTCCCAACTAAAGATGATTAAGTATTAATCTCCATTGGTTTAAAAAAAACAGCTAGTGATCTAAAGTCAGACAAGTGTGAGTATTTGTTTTAATATGCATAAGTGAACTTTTGCCCATTCATAATGGTAAAGTTGACCCCATAGGAAGTGAAGTAAATGGTTAGAATCTGGAGATCTTAATGATGCTTGGAATTGTCATGTACATTACCTGAAATATCAGAAGGATATCTTTTCAGACTAGGACAAATTAATCTTCATCATTAAATACTTTCTGAACAACAGAATATAGGCAGAGGACTCAAATATGCTCAATGAGGGAACCTCAAACATAAAACACCATAGGTGTGGGAAGGAAAGGTGCAGCGGATGCTGCAGCACCCCCAGGTTTTGGACCCCGCAATCCTTGCCACCCAGGGTCCTGGCCACTGGTCCCACTGCTGCCCGGGGGCTTGGCCACCGGACCCAGGTCCCACTCATCTGCCAGCCCTGGATCCCACTCAGTCTCAGATCCCACTCGGCCACCAGCCCTGGGTCTCGCTTGGCTGCTGGCTCCATGCCTGGGAGCTCTGCTGCTGGCACTGGGTCCCACTCGGCCGCTGGCCCTGTGCCTAGACCTCTGCTGCTGGCCAGGGGTCCCGCTCAGATGCTGGCCCCAGGGGCTCCACTGCCAGCCCCAGGGTCCTGCCCAGCCACTGGCCTCACGCCCTGGGGCTCTGTTGTCATTCACTGGCCCCATGCTGCGGGCTCCGCTTCCAGCCCCAGGGTCCTGCTTGACCACCAGACCCACACCCGGGGGGTTCCACTGTTGGTTGCTGGCCCCATGCCCTGGGGCTCCACTGTCAGTCACTGGCCCCACGCCCAGGGCTCCACACCTGCCCCTACCTGTGGTCCCAGTCTGTGCTGCCTTACCTCTGTTCACATCTCCCCCTCCTGGAGCCATGGCCCTACTCCCGGCCCCAGCTCTAGGGGGCAGTGAGAGGCATGGACAGGGATAAGAGGGGGTGCAAGCTCAGCACCCCCACTCCAAAAACTGTTCCAGCACCATTGTAAAAAACTCAAGCACGTAAATACATTAGCTGTGCTTGAATATTAATTCATCCTCTTTCCCCCATTCAGATAAAATGTAAATATAGAAAGGCTGGCATCTTTCAGTCTGTTTCCTCCTAAACCAGTACACACTGATCTGGAAAAAAAAATCTGCAAAAGAACATTCAATGAATATTATGCATGCTTTATATGTATTTGTGTCAGCCAGTTTTGTGCCCCTTTTGTGGTAAAAATGTGAACAAGATAAATTTTACCCTTCCCATTTCAAACAATTTCTTGAAATGTATTTCAAGCTTCCTTTCTGTTGGTATTTGTACAAAAAAAATCTGATTATAATGACATTCATCCAATCAAGGAACAGGAATACCATGTGACTTATGTGACCAACCACAAGTGAGCAACAGATCTAAATTTGGATTTTTAGTTTCAAATAGCAAGCCACTGAATACATGAAACGTATGCTGTAAAAGAAGAACAAATTCCTATATAGAAAGTATCTCTGCATTACATGAGATTATAACAGAAATAAAAAATGGTTTAACTATGAGGGAATTCATTTAAAGTTAAGCACATGCCTGAGTGCTTTGCTGGCTCAGAGCCAACATGTGAATCCCATGTCCTACCGAAAGACCTCCATGGGTCTGACAAAATGTCATGGATGAGGGGAGATCCATGCAGGGAGGGTCCTTGAGAATTTGGCCAGGAAGATGAGGCCAATGACATTTTGTAGGTATATAATGAAGACTGAAGTAAGATACAGAAAGGGGAAAATAAAGAAAGTCAAATTAATCAGAGCAAATTTTGGAAGAATATATTAAGTGTAGAGTGAAATTGAACAGGACAAAGCAATGAGGTGAGAAACACAGAAATGAAACGGAAATATTCAAAGAATTTAATTGAATCTATCCTCAAGGGCTATGTATGTCATCTCAAAATGAAAACATAAGGGATTATGTATGCCATCTAGGAATAAATATATAGAGGGTTTTTTTTGTTTGTTTTCTTTAAGACAGCCTTTTCTGGATGAACAAGGGAATGCAGAAAGTAATCACAAGCAAAAAGTACATGCCATTCCTTGATATATGTCTTCCCATACATCAGTTGTGACAGGTGTTAGGCCCCTCTGGCTTTTACTGGAACAATTTATAAAAATATCTAGGTTTTTTATTGCTATTTCTCACTGTCCTCATTTTTATCTTACTCTTAAATTTTTTTGTCAGCTTTAATTATATTTGCTCAGGCTTTCAAGTTTACTTAGCAGGTTGTTGGGTTGTTTTTTTTTGTTTTTCCCCTCCTTTCTATCCAGTTCTTATAGATCTAGACAAGAAACACCTTAATATTAAATGCGGGAAAAGTCAGGGTCAACAAAGATCATAGGAACAAAAGGCATGATTATCCTATTTATATCTTCTCCACCATTCAAAGAGTGTATTCTAAAGAGACTCAGGACACCTGGGTTCTATTCCTGGTTCTGCCACAGACTGGCTCTGTGACCTTGGGCAAGTCACTTTAAACCATCTGTGCTCATGGGTAAAAAAATGCCACATTAGTATAATAAAAAAATACTATCAACATTTATTCTAGATACAGAGACTCTAGGCAGCTATCTATTTACATTAGCCATTCAACTATGTGACAGTTAGACTGGCAAGGTTGTGACTGTGTTAGTTGAGACTTTTAGCCCTGCTGACCTTAGCACCAGCATGGGACCTCCCAGGGTCTTTCACTCCCAATGGCATCACAGAGAGCTCAACTGTTGTCAGAATGATTGTTCACTTCAGGTCCCCCCAAAATATGTGTGAAGTGTTAATGAGGTAACATACACACAACATTTCAGGAGTTGATGAAGAAAGGGTTAATTGATGTGAGAAAGGGAAGAAAAGGGACTGTTTGGAGAGGTGGGTTTGAAGGAGACGGTCTGAAAGAGAAGTGAGAGGGTTCTTGAAGAAAAGGACAATGTTCCAAGCATAAAAGGCGTTATGGGAGAACTGGGATAGGTTGCAATGAAGTGCAGACACAAGCAAGGTTTTTCATATAGGGTCTTGTAGGAGAGGGTAAGGAGCTTGATAGAGTAACAGACAGGAAGCCACAGGAGGCATTAAAGGAGAGGGAGCATGGTCACAATGGTGAGAAAGGAAGACACCACTTTATATGTTGTTTATTGACAGTGGGAGATGGTAATAAGAGGTAAGTTAGGCCTATGTCCCACTAATGAAACCCTCTCTTCTTTATCGCTTTAAATAATCAACAGGCTTTTGTGTGTTCTTCAGTAGCACCAAGGACACCCTAGCAGTGGAGTGAGCGAGAAAGGGCCAAGAGGCTGGTGGCAGTTGGCCTCTTCAGTTCACCAATATAGAATGAAGTCAGGGGAGGAAGGGGCTTCTGGCTTCTTGGCCACCAGAGAGATCCTACCCTCACAGAAAATATAGGAGCAATGAGGAGGTCAGCACATGCTCACAGGCTTGTGGGATGTGGGGTGGAGCTAAAAGTCTGTCCATCCCCCCTTCCTGCTCACTCGCTGTCCAGCTGCTCCATGGGGAAATATGAGGTTCTCAAAGTCCACTTACTCAGGTGCACCTGGACCCAAGATCCAGGTAGCTTTTAGAGGAGTTTAAGGGCATTCTTACTCCCTCTTATTTCCTTGTATGAGAATGTAGTTAGAAAAACAAAACATACTTGCCTTAAATAGCTATGCTACAGTTTTGCATGTGGCTTGGTGGCGACATATTCAGCATAAGTGCTACCAATGACATTCTCATAGAAGTTCAACTGTAACTAAGGGTTCTATTTTCAATGCTCATCTGCATTGCACAGGACCAAGGAGTGAGACCAATTTACTCCCCCTTTCCTGGGTTCCCCAAACTGCATTACTGGTGCCAAGCAGTGGGATGCCCTAAACATTAAATATATCTAAAAATGGATATTAAGGTCTGAATCTACAGCCAGGAGGAAAAGGACTAAGGGGAAGGAGTACTTTGGTTTGAAACACATTTCGCGCATAGGCACCCCAAAATACTAAGTATTCCATTCCCAGCCCAGCTCTGCTTTCAGCACATGAATATCACAGCTAGGTGACAGAGCAAAAGGAATGTAGCATTCAGAGATTCATTGTGCTGGTTGGTAGTTGAAGTTCTTACTCATTAAATTAACTTAGGTCTTTTAAAAATAATTCTGCACATTTTCCAGATTCTGAGATTTCAGGTTAGAGCTCATTTTGTTGTTTAGCTGTGTTTGAATGATACCTAATAAGTCATGTTTAGACTTAGTACTGCTGAAAAGGATCTGGGATTCATAGTGGATTGCAGATTGAAGATGAGCCAACAATGTGATGCAGTTGAGAAAAGGGGCAGTATCATTCTGGGGTGTATTAACAGGAGTGTTGTTTGTAACAGCGTTGATTGCCCATGCTAGTCGGCACTGGTGAGGCCTCAGCTGGAGTATTGTGTCCAGTTTTGGATGCCACAGCTTAAGATGTGGACAAATTGGCAACAGTCCAGAGGGGATCAACAAAAGTAATAAACGGTTAAAAAACTTAACCTATGAGGAAAGACCAAAAGAACTGGGCACATTTAGTCTTGAAAAAAGAAGACTGAGGGGGCACCCTGATAACAGTTTTCAAATGTGTTAAAGGCTGTTATAGAGAGGATGGTGATCAGTTGTCCTAACTTCTGTGGACATGGAGAAGAAGTAATGGGCTTAATCTGCAGCAAGGGAGATTTAGGTTGGATATGAGAAATAAAACATTCTAACTATCAGAATAGTTCAGCTCGGGAACAGGCTTCCAAAAGAGGTTGTGGAATCCCTGTCATTGGAGGTTTTTAAGAACAGCTTAGACAAAACACCTCGGCCTACCTCTGCACAAAGGGTTGGACTAGATAACCTCTCAAAATCTCTTCTAGCCCTACATTTCTATGATTCTATGTCCAAATCACACTGGTAAAATAAAACAAATTGCCAATCAACAAATAAAAGTTCATTGATCACTGTATTCATTTGTACACAGAAAACTGATCATCTCAATTGTATATGTACACATACAGATATATTCAAAACTGAGGGGGGTTTGCATCCATTTTTTCTAGTTAAATTTCAATTTATCTGGGAGTATGTCAAGATGACAGAATCTCATTTAAAAGCTGTGAAGACAGCTGACAGAAAGTGCATTAAAAATTAGATTTTGAATTCAAAGAATGAAAGCTTTAAATTACTACAGGCATGACTGTTGGACAAGATTGATACCAGATGCTATTTAGTACAGTACATGTTATTAACAAACCATTCAAACCTTGAAGGGACCTTTTCACTACATAACTTCTGTCTATGTAAATAAGATTGAAGCAAGGATTTATATTGCTAGCAATAGCAAGCATCCAGTACATCAAAGAAACAGGACAGCAAGTATTGCTCAAGTTAAGAAAGTACTAGTGAATACTAAAATATATGACTTTCTTCTGACTTTGCTTGTACACATAAATCAGATTACACTGCTGCCCAAAAATGCTCTGTGAAAACATTACCTTGCTTCATGAGAACAAACATCTACAAATGTCTGTTTACTAAGGAAGTAGAAGACAAGAATTCATCAGGCAATGTTGGATTATTCCAAAACAAAATGTATTGGTGCAGATCAAAGTAAATTAAATAGTTAACTGAAAATATTAATCTTCTATATCCCTTCAGATTTTTTTTTCATTTTGCAAACTTCTTCCCGTTTTGTTAACTCTTCTCCAACAAATTCATATAGTAATGTTAAATATGCACCGATCTCGGGCATGATGTAATATATAATGCTTATCCAGAATGTGAAATTAAGATCAGTATTTAGCCTACTGTTTCAACAGAGGGTCTGTTAAGGGTCTGCCCATAACCTGAATTTGCATAGCCACTGAAGGCAAAAATGGTATAAATCACACAAGTTTTCCATCTATACCCACTTTCTGTCTCATTTATACACAGCTAACCTAATTTTCTACTACCTTGCACAGGTGTGAATGACTCCTCAAGGTGCAAAGTGGCTGTAAAATGCTACTGAATGAGAATGGTAGTGTTTCTCATCCAATGTGCAGTCACTTTCATATGTTCATCATTTTTAAGGCCAGAAGGGACCATCATGATCATCTAGTTTGACCTTGTGCATAACACAAGCCAAATACTTTCACCCAGTATTTCCAGCATCAAGCTATAACGTCCAGTCAAGCTAGAGTATAGTTTGGAGGAAAAAAATATCCAATCTTGATTTAAAGACTTCCAGTGATGGAGGACCCAACACATCCCCAGGTAACTTGTTTCAATGGTTAATTAAAATCACTGTTAAATTTTTTGGCCTTATTTCTAGACTGGATTTGTCTATTTTGCCATTGCAAAAATTACTGCACTGGATACAAGGCAATGAGGTATCAGGCTCATCATATAGGAGAACTGAAGGGCAGAATTGGAGGTGCTAGTTTAATAGGACCTACCCACCAAAGATACTTTCTCTTTCTATGTGCTGGACTACCACAGTGATGATCAATATAAACTGCAACTCCACTTATATATGACTGGGCAGCAGGCAATGTGTCCTCTGTGAGGGACTCTCTTGCTCATCCACCTCAGTCCAAAATCATCCTGATTGTTTGCTTTATCAACCTTCAGAGCATAGTACAGAGGTCATTTGTTTTCCCTGGCTAGGAGTGGTCAGGAGGGCTCTGCTGTAATGCTTTTGAAGAGACTTTCAGCTGCTATGTCATTATAAATTTATCATCAAGTGCACTCTGTTTTTATAACTGCCATCTCAAAATGTGTTGAGAAGCACCCAGAGCAAAGGACAGGGAGCACCTCTTTATGGCAGGATGGTACAGATCAACACCAGTGAACACATATTGACATAATTCAACTTGGCCAAAAGAAGGTGAGGGACTGTGCCTTGGTGTGGTGGGGACCTTCTCTGAATCTCATTTGGTAGGGTTGCTCAGCCACTTCTCTGGTACTTCTGATTCTATGGAGGCTCCTCTCAGGCTTGGAGAGAATCTGTATGGTAGATGGTGTTGGGACTGAGCAGGGCTTGGAGACGACTGGGTGGGGCCAAGTTCAGGAATTAGAGTTCCTAGATCCTCTGTCCCCCATCCAGCCCCAGGCACGTTACAGAGAATATCCACAGTGGGAATCTGCCTTTAAGAGAGTTTCTGGGCTAGGAAGAATCCATGGTGGTGCGGACTCCACTGGGCGAGGGTTGCCAGGGGCCAGAACAGCAGTGGAGGCATAGTTTCATAGGCACCAACTCCATGGGTGCTCCGGGGCTCAAGCATCCATTGAAAAAAGTAAGGGGTGCTCAGCACACACAGGGACAGATTAATCTTTTGTGGAATCTGCTTTCTGGACCATGGCCCTGCCCCCCACTCTGCCTGTGCTCCGCCCTGAGGGCCCGCCCCAACTTGGCCTCTTCCCACCAAGGCCCTGTCTACCTCTTGCACATGGGTGGGGGAGGGGCAGAGAGGAGCATCCACCAGCAAAAACAAGTCAGTGCCCTATTCATTTTGATTCTGAAGTGGGAGGAGGGTCAAATCCTGGCTCTAGATTGAAGGATCAGGAAGGAAATTTATAAAGGGGGCATTCACTGAGATTTACTTCCCTTAAGCTCTTTGTGGGCTTTAACAGGGAGGGGGTGATCCAGTGCATGTTAATTATTCAACATGTATCTGCCTTTGCATATAACAGATAAGAATATGGTTTGTTCATTAATTCAAAACTGCAGAAGCTCTGTTTGCAATCTGTTTTATGAATCCAGCCTGCAGACTTTACCCAAAGCTGAATGCCTGCAATCTGGATTTGGTGTAATTCCATAATGTCTTTCCTTTAAACTTCCTACAGATTTGTCAATTTGGAATCACAGTGTTACTGGATTTACACATATTATTGAGATATGAGAGGCTTATCCAATGGTGTATCACAAAGGGTGTCAAGACATGGAAAACTAACTTTCCTATGTAGTTTGGCATATTCCCGTGAAGTGCCTTATCGGTTTGTTATTTTTCTTTTTTTTTTAATTAAATACTTTCTCCTTATAAGACTATTTATTCTAAAGTCACCCCCTCATATGACTATTGGACTCGTGTCCAGCTTTACTGAAATGCACATAAACATCCTTGACTTTGAACATCATCCAGCAGGTTTAAATTCTGCAATAAGTTTCAAACAGCAACATTTTATTAGCACTTCAAGTTCTTGAGAACGATTGAGATTGCAAAGTGCCATTGTATTTGATCTAGTCATCCCTCAGGGTATATGAGCAGAGAATATTAGTGACTGCACAAAGGGCAGAAGAGGCTTTGTTTGTTTTCCAAGTACTGAAAGGAACTTGGCTTGATTTTACGTGGAAAAGAGAAGAGGGGTTGTTTTGGTTTTTTAGTGTACATCATTCCTGGAGTGCAATATGGTGAAGATTTCATTTTCAAAAGGATCTTCTAATACATAAAGCCTCAAACTTTGGTTTCTCAAACTTGAAGAGCTCACTTTTGCCCTCCCCTGATGATGTGGTCTATGTATACTAGGCTGATCAGCAGCAAAAATTAGAGGGCTCCTGTAATTTACACCAGGTGCTAACAAGCCACAGGGGCCAAAATCATAACTGAGAATAGCCACATTACAGAAGTATTCGAGTCTCAGTTCATGCCTTGCAGCTATGCCCTCTATATCTACAGCAGGTTTGGGGTGGCACAGGAGTTATTCCAGTTGAGAGTCCCTGCAAGTGAGTCTAGCATGGTGGTAATCGTCCTAAACCTTCACTAGTGGTCAAGCATAAAGCAAGCTCGAGGACCTGATCCGAAGTCCATTGAAGTCACTTCCTTCATTGGATCAGGTCCCAGATGATCTTCCCAGTTGAATGACTGTTGCAAATAAACCATGGATTTAAAGCACCAGTTTAAAGCTTGCAATTTTAAAAGGCGTCTTCACTTTCACATGATTCACACAAAAAGTATAAGGCAGTGAAATGACAATATATAAACACAAACCTCCTCCCTTCAGTCACTGTTATGAAGCAGAGATTTACAATCAAACCCCACCATGTTATGATTGGATACACTTTTCAGCTAACAAATATTTCAGCCATTATGTGATATATTTTACAGCATATTGAATGATTGCTTTACTATGCTCGTAATATATATTTCACTGAGAAAGAATAAATTCTTTTTTTTGACAGAGCAAACAAGTAAATTCTAACCCTCTGAAATGAGAGTTTGATCTTTGAATACAGTTGTCTTGTCTTGTATTTATTATTTACAGTTTCCTTGGTAGGCTGGCTTTTTATTATTAATATTTTCCATAAAATAATGACAAACGCACCTTCTGTGAAACTTTCAAGGCATAGATGAATCCAAACTATGAAAAACCAACTTCAAAAGTGGCACAGAGCCTTTCCTATAGGATAGGGGCCAATTAAATCAGAGATAATGGAAGAAATAGACTAATCCAAGCACAAATCACTAGAGAAATTACAGAAGAAATGTAGCATACCAAAACAGGTGAGAATGAGAAAATAAATATGATAACTTCAATTAAAAAATAGAGTATTTAATGGACTGGAAAGGGATGTGGGAATTACCTACGCTGATGGATTTCAAACCAGTGAATTAATTTTTATAATATCCATTTGTGTTGCTATATTCTAGTGTCTGAGTTTGCCAGGAGGTCACCTTCTAGGAAACAAAAAAGATCTATAAACATCAATGTGTCTAAAATAGTTCTATTTACCTCTGTCAGAATCTAATTGCAATCATTCTTTGCAACCACATATGCCAGTCAGAGCATTTATGCTTTTAAAATAATAATATTGGTTAAAAATCAGGCTGATCTTGGGAGCAGAGATGTTACACTATGAGCTTTGCACGTGTGGAGGAAGAAGCATGTATGCAAAAACTTAAGAGTCCATTAAATAGAAATTAAAATGTTAAATGGAAGTGCTAAAAGTGTTACTACAGAGCACTGCTATGTCTGTGAGAAGCCTTGGCTAACTTCAAGGACTTTTTATTTGGGACTGTCATTTGCAAAATATTTTTGCGCTATATGTTGCCAAGGGCCAGATTTCCAAATCCTGGCTTCTAGGGCTATTGGAAAATTTTCTATTGAAACTTTCCCCCCCACCCCCCAAAAAAATGTAAGTGGAATATTTTCATAGAATATCTATTTTCCTCAATCATTTTATATTTTCTGTTAAAATCTCAAACACACAAAATGGAAAACTTTTCAATTTTCTAGTTTTCCCTTTTTTAAATGGGAAAAAACTATATTTTTCATAGAAAAATATAACCAAAATTTTCATCACCAATTTTTTTTTATAAAAAATTTTGTTTTCCAACTGACCCCTCACTGTTTGCCCTCTGTTTGCAAGAACAAAAAACTGAAGGTGCAGTTCTACTCCCAAATCTATTTCTGAGCATAACTTAGATATCTAAGTACTTGATTGTATATGCAAAATATTTATTGACTTCTAAATGAAAAACATCCTACTTGTCCATAGATGTAAAATTGTTCTCACAAGTACCTGTGCTTACAAGAATGCAGAATCAGTAAGGAAAAACCAGTTGAAGAGTGAAAATGAAGATAAATATGTCTAGATCAAACGGTCGAGAAACTTATCTTCTTACCTATCTTTATGCCTTCCTCACTTTCTTTCCCCACCACATCAGTGCAGTGTCAAGCATACCATGTGCATCCGATTATCAATGAATCGCCTGGACTCAGCCTACACAAAAATAAGTCTTAGGAGAGAAAGTAGCTGCTATCACATCTCTTAAAATAATTTCTTAGCTGGAAGACACCGAATTTGAATCAAGGTGGATAATTATACCAGTATCCCTAATCATGAGGCAGATTCTCTCTCCTCTGCACAGAAATTAGGTCAGAGATGACACCAAAACTATGTATGAAGACACCAACAGGATGTGTGAGGAGCACGTCTTTTCATTGCACTACTAAATGGGTTAAATGCCATAGCCCATTGCCATGGAGACAACATTCTGATTAACATTAATGCCCAAAGAAGAGACAGTTCCTGTTTTGTAATTAAAGCCTGGTCACATATTTAACAAGTTCTATACAATGAGGAAAAACCTGGGAGAGACAGGCCAAGTACAATGAAATTTGTTGGGATTAGAGCTGACTGAAACTCGGTTTCAGTTTACAACAAATTTAAACATTCAAAAATTTGGTTTAGTTCCAAATCCAAATGAAAACTTTTTCAAAGTTTCTTACAAATTGGAACCCACCCACCCTCCAAAAAAATCTCCATTTTGGAAACACTATCAAATAGTGTTTCCAAATCAAAACATGCTTCCTTGGATTGGCAAAACCATTCTTGTCAATTTCAGAGAGCAGCCGCTGGGGCTCCCAGGGTCTGTGGCTCCTGGGTAGTCTTGCCAGGTAGACTGCTCAGGGCTATCCTGGAGCTGCAGACCCCGGAAACTGAGTTAGGATCTCCAGGTTCCATGGCAGGGATCCTGGAAGCCCTGGGTCACCAGCCAGTCCACATGGTGGGATTACCTCAAAGCAACAGATCCTGGAGATCCAGTGGAGCTGGCATGGATCCAGGCAGGCCTCTGAGGGAAGCCTGCCAGTCAGACAAGGCAAGCCTGAGATTTTTTGTGGGAGATTTTGGGTTCAACATATAGGCATTTGCATCAGAAAATTTCTAACCACCTGTAGTTGAGGTATTGAAGTCAGTGATTCACTAGCTTTTGTCTTTTACGTTTGTTTTGGTACAGAGCCAGCGCTGTGGCAAGGTTAACGGCACTGTGTTTTAGGGAGTTGTGTCTTAATGAGATCTTGTCATCTTACTTTGAGCAAAAGAGAATTTTTTAACAACATTTTATTTGGTGTGACTTCAGTATGGATACCTAAAAAAAAAAAAACCCAGTCCCTTTCTGTCCTCAAATGTTGTGTAATTAAAAAAGGTACATCTGTCTAACTTATATGATAATAAGTACCTATTACCATAAAAACAAAGTACTCAAAAATTCTAATGTATCTATCCTCATATCACCCCTGCGAGAGTATGCTACTACCTTTATACTCACACTAACACTATGTTTCAAGGAAGTATATAACCAAATTGATTCCCTTTAGCCTTGGAGACCTAAGATAGCTCCTTTAAAACATGGCTTCAATCATGTTCCACAGATTAGATGAATTATTCAGGCCTCTAAATCTACATTTTTTTCAGAAAAATTACACTCAGCTTTAAGATAAAATTATAAAAGGTATCATCATCTTTTCTGCAGCCTCACTCTTAACCAGTACAGCTATAGGCAAAACTGGGGGGTGGGGAGATGTAGAATGTATATTATTGAATTTATGACATTTTTATTTTTTAAAAAAAAAAAGAGGAAACATTTTTGCCTTATATACTTTTTAAAAATAAATCCCACCAATTCAAATAATTGTTTCCTGTTGTAATTGCGGGGAAATTTCTAACTTGTGCATCTCACAACAAAAAGGAGACTGCAAGAAAGATCCATTTCTGCTAGTTTAGGGCATACAGTAGAATCTCAGAGTCACAAACACCTTGGGAACAGAGGGTGTTTGTAACTCTGAACAAAATGCTATGGTTGTCCTTTCAAATGTTACAACTGAACATTGACTTAAAACAGCTTTGAAACTTTACTATGCAGAAGAAAAATGTTTTTAACCATCTTAATTTAAATGAAACAAGCATCAAGGACAGTGTAACAGGGTTCGGTCGAGATTCGACCCTCGGCGGGGCTGTGGGGTATCCCACCACCTCGCTCTACTTCGCCGTCCGTCCAGGCTCTGCGGTAGTGTGGAAGAACACACTCTGTTAGGGGCTCAGGCCCTTGAAGCGGGGCTGAGTCGATAGTCAAATCGCGGCCCAGACCCTAGGTCAGGGCGGGGCAGCCAGCAAACAGTCTGGGACTCAGGCCCTTAAGCCGGGGCTGAATCAATAGTCAAATAGTCCTAGCCTCTCCAGGCCAGAAAAAGGGGGAGTCTGTCACCCAAGGAGTGGGTGTGGGGGGGGGGAGAAACAGGCCCTCCCTCTCCACTGCATCCCAGCCCAGGGCCCTAGCAGTGGCAAAGGCTTGCTGCTGTCAGTGGGGATCCCGGCCGCAACACACTGACATAGGTTCAGGCAGTGCTGCAGCCAGACTGGGGTCAGCTGCCCCCGGGCTACTTCCACATTCCCCCTCGTAGGGTACCTGGGTCATGCTAGCGTCCTCGGCGGTCCCTAACACCATCAGTTCCTCTGGGTACGCAGTGAAGGGCAGGCTTGACTGTCCCTCGGGGTAGCTGGGAAGAGGCAGGCTCGTCCAGTCCTCGGGATAACGGGCGAGGGGTAGGCTTGGCTGGTCGGGTGTGAGCTCAGGCCGGCTGCTGTCTCCCAAGAGGGAGCTCGGTCACAGACGTCTGGTCTCTCCAGCGGTTGGGGCCCAAATGAGTTCCGCAGGTGAGCTTTTATACTTCCGTGACCTCTGAGGGGTGGGAGCAAGACCTAGTGGCTCTGCCCACGTTCATGTTTGGGCCGGTTCAACCCTCGGCGGGGCTGTGGGGTATCCCACCGCCCTCACTACGGACAGAAAGAAACAGTTTCCTTATCTTGTCAATTTTTTTTTAAACTTTCCCTTTTTCTAGTAGTTTATGTTTAACACAGTACTGTATTGTATTTGCTTTTTCTTTTCTTTTTTATCCTTTTGGGGGGGGGAAGGCTCCTTTTCTGCTGTCTAATTGCATACTTCCGGTTCCAAATGAGGCGTGTGGTTGACAGGTCATTTCATATCTGAGGTTTTACTGTATCTTTTGCTAGCTGAATCTTATGCACATTCATAACAGGATATCTGGTAAATCTGGGAAGATGCATACCTTTGTGATATACTGCATATATTTTAATAACCAAACCTTTTTTTTTTCCTCTCAGATATCACGACTTTGACATAAAAAAAAAGTCAAAGTTATTTAAATAATACTTCATGTTTTGTGTTGCTCTGTTTGAAAAATAAATCCATTGTCTGAAGCTTTTCCCTTTGATATGCTGGGGGAAAGGAGAAGAAAGTCTGGAGAATTGATTGTGGCAGGAGAAATGGGAATGTTTCAGATTGCTTTGGAGAGAGGAAATCCTTTGCTCATTCCAATACCTTTTTGAGAGAAGATAGCAAATGCATTCTTCATCAGAGTAATCCAGTTATAGTGAAGAGGAAGAAAAAAACTACTAACCAAGATGCATAAAAACCCCACAAGTGACATGGATAACAAATGAACTACAGCAGACAACAGTATGCAAAAAGGTTGCAAAAGTATCTTCCTCACTCTCTATTTTGGCTATTGTGACATGTCTATCAGCAACTGTCAGCATACAACCCATTGGGTTGCTTTAGGACAGGGGTAGGCACCCTATGGCACGCATGCCAAAGGCCGCACACGAGCTGATTTTCAGTGGCACTCACGCTACCCGGGTCCTGGTCACCGGTTCAGGGGGGCTCTGCATTTTTATTTAATTTTAAATGAAGCTTCTTAAACATTTTAAAAATCTTATTTACTTTACATACAACAATAGTTTAGTTATATGTTATAGACATAGAAAGAGACCTTCTAAAAACTTTAAAATGTATTACTGGCACACGAAACCTTAAATCAGAGTGAATAAATGAAGACTCGGCACAGCACTCCTGAAAGGTTGCCAACCCCTGCTCTAGGACATGAGTTCCAAACAAGATTCCTCCAAAATTCATAGATTAAAGGCTAGAGTCTGTGCTGCATAAATAACTTCAATGCAGACAGGGAAGAATATACCATTCTGGAATTCTGAAGCTGCCTGCAGAAATTGTATCATTGAACAATTACAGCCCATATTTGATAGGGATCACACCCTGAAAGAAATCTTTCCCAACATCCTTTTTCTGGCCTTCAAACAGTCCCCCAACTTTGTCAAGCTCATTATCATAAGAACATACTGGGTCAGACCAAAGGTCCATCTAGCCCAGTATCCTGTCTTCCGACAGTGGCCAATGCGAGGTACCCCTGGGGGAATGAACAGAACAGGTAATCATCAAGTGATCCAACCCCTATTGCCCATTCCTAGCTTCTGGCAAACAGAGGCCAACCTCCCCACAGACCAGGAAACACCAAAACAAAGCAGCACCAGACCCTGCCAGCACAACAGATGCAAAACCCACAAACATATTTCCACTGCTACAATGATCAATACCTCCACAACACAGCTTTTAAGATTCATGGGTCCTCGACGTACTTATCTCATCCAGTGCCTCAAATGCCACAACTATGCAGGTGAAACCAGACAATCACTATGCTCTCAAATGAACGCACAAAGAAAAATGATTAAAAAAAAAAAAAGAGAGAGCGAAAACCACCTTATCTCTGGACACATGCTTTGCACAAAGTGGTTACTTCTTATCTAATCTTTCAATACTTGTCCTCAAAGGACACCTGCGCAACATATTCAAAAGGGAAGCCTGGGAACTTAAATTCATAACTCTGCTAGAAACCATGGTCTTAACATGGACACTGGTTTTATGGCTCATTAGAACCATTTGTAACATACAACACTGCCTGCTCCCTTAATGCCCACTTCAGCCCCTTTATAGCATAACAATCTCACCCACAATTGCCCACTTCAAGTGTGTTCCAACATGCCGTACACCTTCTGCTTAGCAATCTGTCTCCAGGTCTATTTAGCTCAGACACTCTGCTTCCTTCCCCAGACCTGAAGAAGAGATCTGGGTAGCTCAAAAGCTTGTACCTTCCACCAATAGAAGTTGGTCCACTTCGAGGTATTACCTCACCTACCTTGTCTCTCTCATATCCTGGAGCCAACACAGCTCAACACAACTGCAAACAACAGAGATGAAATCATGTTCAAACATTTCCAGTTACTACGACAATCAGGCCCTTGAGTTATGTAATACAAATAGCCCAGCAAAAGAGCTCACACTGCTTTTTGCTGAAAGTTGCACTATATGAAAGACACCACCACTGATAGCTAAGCTTCACGATGACAGTCTAACAATGAAAACATCTTTCAGGGAGAAAACTGTGAAGACAAGGATAAATATTTCTACTTGATCCATCATCTGTGACTGATGTTGCTCATACTTGGGGATGGTGTTGCATTTAATTGTATATTGCTGTATTTGTTTTTATTAAACAACTTATGTTAATTATGAACAGTGTTAGGATATAGATATTCAAGCCTGTCTGCAAAGGCCTATACTTTAAGAATTTAGATGTATTCTTATCACTTAGTTAGTTACAGAGGTATAAAAGAAAGACAATGATTTTGATTCTATCTGTGTAAGGGCCTTCTCTCACTGTGACAGTCTGAGGCCCTGTTTAGTCATATTGAAATAAGGCAATCTGGGGCTGTTAGGAAGGTGATCCGATCTATCACCTCCAGAAAGGGAAGAGCCTAGAAGATGTGAAAGAAAATTTAGTTTAATAGTTTTCTGTCTGGTAAGAACTCACTTATCAATAGACACAGCTGGAAAACCCTTATGTCTGTATAGATGTAGTTGTGAAATCCTCACTTCTGTATCATTTTGTATGTTTATTTGCATGGTCTCTGTCTGGTTCTGTGATTGTTTCCGTCTGCTGTATAATTAATTTTGCTGGGTGTAAATTAATTAAGGTGGTGGGATATAATTGGTTAGCTAATCATGTTACAATATGTTAGGATTGGTTAGGTAAATTTTAGTAGAATGATGGTTAAGGTATAGCTGTGATTATTACTATATAAATTAGGGGCAAACAGGAAGTAAGTGGGGATTCGAAAATAAGGAAAAAGGAACTTGAATTTAAGCTTGCTGGAAGTTCACCCCAATAAACATTGAATTGTTTGCACCTTTGGACTTTGTGTATTGTTGCTCTCTGTTCATGCAAGAAGGACCAGAGAAGTGGGAGAGTGAAGGAATAAGGTCTCTAACAAATGGTTTCAACATCATGGTTACTTAACAGTTTTATAGCTACTAGTAGCTTCAGAAACTCATTTTAAGTGATTTGGGAGGCACCTGAGCAAAATGTAAACTATCAGCTAACAGTTGTGTTTTTATTTTATATATAGTAATTTGTAAAAAAAATACAGGGGTCGGGGGAATCAAACATTGTCAAAAATAATTTCCTAGTTTTTAGTCATTGAGCTATTTTGATGAATACACTCTAATCTGCTTGAAACTGTTGCCAAAAAGAGGAAAAGGGAAGGGACAAGTTCAGCTTCCTACTAATTCTTACCCCTCAAGAAGGACAAGAGTAGGATGATTTTTGTTGTAATTCTTGTCTCAATTTAGCTTTAGTTTGTCACTCCCCCCATACACCCAATTTTAGGTACCAAATGTTGTGTAACATACCAAAGGCATGCACAAACTCCCCATGAGTGAGGTGTCAACTGCATCACTTAAGAGTGCACTGATAAAACAGTAGAAAAATCACTGTAGGACACAATCTTGAACTAAACTATCTCTTACAATATGTCTTTTCTATCTCCAGTTCAGAGACACACAGTTCTCCTGACATGGTTTTGTTACATCCTCTTCTAAGAGGAGATTTGTAACTATGGTTTGAGTATATTCATTTTATTTACTTCATCTGTTTAGTATTGGGTTTTCCTGTTCTGTGATTGGTCAGAATCACATAGTATGTTTTTGTTTCATGATTGGGTGACCGAAGCTTTATCAGAAGATAATCAAATGATGAACATCTACAAATCTTCAGATGAATTATGCTAACTAACATCCAAATATTGGAATTAATTAACTTTTACACAAAGATCCAGCAGTCATCCAAATATGCCTGAATAACATGGCCACACCAGTTACAGAGAGTCAAACTCCATGTATTATTCATGAAAATATTCAGAAGTCAATTGGTTGGCATTTTGTTTATTTAATTTTTTCAACTATGTAACAGCTATATTCTGATGTTTGGATGTCATTGTACACCCCATTTGCATGAGTCTGCCCTCAAATTGGATTTTTTTTTAAAATACCCATAATCCACCAGTTGAATATGCAACTGCACAATTGTTATGTGCAATCAAAAAAAGCCACATGTACACATTTGGCATATAATTACACTCCTAAATTGGTTGAAAACCTGGCCCAAGAAGGTGACAAGCTCAGCCTTGGTTGCAATGAACAGACTTCATTCACAAACTTGAACATGTAACACTTTTTGCCTTTCCCCCACCCCCCAAAAAGCCACCAGTACATCTGTGCAAGTTAATTATGATAAATGAAATGCAGCCCTGTAGTGACCAATGTACACAGAAAGGCATTTGTCTCCTTTAACATCATTGTCCATCAAGACAAAGAAGGAGCTTATTTTTTTCTTTTAACAAGGACGGATATGCTCATGAGTGACAGTTAAATTTGTTGGTCGTATTAAATTGCTAATGCTAATGCATTTTACAATCTTCTGAACTGATTTAATATATTAGACTGCCACTCAATGTCTTAGTAAACAATTCTACCCTCTTCGTTTAAAATCGGTCTGTCAGATTTGGAGGCGCTCTCAATTGGCCTCAATGGCTAATGTGATAGTAGTTTACAAACAAATGACTTTTTTTTCCTCCCAAGGTTGTGGCACACAACAGTAATGTTGAGATTTAATGGGTGTTTTATATTTGTTGTGAAACAGCTGGGCCATTGCTCAGCACTGAGGAGTTGTGCTTTCAAAACACCTGTATCATAGGCTGGAGTTTTCTTTACAGTAGAATTAATGTACTTACTCAAATTCCACCAAATCTTTCCTTTCACTTTAAAGTATTTCAATCTAAATTACTGCGCAACTGAATATACTTTTTAAGAATAATTGTATTATATTTAATCTTATATAAATCTATTTTCTCCATGAAATGCCACTGTTGCTTGTGAGTCTTATCAAATGTCATACAACTACAGAAACATTATGTTTGCAGATGTTAAAAAACAAAAGATGTTCATTATGGCTAATAGATTTCATGAAAAAACTCGTAGAGATACAGACAGACATCTTCCTTTCCAAATGCAAACAAATGGACATCATACCAAAAGGACTAAAGGTAAAAAATCCATTACAATCTACGTATCACACAGACTATGCTGACAGATTGTGCCACACACTCACAAAGAAACTGCGAAACCACCTGATCAACATCCTATACAGCAAATAGGGGAAGATTAAGACTGAACTCTCAAAACTAGATACTCTCATGAAAAACCAACCTTCAACACAAACTTCCTCATGGATAGACTATACAAAAACTAGACAAGCCATTTACAACACAAACTTTGCTTCTCTACAAAAGAAAAAAAAGACATTAAACTGTCTACACTGCTACATGGCACAAGGAGCCACAACAGTAGCACCTTTAACCCACACAACGATATTGTTAATCTTTCCAGCTATTCTCTTAGCCCAGCAGAAAAATCTGTCCTATCTCGGGGCCTCTTCTTTTGTCCTTCCAGACCCACGAACATGATACAGTTCTGTGGTGACCTAGAATCCTACTTTTGCCGTCTCCGACACAAAGAATACTTCCAACACACCTCTGAACAACATACTAACCCACAGAATCCTTCCTACCAACGCTATAATAAAAAGGATTCTTCATGGACTCCTCCTGAGGGTCGAAACAACAGACTGGACTTCTACATAGATTGCTTCCATCAACATGCACGGGCTGAAATTGTGGAAAAACAGTATCACTTGCCCCATAACCTAAGCCGTGCTGAACACAATGCCATCAACAGCCTCTAGAACAACTCTGACATCATAATAAAAAAGGCTGACAAAGGAGGTGCTGTTGTCATCATGAATAGGTCGGAATATGAACAAGAGGCTGCTAGGCAGCTCTCTAACTCCACATTCTACAGGCCATTACCCTCTGATCCCACTGATGATTACCAAAAGAAACTACACCATCTGCTCAAAAAACTCCCTGAGAAAGCACAGGAACAGATCTGTACAGACACAAGCCTAGAACCCCAACCAGGTGTATTCTATTTGCTACCCAAGATCCATAAACCTGGAAATCCTGGACGCCCCATCATCTCAAGCATTGGCACCTTAACAGCAGGATTGTCTGGCTATGTGCACTCTCTCCTCAGACCCTATGCTACCGGAACTCCCAGCTATCTTCGAGACACCACTGACTTCCTGAGGAAACTACAATCCATCGGTGATCTTCCAGAAAACACCATCCTGGCCACTATGGATGTGGAAGCCCACTACACCAACATTCCACACAAAGATGGACTACAAGCCATCAGGAATAGTATCCCCGATAATATCACGGCTAACCTGGTGGCTGAACTTTGTGACTTTGTCCTCACCCACAACTATTTCACATTTGGGGACAATATATACCTTCAAGTCAGTGGCACTGCTATGGGTACCCGCATGGCCCCACAGTATGCCAACATCTTTATGGCTGACATAGAACAACACTTCCTTAGCTCTCGTTCCCTAACGCCCCTACTCTACTTGCGCTACATTGATGACATCTTCATCATCTGGACTCATGGAAAAGAAGCCCTCAAGGAATTCCACCATGATTTTAACAATTTCCATCCTACCATCAACCTCAGCCTAGACCAATCCACACAAGCGGACCATTTCCTAGACACTACTGTGCTAATAAGCGATGGTCACATAAACACCACTCTATACCGGAAACCCACTGACCGCTATACTTACCTATATGCCTCCAGCTTCCATCCAGGACACACCACACGATCCATTGTCTACAGCCAAGCTCTAAGATACAACTGTATTTGCTCCAATCCCTCAGACAGAGATAAACACCTACAAGATCTCTATCAAGCATTCTTAAAACTACAATACCCACCTACTGAAGTGAAAAAACAGATTGACAGAGCCAGAAGAGTACCCAGAAGCCACCTACAACAGGACAGGCCCAACAAAGAAAATAACAGAACGCCACTAGCCATCACCTACAGCCCCCAACTAAAACCTCTCCAGCGCATCATCAAAGATCTACAACCTATCCTTAAAGATGATCCCTCACTCTCACAGATCTTGGGAGACAGGCCAGTCCTCGCTTATAGACAGCCTCCCAACCAGCAACCGCACACCATACAACATAAACACTAACCCAGGAACCTATCCTTGCAACAAAGCCCGATGCCAGCTCTGTCCACATATCTATTCAAGTGACACCATCATAAGACCTAATTACATCAGCCATGCCATCAGGGGCTCATTCACCTGCACATCTACCAACGTGATATATGCCATCATGTGCCAGCAATGCCTCTCTGCCATGTACATTGATCAAACCGGACAGTCTCTACGCAAAAGAATAAATGGACACAAA
Organism: Mauremys mutica; assembly: GCF_020497125.1. Taxonomy (NCBI): domain Eukaryota; kingdom Metazoa; phylum Chordata; order Testudines; family Geoemydidae; genus Mauremys; species Mauremys mutica. The sequence continues at coordinate 33,188,578 of NC_059085.1, forward strand.
TCTGACATCAGGAATCATAACATTCAAAAACCAGTGGGAGAACACTTCAACCTCTCTAACCACTCAGTGACAGACTTGAAGGTGGCAATTTTGCAACAAAAAAAACTTCAAAAACAGACTCCAAAGAGAGACTACTAAGCTTGAATTAATATGCAAATTAGACACAATTAACTCAGGTCTAAACAGAGACTGGGAATGGTTGGGTCATTACACTAATTGAATCTATTTCCCTATGTTAAGTTCTCCTCACACCTTCTATGGGTCATCTTAATTATCACTTCAAAAGTTTTTTTTCCCCCTCCTGCTGATGATAGCGCATCTCAATTGATTAGACTCTTCCTGTTGGTATGCATACTTCCACCTTTTCATGTTCTCTGTATGTATAAATATCTCCTGTCTGTGTGTTCCATTCTATGCATCCGAAGAAGTGAGCTGCAGCTCACGAAAGCTCATGCTGAAATAAATTTGTTAGTCTCTAAGGTGCCACAAATACTCTTGTTCTTTTTGAAATTACACACTTTTTTTAGTTTTTTGGAAGTAATATGAGCGATATAGAGTTAATTTTGTGAGAAGCATTTATGAGGCAAAAATGTCAGGGGGGGTTTTGAGGCGGGGGTGGACTTGGAGATACAATTAGTGAGTTACTATCTTCAACAAATTCAGAGAGTTTGGTTTGGATAAGTCTCCAACTGCTCAGCACATTCTCTGTCCGTTTTAAGTTTTCCCAGCTGAGTGCTGAACTGGTATACTATGAGGATGTGAAAAGCAGAATTTATAGGGGATTCAGCCTTTAACCTGTATTAGGAAAGCCTTCCTGGGTTTCACTTGCTCATTCTCACATATTGGTTATAGTAGGACTGCATCTGTTAATAGGTTAATAAATTGTTTGCAGCGTGCCTTACAATGTACAAGACTTGGGTCAGTTCAAATCCCTCTGGCATTTCATTCCACTAATTATCTCATTAATTTAAACATGCATCAATCTCTGGCTCTCGTGCACTTCAACATGGACACTGTCAGCTGAGTTGTCCCAAAGGATAGAAGAGAAATCTCGGCTGTAAATGGATCCTCAGCCATGGATGGTTTTCAGGATTATGACCAAGGCTTTGAATGATCAATGAAAGCAAAGAGGAAGCCAGTGAAGAGAGTGGAGCAGAAGAGTGCTGTTTTCTCAGCAGCGTAACCTCCTAAGGAGGTGTGTTCTGCATAAGATGAAGCCTCCATGTTACTTGTACCGTCAATCCACACCTATCAAGTTACAGTAATCAAGTCTGGAGGTGACAAATGCATGAATCACAGTGAATTGCTTATCCAACGGTCATTTAAAACAACAGTTTCCAAACCTCAGGAGGACAGGAATCTTCTCAAGTCACTCTCTTTTTAGATAGATCCAGCACCCTTGCTCTGGTTCCTGGTTGGCACTGGCACAAAACAATGTCTCTTATTTTGGTGATTCCAGTTCCAGTTCCAAAAACAAATTAATTAAAAAAAATGAAGAAAACCTACTTACATAGTTTAGTAACTTTAAAAGTGGCACCTCAGAGTTTTCAAAGAAGGGAAAGGGTGCTTTAGCCAAACTGATTTGTCCTGCATTAGCTAACATATGTTGTCTCAGCCACTTATCCAAATGTTTTACTTTCTGCTTCCCTACTTGACCGGTATAAATGATGTAACATTGACTCAGTTAATTTCCCAACCTATACATATCTCCTACATTATACATTCGTTTTCAGACGGACAGTACTTTCAGCCTAATAAAGCAATGGAAAAAGCATCCAACAGTGGTAGTGAACACTGTGTTATGAAAGTATTACCCAGGTTGAGTCACACAAAGGTAAGATAACTCTACTACTATATAGGGGCAATATATTACTGAATATTATGGAGCAGATCCTTAGCTAGCACAAGCAAGCTGACTTCAATGGAGCTGCATCAATTTATGCCAGCTGAGGATCTGGTCCTGTACTGCCCTAGCCGGAAACCCATATCCACTGTCTAATCAGGGCATATTGAAATGATACGTTTTACTCCTTTAGGTAATATGATCATAGGCGGTGACAGTATTTTCCCTTAAAAAGATTTTAAGAGTCCTAATTTATCTTTGGCTGTCCTAGAGACCACATGTATTAACATTTCTCAAGCTGTCATGCTAAGTTTTTAGATGTCACATCTGGTTGCATCAGTCACATCACTTTATATTACATTCTAAACCATGACTGATGCTACTAGACAAGATATTTTACTAAATATTCTGTTTTTGAGATTGGTGGGAGTTTTGGTTTGTTGTTTTTTTATCTATTGATCCACATATGTCTGAACTGTTCTAAGTATTATAATTTGCAGGTTGCCTTTGATGTAGGATACAAACTACAGGCCTGCTCCCAAAAATCTTTGCTCTAGCAATACTTTCTTTGACTTCAGTAGGAGTTAAGCCTGAGTAAGGTCTGCAGGCTTGTGTTTACATGTCCAGTTTCAAACAAACAGTTTTTTTAAAAGCCTTCTTAACCTTTTGAAATCTTATATTAAGTCATATTCTGGAAAGATCAACCATGCTGTAAACGTCTCACCCCTTGAAGATGAATAAGTGTAGGAAGACATTATCATTGCTATTCCAACAAAGATTCTGTTACCCTTGAGCAGCCTGTATTGTATAGTATTTCCTATCAATGCCAATCCCTAAAAATCAAGGAAGTCACCAGCTAAAGCAATATTCACATTCAGACCAATGCAGATGCCTGACCTCAGAATATCATAATACCTTAAAAGCACTCACAGACTCTTCAATAAGAGCTACTTTAATTCCAAGATACAACCACCTACATTACACATGCCCAGTTCCTCACGTTTAAATGCACAACCTTAACCCCAACTTCAGTAAGACTAAGATTTTAAAGTAGTTTTACTTTAAAAAGGCATGATGTCTTAGTAGTATTTTAGAAAAAGAAATTATTAGGTCAAAACTAAGTGTTTATTTTTGAGGAAATGAATACCCACAAATAGATTATTTGCAAAAACAGCCTCTATGGGAAAGTTAAATTATCCAATCAGATATGAATGTTATAGATACAGATAAGAAACTGACAAGAGTAGGATGGGATAGAATAGAAGAGTTAAAATAAAGATATTGCCTTTATGTTCATGGTTTTTATGCTGATTACTTTGGAGGATAATCTGCTTTCCATTTTCTCGCTCTCCATTTTGTTGAATACAATCATATCATCAATAGACTGGATTATTCACACACAAAATAGGGACGCAAGGTAATGGTTCTATTATACTTGTTGTCTTATGATGATGGACTCCATAAAATTCCTGAAATAATCATCCTCCTCCTCCACCAGTGAACTCTTCATTACATGGTTAGTCTTGCATATAGTTCAAGCTGTAGTACCACTGGCCTGCTATTAGTTACACTGGAGAGTGGAGGAAGTCACCAAAAATGAACTCTCAAATGTAATAGGCTTATTGTGACAGTAGGTGTAACAGCCTTCTTTGTTGTTGCCTCGTCTCTTATGGGAACAATTCTGCAGCTACACTACATGCAGAATTCCCAATGAAGTGTTTGAGAAAAGTGTACATTAGGGCCCAATTATGCACTAAACACATTTGTTTTCATTACTATGCTTTCTATCTAGATTTTGGAGGGGTTAGTTTTGCTTTGCTATATGGCTCTAAAACTACAACACAAAAATATGATTTTTAGCAATTATTCTCCCCAACCCTCATGTGTACAAATTTAGAAAAGTACCTCTGTGCATAAGCTAAGCAGAGTCAACACTTTTTTTCCAATAGCACTCTGGAAACCCTTGTAGAACATTAAGACACATATAAAGATTTGGTTCTTCTTTTGATCTTTTCAGAAAGGAGAAAATGGAGAAAGGCTCCAATTATTTTTAACTGGCTCTAAATCAGAACCTAATTTTGCATAGAAAACATTTGTATTTAATACATCTGCAGAACAAAATAATAAAGTTTATAGAAGAAGTTTCAATAGATTTGTACATTTTGAGATACACACCAACCTTTAACGATAGAGCATTTCCCAAGGCCCTGAAGAAAAGCAGATTCTACAAATTACATGTAACATTTTTTCATGTGTATCATAGGTGAAATCAATGGAAAATTTGCAACTGACTTGTATTGGACCAGTGTTTTACCTCCTATGTGCTGCATTTATTTCAGTGCAGAGTAGTTAATATTTTTCAGAATTAATATTAGAAGTGAGGCATATTTCCACATGTCATATACGCAGGTCTGTAGTTTAAAACCATATATTTAGCTGCTTAGATTATCAACTATTGGAGGGTAAACAATTTAGGAATTTTGGGAAGAATGAACGAAATGCAATTTGCTGACAGCTTAGTCATTTTTACATGCAAGATTGTGTTAGGCCATATTTTTAGTATGTGGAATATGATGCAGATATAGCAGCAGAATTTGATAAATAGAGGGTTTTTTCCCAATGCATCTGAAACACTTGACATTCAGTATACAATTTTTGAAAATGATAAAATCATAATTGTAAAAAAGACCTGCAGTATTGCCAATCAGATTCTCACTGTTATGTGCACCCTGGCACATATATCTTACTGTCCCTCTGCAGAAGAAGGAATGAGCATAAAGAAAAGAGCAATTTCCCTTCTGTAAATTGGAAAGTCTGCCAACCAGCTAAGTGATCTACCATCAATCAGTGTTAAATTCTCCTTAGCTGCAGAAAATTCAAGGGCTAACTATTACTGAGAGATTTCACACAGTGACTAATGGTATATGACAAACACATTTAAAATCTGCATAGACTAGCACCAGTTTAAAATATAACAGGAATAATAAATAAATTATAAAGAAATCCTGGTGTGTAAAATAAGATATAATCTTCTCAGACACATATTGTATGTAGAAGATTACCATTCCAGAAATGCATTCAATATTAAGACAGAACAAAGTATAAAATAAAATAAAATTTAAAAAAATTCCTTTGGCAAAGCTTCTTTCATACAAAAAAGTGTGCCCCAAAGTTGCATGTAGGGAAGAAAAACAGGTTAGTGAGACATAAATTAGAGGAGACAGTGAAATAAAAACATTGGTCCAAAGATTTGATTTTGTTACTCACTGAAGAAGTCTGAAATCTTAAGCCCTAATTCAGGTATCTGTTCCACGTGGCAGGCATTCTAACGAATCAGGGATGATATCATCACTTCTATACCAATATGGTTGTTTCTTGACATGAGGATTTTTGGTTCAACCTGCACCATTTCACTTTACGTTCCTTTAAAAAGAAAATTTCTTCAGTTAAAAGGATATGCGAGAATTATTTATAAGATAGAGGTATTGCTACACATAGGAATCTTGGCCCAGGTCCTCAAAAGGTATTTAGACTCTGAACTTCCATTGAAATCAATAGAATTTAGGAAACTATGTACCTTTGAGAATCTGGGCCCTCTTGGCTAATCAAAAGTGCTGCCTCTGCAAATACAGGTTAAATGCTATTCAAAGTATCTCTCTCACTGAAGGAGTGGTCCACTGATTCAGAGATACATTGTACTAGAATTATATTTTGAAATGCATGGCCCTTTTTCATATATTTCCTGTAATTCTCAAAAATCATACCTTTGTAATTTTTTTTTAAATCCTATTAATAGTGGCTGTTTTAGGTCAAAAATTGTAACCATTGAAGTCCATGGGAGTTTTGCCTTTGATTTTAAATGACCACAGGATTGGGCCCATCCTTCGTAATTTTTGACTTTGTCAAGTTATGAAAAAACAAACAAACACAACAGCTTGGGGAAAAGAAGTCTTCCTTCTGAATAGAAACATATTGTGAGAAAAATAGAAATTTATAAGTCAGAGTTCCTGGGCAAGGTATGCTATGCTGAGCAATGCCAGCATTTCTTCTAACCCCCAAAGTCTCATGGAAAACTCTGAATGAAGTTAGTTACACATACTTTTCAGTGAGAGTGAGCTATACCAGCCAAACTACCCCCATTCCCAGGAACTCCAATAGAAACATCAGAATCAAGAGGGAAACAATAACCATCATGTTCAAATACCTATGGCTCTTTGGATGCAAAGCTTGCAAAATCTGGTTTCTTTCATTCTATTTCATCAATCACCATCCTGTCTCTCAAAATTTAAACATTCATAGCTAGTTTCTTCAACAAGAAAAAAAATTAACATGCTGAACCTGTCCACCTCTGAACTGTGCCTTTCACAATGACTCAGGATCGGCTTACTAATCATCTCTCATCCAAGCTCAAATACCTAATGTTTAAATTGGATAAAGAATCTCTGTATATGTTAAAAACAGAGCAGTACAGACACCAATGCCTCTGTAAACCACAAATTTTGAAGTGTTTTTCAGCAACCACCACAGATAATGCAATAAAATCAGCTATAATTTCAGCTAGATCAGCTTCTGAGTCAACAAAAGCAAACTATCCCTAAACCCAAGTTCACTAAGAGCAAATCCTGTACAGATAATGCTTGCAAATCAGATATTAGGTCACACAGAATAAATGGTTTAAACAATCTCCCCATTAGCTGAATTATACTAATGGCTCAGTGATTCATCTCTACTATCTAGTCTCATTTGCATGTACAGGATGGCTAATAAGTAAAGAAATTGAAGATTGAAAACAAAAAAGTATACAAACATATAGGGGAATAAAGGATACTTTGGAAATGTTACTAGTGCAAAACAGATCAAGCTTCTAAAACGTCATTAAATGCCAGGCATGGGCATCATTTTGTAAATTTTTTTATAATTGGAGATATACCTATCTCCTAGAACTGGAAGGGACCTTGTCAGGTCATTGAGTCCAGCCCCCTGCCTTCACTAGCAGGACCAACTACTGATTTTTGCCCCAGATCCCTAAGTGGCCTGCTCAAAGATTGAACTTATAACCCTGGGTTTAGCAGGCCAATGCTCAAACCACTGAGCTATCCCTCTCCTCCCATTTCAGGGGGAGGGAAACAAAGTTGTGTCAGCATATAATTGCAGAATATAATATAATCATATTTAAAAAAAAAAACATGGGGGAGGTAGCAAAAAGTGGAGCATATAGACCTATGAAAAGTCCCCTTTCTCCATAGCAACTGATGCCAGATTGTGTTACCCTTACTCTTGTGTAGCCCCAGTGAGGCCAATGGGACCTCCTGTAGAATAAAGTCTCTCAATCTTGGCCAAAATGAGTAGGATCCATTTAGGATTGCATGCAAACAACGTCAATGTTGTAAGAAGTTTATGTCAAAGGAAAACCATGTTAGGTTTTTTTGAGGTGATCAGTATTTCCAATTATTTTATTTTCCTTTCCCCAAAAGGGAAACAAAAATATCTCAAAAAATTTCAGTTAATGAGTTTAAAGTTGCACTGAGATCTGGGTGAAAGTATATTTGCCAACACTGTTTCAAATTAACATGCCATGCTCAATTACATTGAAAATTTCAGTGGAATGTTTAGATGAGTAAGAAGTTCTGGATCATATGCAAAATTTGGACTCTTTGCACAGCCAAACACCAAAGTTACTTACAATCAGATGAAAGTACTAATTGAAATTAATAAAAATGTGTTTCTTCTACCTGAACTTTATAAAAAACATTTATCCAACAATAATAACTGTGCAATTCATTGATTTGCATAGTGATGTCCTTTATTTACAGTATGGGGGTTGGCAGTGTTATCTTTACTTTTAAAAGATTTTTATCATCATTATTGGGCCAAATCCTCAAATCCTTGCCCTGGTCATCAGAAATTTACCAAGCAAGCATAAAGTTTAGACTGTAGGATTTAGCATTTTGTTGAATAATCAACATTTGCTATGGGTAATGCCTGAAAGTGTGTTCTCAGCCATGAGCAAGGGATGGTTCCTCAGGTAGAACTCTGGAAAGAAATTGTGAACCAGAGATACACTTTGGAGGCATTGCTTTCCAGGATTCCTGGTTTGTAGAGGAGGAAAGAAAAGGGGAAGTATTTGTCATCAGCCCATTGCCAGATGCAGATAGATACTCCCCTCTCAGGTCAGTCACAGGTGTTTGGAGTTATGATCCCCCTCAGACTCATAGACTTTAAGGTCAGAAGGGACCATTATGATCATCTAGTCTGACCTCCTGCACAATGCAGGCCACACAATCTCACCCATCCATTCCTGTAGCAAACCCTTAGCCTATGTCTGAGTTATTGAAGTCCTCAGATCGTGGTTTGAAGACCTCCTCCAACTCCATCCCATTTGTTCTTCACTTATTTGTTCATGGTGATGGGAGAGAGGGAGTATTGGATGCACAGCCCCTGCTTTCACCGCCACATCTAGACTCAAGATATGAGTAGGCCTGTGTAGGTGATAGAGAGGTGGCTGGGGACCGTATGTCCGTTTTCTCACCTGAGCAACCAGGCAGGACTGGCAGCCTTTATGTACATAATGTCCAGCAACACTTGAACTCTGTGTATATCTTTTACATAATTTTCACACCTCTATTTAAAAAAAAATCCCCATCAAATCTAGGAAGCTGTTGCCAGAATAACCTAGAAATTTCAGAATCTTTACAGATATCTCTGGAGCAATAAACATACCTGCTTCATCTCTGCCTATGCAACAGCATCCAGGTGGATAGCAAGGCCTTCAATTCCATCCCAAGTGACCTTGAAGACACCATTAAGCTAAATGAGATTAGTCATTGGATCTGTGTGCAGTTGTGCTCAGCAGCTGTAGCTACAGCATCAGCATTTATCAATAAAAGAAGCTAGATAAAAAGAGAGGAGAGAGAGAGAGAGACTGGATTTAGAAGCACTGAAGATGATCACAAGGACATACGGTGTCTGAATTCCTCAAGCAGACAGAGAAGAGCATGAATAAAGAAGCATATTAAAAATGGAAAATGTCTCTGAAGAATGCACATTTTCATAATACACTGCAAGTGTTTGCACAGAGGCCTCCCATTCAAAAAACTGAAGTTTATTGCCATCATCCACAGTAACAGCAAACAGAAATGGTGGGATTTTATGTGCAGTGCTTCACTTGGAGAGCTTTAATGTTCATGAAGGCAAAGGCAGTTACTTCCCTGGCAAATCACGTCATTGGGAATATGCTGATCATCTGGCTAAATTGAAACATTCATAAAATAGCATCCCAACTGAAAAACAGCCATTATGCCACAGTGGTGACAGGGTTTCCTTTACACATAATTGAAACATTTATGCTGTGGTACAAATTGATATTCACGCTAACATCTTTACTCTGGAATGCAAGGACACTATCCTTGCATGCAGGTTATGAGGCTACTGTATGCATTAGAGAAATCCATCAGGAAGAAGGCATTGCTTCTGTTCAAGGCAGTATTGGGACTGCAAATGATAGCATGTGTGTTTCTAAATAGAGATTAATTAATCAATCTCAAAATGTTCATTACAATAAATGTACATTTCCAGATCAGAGAGTCTGGACAATCAGTTTGGAAAAAAGTCACCATAGGATTTTCAGTACTTGCTGATTTTGAGTCTTCAAATTACTTTAGGAATTGTGGTCTCAAACTGAGGCTGGGACAAGCTGAAGAAGACAGATTGTCAAGAGCAGCCAGTTCCCTGTAAGTGGCCACTAGTTTTAAGAGCCTAAATTCCATTTTCAAAAGTGACTTAGGTGTTTAGAGACTTCAGTCCCATAAAAGGTCAATGAGGTTTAGGCTTACAAATCTAAAATCAAGATTAGGTGGCTTTTTCCCTCCCTAAAAGGTATACTCTAACACAAATGAAAGTTGTGACCTATGTGCTGCTTTCAGTAACTCAAGTGCAGGGTTTCCAATCTGTCATATTTTTGGCAGCCCTTTGTTTATTAGAAAAATGCATTTTCCCTTTATCACAGTTTGGCTAAAAAATTACATGTAATCAAATATTGTCCTTTTAACTACTGTATAGTCTTCTCCAATCCATTCATGAGGCACAATTGAAGGCTAGATTGTGACTTAGATTAAACACCAGTGCAGAGGAATAAGGAGGAGTAGGGTCCTCCATTGTTTCCTTATGCACAGTCCCCAGACTATAGGTCTAGATGAGTAGAGAAACAGAGTTATCCAGCCCATTATTACCTCCCAGAGCAGATGAGTAGGAAGTGGAAGGCAGATAATGGGTAGGAAAATAGGTGAATCTTTGGCTTTACCCAGCTGACTTGCTCAACATAATAGCTGAGCAGTCCAAAGTGGCTTAACCCAGCCATAAATTATGCCTAGTCTTGCTCCCTAGGGAAGTACTAGAGTCATAGATATTAAGGTCAGAAGGAACCATCAGATCATCTAGTGTGACCAGTGGTGGCAGATGACAGAACAAGGAGCAATGGTCTCAAGTTGCAGTGGGGGAGGTCTAGGTTGGCTATAAGGAAACAATTTCACTAGGAGGGGTGGTGAAGCACTGGAATGGGTTATCTAGGGAGGTGGTGGAATCTCCATCCTTCTAGGTTTTTAAGGACCATCTTGACAAAGCCTTGGCTGGGATGATTTAGTTGGGGTTGGTCCTGCTTTGAGGAGGGGCTTTGACTAGATGACTTCCTGAGGTCTCTTCCATCCCTAAACTTCTATGACTCCATATATCTCAGGCCATCATCACCTTGCACACCAAACTCAACCACCACAATTAGACCGAAGTATTGCAGGAGATTAAAGTATTATGTGCCATGGGAAGAGAACAAGAGGGACTGAGGTGCACCAATGCGCGAGGCCACTGCAATGACAGGGGATTATTTAAAATGAGATATACCCAGAATATCCTAGAAAGTGACCAACACCCTATGCTTCATAGGAAGGTGAAAAAGATCCAAGGTCCTTGTCAATCTGACTTCAGGGAAAATTCCTTCCTTGCCCTAATATGATGATCAGTTAGACCCCGAGCATTTGAGCAACACCCACCATCCAAGCACCAGTATCACCTCAGAACACCTTTCTATCCTGTCCAATGTCCCATATCCAACTGCAGCCATCCCGGATGCTTCAGGTGTCTGAATCATAATGCCACCCTGATCTGTTCCTGCAGCTGTGGTGTGGCTTCCTCACTCCCCCTTACCTAGGACTATGCCTAGAGTCACAATCTAAGCCTGAAAAGGAAAGGGAAGATTCAGTAATTTATTAATATAAAAGCATCTGAGTCCATTTCCTGTTAATTGTCATGCTGTTACTAGCATTTAATATTTATATAGCAATTGTGCTCAGAGGCTGCGGTCAGGATTAGGGTCTTCTTGAGTTAGGCATATCACCAACACAATGGAAGACAGTCCCTGCTCCAAAATGCGTATAATCTTCATTCTGTCTAGAACAAAACAGAAAGCTTAAAGGAACATAGTGGGGCCCAGATGTTTTTTTATTAATTATTATTAAACGTTGGACTAGTCTCTCTCCGCTCACAATAGCATGGACCTCTCTCATTTAAATGCTATTGTAATGCTACTTATTATTATGGTAGGACTTATTCTGGTTAATAAAATAAGTTACTAACACAACACAGTATTCTAATGTTAGAAAGGGAAATTACTAATGTAAAAATGGGACTGAGAAAATGTGATGGATATTAGGAAACAATTTTTATCAGAGGGAGTCAGAGTGAGATGTATGCGAGACAGAGCCTAGTACATGGGGGGGGGGGGGGAGGAAAATCAGATGAGGCATAATAGCTTGTCAATTAAAATTATTTAAATGAAAATTCACTACCCCACCAGCTATTTATCTCCCAGGAAATTTGCATCACATTATTGTAAACTGAAAGTTCACCCTTTGAATTGGTAAATCTGATTACCTGAGGATTAAAGTAGGTGAATTTGCTTCAGATATCTTCTTGATGGATTTTGAAATAGCCATTTATATAGTCAAACTCTATACATTGTACATTTGTCACTCCCATATTGTCCACTTTTCTGTTCTTATTTACAAAGCTATGCATTGCTAGCAGTAAAGGAAAATGTCAGAGACTAATGATAACTATATTTGCTAATCATCATTAATTCTCTAATGTCTAAAAGCAGTTAAGAACCTACAAAAATTTGGAGCATGATAGGTTTTAAAAAAATTGCTAGATCGCAGCTGAAGGGTGATTTTTGCTAGGTCTATTTTATATGCTTTGACAGATCTTCAAGTTAATTCTGGAAGAAAGAATTCCCCATCATTTCATGCACTATCTGTCTCAGAAAGATCTCCTACTATTTTCTCCATTTCATTCTGACCATCAGCCTCACACAATATTCTCAAGTCCATGTTCATGCTTATTAAATGGTGATGGCTACATCAGAGAGATGTTTTTTCTGGAATATTAGCACTGGAGAGGTGCTTGGACAATTTTGAAGATTGGCTAGAAGTAGAGCTACCACTGTAGGGACAAAGTAGGGAGATTAGAGGGAAAATGTTCCACAGTCCAGTCACAGGCTGTTCTCATCTTGTAAGTCACCAGTGGAAAGGAAAGGAAGTTTTAATGCTGCAGAGTAATGTGATTCTCAAGTACAATTCTGCTCAGTTTAAGAGCTATATCACTGAACCATAATTTTTTCGTTTCTCACTACTTTTCATTTTTTCCAGTGCAGTTCCACCAAAAGTGAACATGTTATATGTAGATTTATATAGGGCAAAACTGTCCCTTGCCCTACTTACCTATGCTTACAGTACCTCCTTACTCCCCTGCATGGGATATGTGCCCTGTGGGTCCCAGCAAAGATGGGAGAGTAGTGTCCATGATGCTTCTTCTACCCATCTACTACAGGTGACTGGAATAGTTGCCCGAGAGGGACAAGGCAGAACCAAGGCTGCATCCCACCCAACAGATTGGTCAGCATAGCTGACCAGACAGAGAAGGATATAATTTGCTTTAGACTTGTGGATGATTAATTCCCTAGAGCAAAGGCAAAGCCAGGGATAGTTCGCTCCTGAATCTGCACCTGGACAACACAGCTAATCTGTCACTTGGCAACATGTTCTCAGTAAATCTAGTCCCTACATAGCAACCACATCAAAAAAGTAGAGTGAGCAAGCAGTAAATGGGATATTTGGTGAGTAACAGTATGGCTGGTTACCAGTGTTAAGTGTAGCGAAGAATTATTGAGAAGCAGGAACATGCTAGGAATGTTGCTTCAGATTACCAGATGGCAACAACTCTAATTTATATTCTTGCCAGGACTGCTAAAAAGTAAGTGAATGTAACATACTATAATATTGTTCATAAAAAAAGAAGAAGAAGAGCAGGGAATATCTCCAATAATTGTTCCATGATTCAGCAATTCAGTCAGTTAACTGCTCCCAGTCAAATACAACTTCAAATAAATTTGAGAAGGGCCTCACATGTATGCCATCTGTTAGGATAAATCTAAAACCCAAGGATATAATTGGAAAAGCTCATGAGCTCCATGCAAACCTCAAGAAGGAGAGAAGGTGTGTGTGTGGGGGGGAGGAGAATACAAATTTGCTGTGTTTGTTTTAACATTATGGATATGGCAATTTTATTATTATTATTATGGACTAGTGGCAACCAAACTCTCAGCTCCCCAAACATATGATTACCACTAATTCAACAGAATAGCTGCCAAATCTAGAATAAAACAGAAAATGGAATTTTTTTAAAACCACAAGACATATAGACTTTTTATATATGCCTGACAAAACAGCAATGGGATAGATTCTGCCACCCTTACTCAGACAGAGGAATATTTACTCTGCTTATAATATCACTGAAATCCTTAGGCCTACTTCTGAAATACTTAGCAGAATCTAGTGCTAGATTCAGATCTGAGTTACAATGTGTAACATTCTGATTCACTTCATTCATTTCAGTGGAATCACTCTCCTTTTACAATGGCATAACGGATTAGAATCTGGCCTCTAGAGTTTTAATACCCACTTATATTTAGTGAGCAGGAAGGCATTAGCTTCAGACAAGAATTGTTAATTTACCCTTCTTTAGTCAGACATAAAAGCAGATGTGCTTGTGTATATATTTATATACAGTTATGTGGCTGAGTATTATTCAAAATGCACATAAAGCTGCAGAGAGGATAGCGATTTTTAAATTCCTTTTTAATACTTGCAATTGAGGGTACAACTTTTATTTTGAAATACATTATTTCCATGTCTTTGATCAGCTTTTCAAAAAAAAGCTTAAGGGGATAATAATGTTTTCTGTATAAGTATTAAATGTTAACAGCAGTTTGCTTTTGAGAATATTCCTTCCCTGCAGAGTCTTTACAACTAAGTTATCAAGAAAGTTATCTAAAAATATTATTTAATTAAATGGGAACTGTAAAATTAAGTCCATCATAATAATATACTCATCTTTTTCAGCCCACTCTTAACCAGCCCTCCTGCTTTTATTTGAAGTATATTCTGTTCTCTATTTTGTTTAAATTGTGATTTTTTTTCCCTCATGATAGTGTCTAGTGAAAGGCTTAGTGGATGAATCTCTCTCTCTCTATTCCAAGGCTAAACCCTCTGACACCACTTCTTGGCTTCCTCACCACCCTGTTTTTCCATGACCCAAACTCTGTCCACGTCATCAACTTCACTGCAAACAAAAGTGACTGGATTCACCACTGTCTTTTGAGTAATATATACTATATATTTTAGTTCAGTGGGGTCTTTTATTGTAAACTAAATTCAGCTACCAAACTAACTTAAGGAGGAACCTCTTGGATCAGTTCTGGCTAGAAAATCACTAATCACTAGCATCTCTCTCAGCAATATATTTAGGAATGTCACACATGAGCAATGAAACCAAAGAAATCAAGGAGATGCCATGTAATGGGAACACTCTTTGGTCTTCAGATTGTTGGGTAGGCCACTGCAGCCTTGCCGCTAGTTAGAGGTGAATATCCTTTTGGAGAGCATTTCAGATGGTATGTGCGAGGACCCTGCTGTTTGCATGCTCTTTACAACTCCTAAGAGGAGCCTGAAGAATGGCTTGCTTTTAAAACACTATGCAATCTGTCACAAAGCCACCTTAAACATTGTGCCCTTAATCAGTACCTATGTCATCTATAACAAAATGCTGAGAAAAATAATCAGAAGGAATATTTTCAAAAAGAGAAGCAACACAGGGTCCCAGACATGGTTTGCCTAAGTTTTGTGGCTATTTTGTGAGACCTCGCAGGATTGCAACAACAGTGATAACATTGTAGGACCAAATGTCCCATCCAGGCATAATGACATGGCTAAATAAAACAGTGAAATACAAATGCAGAAATATGAAACACATGATCCTGCATAATGCACCACCCAGTGCCTGCCAAAATGCAGATACACAATTCCCCTAACAGGCTGTTATTTAGTCCTTTTCTATATAAACACAATGAAAATCAAGGTGGACTGGCACTATTACTCTCACTTCCATAGCAGTGCAACATTCATTATGTGGTCTGGAGCTCATCCATGTTCCTGTGTTCCAACTTATTGTTCTTCTCAATGTTTTATTTTGTTTTTTGTTGCTGTTGGTTTTTTTTCCCTCCTAGGAAAACCATTTATGGAGGTGCAGAAATGAACAAGGAATGAATTTTTTAAAAAAGGTTGAGGCTCTCACATTCACTTCAGCTAGACAGGCAGACCATTGGCCAAATGCATGATTTCATTCAGACATCTCCATCCTGCCAGAAACAAGGAGATGCTAGAGGGTATGATGCAAAGCCAGGGATTACCAATAAACTGATATTTGCTTGAATGAATATGAATTCAATTTGAAAGCATAGAAGCATTATTTTAGTAACATTGGCAGAAAAATATGGCTTTCCAGCTAATCCCTGAGTCCAAAATTAGTGGAATGTTTGATCCAAGTTTCAAGGGCAGAACTGAAACCGTACTTGCAGTAAATGCAGGCCAGTTAGGAAATTATCAGGGGATATTCTAATATAAGCAAAATATTACAGGTCATACCCAACTACCATTACCTTGTCATTCTCCTCAAATTTCTATTACAGGTTGAGTGCTTGTCAGGAATCCAAATATTTCCAGTTTCTCTGAAAACAAAAGCAAATGAGGGAATATTTATATCTCTAAAGATGCATCAAGACAGGGAGGAAGCTGTTACAATGGCATTTATGGGCATCATTAAGCACAAAACATTTTGCCATCGATGCAAAGCAGACCATCACTGTCAAGGCAAAGTCAGTCTCCGTCTCTGTCTGTTGAAGAGCATCTTCGTAACGATCAGGGTGCAAGTGAATTCCCTTTATCTATGTACTTGGAAAGTTGCCTAGGGGCAAGTTTTATGATAAACACTGTCTGTTATGTTCCGCACATACACACAGAGGTATTATGACATGTGACAGACTGAATGACTATTAGTGCAGGCAACGTGCAGTGTCTCATTTCCCTCCAAATAAAAATTGCCCAGACGACCCACATCTATCCTTCTGGCTTGCAGGGGAGGGGGAAAAAGAAAAATGGAAGAATAAATATGGTTCCACTCAAACTTCAAATGGATTCCCTCTACAGGAGCAGGTGCTTTGCTTCTTTGCCTGTTCCAATACTGCCAACCTCAAGCATCCAAAAATCATACATGAAGCCCTAAAAATTATGAGATTTTAAAAATTATGAATGTAAAAATAATACTTTTTTAGCCTTCTAATATTGGAATGTTTTGGGCTAGTGTTTTCAAGCTTTTTATCCGTTTCATGGGAAAATTTAGTTGAACTTTGAGACAGGAAATTATATTAAATTATATGTTTCATTGT
This sequence comes from Mauremys mutica, assembly GCF_020497125.1. Lineage (NCBI taxonomy): Eukaryota > Metazoa > Chordata > Testudines > Geoemydidae > Mauremys > Mauremys mutica. The sequence continues at coordinate 33,205,248 of NC_059085.1, forward strand.
GTTAAGGTCAAAATATTTTGTTTTGATACAGAATATTTTGACCTTAACACAATGAAACGTATAATTTAATATAATTTCCTGTCTAAAAGTTCAACTAAATTTTCCCATGAAACAGATTAAAAGCTTGAAAACACTAGCCCTAACATTTCCTTGATTTTATTGTTTTGACTATTATATTTACCACAGAAGTCAAAATGATAAAGTCAAACCAAAATATTTCAAATTATTTCATGTCATGAAAAATCCAGAGATTTTGATATTTTGTCTCAGTTCAGGACAAAACTAATATTTCAAAATCTCAGAATTTCCCATGAGATAGAAATTCCATTTTCCAACCAGCCCTCATTGTCAGAGATTTCTTGCATTCCTAGAAAAAGATAGCAAAGGTGTCATATTTATGGGATGGACTTTTTTATATTTATTTAACAACAGTGCTAGCATATTATACTCAGGGGGAGGTATTTGAAATAAACAGGCTTTGAGAGTCTCAGACAGACACTTTCTAAAGACCAGGTGTACCAACCCCACAGGCATTAGTCTCCTCTCCTGTGTGTGACTCCAGAGTCCTTCCCCTCTTTTTCCCTCCCCACCCCCACCCATCTCCCACAGCAGAATTTCACCTGTTCTGCTTCACATGCCTGAATAAGAAAGGGTTGGATTTGTCCCTAAGGGAATAAACACAAGGAAAAGGCATAGTTCATACATCATAGTTGGTCATTTAATTTTTCAGTTGCAGTTCACTTTTAAGTATTTATGATAATACTGCTCTTCAGAACGTACTAGTACAGGGGTCGGCAACCCTTCAGAAGTGCTGTGCCGAGTCTTCATTTATTCACTCTAATTTAAGGTTCCGTGTGCCAGTCATACATTTTAATGTTTTTAGAAGGTCTCTTTCTATAAGTCTATAGTATATAACTAAACTAGTGTTGTATGTAAAGTAAATAAGATTTTTAAAAGGTTTAAGAAGCTTCATTTAAAATTAAATTAAAATGCAGAGCCCCCCGGACCGGTGGCCAGGACCTGGGCAGTGTGAGTGCCACTGAAAATCAGCTCGCGTGTCGCCTTTGGCACGCATGCCATAGGTTGCCTACCCCTGTACTAGTAAATGTTCTTTAAAATATTTTGTAAGAAATGATGTCGTCTTAGGAAAAAAAAAATCTCACTACAATCTGTGTCAATACATCTTTTCTCAGAGGTGGAGCGAGATAGACAGTTTTGGAGCAGCAGTTTAGAGGAGTTCCACTGTATAATTGATATTCATAATTAACATACATCTTTCCTTTTAAAGATTTAAATTCACCCTTATACAGGTAGCCTTGTATGATTAGTTAGTTTTCAAAAGATTGGAAGTGAACAAAGAAAGATAAAATGTTTAGATAAACAATACATCTAATCTCTACATTAATCAGTCAGGCTTCCATAGTGCAGTGCATGTTATACGTCCCAAAACCCAGTACAGATAGGAATCTGTAATTAAAAAATGATAGGTAATTGGAGAAAACTAATTTAAGCAGAGGAATTGTGAAACCTTTGTTTTGAAGGTACTCTGGGAGCTAAATCTCTAATAGCAGCTGTGGAAACTCATGGGCTTTTCTGAAAATTGTAGATTTGTGAGGAGAAATTGTACATATAGCCAAGCTGAGCAATGGCCAATAAAATAAAATAAAATAAAATAACTTCCCCGTGGAAACTGAGGGAAGTCCAGGTTGCACTTAATAGGTCAAGACTGAAGTACAGAAATTGGACAGAAGTTTAGCATGAAGCTAATTTTTAGCAAAGTGAAAATAGAGCCATGTTTGTAGGGTCAACAGAGCCATGTGTATGTGGAGACTCTGGCAGTTGAAATGTGTCTGTGCAGTAACTTAACTTGCTTCTCATATTCCACTGCGGTGAACAGAAATATGCAGATAGGGAAAGCGATCTCTGGGCAAAAGACAACTTCAGTTATGTGGTGAATCTGGTAGATCTAAGAATAAGGAAAGCTTTTGTCTTTGAGAGGAATGGGCTGACCCAATTAAACTCAAATGGGAAGGGAGATGGTTTTAGCTTTTTCCCTTTGCTGAATCTGCTGAAAGATCATTAACCCTGCAGCCCACAAACAGAAAGGACCATAGGAAAGAAAATGATTGAAATCAGGGTGTGCTCTCTTCACAGCCAGTTTTTAGATGCCATGTTAATCCAGATCTAGATCAGAGGTACAATTTTGAAAAGTACCTAACTAAGCAATTTTCATAAACGTGACTTATGCAGTTAGGAGTAGAACTGTGTGAATAACAGATTGTTTTGTTTTGCTTGCAATTCTGAAAAATTGGGGGAAAATTTACTTCACATTGAACCATGAACAAGATTTTTAGAAATTTTCAGAAGATCAAAAAGGAAAAAAAAGTGTTTCAGGTCAAATAAAATGTTCTGTTCCAATTTCAACTTTTAAAATAAATTTGAATGAAATAAAGATAAAAAAGTTTTAAACCCCAAAATTTAACTGAATAATTTCAACACTTTCTGAAAAAAGATAAGATGTTTCACTTAGAAGGTATATGGTTTGTGGATCCCCCTCCACCAACACAGACAGTTCAGCAAAGCTGACACACATTCCCAAAATGTTTCTGCATTGCTGAAAAAAGATTTTGGCCAAAAAAAATGTACCCAGCTCTATTTAGAGAAATTAAATCCCAAGATTTATACTTCCAAGGGCCAGATTTACAAAGACATTTAGACACCTATAGCAGATTTGTAAAGGTATTTAGGGACCTAATTTGTATATAGATGCCCAGTGGGATGTACTGAGTATATTACGTACCTAAATCCTATTGAATCAATGTGAATTCGGTACCTAGCCTGCTTAGGCATTTTTGTAAATATCACTAGGCTCCTACCTTCATCTTTATGCTCCTATATACATTTGTCAATCTGTCCCAAAGTGCCTTAATTCTTTTGAAAATGGGACTTTGGTAAAACTTTTTCTGAACCTCAGAGATAATATGCCATATGTCTGAATAATTGTTCCTTTTGCAATTAAGCATCCTACTGCATTATCAAAATCTCTGGCTTAGCTTTCAGTAATATATGAGCATACTGGTACTCTAATCAGGGATCCATAAGCAATTTTACTCATATTGGGTAGTGCCTACCAATTCAATAATCACTTTGGGGGTCAGTGGAAATAGTTGCATGATTAAGTATCAGAGGGGTAGCCGTGTTAGTCTGGTTCTGTAGAAGCAGCAAAGAGTCCTGTGGCACCTTATAGACTAACAGACGTTTTGCAGCATGAGCTTTCGTGGGTGAATACCCACTTCTTCAGATGCATCTGAAGAAGTGGGTATTCACCCACGAAAGCTCATGCTGCAAAACGTCTGTTACTCTATAAGGTGCCACAGGACTCTTTGCTGCTTGCATGATTAAGTATCACTCAGTGTGAGTACGTGTATATTGGGCACATTTTACATATTTCCTTTACTGAATGTGACCTTGTATATAAAGTCTAGGATTTTCAAAGGTGAAGAGACATAGGCATGTACTTCCCACTGAAACTCACTGGGAAGAGTGCCTAATTCCCTTGGGCTACTATGACAATCCCAACCTGTGTAAATAAATCAGAGGTGAAATCCTGACCCCACTGAAGTCAATGAAGGTTTGGCTATTGACTTCAATGGACTCCAGATTTCAGGCCAGGAATATAACACTTTTGACTGCACACTTTAAGAAGTCTTAGCATATCACAATAGTACATCTATTGCAGGCATACATGTTTTTCCTCATTAACTGAAACAAACAGAACAGTGGTTATAGTATAGACAAATCACTTCAGGTGTCTCTTCATTGTAAGTTTAAGACAAGCCAGGGAATCTGCACTGCTTGTGTTACAAGCCTGGACATCCATTACCACAAGAAGATGACCTAAAAGGACCTGAAGTTGAGGGAACTTAGATAGAAGCCTGGGAGAATATGTAAGAGTGAAGTGGGACTGGATGTTGAATAAAAGTAGGTCTATACACAGACCTCAAAGAATGTCTACAAATGAAAGAGAAAAAAAACCTCATCCAGCTGAGTTATGATCCAAAATGTGGGGAAAGATCCACATACAGTTAAGTGCTATACAACAGAATATCTTGGTATCCACATAACAATAAGAAGCCAGAGCATGAATCTGTCCATTGAGCTATTTATTACCAAAAAACCCTCTAGGCTGTAATATATAATAGCAAATTCAGGATTGTGAATTCAGTTCCAAAGTATCAGTAATTCATTTTCAGTATTTTTAAACCCATTGCCAATTTAATTGCTCTGTTTTTATAGCAAACTGCATCTTTTTTTTAAAATATTTTCCCAAGTTGTCTGTGTCACCTGGGTACTATTTAAGGTCATCAGAAACCTCTTACATTTAGAGATACTTAAGTCTCCCAGAGCACATCTCTAATTGAATATTCTTTTTGGTATTCATGGATGAATAATGGTAGGCCCCAGGCCATTTATTGCTGAACTGTAGAATTATAAATGAGGAGGTTATGGTATAGGTATTTACAAGATCAAGTTCTGTGTAGTAATCAGAAGTTTGTCTGCAGAAGGATCGTCCCCAAGAGAGATTCAGCAGAGCATATTTAATAACAATAATAGTAATGAATGATTGATTAACAGTCTGTGTAGCAAAATGATTGCAACAAACCAAGGGGACATAATGATATTGATGTCAGAGAGCAAATTTAAATAATACGGGTAAAGCTTGAAAATTATTTTACAACACTAAAATGAACAAATCTTTGACATTCAAAGATGGTGCCCCATCCTGATAAACCAAACCAAAACTTCAGTAAAAAGGCATTGCTAAGAGACTATGAAGTACAATGGAGATGAAGGAAATATTCTTCAACCTCAATATATGCTTGTTATCCCTCATTTTCTTTATGGCTGCCCCATAGCCAGAGAGCACAGGTTCTGGGAGATAGCTGATAAGCTGCAGTTCTCCTCTAACCTGAGCAGTATTAATATCCCCTGGTCATGCCCACAGTATGCCAGCTCCTCACTGTTTGTGCCTGTGCGAGTGTGCTGGAAGCTAGCCGTGGAGCCAGCACTCTGGTCACTTAGGCCTCAATCAGCAAGCTATTTGGCTGATGTGGCTGGGAGGCAGGATAAGCCAGTTAGGCCATCAGCTGAAGGTCATAAGGAGGACACCGGAAGGAAAAACTGAGAGAGTAGCCAAGGCTAGCAGAGCCCAGTGTGTGCAGAGATCTCAAGGAAAGGAGGCCACTATTCTTCCCCAGCCTGGTGGAAAAGAGAAGCAATGCATATAATGTTGCTGCACAGAGACCTTATTGGAGTTGGTGATGGGAATAAAAATCACACAAAGTTGCCACTCAACAGATAGAGTCGGAGAGGTTCCTGGGGCATCTGAGGAGAGGGACAAGCATATGCCCTGTTATGGGGCAATGGTCTAATATAGTGCATAGAAGATACACAGTTCCCAGCACATAGTATATGCTCTGCTTGGCTCTCAAGCATAGCACAAATGTGGCTTTTCTGTTGCATTTGAGCCTCATGGAGAAATAAGTGTCACTTCTGATTTTGGCCCATTATGCCCTTATTGTTTTGCTTCACACTCTTAATATCTTGGGGAGGTGTCTGTATAAAAGTAAGAGAAACATGTAGTCTTTCTGCAGTTTGCAGCTTTCTAGAAGACCCTTCTTCAGAAGACGAACTCAGCAAATCTAATTCTATTTGCCCTTTGGATCCTTGCTCAGATGGGATATTCATATCCTTTCCCCCTTCCCCTCCGTAAAAGTATATCAACGCAACCCTGTCATGCAAAAAGAATTATCAATAAAAGAACTATCAAGGTAGATGGATATTAAGGCTGTGTGCACAGAAGAATTTTAATACCTAATAACACTGGTCTACAAATCAGTTAAAGCAGCTGATTTTGATGTATTTCAATAGCTAGCGCTTGGGAAAGGATTCCAAAGATATTCAGAAATGACATTATTATGGATGCATTTTACATACTTGAAAGGCTACATGGTAAGAGCCCCTCCAAGAATGCCAAGCTCTGCAAATTGTTAGCCTCTGTGCCTAATTGCTTTAGCTGCATAGGATTTGCATTTTAACTGCTTCTCTGCTATCTTGCTTGTCATATGCAACATGAAAATTCTCCTCTCTGATGTTTTATATCACTAATGTCAAAGGAGTTATTCTTGATTTACAGTAGCATCAGAGTGAGGAAAAACAGGCCTTTTTTATTTTGGGGACCCCAAGTTAGGACAGCCAAAGCCAAAAGTGTGTGAGTTTTCTGACTAGGCAGATTAACAGTGATCACCAAGCCTCAAAATGTTGAGATATTCAACTGCAGAGTCTCCCCTGGTGTAAGCTGTCATAGCTCCATTGACTACAGTTTAGTTCCAATAATTTACATCAGCTAGGAAGCTGCTCTTCAGTGTGCATAAACCCTTCAGACGCTTTTCCATATACATTTTGGTCTGGTTGCTTTCTTACCTGGATTTCTGGAACTTCACAGCTCTTCCTGAGCTGGAGCTACCCAGAGCGCAGCCTTGCTGTTTGAAATCCTATCCTTACAGAGATGTAGTTGCTTTGTGCCTACTGTCATTGCAGGTTCCACGGTGCTTAGGCGCTATTTTGATTCTGCTCTCTTTCTAGTAAAAAAAAACAGAAAAGACAAGAGCAAAGAACAGCCATGTAATGGTTTGTGCAGACTAAGGTTATGTGACAGGGTCTTTTGTTGTCATCATGTAAAAGCTCACTGGTAAAATGCAGAGTATGAAAATTGCAGAGGGACAAAGCTGGGGAGCCATCTAGAGCCCAGAAGAAACTAGCCAATTTTGTAGAAAAATCTTGTGTCTCTTTATTGCATGAGCCCTAATGCAACTGCCACACACCTACCTGCATCTGTTCTTTCCCCTATCTCCAGCCAAAGTACAGCAGGCTTGCTTAGTATGACTTATAAATAATCCCGTTAGCTTGAACTCTGGAAAATATTTAATCAAATCTAATTTCAAAACAATATTAGCTGTAATAGAGTAGCAGATTCACAACACTAATCTGTTTTCAAAGACAGATTTTAACTGAGGCAGTGCTTAAAAAGAGGCATTTTTTTTGAAGCATTGCAAGAGTACTTGGGAATCTGATTCCCCTATTTGTTCCATTTCACTGTTTTTGATCTGGAATAGAATGGTCATATAAATGCAATAAAAGGTGTATTTCATCTTGTTAAGATCAGGGAATAAGTGTGCATGTGTGTGTGTGTGTGTGCGTGTGCTTGAAAGACAGAGAGAGAATTGTCTTTATCCCCTTAGGCTAAAGTACATACTGCGGCCCTAGCATTTACTAGGCCTTTATAATGTACTTTGCTAGATTTATTATCTCCATCTCCATCTACTTCAGCTTGAAGAGAACAGTCCTGAAATTGCCCTTAAAAGAAGACAATCATGTTTCTTAAAATAGAGCATCCTTTCACAGCAAATCAAAAGTGGAGAACAATAGCAAGGGGGCTGCCTTTCCAACCGTACTGTGTGAAGTTTTTCTGCTGGAAGCTTTAAATTAAATAAAGTCAGACTTTGACTACACTGAACCCTCACAGATAATAGCTTTGGAGGAGGACTTTGTGGGGTTACCTCTTTTAAACTTGACTAATATTATGTTAGAAATTGCAGAGAATAAGAGACCCAACCTCCCCTTTGTGACAAGAGCTGGAACCCTAGCTGAATGTCACAGCAGATGCAGGAACAGGCACATGCATTGAATTATTCTCTGAACCTTATAAAGCAATGGTCTCATCAGGTCAGGCATGTTGACCCAGTGGGGCAGGAGAGGTTGAACTCTGGTTTGCCCCTGTTGCACCCATTCTGAGGACAAAGTAATTTAGGGAAGAGGGGGAAAAATGAGGCTGCAAAGTGATTTGTCTTATTCTTTACTCTCTCTGCGACATTTTGATAGACTCTCTACCCTTTTTTATATAGCTGTCTTCTGATACTCTTACACTGTGGCACCTCACTGCATGAATAATCCTATTTAAATCAATGGGACTTCTTGTGGGGCAAGTCGCTGCCCAGCATGATTCAGTGTGTTGGAATCTGTTGCTATTTTTATGAGAAGACTCAATAAGCCTTTTTGGTTAAGGAGATGCTGTAGGTGGTCTGAGGCATCCCACTCAAATGCATCTCCAAGGTGATCTGCAAGAGGGTAAGGGTTTGGGTCAGGTAGCATCTAGATGTCACCATGTTTCATCAGGACTTCCAGTCCTTGTCCTCAAGAACCCTAAAAGCTTGGTTGAGATTGCTCAAATGCCACAATGAAGCGGCAAGGCAGAACATTGGGATGCTGCTGGAAGAAAGCTAGATTAGATGCAGATACTCACCAACAGCATTTACAAATATATCTTTATCTCATCAGAAGTGATCACCATCATTTTTACAGGTGGTTGGGGTCTATTTATAAAGGTTAAACTTTATGGCCAACAGTGCCTCAATTTTGGATGACAAATCTGAGCTTTCTTAAAGCAGCTGAGCACCTGCCCTTTGAAAACCCAGCCCCTTTTAAACAATGTTGCAAATTGGGCAGCCAAAAAAATCACTAGCCGTTTTTTAAAATCTATGCCCACAAGCAATACAACCAGCATCTGATATATCATCATATATATTAACACTAGCTACTCTTGTACCACTTCTCTAATTCCAGAAAGAGAGTCATAAGGGAATATTCACATTATTCTCATTTATTCTCAGAACTGTAAGAGGCTAATTCTCAGGACAAGAGAGACTCCTCTAGATGCTCTTGATTTTATGTCTTTCCACTAGTGACAGAAGTAAAGAAGCCAAATTTCCTGTCTTGGGATGTAATTCTGTCCTAGAAATGTTAACGTCATCACTTTGAGATACTGATCTTTAAATGGTTTGTCCCGAGGCTTCCCAATGCATCAGAAATGTGCAATGTTGTGCTGCTTGACTTTTCTACAGTACATTTCTTTCATATTCACTATAATGACTGAATTTGCATCCCAAACAAGTTTGAATATTCTTGAATTCTCCACCCTTCCTCTACGTTACTGTATCCCACAGGGGATTCATCTTGCACTACAACATTTATTGCCAGATGATAATTGAAAACTGGAAGAAATGACTTGAAGGGTAAATGGAAGAGAGACAGATAATTTTAGGATTCAATTTTCTCTGCATTATTTTACTGGTAGGCACAGCATAATACTGTAATAGAATCCAATCAGAATTTCTCTTCTGTGCTCGTCAAATTTCCCTGAGCTAGCAGTGGCATGTTAAAACAGCTCCAAGTCTGGAAGACTTGTTTGCGCTAGAACTAGCAACAGGATAACTAAAACTTTGAAAGAGACTATGACAAGTAATTGTTAAATAAGTAAAGGTTTTCAAGTGTATTTATTGCCAGCTAAATTTGCTTTTTTTTCCTGCACAACATCCACAGCCTTATCGTTCATAATTTCTTCAGGTATTGTTAAGAAAATTAAATAATTCACCTAAATTTAAATGTTGACCGACTATTGTCACAATGTTCTCGGTTAGTTCATAAAAAATGCCAGAACCTGAATCCACCGAATCAAACCTGAATATTGGGACATTCAGTTAGGTTCATGACTAGAGCTGTCCAAGCAGAAAGAGGCCCAGATATGGTGTTCTCTCTTTGGCGACTCCAAAGATAAATTTCCAATCAAACCTGTGTTGTATGATTCATTTCCATCCCCTATCTAACTACAAGTTCAATTCACTAACTCTTTCATGAAATCAAGCCTCATGGGATCCACGTGGCACTTAATGACAAGAAGTGCATTTACATCCACCATAGGTAGGTGCACTAGCTCAGAAGAATCGGCATTCTTGGTTTTGCCCTCAGAGGCTATGTCTACACTGCACACCACTGGCGGTGGCACGTAGGTGGTGTGTGGCTACATGCCACAATGAAAAGCAAGCTGTAGCTATGCTGCGGTGCAAAACTACATGTGCTCGGGCAGGCAGCAGGGAAAGGCTCTACCAGGGGGCAGCAACTGGAGCCTTTCCCCGCAGGAGAGAAACACTCCAGCAACAGGACACCACACTGCTAAAAATAGCAGCATAGGTGGGGAAAGGCCCTGCTTGGGCACATAGAGAGCCATGTTTGGTACATACCCACAGGGCTTGGGTGTCTTTACTCTATTCACCCAAGCCACGCCTCACAGTCTATGCTGCTATTCATACCCATGCTAAGGGGGTATGTACTATACATGCCACAGTGAGGTGTATGCAGTGTAGCTGAAACCCAAAGGAAGGAGGGCAGGCTGTGTAGCTTTAAGACACCTTTATGGACTCCTGAGCCTGAGCTGTTGTTCTGGGGGGAGGGGGCTGCACAAGTCCCCAGAACAATTTAGATAGAAGGCTCCCAGGACTAAGTTTGATCAGCCTCTCCACACGGCCCTATAGATCATCACTCTGCCTAGAAGCTCAGCAGTGATGCTTGCTGCAATCCCACTCGCAACATCCTCCTCCCTCCCCCTGCACATCAAGACTTGGAAGGGGGTCCTCAGGATTGCCTACACTGGAGCAATCTTCCTTTGGCTGGGCATTCCAGGGTTTTTACTAGCCACAGAGGAGCTGGAGTGGGGAAGAGAATCTTCTCTATGGCACTGACTCTCTCCTGCAACTAGATGGGTTTGTGAGCATGGACACTTCTGGGCCAGCAATGCAATAATGAAATCATGACAGAAAGGAACTGTCATCCAAAGATGTAGCTTGAGATGATTGACAAAGTTTGTGACAGATCCTGTCCCACATTCCAATATTCTGCAGGATTATCTACACCTAATATGTCCCATCTATAATGTTAACTGTGCTATCTCTTGTAAACATTTATGAACATTCATTTCAGAGACTTCAGAGTTTTTTTTTTATACAAACATCCTATATCCTCTTTGTGAAAAATACTACATAACAATGTAACATCATACATTAATATTTAAAACTGAAGGAAAGAACACCAAAACAAGGATTTTATTTCTCACTTTGCTAACTGTCTTAAATTCATTTGTGAGTAGAACGGGAAAACACTGGAAGAAAATGTTCATGTTGTTCTGCTTATTTTAGCAAAATGGATATTTTGGGGGAATGTTTGCTAATTATAGCTTTTTTTCCCCAACACTAAAGAATTTTCATGGAAAATGAATTCTGAATTCAGTAGCTGGACCAGTAATCTGATTTATTATGATTACCTAATCAAGAAAGGAGGGAAAAATACCATATAGCCTATGTATCCCACCAAAATTAAACAAAAAACTGCAATTTGAACATCAAATCAAATACTTGCTATTAGAACTAGTTGGGAAACTTCAAGGAAAATAAAATATGGAGGAAATATGGAAACACTTTTGTGACACTTTTATTTCATTTTCTGACCAGCTCTATTTGGAATTAATTGCTACAGCAACATATGGACCAAGAAATACTAAATGAGATTATCTGGAGTATAATTTTGAATAGCTGTGGAAAACCACAAATCGGTCTGCAGACACTTCAGACAGATAAATAAGCCTAGTTCTTTGAATAAAATATTTGCTATGGATTGTTCACCCAGCACTGTTTGTTGGAATATGATGACATATCAATTGTACTGCTTAATGCCCAAACACCAGCTTATTTGGTAGCTTGGCCAGATTTAATTTACTGCTGCTAGATTTCCTGTCTCTGTAAAGATTCAAGAAAGCCTAGGAAACTCAGAAGGAAACAAGATGGGGTCCCAATTCCCACCTCTGGCTAGGATCAATGGATACAACCTGTGGTGAGGAAGAGGTGGTAAGCTTGTCTCCCTGAGCAAACTGTTCCCTGTGGAAACTGAGAGCAGCCTGGAAAGTGCAACAGCTGCAATGAGCCATTTTGTCAGCAATAGCCTGGCTGTGGCCCTTTTCCCCAGGCTTGGGGAGTGTGTGTAGTAGAGGATATTAGATTGGCTCTGTACCACTCAAGAATCCCTGTATGCTAGGGGATCTTCTGACACAGCATGTGCCAACTACATTGCAATGGAGAGTTGAGCCCTATGTTGAGCTTGCAAAGTTAAAATTAACATTTAATTATTAGAGATCTCCCTGGCTAACAGCACTGTAACTACTGGGTAGGTCCCAATTAGATTCTAGTGACAGAACTCATTTTCACAAGTTAATTTTAGTCTTTTTGTTTTTAAAGTTTTTCTACTTCCTTAGACTTACATTCCTGCATAGTAATTAAAATACTTTTTATATATACACTTTTGTTCGCCAAAAGCATTTATGTGTTATTTTCTCACGCCAAAAAGATGGAACAGTATCCATTCTCAGAGACATTCAAAGTCATCCCAGAGACATAAGACACATATGTAATATTTTAACATGTTCAGAACTGAATCTGCCTCTCTCATGTTCAGTAGCCGCTTTCTTGAGGACTTCATTCTGATATCTCACATTTCTACCAAAGGTGGTTTCCCCCAACCCCAGTATACGAAACCCTTTTTCAGGAAGGACCAAATTCTTGTAGGTGCTGATCAACTGAGAGGCACTGAGCAAAACTCCAATGGACTTCAAAGGGAATTGCAGGCATGCAGTCTCTTCAGGAATCGCTGAGCACCTGGCATGACAGCCTCCTAGAACTGTCTATTTTTCCCCCCCTCTGCTTAGCTTTTAAAAATAAAATTTTTCTTTTCATTTTCCCTAGGCTCCAGTGGGATCACTAAAACACAATTTACAGTTACCGCAAACCCAGGGCAGTTTCTTCCATTCTTACTTGGCTGCTTTGGGATTTGCAACTTATTGCCTTTTTTTCCTTTTTTCTTCTTACAGGAGGCAATGTGTCCCCCTAGATGACTGCCTACATAAAACATATTTTTGTTTAGACCTAGGGTCAGTATGCAGGTGTTTCAGATGGTGTTTAGATTTGGAATTTTTTTTTAAATGTATACTTGATTAAAAGAAAAGGAAAAATTGGATCTAATTTTACTTAGAGATCGGCCCAAATCACAAACATGTATTGAAATACCCCTGAAAGGTAGGGTGTTCTATATTTGATTTCTGATGAGCTGAACAAAGACTGTGGATCCAAACATGCATGAAGCTTTTTAGACGGTGAGCACTGAAATTTAGATTTCTTTCCAGAATGTTACTTGTTTTCATTTATATTACAGTAGCACATAGAAACCTCAATTAAAATCAGAGACCCTTTGCGTGAGCACTGTAAGAGACAGTCCCTGCCCGGAAAAGCTTACAATCTCCGTGGACAAGATAGACTAATGATGGGAGGGGATATAGAAGCACAAAGAGGTGAAATGATTTCTGCAGTCACACAGCAGGTCAATGACAGAGCTGAAAACAAACCCTCGGTCCCAGACTGTTGCTGTGTCTATTTGACCTAACTCACTTTGATGCTGCTTTTTAAATGAATGATTCTATAGATTTAGCACCACCTCAGATAGAGTTTGTAATTTAAATGGATATGGTAATGTCCACATTGACTCCTCCATGATGTGCATAGAAAGAAAGAATGCAGCTGCATCACTATATCAGCATCAGTCTTCATGAAGTGTCTCACATATATATACGCACAATAAAATTATTAATAAAAAATGGTCCACTGAATATGCAAAATTATATTAACAAGAAATAACGTTACTCCTTGGGGAAGGAGGAAAAATACAGCGCATGTCAGCTGAATCCATAAATTAACTTGTGTCATGCTCACTTAGTCAAATATACCTTGACTTGGCTTTTACTAAGCATCACCTCTACTATTCCTGTGTCATTGTTTGCATCATTGCACATAATTATATTTTAATGCAGATGGTATACAGAATGGTCCTGCATCTTGGAATCTCAATAAGTTTGTCACATCTTATTGCTATCAAATGGCAATTAACACCAGTCCCACTTACGTGAGACACTTCATGAAGAATGATGCTGATATAGTGATGCAGCTGCATTCTATATATATAAAATGTATATTATAAAATTAACATTAATGCCTGGAAGGCCCAATAAACATCAGGGCCTCACTTCATTAGGTGCTGTACGTTCACATAGTAAGAGACAGCTTCTGCCCAGAAGACTTTACGATCGAACTAGACAAGTCAGACAAAAGCTGGGGAAAAGGAGGTGGTATTATCTCCACTTTACAGATGTGCAACTGAACCACAGAGAGATAAAGTGATGAGCCTAATGTCCCACACGATTTCTGTTGCGGAGCTGGGAAATGAACTCCAGATCTCCTGAACTCCAGTCCATTATCTTAATCAAAGACTATGCTTTCTTTCTCCCCGTTCAGGGCACATTGTCTTCTACATACCTGATTGCTCTAACCAGTTGTCCAAATGACTCTCATTGTGCCTGGTCTCAAGTTTCAGCATTGAAATATCTCTAATCCATAGATATGTCTTCCTCCATGGCATACTGCACCTATATTTGTTTGCTAATGCATGCTCTGGCCTGTAAAATGGGATAAAGAGGCAAATGGATTGCTCATCAGAGGTTGGAAGGAACGGGCTTCATATTTCATTCAGCAATCTGATTTTGATTAGATCAAATAGTGTTGTAGTTTATGGGATGGAGCAGAATAAGAAAAGCCAGGGCATGGGGATCAAATGATTGGAAAGGGACAGAAAACAAGAGAGAAATAAAGCAAGGGAAGGACTGGAAATGGACAACAAACTTTATTGCTTAATGACCCTACCATATTCATGACATAGCTTTGAACATTTGAAGAAAGAAACTCCTTCTGTGGCATACTGTGGAGAGTGAAGTCATACTGTGTTAATCTCCTATGATAAAGGAACGTACTCTGTTTTTTAAAATGCCAGGCCAAAGTGATTTCAAGCATTGATTTGTGATAGGAAAGCTTTCAAAGTAATAGGAAAAAGAATTGGACTTAGAGAGGCAAAAGGAATGATTAGTTCCACTTTGCCTGCGTTCAGAAATCCACCTCCACCATTTGCCAAAAAGTCTCAAAGCTACCCCAGCCACAATACTTCTAGCTTCTAGGATGCAAAAAGAAAAGGATTAATGATAACTTCCTTGCTCAATTTTTTTTTTCCTAGGAGAGTGATTGGGTCAGGGGCATCTACAGGGGTACATCTATGCAGCCTGCAACAGCAAGCCTCCGAGCCTGGGTCGATACGCTTGAGCTCACGTTACCAAGCAACAATAGCTGTGTAGGTTTTGTGGGTCGGGCTGGGGATAGATGAAACTCTGGAGCTTAGGAAGGGGTGTGGGTTTCGTTTCAGAGCCACAACTTAAAAACTGTCTACACAGCTATTTTTAGCATGGTAGCAACACCTTGAGTCCGACGACCCGGCCTTGGAGGCTCACAG
Organism: Mauremys mutica; assembly: GCF_020497125.1. Lineage (NCBI taxonomy): Eukaryota > Metazoa > Chordata > Testudines > Geoemydidae > Mauremys > Mauremys mutica. The sequence continues at coordinate 33,220,572 of NC_059085.1, forward strand.
CTGCTGGCTGTGTAGATTTACATTAAGAGGTCTGTTTATTCAGGGTACTTATACTAAATGGTCTGATGCTGCAAGGTGCTGAGTGCCCCCAAATCAGTGGCTGTGTCCTGACTTGGGTGGAAGCTGATATAAGCACTTCCACAAAAGGCTAGAAGTTGGAAGAGTGCTCAGCACCCACAAATCAGGGGCCAGCTTTTCAAAACAGCTCAGTGTATGTAGCTATATGCAGCACACTCCAGCTATCCTCCTGCCCACTCCCAACAGATCCCTTGTGCCAAAAGCTGTCGGCCGTGCTATGTAGTAGCTGGTTACATAGGAATCTCCAGCAAGGGATTTGAAGGAGGTTTCCACTCCCATTGTGCCACCCGAGTGACAAATACAGGACAGATTCTCTATCCTGTTCTGCTCTTTAACACTGATTGTAGTCCCTTAATCTTTTTAAAGTAATAGATTTGGCTCTTCGGCTGGAAAGGTTGGACACCAGTGGTGTACTTCCTATCAATATGTTCTTAATAGAACTGACTAAACCAGCAGCTGAGCCCATCCTTAGTATCATAGAGAAAAAGTATGCAGCACAATAGCAAGAGAAAAATTACACAAAACACAGTAAGAGTATTTTGCAAGACACATTGTAAAGAAGAGGTTTAATGCCAGCCGTCAGATTACTTCTTGCATAAATTTGTTGTTCTTTAAATTTATATCATTGCAGTCACAAAACTGTAATTAACAGCCACGTAAATTATTGTTTCCATTTTTTGCATAATGGCAATTTTGAAACAATACATCAATATGGAGCACCACACAGAAATTGACTGTTTTCAAAAGAGTGGAGAAAAGATTTCATTCTATGATCCATGTGTGTATCCCAGCATGAATTATTTTACGTTTCTAATGGCACCTCATATCAAACTAGTCCAGTCTGCTTGCTGATCATGTTAAGTTGTTGCCATGGAAATTTGAAGTCCCTATCACACTCAGATGTTAACTATTAAAGCACAGTATTTTACCCCTGTGTGTCTTATTTGCTAATAAATTATAGATTAAAAGAGCAATGCATAGCAAAGTGGAATTTAGGCCTGGTCTACACTAGAAAATTAGGTCGGTTTAACTATATCAGTCAAGGATGTGAAAAATCCATACCCTCAAGTGGTATTGTTATGTTAACCCAAGTTGCCAGGTAGACAGCACTAGGTTGACAGAAGAATTCTTCTCTACATAGCTACCAATTCTCAGAGATGCTGCAAAGACAATGACATGCAACCGTAAGAAAATCCCACCCCACACCATGAGTAGATTGTGAGAAAATTGGCAGACAGCGCCACAGATAAAAGATTTAGTGATGAATTAGTCCTAGTCTTTTTGTGGGCATCATGTCAAATTCAATGGGGAACAGGGCACATGAAGGGGAGGGAGACAGATACAGCAGCAGCTTCCATGGCACACTATTGTAGCCATTAGATTTGGAATAAATTCTAAACAGAAACTATCTGCTTCTGTAGATTATTTTAAAGAGACAGAGATGGAAGGTTTTTCAGAAACAATCATCAGTGAGCTGCCCTTGAGGCAACAGATGATTCTGATGTGGTACATAAAGAAAGGCCACAGTTGAGACAGACGTTCTATATGAAGCCAAATCCACAAATTATTCAAGTGCATAGTAATTTTATTTACATACTTATTGCTATCCTATCTGACAAGAATCTGAAGCACAGAGAGATTAAGGTCCAGATCCTCAAAGGTATTTGGACACCTAACTCTCATTGAAGTTGAGTGACCTTGCCTAAGTGATTTGGCCAAGGTCACACCAGAAGCCTGAGTCAAGAACTGAACCCAGATATTCTGAATTCAGTCCAGTTCCATATTTACAATACCATCTTCCCCTATCTAATGGGATCTGTTATACTACTCACACATGTAAAGCAAACAGGATTTTGCCATGGTCTGGAAGAGGAAAATATCGCTAATCAAAGCCAGCTGGCCCAAGAAAGCAGAGGTAACAATTACTATAAATGAAGACTACAGAAATAGATGAATGTGGTTACAAGGTGTTTGCAAAAATATCCACTGATTCTTTTCAGGGCAATTCATGACGACTTGTTTGTCTCCCTCTTTCGAATGGGTGGGGGGGCAGGGTGGAAACTGTGCTCGCTTGTATGCACAAGAATGTTGACCCAAAAGGCAAAAAAAAAAAAACCTGATGAGTGCTAACATGACCAAAAATTTGTTAGAGAATTCACACAAGAGGTGTGCGAGATGTCTGGTTTTCAAACACAGCCTTATAAAGGGGGGAACAATGCACTAAATGTTCAGCAAGTCATGCTGATCTATACAAGTAATGTTACTGACAAACAAAGCTTCAGCAGCCTATTCCAGGCACAAGTCTCACTTTTTAAACATTGACAATATGACTAAAGGGCGGGGGGGAAGGCCTATGTGTTCTTGGTACATTTAATCATTTTTAATATTTCTTGCCTGTTCTTTCTTGTATTACATATGATAAACACATGCTCATATTACTTCATTAAAATTTGCACAGACCAATTACAGAGACAGTTCTGAAAAGAGAAATCACCTTGGTGATTTACAAGTGAGTTGTATACTTACTGTATGTAGTAAGCATAAATCAACATGGTAGGTCTCTTGATGCTGAGATAATTTGTTTTACAATCTTTATCTTCCAAAAGCTAAAGAATTTGATTTAGAGGACCCTAAAAGCTTAAATGAAATACAACCTTGGAGAGTGCTTTCCTCAAAATGTATATCAACTCTTTACATGTAGTGAAAAGCCTAAATCTTAAAAGTCTACATTTTTTTCCCCCTGGGATAAATGCATTGCAGTTTTGGGTTTTTTTCAGCCACAATAGAAGTTTGGCCTATGTTGTCAAATGCTACCGGTGTGGTGCTCTGCTCTGTTCCTCGTTAATATCACTCGGCTGCATGCGTGTGTTCCCTCTTTGTGCTGTCCCAGCTCTTCGAAGATAGCTGACACAGCAGACCCGAAGAGAACCCCCAATGACCACAGACTCTAGTAAGGTATGAAGGCACGTCGGCCAGGTTTATTGTCGAAGAGAAACACAGTCTCCAGCTCCCTGGCAAACGTAGTCCAAGGTGCTGCTAAGGTGCAGCTAGCCAGTACTTATGTGCTCCCTGGCAATGGACTCAGCTCAGTCAGTGGCGGGACTTTCCACTGCCCCCTAGGCTGGACAAAGACACCGCCCCAGGGATGCATTCTTATACACAGGTACAAACAAGTCATACATCACTCCTGACGTATGAGGTGCAACCCCTCTACGCAGCAAGGTACAACCCCTCTACGTAGTAAGGTGCCGCCTCTCACCTTGTACATGTCGGTTCGAACAAAACAACTCTATCATATTACCCTTTTGCCCCTGTCATTGGGATGGGTTAGCCTGTTCCTTGTTATCTGTGGAATGTTCCAGTATTAGAGTGTCCTGGTACTGTGTTTATACTTCAATACACTATATGGATATACGTTTATGCAACATCAGCCCTTTTCTTGCCAGCTTCTGTGAGCAGGGCCTGCCTCTAGCTCACAGCTTAACTTTGCTTTATGTTAGCCAAGTCTTGACCATTACTTTACCTCAGGCCTCATACCGGGCCTTTGATACCAAGGTTTATATCTCAGGGCCTCTTCTTACTACAGCCTGCATTCTCTCTGAGGAGGAAACTCAAGCATTTATTAATCAGTTTTGCCAATCTATACACATAGCCATGACTGGAGACTTTGAGAATGACCCTAATTGAACAGGTTTTGACAATGACCCCTCACTATGATTCATGTCACCAAAGGTCTAAATGCAGCACTGGGAGCCAGGAATCCTGTCACACATTCTAAACTTGGATTTGCCACTGATTCTGTCTAAGTCCTGCGAGGGGTTAGGGGGAATGTAATTTCTATGGGTCAGTTTCTCCATATGTAAAACGAGGGTAAATACATTTCCTTATATCAAACACATATTGTGGGGATTAAAAGCTTCTTATCATAGCATCACTCTTGCAAGTACTCCTCTAGTTTAATACCGTTTCAAACTGCACTACATTAGAGCAAACCATGGAATTTTAGTGTGTACCAGTAAGGACTACACAGACCAATTAGCGCACAACACTTTACTGCACTAAAAAAAACAAAAAACAAACCTGTAGTGCACATTCCTGCACCATGCAAATGTGCCCCAAGTGACTAACCAAAAGTCACACAGGAAGCACAGCAGGAAGTTGAATCCAGGTCTTCTAAATCCAAGGCTAGTGTTCTAACCTTCGGATTTCCTTCCTCCCCTCAGGAATAAGGCTCAGATCCTTGGAGGTATTTAGGTGTTGCTACCCTCAGCATTACAAGGCCTAAGTGACTTAGGAGCCTAAGCCACATTTTCAAAAGTGACTTAGGCATCTAGGGGATTGACTCCTAAATCACTTCAGCTGAGTAGAGCAGTACCTTTAAAATGTGGGACTAAGTGTTCAGACTGCAGCTAAAAAGGACACATACTTCAATCTATTTTTCTGCTGCATGTACTGAAATGTTTTGGAATACGACTTATTAAACAACACACATTTATGTGATTCTCTATAGTGAATAGCATTGGATTTTGTCAGTTTTAGCTCAAGTTTTAGCAAACATCACAGTAAGAGGCATAATCAGCATGCTAGGAAGTTCAGGATGCAGCTACAAGAATATTTCTAGTGGCTTTCACAATATGGTCAAGATTTTCGAAATTGGGTGCCTAAAATTATGCTCCTAAATATGTATTTAGACAACTAAAGAAATGGCCAGATTTTGGATTAGGAATTGCTCAGCACTTTTGGGGAAAAAGATAAATAAATATAAGCTATTATTTAAATGCCTAAATATAAACTCGAGTCCAGCTTTAGGCACCCAACTTTGCAAAACTTGCCCAGTGTATTTAGATTTGTATTTTACCACTATCTGTAGCACCTAAAATGCTTCCAGAGAAAAGGACAATTGGTGACAGGGTGGGAAGCACAGTTTGTAAAAGCTAAGGATGGAATTTAAATTAAAATAAACCCAGTCTAACTGCTTTTTTAAGTCTGTTAAAATGAGAGGATTGCATATACTAATCATATTTATTGATCTAATCATTTGAAGGTAAAAGATAAAAATGTGAAAAATAAGGATTAAGCAGAATCCTATATAATCATGCCGGAGGGATTACTTAGGGCACAAGATTTTTTTCTGACTCATCTTGAAATAGTAACTTAAAAGTTTTGAGCTTATATGAACAGATTAATAAACTGCATTTGAAAGAGTTTATTAAAAAAATAAACAAAACAAACCATTCTGGCTACATGGAACCTACATCTCATTTTAAGAAGAAACCCTAGGGCAGCCCCAGCACATTGATTACCTCCTATATCATTCCTTTATGTTTTTCCTGCGTTCCAGATGAAAATCAATGTGATAATTTGTCTTTATAATAGCAGAATAACAGCATGACACCAACTCTATCAAGGTGTATAGTCAAATACACTCCTCTGAAATCTCAGCATTAAAATAATTTGCACACACTCAGAACAAAGAGAACCAATCTGTTTTCAGAGAGTCTGTTCTGTCTAAGATAGAAATCAAACACACTATAAATAAGCTGTATGGGCCAACATTTCAGGAAGTGGACGTTGGCATGAGAAGGGGACAAAGATGTGATCATGTAGGTTACAGATGCATTATCTTACAAAAAAGCTTAACTATATCCTGTTCATTCATCTAGAATGGAAACATTTAAAATTGTAAATACATATCTCAGACTGAATTTGGCTGGGGGTCAGAACAGACACAGGATTGGGGGATGAGAAGGTAGGAACATATTTTTAATGAATATTTAAGCTGAAGATTTTGCAAGCAGGGTATAATTGAACACACTAGGGGTGAGAGATTGTGGATGGAGAAGCAGAGAGATGGATAAATCCACAGGATTCTCCAACAAAGAAAAATATTTAAAATGTTATTCAAGTGAATAAGACAGACAGTCATTTATCCTCACCTGCACTTATCAGCTGCCAACATTTCAAATTGTATTGCTCTTACTGGAGTGAAACTTCCACTGTCCCTACACTGACTGAAGCTTATCTACAATGCTAGAGCACAATGGAACTACTTAAAGATGCAGATTCTCCTTCAGTTAGCCTTAATTTTGTTGGATTGAAGTCAAACCCTGAGGGGTATCTTATACTCCTAGTGCATGCACTTGCTTTTGACAGGTTCATCAAGAATAAAATGTACCCCTTTATTATCAACAATACAATACAGGGACAGCATGAATAGCTGATATCAATCGCTGTGTTCAGGCAAAAAAGGAAATATTTCCAAATAGTTTTTAAGGGGGATTGACGGTAACAGCTAATTCCCAGGTGCTGGGTAAACGTGCTCTGCACATTAAGAGAGTATAGTGTAGTCTTTCAGATACCAATACCTCAGCTCCAAAAAGGAGAAAAATTAGCATTGGGAGTGTAGAGACATATTGTGTCTCTTTCCTTCAGGAGAAGACCCACTCCAAAGCCCATTCTCCTTAATAATCTCCTGCGTCAAAACAACAAGCAGAAGGTTAAGAAGCAGCCCCTTGTTGCCCAGACCATACTTAACTGACATACTGCTTTCTGGGTTTATCATGCTGCAATCACTGAGAGGCAGCCAAATATGACAATGTCTCTGTTTAAAATATCTGGCCATTACTTGCACTGCCTGTCCTGCAGGCAGATTCATGGGGAGCATAGATTGTGGCAGTGCTCATCATACCACAAAGAAAAACCCTGGAAAGGAATCTATTGCTTGCTCTGGTTTACACTTCTGATCCCAGAGAAAGCTGTTTTGAATGTGCAGCCAGTGGCTTAGCAGTTCCTATTATACTGACAATGCGCAAGATTTTCAAATTCACACGGGGGGGTGGGGAGAGGGGTGATTGTCTCCCCACTATCCAGGAACTGCAAAAGGGGGCTTCCCTATCTCTTTTACAGCCATGGATCTGACCCAGTAGCTCAGATAGAGATTTCAGAGAATTGTTATAAAAATGAAGCAACTGTACTCTATGTACCTTCCTCATAGGCTGATAAAGCTACATTAACAGTCTGTAAAGAACTTTAAGACACTAGATAAAAGACTTCCGATAAATACAAATGATTACTACTGAAAGATGATGAAATACAATAGATTTTTCTCTGTGCTTTTTTAAATTCAGCATACCGCCTGCTCTCCACCTGTGCCCTACAACACATAAAATACAACTCTGTGCCACTAAGAAAACACAACCCAACAATTTGAGTGTATGTAGAACTGTCTCAACATGAAAATGGCATAATTAACTGCATGTTTTATATGACACCCTTATAATGGATCTAATGGCCCAATTTATTCCTTACTTTTGTCTGGTAAGAAATTGTATCTGCAGAATCAATCAATATTTTGCATACATAAACCACCTCTCCCCCCGACCCCATCCCCAGCCCTGTTAATTGGACTGCTGTAATGCAACTCTTTCTCCCTCAGTGCAAAGTTGAACTGAGGTCACCAGGACAATGACCAAGCTTGCAAAAAGATACACTGAGAATAATGCGCTATTCACTCATTCAGAGCAGTTTTCCACATAGAGCCTTCATGGCCATACTGTATTTGCATTCACTTCAGGCAAATGCCAAGGTCTTGAAAAAAATAAATCTATGCCTGAATGTCCAAGTTAAATTGTTCACTTGCTCCATGAGAGAGAAATTCATCGTAGTGTAGAGGGTGAGCACAAGGATCTTTGCACCATTTTAGTACCATATTGGGTAGAGAGGAGGGAATTGTGAAGTAGAGCTGCCATGCCCAGAAGCTTTCTGCACAGGTCTAACCAGAATCCTTCCGTCTGTATCCCTGGAGCACAAACTGTGGTAATATTATTTGAAAAATTTGATGAAGAAAAACCTCAAGATTTTTTCACATTTTCACCACCAAAATTTTCCATTTTAACAACAAGGCCAAATAGTCACAGTCTAGTCCAGAATACAGATGTGCTGTGTAACACCAACCAACAGACCCTGGTCGTCAGCAGGATTGAACCTAGAGCTTTTGGAGCTTAATGCATGAGTTTCTACTGCATGAGCTAAAAGCCATATGGCTGTTAGCTAAGGCTGTAGAGCAGACTCATTAATCTCTCTCTAATTGGCCTTGGTGCCACTAGATGGGACAGAACACCACACCCAGAAGGTGTGTGGGTTACAGCTGCATCAGCACTGCAGAAAATGAGCAATGACATCTCATCAGAAGTTTCTAAGACTAGCAGCAGTATCTTTTGTATACATCTATTCAAAATTGTCAGCTAACAATACGAAAGTGGACTGACCAACTCTTGAATAACTTGGGCTTCATTCTCCTCTCCATTATACCAGCGTTAGCAGGTCCACTGAAGTCAAGGGAATTCCACCAGCATCAGACCAGTGCAACAGAGAGGAGAATTGGGCCCTTAGAGTGAAATTCAATATAGAAGAACTAAGTGAGGCTTTGCAGAAGATGGAGAGTGGATATGACAACTGCTAACACTCTTGTAAAACTGTTTGAACATCAACATTATTATTTCTCAGACTTTGTCATCTTCCCTCAGATATGGTTGCCGTGATATTCCCTGAAGCGATTGACCAAATGTTACAATATTAGATTCTAAAAAAAAAACGTTGTGGTAAGGAGAGAGGAAGTCTCCATGAGATCAGATAGATCAGCTGTTACGATTTATTGGATGGAACAAGCAGATGGTTCTAACATAATGTACAAGGATTTAATCTTTGCATTTCTGTGAATCTGTGTCCACAGCAAGTCTGGTAAATTTTCACACTTGAGTGGCAAAATTTCTTTGCTATGGCAAAACTGATTAATAGTACTGTGTAGCATTTAAACATTCAAGGGCTATGTTTTAATTAGAAATGATCAAACACTGATCTCCAGTCACTGGAATATTTGCAAGAGTAGTACTGAAATGGATAGTAGAAGTAACAGATTTAAAATTATATGTTAAAACCCCCAAACCTTAATCTAGGCCACCATCTCAGATAACAACTAAATAATATTTTAAAATAAGATCTGTATTTAGACTATTTATGCTCTTTTACTCTCTGCATCTTCTTTGCTTTGATTTCGTCTTACATAAGGAAAGAAAGGAGTGAGAGCAGCGCATAAGAATAAAGACAATTAACTTCAAAAAAGCAGACTTCAGTGAAATACAGGAATTGGTAGATATGGATGCAGGGGAAGAATATCTAAGGGAACAAGGAGTTCAAGAGAGCTGACAGTTACTAAAAAAGAAATATTAAAGTCTCAACAAAAAACTATCCCAATGTAGAGAAAAGCTAGGAAGACTAGTAAGAGACCAATATGGAGCATCAGGAGCTCTGTAATGACCCGAATAGCCAAAGGAAATATCCAAAGTGAAAAGAAGGACAAGTTGCTAAGGTGGAGTGTAAAAGAATAGCACAACATGTAGGGATAAAAATCAAAAAAAGCTGAGGCAGAAAATGAATTACAACTAGCAAATGGACATAAGACGAAGTTCTATAAATACATTAGAAGTAATCAAAAAGACAAACAAAAATGCAAGTCAAACAACAGTAAAGGAGAGCAAGCCACAGATAAGTCTGTATTTAATGCCTTTTTTCCCCTTCAGTTTTTCCTAAAAAGGTTAATTGTGACCCAATGCTTAACACAATATTAATAACAAGGGGAAAGAATATTCAAACAATGATTAATTTTAATGTTCTCTGACTTTCTTTGAAAACTCTGCATTCATATGCACTCAAATACATGAAGTAAATAACTTAACTAGAAATTAATAACAACCAAAAGCAGTGGGGAAAAGAGATACCTAGAAGGATTTTACTGAAGACCTAACTCAGAGTGTTTCCAAGCAGCAGTCTGGATTTTGATTAATATTATAATACAGCTTGCTAAAACAGCACCTTATAAATATCCATGAAGCATTTTATTTGAGATGATTGTAAATACTTAAAATCTTGTCTTGCAACCCATCAGACTGAAAAAAAGGCACCTGAAAGCATTGATATATGGAAATAAGGTAAATTTTTAAGTGTTGTTTCCTTAATATTACAGTACACCGGTCCAAGTTATACAGGAGAGTGTAGACCATTACACACAATTGAAAAGTGTGTTGATTTGCTTTATAACTGAAACAGTAGGCCATAGCAGAGAGCTGGACAGCTGCAAAGAAAGATTGGGAGAAATAAGGAGGATGAAAACATGACAATTACCCTCACCCCCCCTCCCATTGCCCCCTTACTACAAAAGGTAAATAAATAGAACTCTCCAAATGAGAGGTGGGGGCTGGGAGCTTGAGACTACCGAAATGTCTGTCCCAGCAATTTACTTTTACAGTCTTTCACATCTTGTATGTCTTAACAGTATTACTACAGCTAAGCATCCTGTGACTTGTAGAGCCAAAGAACTTTAATTTAAGGTCCATCTATTTGAAATTTTGGTCATCTATCCTCCAATTTCTTGTCCTATAGCAAATATTTATGTGGCCATTGATAATGCCATTCTGTGCAGCACTTCCACTGTTTCCTCTCCATTTTAATTCCCTTAATGCAAATTTAGAGTTCATGAAAGGTGTCAAGTAGACAGCCCAGAAAACCAAAGTTATAACTTCTTAAAACTTCAACACCCATATTGTGCCTTATCTCTGACCAACAAACCACTTCCAGTGGTGAGAAACTCTATGGTCTATTCGAGTCGTCAGCATCACTTCTGAGACTGACAGACATTTATGATCAAACCTACACTGTTAGAACTGAATTGTGATGGTCTCATTTCATAAAGCATTGAACAGTTGCCAGAAGGTAATTACTGGAGCTGGCCAAATAATACAAATAGGACCAGGTTGTGGCTGGACTGTGTTGCAACTGCAGGAATTAAAGGAATTTGTAGGGTTTTTTTTCCAGATGCTCTGTCCCTCCCTAAGGTCCCCAGAGAAAAGTAGATTGCTGATGCTTTGCTGTTGGCATCAGACCGGCACCATGAGATGGAGTCGTGGAGAAACGGGGAGTAGAGTGCCCTATAGGAGACGGTGTTTGGTCAAGTGGTGTACAGCCACCTCTTCTCCCCACTTTCTTTCCCTTAGATCCTGTGCCAAATGCAGCTTAGCCAGACTTGAGGACAAGGGCTACTCTATTGGGATAGATGTTCCTCATGCCAGTCTCTGTAACAGACTTTCTATGGCTTATTAATACAGGTAAAATAGCCGTTAATATTGATATATCTATCCAAGCTGTTGGTTGGATGACGACATTAGTGCTTATGAGTTTTAGTCAAGTCTCAATACAAAAATTCTCCCCATCTGCAAAACCTATAGACCCAGATTCACAAAGGTACTTAAGTTAGATACAGTCAAACAATTCACACACACACACACACACACCTGTGCACAGAATTTGACCCTAAGGTATTTCAGTGCGTTTTGCTAAAAACAGTCCATGAGCAATGCAATTTTCCTGGTCTTTTAAGCCACTTACCATCATCAGGTTTGTCTCATCCTTGAGTTCATCATAACACTCCTCTAAGTCTAAATCCTACTTTTAGGCTCCACTGCAATTCACAAAACTTCCGCTGAACACTGTAGGGGCCTAAAATCACTCTGTGCCTGAATTTTCAGAGTACAATTTCTCTAGGCACCTATGTTTCTGCCTCTGAGCATGTGTAGTGCTGCCTCCCTCTAGGCATCTGGGCACATATCTCCTGCCTAAACCCCAGATGTTCCAAGAACTGGAGAAGCTAGGCATTCACCTGCTTAATACCATGAGGGGCCTGATCTGTTGGGCATGCTCATAGGCCGCTTACCAGATGGGGTTCTAACTTTTAATACAGTGATTAAAGCACTCATCTAGAATGTGACACCCAGTTTCAATTCCCACTTTACTAGAGGGGAAGAAAGGATTTGAACCAGGCTCTCTAACCACTGATATCATTCTCATATTTTCTCTGTCTCCACCGGTGACTAAATATTGGAAGCTGTTCCACAGTGTATAAATACTTAAGAGTCAGTGGTCCAGAGAGAAAGAATGACTCTATAGCCTTGTGATTAGGTCACCCATCTGGGAGGTGGGAGACCCAGAGTCCAGTCCTCCTGTTCCAATCACACTAAGCATTTATCCAATCCGTCATGTTGAAGCTGTTCTAGATTGGGTGAGCCCCACATCTGAATGTCTTATAGCTCAGTTGTTAGAGCACTCTCCTAAGAGGGAGACGATTTGAGGGGGAAATTGAACCTGGACTTCCCACATCCCAGGCAAGTGCTTTAACCACTGGCTAAAAAAAAAGTTAAAGTGGGCTCCTCCTCCTCAGGCTATTTTGCATGGAGCAAGGCAGGTGCCCAATTCATTCACCAAAGAAACTCCTAAGGCACCAAAGCCATCTAACTCTAGGTATCAGGTTCCTGTTTGTGAATCACCATTCATTGTACAGGAAGCCTAAATACCCAAGTTGGCTCTGTGGATTGCATTGCTGTTCCTTTGATTTTCTAGGCACCTAGAAGTTAGTCCTAGTGTTGTGATGCCTAAGTTCTTTGGTAAATCGAAACCTGTATGCCAAATGTAGGCTCCCAAACCCATTACTGTTAGGATAAACACCTAAACAAAGCTGCAGACAGGTATCTAGGCACCTAACGGCCATTCATTTCACTAGATGTTAGGTGCCTAAATACCTTTCAGAATTCAGGCCCTGGGGACCAAGAACATGGTCCCCTTTACATTTTCTATACTTAGATGCCTAAATAAAGGAGTTGTGGATCTGCCTGGTATCTAGATCTTAGGTCATGTCCTTCTAATTATGAGGGCTTAAAATCGACCTGTTTTATTTTCCCTAAATAAGAGGTTTGCATCTTTTAGAACCATTAGATTCATAGATTCTAAGGTTGGAAGGGAGCTTTGTGATCGTCTAGATGGATCTCCTGTGTAACATAGGTCATAGGACTTGCCCTGAATAATTCCTAGAGATCTCTCTTTAGAAGAATGCTCCAATCTTGATTTAAAAATTTAAAAAGTAATGGAGAATCTACTGCAACTGTTGTTCCAATGGTTAATTACTCTGTTAAAAATGCACCCCTTATTTCCAGTCTGAATTAATCTAGCTTCAACGTCCAAATATTGAATTATGTTATACCTTTATCTGTTAGAGTGAAGATTAAATGTTTGTTCCCCATATCGGTACTTATAGACTATAATCAAGTTACCCCTTAGCCTTCTCTTTGTTAAGCTAAGTAGATTCAAGAAGCTAAATCTATCGCTATAAGGCATGTTTCAAATCCTTTAATTGCTGATAATGCTGCATTTGGCTGTTGACATTGCTTCAACATTGAGCAGCAGTATTCTCGGGCCTCAAGACTCTAACATGGTGGGGGGAGGGGTGCAGAGGAGAGAGACAGAGAAAGAATTGCATCCAGAATGTTGGCTGTCAAGAGATTCAGTCCTAGAAAGAACTTCAAGTGTGGTCAGCTGGTTGGATCATCAGTTTCCCTGGTATGAACCAAGTACTCCTGGAGTACCCAATGAGAATGCTGATCCATTGCCTCCCCTCCCTCCATCTTCTGAATGTGTCAAACACCCCAAATGAGAAGCATGTCAGATGACAAGTCTATGACTATTGGTGTCCATTCCTTTGGGAAATGCCACTTGACAACTCATAGAGCTGTTCACAGTCACAGAGTTAGACAAAATATTGAGCGATATTAGGAGTGCCATTGCTGCTGGCTATGACAAGATATCACCAGAGTTCTTGAAGCATCTTGGAACTTGTGCTCATCAGTGGCTGGAGCAGTTCTTTGTGTGAGTGGTCAACAAAGAGTGACTTGCAAAGATGCGGTCAAAAGGCATTGCTCTCCTGAAATGGGGGAAAGGCCCACATAATAAGCTATCAACCAATATCTCTGTTGTCTGTGCCACTCATGCTGCTGGAGCAACTCATTATTCAGTGTGTTTCCCCCAAAGTGTAGTTAATACTCATCATTGGCTAAGCAGGCTTTCAGAAAGGTCAGAGCACCAGCTATCAAGTGCTAGTTCTGACAGCATTCATTGAAAACAGTTTTCAGAAGATGGGAACCATATTTCTGTGTCACATGCTTCTGTCAAGTCCAGTCTGGCACACTGGGCTCTACACAGCAATTAAACACCTGTGGCTGGCCAAGGTCAGCTGATTCAGACTCCTGGGGTTTGGGCTAAAGGGCTGTAAAATTGCTGTGTGGACATTGGGGCTTGGACTGGAATTGGAGCTCTGGAACCCTCTCCAAGGGGGGACAGTCCCAAAGCTTGGGCTCCACCCCAAGCCCAAACATCCACACAGCAATTTTTAACCCAGCATTCCAAATCAGCTGACCCAGGCCAGCCAGAACTGTGTTGCAGGTCTTTTATTACAGGGAAGTCATATTCCTAGTTAAATTGTCAAGAGAACTCCCAGCATGGATAGTCAACATCATCGACCTTCTCCTCCACAACAAACATTTCTGAGTACACATGAGAGACAATTAGCTTGTGGAAGGGACAGACCAACGATCTACCCCAAGACTCTGTGTTGGCACCGATGTTGTCCAACCAGTACACAATCTTTTGCTTATACAGTCCCACAAGTTCACATATACAAATGACTGTGCTTTGATGCCTAAGCAAATGTCATTCCTAGAACTGAAAGATGCCCTAATCATTGACTTTATTAAGATGGCAGAATATTGCAGTTGGTGGCATCTGCAACCAAGTCTGATTAAGACAGTTTCAAGCGTTTCATCTTTACAATGCTAGACCAGTCCAAAAACTGAATATCTTTCACAATGAACATTACTTGAAACATGAATCACACCCAGTCTACCTCAGAGTACTTCTAGATAGATCTCACACATACCTTAAATCAGATGAGGAAAACTGTAGCTAAAATGAGGTCATGTAACAACCTTCTAAGCAAATTGGCTGGCACTTCTCCAATGAACCAGTTTAGCCCTCTGTTACTCTGCTGCAGAATACTGTGTTCCCGTCTGGCTCCATTAGTCTCACCTCAAGTTGTCTGACACGCAACTACACTCCACCATGCGCACTGTAACTGGTACAATTCGGCCCACACCTGTGTTAAGCAACATCACTCCTCCTACACATCCATACTTGACATGCTACAGCCAGAATGGTTGAGAAAATCGGGGCAAATCTGAGCCTAATAAACACTGTATAAGCATCTTTTCAACCACGCAAGAGTGCATTTGTCATTGAGGATCCCATTGTGGGCCCACTTGCCTTGCCTGGATTTATAGGAGACATCAAAGTGGCACGAAGAATGGTTGCACTGGATATCAGAAACAAGTCTTTTCAGCCTGAGCCAACCATACAGGTACCTGGCTTTGATTTGCTACAGCACTCATGGGACTTTCTGAACCAATTTTTAATTGGGTCAATGTGCAGCCATCCTTCACACCCAGAGCCAATAAGAGGATTCCGCATGCAGTCATGACCACAGATAGACATCATCCAATATCAGTGATGTCTACCATCACATCTGGTCAGAGGGCAGTCTGAGGGCTCTGCACTTTACAGATGTGATTGCCACAAACTGGCTTGGCAAGCTCTGCATCTGATAAGAAGAATAATCCTTTAATCATTCTTATGGCTCTTCTCTGTACTCTCTCCAATTTATCAACACCCTTCTTGAATTATGGACACCAGAACTGGACAAAGTATTCTAGTAGTTGTTGCACCAGTGCCAAATACAAAAAAAAAATGACCTCACTGCTCCTACTTGATACTTCCTTACTTATGCATTCGTGCTTTGCATTAGCCCATTGCTCCACAGCATCATACTGGAGAAGCTCATGTTCCACCAACTATCCACCATGAACCCCAAATCTTTTCTGAGTCAGTGCTTTCCAGGATAGGAGCCACCTATCCTGTAAGTACAGCCTACATTCTTTGTTTTTAGATGTATACATTCATCCACATTGAAGCATATATTGTTTGTTTGCACCAAGTTTACCAAGAGATCCAGATCTCCCTGTATTAATGACCTGTCTTCATTATTTACCACTCTTCCAATTTGTGTCATCTGCAGTGATGATTTTTATGTTTTCTTCCAGGTTATTGATAAAAGTGTTAAACAATGTAGGACCAAGAACCAATCCCTAAAGGGATTCCCCTCAAAACATACCTGCTTGTTGGTTTCCTGTTTACAATTACATTTTGAGACCTATCAGTTAGACACCTTTTAATCTATTTAATTTGTGCCTTGTTAATTTTATATCATTCTAAGTTTTGTTATTTTTAATCAAAGTTTCATGTGATACTAAGTTTAACATTTTACAGAAGTCTAAGTATACTTCATCCACAGAAAGATTTTTTTTGAGGTTGACACAAATTTCCATATTTGAAATATAGCCACATAAAAAATGTTCTGTCTGAAATTTGTGCCAAGCATATGAACATAATGACTGTGTAATAGGGCTTATTACTTGAGAAGTCTTCATATTGTACAGTATAATTCTAATCTTTTTTGTGAATTAATCTATTCTGTCTCTTATAACATACAACCCCATCTGCTGAACAATCTTACAATTGAGCAGTAACTTTGTATAAAAGCCAGCACTTTTCCTTTTACATCATACAAGGAAAGCTAAATCCCCACACAGACCTGTTGCAAGATTGCTGGACTATTCCTTGGAAAGAATAGAAAAAACGGAAAGGACAAAAGTCTCAGTAGAATGCAGAGGGGCAGATGACTGGCAATAGGATACAAACCTCTAGATCAATGGTTAAATAGGGCTCAGACTAACAAGAGCCGGTTGGAAAGATTCTGTTCAACTTTTTCCAGTGAGAAGGCGGAGAATGGTAGCATTATATTTCCCAAGAAAAAGTGCTCATATTTTAGCCAGCTGTATTAATTATGAGTATCAATACTGTGTGATGACTCCAGGATCACTTCCCGGACGCTCTGTTGGTGGACTCAGTTTATTCCTTGTACACCATATCACAATAACCACTATTTAAACTAGTGCTAATTATCATCCTTGTCAGTCTTAGTAGGCAATCTATCACTGGAGTTATGGGCATGGAGGCTGACCTACCTATCCCATCAACTATTTATAGGTAGTGCCTCCAGATGAAGATCAAGGTATTTTAGTTGGGAGCATGGGGAAAATTCACAGGACAAAGGGAATGCTGTCAATCATTATTATTTTGTATTTGTTTTAAGGAATTAAGGTGAGGAAAGGTGGAGTAACAATAGTCAACTGCAAATGTAGCCTTCTTTCCTGAGCAATAACATTGAGTTTTAAAAAAAAAGTAATTCAAGGGCTTGTACATGGACAGTGCATCCCACAGTACAGTTCTAAGAAGGGGTGCTTCAGAAAAAACTACTTCAGGTACAGCTATAAGCAAATAGAAATAGCTTGTCAAAAATGTAGCACAGGAGGAGTTAACTCACGATTTTGGAGCATTCTAATCTAACAGACTGTTAAACAGTGTGAGAGAATTAAGTGACCTGAAAATGGCATAACTAATGGCAGAATCTTGAAAAAAATAATGGTAACGCAGAGGTTCATGAAATGTGTATGAACTGTATCACATATTCATGCCCTATTACTGTGAATTCTGAAGTGTCTTCCTGTTCAAGATAATAGACCTTGATTCAATTCAGTCTGATGTAGAATGAATTTCATGCGCTAATTAGTAAAGCATTTCTTAATGATTAGGAAAAAAGTAGATAATATCTGATTGAAAACCTAACTGTCAGAGATAAAACAATGATACAATTCAGGGTGGAAGCAATGCCAGTCATGCTGAATTCAGGTGTCTTAATTATCATAATTAATGATTGTATTCCCTATATAAATGAACTCAACCAACATGAAAAGCATATTGTAATTAAAGTGCTTTTGAAAAGTAACATTTAAACAAATGTCATTGGTAATATTAATTACTTTTCTCATTTCAGTTTCACATTTAATTGCCTTGGTTCACTAAGGAGCTGATATGGAAAGACTTTGAGTTACCACAGTTCCCATTGAAATCCCACTTAGCCTTAAACTAATAACATAAGAGTATTAGAGTACTCTAGTGTTACTCTAGTTCTGATAACAACCTGCTGCTATGTCACTGCCCATAATGACTGGATTTCCTGAAGTATAATGAAAACATTCTACCATTAAAGAACTAATGCATGACACTTTCTATTCCAATGTGCTGTTAGAATAGGTTTCCTCTCAGTCACTAGTCAAGCTGCAATCAGGTGTGATTTCAAAAAGGCTAAAAGAAATGTGAATTGACAGGTTGGAGGTCTGGGTCTGTCTATAGCAGGGGTGGGCAAACTTTTTGGCCTGAGAGCCACATCTGGGTATGGAAATTGTATGGCAGGCCATGAATGCTCATGAAATTGGAGGTTGGGTGAGGGCTCCGGGTGGGGTTGGAGTGCAGGAGGGTGCTCCTGGCTGAGACTGAGGGGTTTGGAGGTCAGGAGGGAAATCAGAGCTGGGGCAGGCTCCAGGCAGTGCTTTCCTCAAGCTGCTTCCAGAAGCAGTGGCAGTATGTCCCCTCTCCGGCTCCTAGACAGATGCCTGGCCAGGCAGCTCTGTGCACTGCCCTGTCTGCAGGCACCACGCCTGTAGCTTCCATTGGCTGTGGCAAAACTCCTATTGACTTCAGTGAAGCCAGAATTTGACCCAAATGGCACAGAAATATTGTGTATGTGTTTCAGTGATGAGATCTTCACTGTGAGTTGGTATATAGCTGTGACATGAAAAAGGCCCAACTGACCAGTATGAGGAAGGTGGACTATGGGTTTAGCATCCTTCTTCTCCCCAGGAACAAGCCAGCTGAGCTGACTAGGGGCTAAAGGGAGTGCATAAGACAGAGGATAGTATACCTTCCACTGCAATGTGCGTTCCCTTAGAGCCCCCAGGAGGAATTTTGATCAAGTCAGTACTGTTCTTCCCAGGTGCTTTCACTGTAGCACAGACCTTCTTCACCTCCTCCAGACTGGACCATGCCTTACCAAAATAGCCACTTTTATGCTTATTGTAGAAAAGAAAAAAAATTACGTATCACTAGTCAACAATCAGAGAAAATGGGTATATGTGGAAGATGATATGTCTTACAGACAAAGATCTTTACTTTCAGCATCCTAGCAGCAAGGAAAGGTTTTTTTTTTTCCTTTCTCCCTGACCAGATTTAGTCCTCCTGTTGCCCTGTGTATCAAGTAGTTTCAGTGTTCATTGTCTAAATCCTGTATTCTGTTTGAAAGGACGGTGGTGTTTGTCCAGTCCTAAGCCAACATTTACCAATTAAATACCATCCTAGAGTCAACATTTAATCAACCTTTGGCTTTGTCATAAATCCCATCAAGGAGTTTATATGTTCACTGCTGATTTGCATTTTAAAAGTGTTTCAGTTCTGCAAAGAAACAAACCACCATTCTAATTATTCACACCAACTTCCAGGCTAGAAAGACAATTTGAAAGACTATTAATCACACCAGAAGGGCATTTGGAGGTTATAGTCTTGATTTACAGATTCCAGATACTGATATTAACCTTTACATATCAAAGAATATATAGGCCTTGGTCATCAGGTAAGTAAATGAGTTGGGGGAGGCGGGGTCTGTTTGGTGGACAGAAAAGGATCAGTGCAGGCTGCAGTCCCTAATCATTACAGCAAGAAAATCCATTCCTTTGTCACTAGTAAATAGGGATAGATCTTCATCCTGAACTTTCTGCTTAAAACATAAAAGTGCAGAGAAACTCACAGTTTACAATAGACTGCAGGATCAGAATCAGAAAGGTAGCATTCATCAGCAAGAGGCTTTAGACTGTAAGGTACTGAGTAGCTTCAGTAGGAGTAGAAGGCACAGAGCACGTCACCATATCTGCTCCTTAGTAAAATTTCAATGCCACTAATTAGTAGCATCATTCTCTTCCTAAACATTATCACTGTCACCTTAGGCTAATCATCCCATTTGCCTGAACAATGCCTTTGGCTACAGCCTCCAGCTAGGGTACCACAGAGTTAATATTGATCCAGCAGCAGTTTCCTTCACTACAAATAGTAACAGCTAAATGTTCTTTCTTCATAAATGATGTTAGTGGATTACTTAATGCATTTGTATGAAAGGAGTGTTTCACACCATAGTGCTAAAAGATAATTTCAATTTCTGAGAAATGTACACATTCGCTAAAAGCCATTTGAGATGGAGGGTGTGGAAAACTGACTGAAATAGATGAATAGATGTATTGTTCTTTTATACAACATCTGTATATTTGTGTTTGTGAGTGAAAAATAATATTGCTTATTTGAGGCATATTTCACTCACAGACAAAAACAAGAGTCCTAGAGCTTGTAAGCAGAAATCAAGGATGTATTTGGAAGCAACTTCAAAAATGCAGAGTGCCATTTGGTGCTCTATTTTCAGGTGCTTTTCAGTACAAATCTTCAAGTAGAAACAGAGCACACATTTTTCATATTGCATCCATCACACAAGAGGAAAAAGAGCCATTGCCTAAAAACTTTCATTTGTCAGAGCCAATAGCACCCTAGACACTCATGTACAATTCAGGATTTGTTGCTATGTAATGTTAGTCATTTATTTATTTATACAGATATATTAGTACATGGAGAAAATGCAGATATTTGTGGGTGATATACTGAAATGTATGTTCAAAAAAGACAGTGTACCAGACTCTCAGCAGGCCCATGAGTTCGAAAAGTTTCTGAAAACATAACAATAAGGAAGCTGTGAGCCTTCTTTTTATATTGATTTGAAAAACAATCTGTTCCTATTATTTTTTTCTAAAACAAGTTTGTTAAGCTGTACGGTGCTGTCTCTTTAAAACCTTCTAAATGCTGTAGTCTTTGAAAAGGTGGAGCAGTTTAAAATTGCTCCCTTTCTCATACCCACATTTCTCCCTCTATCATTGGTGGATGCTGATGCTTTCATTATGGTTTCTCTTGCTACACAAGTGTTTTCAGCTATTATCTTTTATAATTAAAAAAATGTGTTCATATACTCCCATACTCCCAATTTAACCTTTGCTAATAGAAAACAGGAGCAGAAAATGGCCTATCCACTAGTACAACTGCACTGAATGGGAGGGCAGGGCTGGCAACACAGCAGGAGGGAAATTACTTTGGTGCTCATGTTTGCAATCTGAGGCTTCTATCTTGCAAACATTTAGGCCTATGAGTAGCTTTACACAAGTGAATAATCCCATTTAGTTCAAAGGGACTCCTCACATGTGTAATGTTACTAACTCGCTTAAATGTTTGCAGGCTTGAGGCCTAAATTATCACTGGGCTGTCACTTGCAGAGTAGGCAGCTTCACTTGTGGGAACACCATTTTTTTCATTTGTTCTTAATTGTACCCAGAGCAGCAGTATTGAATTCCCCTGACTAGCATAAGAGACAAAACAAAATTCTGTATCGTCAGAGTGCACAGGAAGCTAAACTGAAAATAGCAGCTGGTCTTAAATTTGAGAAGGAAACATGATTGTAAAGAAAGTAAAAGAGGCTGGCTAGGTCAGAGCACTCTCTATAGCAGCATCACTAATAGTTAAGGTTGTATTATGATGTCTGTTTAAAGATTGACTTTTCTAAATGCTCTAAAATTGACATGCTTAGTCAGATTCCTTTGACACTTAGTATGCCTCAGGAAGGTGGAGAGTAGGGTAAGTGACCCCAATTTGGGGTTATTTGAGCTAGGAATTGCAAAGATATAGGCGGTGGCGGTGGGGGGGTGTAGGTAGGTATTTTTTTCAAAAGTTTTCCAGGTGTTTTTGCAGAGCTAGAGATCAAGCTACTGATGTGCTGTCAAGATACTCTAAAAGCATTGAGTTTTGCTCAAAATAGTGCATGTCACCCACTAAATCTTTAGGGGACCCATGCTGAGAACAATATTTAAGAAAATGTACTTTTTTATGTACTTTTATAGGCCATTTGAGAAAAAGAGCTAGAGGGTTTCTATTCTCCCCATTTTATGTGCTTTAAAGCCTGACTCTTGTAAGTTCTTTAAAAGCTGAATTATTAGTTGGATTGCTTTGAAATTTGGCATGCTCCTGGGAGCATTGGATAGCATTAGGGACCCGAATTTGAGGTCATTTGACCAAGGGATTCCCAAATTACAATTACCCAAACAGTTGTCTACTACCTGAGAAGTACTAAGGACTGAATGGATCAAAGGCCTTGTTCAGACTGATGGCGGTGAACACACCCTTCAGTTCATTAACACTGCTAAGGATAAGTTACTCACAAATCCTCACTTCAGATGGAAGGAATGTTGGACAGAGTAGCTGGCTGGCTGTTGCTACATTTTGTGAGTCATGGGTGGCAATTTTATTTTGATGGGGGAGGGGGAATGCAATCAAAAAAATTTAGTGTGGGGAAAGGGAATTAGACATGTGAATGCTTCCTGGGAGTAAAGGGTTATTAGAGGGTGGAGTACTTTGGGAATAGGGGTTTGGGGCTGCAGAAATGGGAGGAAGTTAGGGGGACGGTTAGAGGCTCCTATGAGGGAGGTATGGGGCTAAAGGGGTACACTGGTAAGGGGGGTGTGGGATGAAGTGGCAGAGGGACTGGAGGAGATTAGGAGGAGGGGCACTTGTCAGCCCTACATTCTCCTTTGTTGGGTGAGTGTCCAGATCTGGGGCAGCTCTCTCTTACCACTTCAAAAGTTATTTTTCCTCCCTTGGTATCCTGCTGTTAATTGATTTATCTCATTAGACTGAGCTCACACTTGGTAAAGCAACCCCCATCCTTTCATGTATTTATACCTGCTCCTGTATTTTTCACTTCATGCATCCAATGAAGTGGGTTCTAGCCCACAAAAGCTTATGCCCAAATAAATTTGTTAGTCTCTAAGGTGCTATGAGGACTTCTCATTGTTTTTGCCCCTCTAGAGGCATCTGAACACCTCTCCCTGCTCCCTTACATTATATGGGATCCTTGTCCCTATAGGGGTGTTTGAGCCCCTCATGTGGTCCCCTGTGTGTATGTGCCGGGACCTAACTTAATATTTAAGAAAATATTCACTTTGCTTGCGTAGATGTGCAGTCTGGAAGGATTACAATGTACTTGCACCAATAAAGAAAACAACAGTGAGAGGACTTCAGTGCTTGCGTGGATAGTTCAAGGGAATGTGTTGATACCATTTTCCCCTTGGTGAACACATTGCCACTGAAGTTTTTAGTTTGAACCTTTGTACACCTGTGCAGTAAAGATTTAATATCTTGTTGCTTGCTACAAGTTGTAATATATATGGAGAGGTTTACTGTGAACACAGCAGAATAGTCAGCAGCAGCTGGTCTAACCAAAATTTGTGTTATTTTGGGTAGAAATAAGCCAGAGAACTGGGGTGGAGGAGATGCAGATAAAGTGTTGTTGCTGGGAAATGAGGACCAGTGGTTCTTGAACTGTATGCATGTAGTATTATTTCTTAGTAGTTGGTCAAGTGTGTAAATGAACTCCAGGATCTGGAACCACCTTAATTTTATAGTGCCAAGGTCCAGTTAGAGTGTGTGGGTGCATTGAGGCACTGCTTGAAGAGGGTAGAGGGAAGATGGCATGGGCACTTTTTTTGTCCTTTAATAATGTTAGAAGGAATATTGTGGGTGAGAGTGAATGGGTTGCAAAAGGAGGTGAAGAGCTTGTATTGTGGGGCTGCCAGAGTAAACATGTTTGTGTTAAGAGGCTTGGTCTACACTACCAACTTATGTCAGTATAACTACATTGCTCAGGAGTGTGGAAAATCCACACCCCTAAGTGACCAACCTAACCCCCAGTGTAGACAGCACTATGTCAACTGGAGAACTTCTCTTGTCAACATAGCTGCTACCTCTTGGAGAGGTGGAGTACTATGCCAACAGGAGAAGCTCTCCCATCAATGTAGGTAGTGTCTTCACTAAGAGCTACAGTGCTGTAAGTGTAGACAGCCCCAGAATATATTGGAGCATTGCTGACAGAAGCTGGTGTTAAGGTTGCAGGGGCATCCTTAACTGTTAATTTCCTGGTTTTCAGACATTTTGAATTTTGTTCAACTTAAAATCCTACCAAACAACCTTAATGCTGCATTAATGTAGTCATTTTGCCATTTAATATAGGTGGTACCTTCAGCTCCCATTGACTTCAGTGGCAGCTGAGGATACACAATACTTTGCAGAACTAATGGAATATTTCTGGAGAATTTTGTGCTTCATGCAAACATTACACTGAAAAAATGATGATATACACAAACACCGCTCCTCCTTACCACTTACTATGTTCATTATCTAATAAAATTAACCTGGAGGCAGGATATACTTTTCCTGCAATTGTTTCTGTAGCAGGAAAACAGATGAATAGAGGTGATAATGGGCTAAAGTGATAAGTCCAATTAGTTAATATTTTTAAAGGAGCATACAAGATTTCTAGCAAGGTGTTCTACAACAAAATATAAATCTATCTTGGTTTGCTTATGTCTACGGCATACCAATATTTTCTTCAGTCACTCAAATACCTTGGTGGCAGGTTCTATATAAACACATTGGATTGCCACCACCTAGTATGACTCAAAAAGACACGATAGCACACTTCATATTTGAAACACCTTATTCTACCTTGTTTCTCTTGTTGGATTATTATTTTATAGTACCTCAGCAACATGAGGTTCTTCCCTTGCTCTCAGATATGACTGAAGTAGAATCATTACCATTCAGGCTCAACCTGTTTGGAGCATAATAGGGAAATTTTTCTTTTTTGACTATTTATTTATCTATAGTGTGGGAACAACTTCGTTATAAGCTTGTCCCTCAAATGCAGTGAATCAATACTGTCACCAGAAAAGACAACAAAATTTGTTCTTAAACCACCACTGAGAAACTATCAATGAAATGAAGAACACAAACAGGGCTGATTCTCCTCTCAGCTGCACTGATTTAAGTTGGGAGTAAGTTCATTGCAGTCAATGGAGTTCTACTGGTGCAAAACTCCTATAAGTGGGAGGAGAATCAGACCCACCTGTAGGGAAATATTAAATCAGACTTAGGAAATGTTGGAATGAATACTATCAGTCTTACATAGAGATTGATGCATTCAAAATCACGTTGGCATCCAATTTTCTGTTTCAGGTCATTTGGTAGTTGCCTTGTACATTAACTGCTAATACAATTAACATTACATAAACACTGACACTTTTAATTTTATTTTACTTGGTTGATCAATATTAAGCATCAATGTAGCTTTATGTTATAATCACTGCTGGAGGAATTATAGGGCTTCTTTTTGAGCTATTCTAAACTCGGGTTAACAGTGTGGCTAGAGATGCTGCATATATACTAGTTCTCCACTGCTTTGCATTTACACCTGTGCCAACTGGATGTAAAATATTCCCCTTCCAATTTGGTTAGTGTTTGAGACCATCTCTGCACAGGTGTGAATGACGACACAAAGGTGCAAGACGTTGGAGGATCAGCTCCTGGATGTGGAGATTATGATCAAAGCAGAATGGAAACATCACTGCTGACATTTTATTATTACTACCATTTATCTCAGGATCTGGAGCCCATTAAGTAATTTTCTAAAAGTGAATTTTGTAAAGGTCTAAATTGTGTCCTTTCCATACTCATGCAAGGGATAGGACTAATCTGGCCCTGAATATTACAGGGAAACTTCTTGTAGCACCAGTTGTTTAGTTCTAGAAACTTTTGTATCTTAGGGGTCCTTCTCTCCATATTCTCCTATTCTGGTCTTTTATAACTGTTCAACAAAAGTGATACAATTACAAAGAAATATCATCTTTGCCACCTCCATTCTCATCAATATTTTATCACAGTAACACAAGAGCCTTACTGAAGATATAATTGTTTTGATTCCTACTGTGACCAAATGTCTCTTATAAATATTGTGCAAATAGCTCCTGAGCTGAGTTTAGCATCTTCCTTGCTACATGCTAAGGGCTACATGCTAAAGGCATTAAATATAACTAAACCCCCATCTCCAGCCCCTCAAACTCTTGGGGGTTGGATACAAGGGGGCTCTCTCCCCTTCTTTACATTCAGTCCCAGTCTCCTTGTCCAGCCAGTCCCAGTTCCTCCCTCTTGGCTTCTCCTCTGATTTCTCTCTCTCCTCCTACCCGGCTGGTTCCCGGGCCTAGTCTCCCTCCCTAGGCTCCTTATTCAAACTTACTCACCCTTCCCACCATCTCCCTGGCTCCTTATCCCAGTCTCCTCCCTCTCTGCTCTCATTTCCAGTGTCCAGCCACACCGTGGCCCAAAGCAGCCATTACAGGTAAAATCCAGCTTTTCCCTGTGATCCTGGGCTGGATGGAGCATGCCGGAGGATCTGGGGATGGATCATGTGGAGTCTGTTCAGCACTAGGAGCTGGGAGGCACTGGTGTATGCTCACTGAAGACAGAAAGTTTGCTGATTTTAGCTGCTAACATCAAATCTCTACTGAATGTGTGAAAACTGTGATTTTCCAAAGGCTTAAAACTTGGCCAAATTTGGTTGATTTTAACAAGGATGGCAAAAGGCACCTCCCAAAAGACCGACCTCCTTCCAAATCCCTGCTCTAAAGTATGGAGTCTCAAAAGCTGAAAAGAAAAGGTCACTAAAATTTTTTATATGGACAAAACATTTTCCCCAATCTTGGTCTAGGAAACAGTGGATGCGTTTTGGTTGAAATTTCCCCCCTCGCCATTCCTGCCAAAAATAAACATAAAATAAAAAAAAATCAATTGGAGGCAGACACCCAGAGTGGGAAATTATAGCCCAAATGATTAAAGCTTCGAAAAGTAATAAGCAACTGAAAACAGGATCTTATGATGGTAAGTGTTGAGAAACCTTTATAATAAGCACCATCGATAATAAATGCTTAAGGCTAGAAACTTCTTTTCTTCTTTTTCTTTCCCCCCATGAAAATTGAGATTTTTCTGTAATCCATTGAGACTGGGAACTGGGGCTATAACAAAAGGGGGTTGGTAATATTGCCACTAAAAACAAACAAACAAACAAAATCCCAAATCCTGGATTCTCTCTGCAATAGGTGGATAGACTTTTTTCTAGTTCCTCTCATACCTAGCCCTGGCACAAATGCTATCATCACTCTTTTTTCCTGTTCAGTTTTCTCTCCCTCCTGTCTTTTCTATCTCTCTTCCTCCCCTTTTCATCCTGTTTTATTACTTTACTGTTTGTTTGTCTATTAAAACCCCAATAAACTCTTTGCCTTCTAGAGGACTCCCAGTCCTTGCTCCTCACTTCCCAGAAGGCTGGAGCCTTCCGGAGATGGAACTGGAGGTGGACCACATGAGATCTCTGTGTAAGGGGAGCTGTGAGAACAGAGGACACAAGTTCGGGGGTGGGCTGCTGCCATACAGGTATTGGTATAATTATAGGGAGAATGAAGGGGTCATCTTCCCTTCCCCACAACTTTCAGTCAGCGGGAGACAACACAACCTTTTCCCCCTTTTGGCTGGTTGTAAAGGAGAGGGAGGAGAGTCTAAGGCTTCTTTGGGAAGCAGCATTCTCACAGCCCTGCCAGTTGCCAGTAAGCTGCAAAGCTAATAGGCTCAGTAGGTGGGAGTCAGCTCCAGCTCCAATCTCGTGCCATCAGGAACTGTTATTTCCCCCCTGCACTATGTGGAGACTATAGATGTGGCACCTGCAAGCAAGGGGGATATGGGCACCGGGGGAGGGGAGGAAGGGGCACTTGTAAGTGGTGTTTGAAAAGGAGAAAGAAGGTGGCAGCAGCATTTGTGAGAGGGGAGAGGAACTGGAGAGAGATCAGCTTCGGGACAGGAGAACTCTGGTGAAAATGCCATACAGTGAAAGATTTAAAGAGCTCAATCTGTTTGGCTTTTCAAAAAGGGGATTGAGAGGTGACTTGATTACAGTGTACAAGTACCTTCATGGGGAGAAAATACAGGGTACTAAAGGCCTCTTTAATCTAGCAGAGAAAGGCATAACAAAAATCAATGGCTGGAAGCTGAAGCCACACAAATTCAAATTGGAAATAAGGCACCGTTTTTTAACAGTGAGGGTGATAAACCATTGGAACAATCTGCCAAGGGAAGTGGTAGATTCTCCATCTTTTGATGTCTTCAGATCAAGACTGGATGTCTTTCTGGAAAAAATAGCTTGAGCTAAACAGAACTCATTGGGCTCACTCAGTACAGGAGCGACTGTAATTTAAGGGCCTGTGATATACAGAATTTCAAACTAGCTGATTTGAGGCCCCTTCTGGGGGAGGGAAGAATGTGATGAGTTTGGAGAAAGGGAGAGGATACTGGAGCGAGATGAGGGGGTTCACAGAGAGGGGAGACTGGGATCTGGGGAGAGATCAGCCTGGGAAGAAAAGAAAGGTGGCTGGGGGGAGCCAGAGGAGACATGGGAGGAGTTTGGGGCAGTTTGGGAGTCTGGAACGGTTTCACACAGAGAGGAGTCTGAAGGGGGCAGAGCAGGGTCTTGGGGGATAGCAGGAGGGTAGAAACACTGAAGATGGCTGCAGCATAGGATAGGAGCTTGTAAATTGTGTAAATTTATTCTTTTTTGTAGAAATTGTCTGGTTTGGCCAACATAAAAAAATAAATGGACACAAATTGGACATCAGGAGTGGTAACATACAAAAGCCAGTAGGAGAATACTTCAATCTCCCTGGACATTCCATAACAGATTTAAAAGTGCCTATACTTGAACAAAATGCTTCAGAAACAGACTTCAAAGAGAAACAGCAGAACTAAAAATCATTTGCAAATTTAACACCATTAATTTGGGCTTGAATAGGGACTGGCTCATTATGAAAGCAGCTTTGCCTCTCCTATTGACACCTCCTCATCTATTATTGGGAGTGGACTCCATCCACCCTCATCGAATTGGCCCTGTCAACACTGGTTCTCCACTTGTGAGGTAACTCTCTTCTCTTCATGTGTCATTATATAATGCCTGCATCTGTAATTTTCACTCCGTGCATCTGAAGAAGTGAGGGTTTTTTACCCACAAAAGCTTATGCCCAAATAAATCCATTAGTCTTTAAGGTGCCACTGGACTCCTTGTTGTTCTTATGGAAACAGCTAATTCCCTATCATCCTGATAGCAAGAAAACTCAATTTTTTTAACTAGATTCCTTATAACATTATGTCTAATAAATCCTCTTCCATATTTTACATATACACAAGATTTATACACAGGATTGATAAGTTGCCTTTTATAATATTTTTTTTCCTTGAACTAAAAATATCACATTTCCTATAGGAAGAAAAAGTTTTCCCTCCTTACTTTTTTCAGTAGCTAAGTTCTCAAAAGTGTCTGAACTCTGAATCCTATAAGGAAAGAGTCCTCAGTTCACAATAACTTCTTTAGCTGATTCAGTCAGTTAACCTCTTCTTTTCAGATAATATGTAGATCATAGGTTTGAAAGTTTCAGTTTCTAGTTAGCACCCAGTTATTTTTGTTTAAATAGTTTCCCATCAGAATTTCACATATTAAAAAAAACAATGAAATAAAATTATTTGAATCTTCTACACTTGACTTTTCTTCTTCTAAGACAAAACCAAGAAATGGAGGAATGGATGCAGTAAAAATGTATTAAAGTAGACTTAGAGGGGGGGCTGAATCGATCAAGGCACAGATGTGATGCCTTTCACCTTTAGTCTACTGGTTCAAATCCAGGTAAATTCACTGAGGATCAGAGATTTTGTAGTTATTGAAATAGGCCCAAGGAGAGAAGTTTGAGTCCAGGTTCAGATCCCAAACAAAACTCTTGCAATGTTCAAGACCATCATGTTGAGTTTGGTATTGTTTGGGTCAGCAAATTGAAGCCAAAGCTTCAAAGCCTGGATCCTGTGCTAAATCTGGATCCAGAGTTTAAGGGTTTAGATCCCGATCTAATGTTCCTGTTCAGTTCCATCTGTAGGCAATTCCTCATGTCATAAAGACAACAAGTGTTGTTGTCACACTTCTTAGTCTCAGCAGGTAGGAAATGGACTGAATAGGCATAGAAATACTACAGAATTACTGCAAGAGTCTAGAGCTGTATGTCCATGGTGTAGCATCTGCAGAATGCTGTCCATACTTTATTTGTAAAGGAATTCAGGTTTCAAATGTAAATAAGAAAATGTTCATGAGCACCAAATATATATTTATATAAACATTTTCATATTTATATTTGAAAACTTAATTCCTTTACAAATAAAGTATGGATACCATGCTGCAGAAGGTACACCACTGATACAATTCTGAGATCTTGCAGCATTCTCTCTCTCTATTATTGTGATATGCTGGACTCTTTCTGTCCTAGATGGACGTTACTGCCTTTAACATTTTCTGCATTGATTTCCAACTTGTTTTCTCATTCTGTGAAGGCAACTAGAGGGTGTTTTCCAATGGCTTAGAAACATTTAATATCCTGGCATTCCTATGTCAAATGTAAAGCACTCAGCTGAATGTCACCTTTACACCGTATGTCTTTACAGTGCTGTGTAGCTACCACAATCAGTGCATGTTCAACATACTTCAATAGCCAAAATATATATCTGGATGTCCATATATTCAGTTTTCATGGGTATTAAGAAGTTATTTTGTGATGCATAAAATCTGGCACTATATTTGTGGCAGCATTCCCTCCTTCAGTTGAGGCTTCTTTTCGCTGTCAAATAGAATTCAAGTTTATCTGAAGACTAGCCTACCTAAAGGAGCAAGTGAGACCTGTCTGAGACCTGTGTACATATTCTCATTAGTTACATCAAAGCTTTCTTTGGGATAAGAAGTGGCCTTTGGCTATTTCCCATAACTCACAGACTGCTCTCCAACACACAATAGTCTCCCCCTGTAAAATGCTATAGAGAAATGAAATATCACTTCTACTTTATCTGCAAAACATGCTGCTTCTGTTGACTTATTTCTATTGTTTCATAGTTTCTTTCCTTAAAAGAATGTCACACCTTTCCCCCCAAAGAATCATAAATCATAGTTTTTGTTTTGTTTTGTTTTAAATATATTTAATAATTCTTCCTAGTGCTATAAATTAAGTTGGAGTAACAGTTTGATGTGGCAAGCAATAAATGAACTAGCCCATTTCTGTTTCTGTTTATGCCTTCTCACTTCTCTGGAAACCAGACAGAATTATAAAACTTCTGAATGTCTCATCATTTTATCATTTCATCTTAGATTAACTGCCTAGAGTGCTTAGGTCAATGGAGACGCAGAAGCAATCTTTTTTTCTTGGAAAGCCTAGAGGTGAAATGCCCTTTTTGTTGACCCACTGTATTTTGATTTCACATCTGGCTGCAAATACACTGCACTAAGAGGAGAATGCTATACCCATAGGTATCACTCCTAGCTATTATAAATATTTCCCTTTTAAAAAACTTGGAAAGGATTTTTTTCAAATTTTATATTTTGCCAATTCTTATTAAAAGAAAACAAGTCAGATTTTTGTGGAAGCTTAGTATGGTGACAGACCAAAGAGATTTCTCTCTAGACAGTATATCTAACTGTCTGTCTGGAGATTACTTTTCAAGTAGAAAACTTTTAAGAATGCTTGTTGAAAAACTGGCTGATGGTAAGATGTAACCAGGGTTGGAAGAACCCCTCAGCGTTCCCCATTGTGTTTCAAGGAACATTTTTAAAAGCTACGTGGATTTCTAATTAAATGGAAGACTGTGCTACGAAAACAATAAATTCTTGTTTGAAAGTAACTCTTGCTTCCAGAACTACTGGAAAATATAGACCTCAAACCAAATGGAATTTTATCTTGTAAGTTTCAAGTTCAGTTCTATGCATACACCACATAATGAATAGGTTCGAAACTTGGCAAGATGAGGTCTCCTTTCCCTACAGCTGCAGGCTGGGTGCATTGCTGTTTGCTGGACATCACCTTTTCAGCTCAAGGGAAAATCATTAGCTAAAGAGAAAATTCCTGTCTTCAAGGCTATAAGCCCTTGAAGAGTAATGGGCCACATATTCAACTCGTGTTAATTTAATGGTGACTTCAACTAAATTATGCTGATTTACACCAGCTGAGTATCTGCCCATTTCTCATCTCCACAATCTGATGGTGGGTCTCCATTGGTAGGGGGCTCTCCTTTCTCTCATCTGTGTGAAGGGTTACCTATGAAGGAAATATTTCTGGTTGAATTTGCTGGATGGGAGAGTGGTCAGCCCATTGACACCCCTCCTGCTCATACTAGTTGGGCTCAGGAAAATGTATGGAGGTCCTTGGGAATGTCATCTACTCCACATACATTTTGATTGACTTAAAAAAAACCTGTTACATGGACTCCATATTCTGGTATAAAATACCTTCCCATCGGAAGTACTGTGCTCATGCTTATGCAATACAGTAGACAGACATCAATGGAGTGACATCAATTTACATCAGCTGAGGATCTCACCGGCCTGATTTTGCTTGGTTTATATGTACATCTCTTATTAAAACCCAAAGGTCATTAAAGGATCTATAGTGCAATTTTTTAACAGTGAGGGTAATTGACCAGTAAAACTACTTATGAAGGTTTGTGGTGGCTTCTACATCACTAGAATATTTTAAATCAAGATTTGTTTTTTTCCTCAAAAAGAATATACTTTAGTTCAAACAGGCATTAATACAAAGAAGTCCTATGGCTTGTGTTATACAAGAGGTCAAACTAGATGATCACGGTGGTCCATTCTGGCATTAAAATCTATTAATCTATTTCTGCCATCTTTGTTCATGTTGAGTAGTACCTTACTCCACGAATCAGCTGATTGACATTAATCAGTAAGTATTGCTCAACACTGATAAATGCAGCAGAATCTTGCCCTAGATCTTTTTTTCCCCCAAACTTGCCTTAAAGCACATTCTTCCTTGAGGATTACAATGCAAAGTTTTATATTTTTTCAGCTGTTTTTGAGCTACCCAGGTGTTGAAATAGATAGTCTGCTGAAAATAAAAGGGGGAAACAGCTTAAGAAAGAGCTCTCTTTCAGCTAAAAAAAAAAATCTGACCTAATTTTGTTCAAAACTTCCTTTTTTTTAAGAGCCCACCTCTGGACCGAGAGAGAGCCTGGGAAAATTCATCATGAAAGAATCATTTTCTAGTAAGTTATGCTCAGCTGAAAATAGGGGATTTTGGTGGAAATACCCTCTCAATGTTAACTCTGTTTGCTCTGTATGCTATAACAAAGTAAAATCTACAATTATACAATATTACTCCAGGGATTACAGTTTCTTTTTAATGACTTCTGCAGCCACTCTCCTTTCCTTTTTACTGCTCTTGAGGAGCTTCACATTTAGTACAAAATGAAAGACAAGATTGTCACAGATAAGGCAACTTTCTGCAATATTTTTAGACGTCCATATTGTATTAAGTGAATGAATGGTTCATGTAATATTGTGAGTCAGGGATTATAGTCACTCCATGGGAGTGAGGGCGACCATGTCTCCTTCAGGAAGTGAGAACCATAGGGGATGATTAAGGCAAATCACTCAGGATATAACACCTACAGAGAGCTACCACCTCCTGGGGATGTGAGCAGATTCTGGTTCAAACCAGATTCTCCAGAGACCAAAAGACAAAGAAAGGATTTGTGGATAAATAACCTACTCTTGAACTGACTCAGGGCCTTCTTCCTAATCCAGCAAATCAATAGGACTTGCTGCCCGGGGTGTCCCATCCCTTGTGGAAGGGTGGTTTAAACTAGAGGGGGCTAATGTCAAGACAGTCTCACACGGAGAGGTCCTAAACTGTGGAACTCACTTTCCGCTCCCTGGGACGATCAGAGTAGATTTAATGAACATCAGGAGGCAAGACTTGTATTTTTTGTTCTGGTAGATGGCATCTTAGGAGCCATATTCACTACATGTGCCCTGCTCCACCTAATATTCTGCTACACCTACACACACCAATAAACACACGCACATGGAAAAATAGGTTAAGTCTATTAAGGCTGCTTTGTTCAACTGATGGCAAAAAACAGCCCATGTGTGAACCAGGCCCATTGAAAATTGCAGTGTGTCTATATCCTGTTTAGAACAGGTTAGGTAACTCAGAACTTATAGATGGGCAGGAGTCTGTGGCAGGCGTTTCTTTGTTTCCTATGAGAGAGACAAGGTGAGTGTTTTGGGTTTCAGTTTGTTTGTTTCCTATGTCATTCCCAAAAGAAGTATTTTGAGTTATGTCACTGTGTTGGAAAAACTAATTAACTAATGTGTTGATAATGCATGTCATATGGGTGTATGTACCCCATGCTCCCCTGGCAACCAAGGAGTTAATGCAGGAACTGTGGCCAGCAGTGATTGGCAGCCTTCCAGAATCTGGGAGAATAAAAAAAACAGAGCAGCAGTGGGCTAGGGTGGCTGTCAGAGGAACAAGCAGGCTTGAGAAGGAAAGTCTTGCCAGTAAACTGGTGAGATGGCACCCAGAGAATGGATGACTGGATCTACAGGCTGGAGAAGTCTACAGACCCAAGAGAGGTAGGAAGGAGCTCAGGGTACAACAGGAAGAGTTGTTGAGGCCTGATTCCACCTACCTGGAGGTGGAGGTCCCTGAGCTAGAACCCAGGGGAGCGGGTGGGTCTCAGTTCCCCTACCCATCCCCCAACAAAGACTTAAGCACCAAAAGGGGTTTCCAGATCCCCTGCAGAGCAGGATCAGTTAACCCTACCAAGTATAAGGGGAAACCTATACACCCCAGCAGGGCTGAAACAAACATCCTTCATAGCCAGTGATGAGCTGCCAAAATATTAACAACCTCCTCCTCACCCAACGAGGGGGTCATGCCCCCACCCCAGGGACTTCTGCCCCATCCAACCCCCCATGTTCCTTGACAGCACCCCCCCCAGGACTCCTGCCCTATCCACCCCCCTTCCCTGTCCCCTGACTGCCCCTGGAATCCCTACCCCTAACTGCCCCCCACCGCCCCATCCAACCCCTGCTCCTTCCTGACTGCCCCCCCGGGACCCTTGCCCCTGTTCAATCCCCCTGTTCCCTGCCCTCTGACCACTCTGACACTAATCCACCCCCCCAACTCCCCTGCCCTCTATCCAACACCCTCTCCCTGCTCCCTTACCATGCTGCCTGGGGTGGGGGCCAGGCTGGGGCTGGGACCGGAGCCGCCCGGCCGAGGTCGGGGCTGGACCTGGGGACCAGGCAGGAGCCATGCCGCGCCGCCCATCCGAGTTTGCAGCCGGACCCGGGGGCTGGGTAGGAGCCGTGCCGCACTGCCCGGCGAGGTCGGGACCGGACCCGGGGGCCGGGCATGAGCCGCGCCGCCCGGCCTCCGGGTAGGGCCGTGACCTCGCCGGGCAGCGCGGCGCCTGGAGCCCTCCTCCCGCTGGCACCCCCGGCCCCAGCTCAAGCTCACCTGGTGGAAGCCGCTGCTTCCTTCTCAGCCCTCCCAGGCTTCCCGCGCGAACAGCTGATTTGCGGGAAGCTGGGGAGGGGGAGGAGAAGCCGAAGGAGTGTTCAGAAGAGGAGGCAGAGGCGGAGTGAGGTGAGCTGGGGCCGGGGGAAGGGCAGGGAGCTGCTAGAGCTTTTGTTAAATTTAAAAGCCCTTTTGGAACTAGTTGTCCCTCGCGGGACAACCGGTTCTAAACGGGCTTCTAAATTTAACAACCGGTTCCCGCGAACCAGTGCGAACTGGCTGCAGCTCACCACTGTTCATAGCCCACAATGGGACTACCAAAGACATTCAGGCAAGAGGAGCTCACTGACAACCCTGACAGACTGAATGGACTCTGTGCAATTCTCTGTTTTAGCAGAGGGGGTGCTGTTGTGTTAGTACACCAACTCATCTTGTGCCTCTGCCTTTCTGACTTCCCTTCATTTCCCCACCATTAGTGTATGTTTCTATTTGTCATGTCATCTCATAACTCTTCTATAAATAAAGGTAAGATACTGGTAGATGTTTCTAGCCTCTCTAGAACCATTGTAGCTTTTAGCCACACAATGGCTGTGCAAGTGTAGTTTGAAATGAATGTATTATGGAATGAACCATGCCAATATATGCAATGCATTCTATTCATTTGCTCACCGGATATGAATTTTGGGACACTGTCAATATGCCTGATAACAGTGCTGGAAGCACTCAAATTTTAAACTAGCTTCAGAAGGAACGGTTTTGTTATGTAGATTTTTCTTTTTGTTCCCAAAGATTTCACATACTTTCTCTGTGTTCCTTTAAATAGCTCCCTAGCATAGGCAAGTATGTTTTGCTTCATTTTAAAATCAGTATTGGATGTCTTTCTAATTGATTCTAGGTCTAGCTCAGCTGAGAAGTTATGGGGCTAATGGAGGAAATACTAGGTGACATTATCTGGCCTGTGTTATACAGAAGGTCAGACAAGCTGATCATAATGGCCCTGTTTAGCCATAATATCTATGAAAATGTGCTAGCTGCAGATTAGTATTTTCTACCTCTTGTGCGTTTCAAACTTACTTGGCCTTCAATTAAAGCATTGACTCTCTTTGGTCTTTCAAACAAATTCAACCAATGTGCTCATCTTGTGCTATGAACCAAAAGGCAATTGTTCAATATCATCTTCTTTCTGTGTATAGTTTTAAAATTCAGTACTATTTCTGTGATGGGTAATTTGTGATGGATATGTAATTATATAAAGCCATGATAACCGCGGTTTAAATGCCATGTTATTTCTTCTTTAAACTAAAAGAAGTAATTGGCATGTCTCTATTATAAACATTCTCACAGTCTAAGAAAATATTAGCAATTCTTTTTAAGCTTGGAAGAGTAGCAAAATGTTCAAGCTTTATGCATTTAGTGCCCTTTAAAAAATATCTTATTGTTTGTTCCTGATAGGAATTCAGATGTATTCAAATATATTGCTATAACATATACCAAATGATAATTTTATTAAATTACTAGATGTCACAAAGAAATGCTTGATATTAATGGCATAAAAATGGTTTGCTGAATGAGTTTGTGAAGGAGCTGCCACTTGACCCATAGCAGAATTGGAAGTTTGAGAATCAAATGGCTAAGAATAACACTGTTCCATTTTCAGTGTACTAAAAGCTTTTTACTCAGTGGGAAACTAAGTTATTAGAAAGGGCAGTCTGAAAATGTACTGCTAGGAGATTTGGGAGTAGTAGTCCTTGAAGTGAAGATTTAGTTTTGTAGATTTTACAATTTATCCATTTTTGGTGGTTGTGATGTGAGAGTCACAGGGGTAATAAACTTCAAATAGGTTGAAGTAAAGTTAAGCACTTCCTGGTATCTTCTATTAATTATCTGTGGGATAGAAGAAAATAAATTAATGTAGAGACATAAGCTCATCATGGAATAAAAGAGGAATACATTCTTATTGTGGTGATTTTTACCAGAATCCTTTTCAGAAAAGGCTGAATGATCCAGAAATATTTAATGTCTTTAGATTAGTGATAACATTCTTTCTTATCATTGTTTAAATTTAAATGATGAATGTAGCAAAAAAATGAGAGGTGGTTGTTACAGACCCAGGGTACAATCCAGACTAGTGAGTAGCTATGTCAACCCTGCCATCTAACCTGGAGTACCCTTCACACTGCTTTGCTGTGGTAGCCTCCAGTCAGGACTGCTCACAAACCGCCTCCAGCATATAAGTAACACCCAGCTATGTCTCTGTGTGCGCTGCATACACATTGGCTCTTAGTAGCCTGGTTATATTGCAGGGTGATCTGAAAACACCTCCAGTGTTGGATTTCCCCCTACAAATGTATGTCCTATACTGCCCAGCACTCTCCTGCACAATGCACGTTTATATAAAGTCCTTCATTTCATTAACAGAAATGATGTGCACAAGTCTTGTCACCTCAAATGGAATTTCCCAAACATTTCAACTGAAACACACTGGATTAGATAAAACAAGTTTTTAACAACAGAGAGAGATATTTTAAGTGAATACAAGTAACGAGGCATAAAAGTCAGAAATGGTTACAAGAAAAATAAAGATCAGACACAATTTATCCCTAACTTAACCAACTATGTTAAATTCAAAGTAAAGATTTTCTCACCGATGTTCTCAACAATCTTACTGGCCAAACTTCTGTATAATGGCTGCTTCCTTTGTTCCTTCTGATGCAGTGATTCAACAGCCAGACAGAGCGAGTAGGAGGGGGTCCTTTGGGGTGTCTCCCCTTTCTCTTTATAGTCCTCTCTCCCTTTTTGATAAGCATCTCCAGCTGGGATCATGATGACTGGAAGTCTCACAGGAACCCCACTCAGTTTCTTTGCTAAGATGTAGATTTTTCTCCTCTTTCCCATTTCCTGCAAAAGAATGGCCATTTAGCAGGTAATGGCCCATTGACCTTGTTTACACCTGGCTAGGCATTAGTTTGCCCTTTGTCTCCGAGGAACTAGTTTGGCTACTCCTCAGACTTGGAACGTGTTTTAGTAACACCATACAATGGAATCTTCTAACTCTACATTCAGGCCATGTCTACACTACTCACTAAATCGGCACCACTGTGATCGATGGAGCGGTGTCGATTTAGTGGGTCTGGTGAAGGCACACTAAGGGAGAGCATCTCTCATTGATATAGTGTGGCGTAGACACCGCTGTACGTAGACCTAAGTTATGTCAGCTTCAATGATGTAACTTACATAACTGAATTAACATAACTTAGATCGACTTACTGCATTGTGTAGATCAGCCCTGAGTGTTGCTATACATATTTTACCAGGACAATAATGATGAGTAAATTATTAGTTTTTGAATGATACGTGTACAAAGATTATTACAATAGTGTGCATGGGGTGAATGTGGTTGTATAGTTTGTCACTGTGTGGACTAAGAATATCGTAAACAGATCTAGTGCAAGCTTTGTGAATTCATTGTGCCAAAGCTGCAGGTCAATCCTAGGCAGCTGGGATTACCCACTGGAGATTTTTCAAGACTATTTCATGCTTTTTTGTTCTTTTAACCCCAGAGTTCTTTCAACCAAAGGTAGTAGAATGAGACAAAACTTTGTCATGTATGTGAAGGTCCTGTAATCTTGGAGACAGTTTGTGTGCCATTGATCTAAGATAGCTCAAAATAATAGGATTGGTGATATCCCAAAACTAACTGACCAAAATAATAAGCAGGAAGACAGGAAGAAAAACCACACCACCCATCATGTTACTTAATTCTAAAAGAGAAAGTCAGATTTCTTCATTTCTCAAGGACTCAGCATATGAAGATGTTTTAATAGTAAGGGGGGGTTGGTGAGTTCTGTAAGGAAAGAAGGCAGTAGCTATATAAACAGTATCAGACTAGGTCCACAAACTGCTCAGAATTTGCTGGATGTCCATAGGGTTGGGTAGAACCTGGATCCATCCTGACTTTGTATAGAATTAGAGTTCTATTTCACTTGTTTGCACAGACTTCTTATGCACTTATATGCATATGCAATATGCATATGCATGTAAATCAGTTATTCAGAGTCTCACTTACTCGATTTGCACTCTAAAATACGGTGTTTCCATATGCCAAATATGTGCATGGTAGTGTAAATACCTGCTTCAGATTAACTGAAAATTAGACTTTATGGTCTTTCATTCTTCAGCTGATCAACATAGCTAAGATCCTACATTTCTTTGTTCAACTTTGTAGCTCTTCTCTGGATAGTCTCCAATGAATTCACTTTAATCTACTGTTTGTAACTTCTTGGCAACAATAAAAATATTTACCTCAGCCTTGCAGAGATTTGGAGAGCTGAAAATAAACCATTCCCTCCTTCGTCCCAGATTTTTCTTAAGTACAGCAACATTTTTGTCTGTTTTAATCATAATCATATTTTGTATTAGGATCTGACTTTAAATAACCCCCCAAATATGAGTAGGGTGTGAAGAGAAAACATCAATAGACTTGTAATCTCTGTTATTTGATATCCAGACAAACATGTTTGGGTAGATTGATGTCATCTTTTCTTTCCCCTCTTAGAAAAAAATCCTATGTCCTATTTGGTGGTATTATTTGTCTAACCTAGAAAAATGCTTCTAGTGGTTGACAATTGCCATAGACACATAATACGTGTATTGCTTTGTGTCCCTTGAAAATATAAAATATGTCCAGCTAGGTAGACCCCTTACAATAACAGATGTCATCCTACTCCATTATATTTAGTGATGTCTCTCTAAAGCAATTTACTTTTCCCCAGAGTGTGTACTCCATACTGGCTGGTACATTGGGTAAAATAGAAATGTGAAGATCTGCCAAAGATTCCTAAAGTTTTTGATGTTTTTTCAGTTTAGAAAATGTATTATGATGAGGGACCCTGACTTTTTCCTCCATGTATCTTTAACATAGTCTCACACAGAGCTGAAATTAAACTAAAGTCTCAGTAGAGTTTCCTTTCACCTTGTTAGGATTCCTAGATCAGTCTTCCACATCCCTAGCTAATTATCAACATCATCTCTCCAGATAATCTTATCAGAAGATAATGGTGTCACAAGATAATCTTGTTAGAGGATAATTTTGCCAGAGGATCATCTTGTCACAAGATAATTACATTTCAAGAGTTACCCCATCAGTATCTCCCAGGAAGATGGTTCATTTTCAAAAACAGTCATACAATGGTTTTCTGGAGTGTAAATACATGCTAAACTACATGCTGTTAGGCTGAATACAAATGAAAATCAATGTACTGATGTTTTATTCTCTAGGTCTTCTGTAAACCATCCCATGCAAAGATGTTTATATAAAGAAAACTCTAAAGAGTAGCATTTCCGGTCCAATATATCTCTATTAATTCATAGATGCCTATGCCCTGGTTAATATTAGTACTTTGCTTTTAATGTTCCTTTCAGTTGAATTTGCACAAGCTTATCACAAAACATAGGGATCACAATGCCTAGATGAGGTAGGTGTATATATAACACCTTTTATGTATATACATATATATTCATGGCTAAAGTGGCTTAAGTGATGTAATCAAAGCTAATCACAGTGGAAAAATTCACATTGGTGCTATAGCCAGATAAACTGCAATGGTAGTAGCACTAAGGGGATTCCTAGTGGAGATAAAGCACCAGCACCTTTTGGTGTTTTCACCACTCTGTCAGACCTCCAGAGCTAGTGCCCTGCTCTAAGTGCTAGACTGTGCTGCCTCCACTTAGGGCTAGTCTACACTTACGGTGAGTTCGACTTCTCGGAGTTCGAACTATCGCGTCTAATCTGGACGCGATAGTTCGAACTCCGGAAGCGCCGCGGTCGACTCCGGTACTCCACCACTGCAAACAGCGGTGGCGGAGTTGACCTTGGAGCCGCGGACTTCGATTCCGTGGCGTCTGGACGGGTGAGTAGTTCGAACTACGGTACTTCGAATTCAGCTACGCTATTCAGGTAGCTGAATTTGCGTATCCTAGTTCGACCCCGCTTCTTAGTGTGGACCAGCCCTTAGACATAGTGGGAACCATGCAATCAGATGTCACATTTTAAATTATCTTACTTCCTTCTAGAAAAAGGCTGACATTAGTAATCAACCGTTATACCTTAAGAGTGGACAGATTTCCATTACTTTAGCAGGTAACAGGTTTTGTCTTTCTTTAGTTCTATCAGGGAACACAGGACTTAAACACCAGTCCACAGTGTCTTAAGGGCTAGTTGGTTCCAACCTGCCACCAGGCGACCTGCTAATCAGAAGCTGAACTCTGACCAAGGATCCAATGTGGGAATCTGATTGGTTCCCAGCTCTTATTTAATCCAAGCAGAGGAACATGAAGTTGTCCATGCAATTGGGTTCTCCCTGCTTAGAACTGCTTCCCCTGCAATATTTGCTCCTGATCTCCTGGTAATCTGACACCTGAATCCCAGTTTGCCCTTTGGCCTGTCTTGGGAGTATTTAGTCTGCAGAACAGAAGAATGAGGGGCGATTTGATATCTGCTTTCAACTACCTGAAAGGGGGTTCCAAAGAAGGTGGATCTAGACTGTTCTCAGTGGTAGCAGATGACAGAACAAGGAGTAATGGTCTCAAGTTGGGGGGTGCGGGTTAGGTTGGATATCAGGAAAAACTTTTTCACTAGGAGGGTTGTGAAGCACTGGAATGCGTTACCTAGGGAGGTGGTGGAATCTCCTTCCTTAGAGGTTTTTAAGGTCAGGCTTGACAAAGCCCTGGCTGGGATGATTTAGCAAGGGATTGGACTAAATGACCTCCTGAGGTCCCTTCCAACCCTGATATTCC
This sequence comes from Mauremys mutica, assembly GCF_020497125.1. Lineage (NCBI taxonomy): Eukaryota > Metazoa > Chordata > Testudines > Geoemydidae > Mauremys > Mauremys mutica. The sequence goes on from NC_059085.1 coordinate 33,262,688, forward strand.
ATGATTCTGTGGACTCTGACCTTCTGGTAACCTAACCCAGCCTGACTCCCAGCTCCTGCTCCAACCACTAGATCAGGCAGCCCACACTTTGGTTATGACAAGTTGTCATAATCATTTGTTAAGTATGTTGCCTTTAATAGAAAAAAAGGGAACTGAAGATAAATATTTATTTATTTATTTATTTTTCCAGTTTGACAATAATTCCTTAGGAGTATTTCTATACATTTCTGGAAAGAATCTCATTAAGCTGTACCACTATCCTGTTGATTTAAAAAAAAACAAAAAACAATCCATCTACTTAAGCAACTAGGCCCTGATCCTGAAAAGACTGATTCATGTGCTAAACTTATGTACTCTGAGTTGTTCCATTGACTTGACATCAGTAAAGTCACAGGTATTCCACACGACTACAGTCATACATATATGCAGACCAGAGCTTGCTTATTATAGAAGCTTCTTTGAAACTTTAGATTGGAACTCATTTGTGTTTCTATGTTTACCTGCTTTCACCTTGTAAATAACTTTTGTTTCCTGTTCCTAGTTAATAAGTCTTTAGATCGTTTATTATAGGATTGGCTACAAGTGTTATCTCAAAGACCAAAGGTGCAATTGACCTGGGGTAAGTGACTGATCCCTTGGGACGGGCAGTAACCTGGATATTGTTGTGATTTTTAATGTAAGGGACCAACTATCACAAAAGCAAGCTTGCCTAGGTGACAGGATAGGAGTACCCATGGTTAGGCTGTTATAATGCCTGAGGCGTTTACACTTGATATATGGTCGGTAAAATCATGAAAGCATGGAGCTTGCAACCACTTTGGGGGTTGTGTCCTGCTTCTTAACACTCCACTCTGAGTTTGGTACTTGAGCCACTGCAGGACAGCTTGACAAACTCTTTCTATTATCAACACCTCTTCTTTGTGAATCTGCATGCATCCTTAAAAACATACGCTTCTTATCCCCATTTTCCCCTCTTTGTTTTACCCATCTTCCAATTATTCTTTTTTTTTTCTAACTTTTCCTTCAACTACCCAGCAGTTTGCACATCCTAGTGTTCCTTTATTAACTAATGCGCTGCATTTCTACCACAGCCCTCACCTCTGCTGAGCCAGCTGCCCAGTTTCAATTTATTTGGGGATAGTTTCTTCTTCTTTTCCCTCCTGACCTTCATGAACCTATTCATGCTACTGTAAGAAGTAGGAAGATTGTCTCACATTCAGGAATGAATTCAGCTTGATATTAAACAACTGACTCTTGAAAACACATCAAGTGGTAGTTCTCAGCCTTTCTGACTCAGTTTGTGCTCCGTCTTTCTCTTGTCACACACACAGTCCCATTTTACTTTAACAGTCTTCATAACTACTGTAACTTTTGTGTTAAGTAGTGCACTTCTTTGTAATATTTTTAATGATTTAAAGAAAAACCTATAGTTTGTGCTGAGTAACTGTTTACCTTGACAAGCTTCTGCAATTCATCTGGGATGAATAATAGTTCTTTCTGCATCTACTACCTTTCTAATAACAAACCTCAAGAGAAATAATGAAAATCTAAAAGAAAGAATGCTTGGAATTGTTTAAACATTGTTTTTCTCTTTTTTGAAACCCGTGTTTGTAAACACTGTCTTTTGTTTACATTGGACCAGTTTGCTAATATTAGTTGGTCTTGGCTATAGAATAAGTAACATTGCATTCTGGCATCAAAATGAGACTACAGAAAGAAAACACAAAATTGTCATTTGAAACAAAGGAGAGAAAATGACTATTCACTCCTGCTAGTGTTTCATGGGTTTTTTTTTGTTTTGTTTTGTTTTTGTTTCTTTGGATGGGGGTTGCATTTTATGAGGAGATGCAGAGCTGTACAAACTCAGAAAAAATATCTCAGAAGTCTTACAGAAATCTCTGTGTAAATGCAAAAATGGCATCATAATTAGTCTTAAAAAACCCACCTAAATGTTTTCTTTTTACTGTGGGTTCATGCATTCTGTATTTCACCAATGAATCCCTTTTGCTTTACTGACAGACCCATTTAGCACTGAACCCTTCTCTTTGATATTCAAGCTTCTGGTGTATCTGTTCATATTTCATTCATTTTAACCCACTTATTTGAAGTTACTCCCTAAAACTGGATGGCTCTGATTTTTCATAGGTGCAAAACACCCGCAGTCTTCATTGACTGCAGTTGGAATTTAGGTTCTCAGGGGACCTCTGAAAATCAGGAGCATTGACAGTTCAAATGTAACCACACCAGAAAGGAAAATTCACTCCTGTTTTGTTCCCTGCTAATACTTTAACAATGTATGAGAGAGCATTATTCTATAGAACAGACACACAACACGCCACCAAAACTTCTAGAATCCTGGCCATGCTCAAAAGTCTTTGTGTCTCTTTGTGCCCCACTATACTTAATTGTGATTTCTCAAAACACCACTTCATGTTTACAGAAATTCCCCTTTAGAATTCAAATCATTCTTAGAGGTGCTGACATAGTATGACCCTGAAGAGTTCTGTGGCACTCGAAAGCTTGTCTCTTTCATCATCAGAAGTTGGCCCAGTAAAAAATATTACCTCACCACTTTGTCTCTTTCAGAAAGATTTCAGACAATGCTGTACAGACAATTAAAAGTAGCCGAATAGACCATAAAATAAAAACTGGACTGAACTTAAACTCAACCTTTTGCAGTTTGTTTAACCTTCTTCATAGATTAAAATTCTTTTTGTTAGAATACTCTTTAAATATTAAAATAAAAAAGGAAATCGTTTTGGCTGGTATCTTCAGATCTTCTAATCTTGCATGCTTCTGTGGGTTAGAGGAACCTCAGAATGTGTTGAATTCCTCTGACCTGAAAGTCTGAAATGTGAAGCCAACAAAGGGGCCCTTTAACCTGAAAACAATAATGTCCATTTAATTTGTGTAACTTTACAGAGTATTCTAAAAATGTAATTTGAACTTTGAATACATTTTTACAGTGAAGTGCCATAGGTTCCATGCAATGTAAAGGATGCCAGCTAATTGGAAGGATAGACAAGAAACAGATAACACTGAACACTCTCATTGAAGTACACATTTTTTGTGACAACCTGTAAATACAGAACACTTGCAGAATTAGTGTTAAAATCACAGTATTGGTACTACTTAGCTAAACTTCTAAGATCAACAAGTCTGCCTTATGAAATCATCAAGTATTTATTTAGGAAGATTTCACAAAAGTCCTTGGATCACATTTTTTACAATAAAGGTTTCATAAAGTGAGTGTGCATCCTAATTGTTTATTTACACAATATTAATATTCAGACAGAAGGATCATGGAAGCTCAGTTAATTAAATATAAATTAATGTGGTGGAATATTTAATTATCTATTCTACACCTCACAACTAATGATTATGTAAATGCCTTGCATTTATTCTTGTTCCCAGGAAATTAACTTAATGGCCTTCAACAAATGAACATTTTGTATGCATTGCAGGACACTTTATCTAAATTTTAACAGCATGGTATTAGTTTCAGATAATAACATGATTACACAATTTAAAATGTAAATGTATACAACACTTTTTTGGTTTTCTTGCTTTTACACTGGAATATAAAGTAGAACAAAAATCTTCTTATGGGAGTTAAACCCTGAAGTCCCATGGTCTAGTTTGTGGCCAGCCCTTGGATTTCTTTCTTTTATCCTCTCTTCAGAGGCCATCTACAGCTGAAATCCTTGTGCTCTCCTACTCACAAGGACTGGTCCTAGTAATTGCTGCTAGCATTCTCATAAGGGCCTAAGTAGCACTGACAAGAGGGACAGGGAGAAGGGGAGAAAATGGCCTACCCCACCATTCACCCATTCCAGTGGAGCTGAGCAGTCACAGAGAGATGTCTGCACAGAGTCCTCTTCAAGGGTGGCACAGAAGGTAAACTTCCTAAAAGCTCCAGAACACATAGTGGATCTCTGAGGGTCAGTGACTTCCAGAGTTCCTGCTAATGGCTCTTCACCACCCTAATGCAGGGCTCTGAATTAATGCTGCAATTTACTGTTAAATATATTGCTCAATGGGCTTCAAAAAGAGCCTATGTTTGCAACAGACAAGGAAACTAAAAAAATTTTTTTGAAAGGCAAGTGTGTTTTCCGTAGATAGTTAAATCGGTGCTTACACACAAAGTCATCCATAAAGGAAACCATTTGATATTTACGTATAGAAAATACATCAGCGCACTGCAGTATTTTCATCCTCCAATTTTTTTTTTATTTTTTTTATTATTTTTTTACGTTTTATTTTTTGAATTATCAGGCAGTTTTGCATGTGTTCCCCTTGGAACCAAAAATACTTTCAACTAATCTGAGGACGAGATTACTGTAATTACTACAAGTACCATTAACTGCCACTAAAGTACATACCGGATATAGATTTAATTTGCCAGGAAAAAAGTTCCTTGCTACAAACTGTTGTAATTAATATGCACTACATCACAGAAATTAATATAGAAAAGTTATGCTGCTCTAGAGGGGAGGAGTGGAGGTTATTTAGGTCTTATGTATGACTCAAAAAAGAAGACTGCTGATTACAGGCTATACATCTGTAGGCCTAGAAATACCAGTGCAGACAACCAAACAGAGCGTTTTCCATCCCAGAGAAATTATTGGCTGGATGCACTACAGTGAGAGAGGCAGACTACTGAGGGCCAGATCCAATACATATTGGAGTCAATAGAAATACTCCAACTGATTTCAAGGGGCTTTGAATTAGCCCTTCCGTGACTAAGCTGAAAATGTAACAGAAAAATTATACTTACATTTTCAAAGCATTTTCCTTATTTTACCATAGTGTCACAATGCTGAAGTGTCTTTGAGCATTGGGATCCAATTTCTTAGATAGGTGTGAAAAATGTGTAATTCCTTCTGCGTGGTGCAGTTCCTCACCATACCAGGCAACTTATTTCAATGCAATCATTAGTTTAATATTTTAATTGATTTTGCTACGATATTGCTTCATATCTGTAAGATGGCAAGTGTTTGATTTATTCAGGATACCACAGGAGTATGCCAAGCGCCTATCCTCTGAAAATCAAGCCCCACTAAAGCATCTCAAATGGAGCTCCAAAAATCACTAGTCACATCTGAAAATATGTCAAATCCCAGAGCTAGAAGGCTTAGAAAGATAGAAATCTCTGCTCTGTCTACAGAGGATGCGGGAAAAGTCCGCTCTGGCAGCCTCATTTACATGAATTACAATTAGGGCTTTTGATTAATCACATGATTAACTAAAAAAAATTAATTGCGATTAAAAATATTAATTGCAGTTTTAATTGCACTGTTAATAGAATATCAATTGAAATTTATTAAATATTTTGGATTTTTTTTCTACATTTTCATAGAGATATTTTGTGTTGTAATTGAAATCAAAGTGTATATTTTTTATTCCAAATATTTGCCAAATATTTGCACTGTAAAAATGATAAGCAAAAGAAATAGTATTTTTCAGTTCACCTGATACAAGCACTGTAGGGCAATCTCTTTGTCATGAAAGTGCAAGTACAAATGTAGATTTTTTTTTTGTTACATAACTCCACTCAGTCCTACTTCTTGTTCAGCCAAACACTCAGGGTAGGTCTATACTTACCTGCCGGGTCGACGCGTAGAGTTCGACTTCTCGGAGTTCGAACTATCGCGTCTAATCTAGACACGATAGTTCAAACTCCGAACGTGCTCCCGTCGACTCCGGAACTCCACCACCGCGAACGGCGGTGGCGGAGTCGACAGGGGAGCCGCGGACTTCGATCCCTCGGCGTCTGGACGGGTGAGTAGTTCGAACTAAGGTAGTTCGAGTTCAGCTACGCTATTCGCGTAGCTGAACTTGCGTACCTTAGTTCGACACCCCCCCCAGTGTAGACCAGGCCTAAGACAAACAATTTGTTTACATTTACAGGAGATAATGCTGCTCACTTCTTGTTTACAATGTCACCTGAAAGTGAGAACAGGCATTTGCATGACACTTTTGTAGCAAGAATTGCAAGGTATTTACATGCCAGATATGGTCAACATTGTATGCCTCTTCATGCTTCGGCCACAATTCCAGAGGACATGCTTCCATGCTGATGACACTCATTAAAAATATGTGTTAATTAAATTCGTGACTGAACTCCTTGAAGGAGAATTGTGTGTCCCTTAGTCTGTTTTACCCACATTATGCCATATATTTCATGTTAAAGTAGTCTCAGATGATGACCCAGCACATGTTGTTCATTTTAAGAACACTGCAAATTTGACAAAACGCAAATACGGTACCAATACGAGATTTCTAAAGATAACTACAGTACTCGACCCAAGGTTTAAGAATCTGATGTGCCTTCCAAAATCTGAGAGGGACGAGATGTGGAGCATGCTTTCAGAAGTCTTAAAAGAGCAACACTTCGATGCGGAAACTATAGAACCTGAACCACCAAAAAAAGAAAATCAACCTTCTCTGCTGGTGGTATCTGACTCAGATAATGAAAATGAACATGCATCGGTCCACACTCTTTTGGATTGTTATCAAGCAGAACCCATCAGCAGCATGAAAAAATGGAATGTTGGTTGAAGCATGAAGAGACATATGAATCTTTAGCGCATCTGGCACGTTAATATATGCCATGAGAACGCCTGTTTTCACTTTCAGGTGACATTGTAAACAAGAAGTGGGCAGCATTATCTCCTGCAAATGTGAACAAACTTGTTTGTCTGAGCTATTGGCTGAACAGGAAGTAGGACTGAGTGGATTTGCAGGCTCTAACATTTTACATTGTTTTATTTTTGAATGAAAGGTTTTTTTGTTTTTTTTGTCACATAATTCTACATTTGTAATTTCAACTTTCATGATAAAGAGATTGCATTACAGTACTTGTATTAGGCGAATACTATATACTATTTATTTTGTTTTTTTATAGTGCAAATACTTGTAATAAAAAATAAAGTGAGCACTGTACACTTTGCATTCTGTGTTGTAATTTAAATCAATATATTTGAAAATGTAGAAAACATCCAAAATAAATGGTATTCTATTATTGTTTAACAGTGCAAATAATTGTGATTAATTTTTTAATCGCTTGACAGCCCTAATTATAATATTGGTTGCCCATAGTTCCACATACTGTATTTTGTTCCACTAATAAGAATTTATCAAAATTGTTACTGTAACTGCATTCAGGGAAAGGCTTGGGAATTATTGTGTAGATCACCCTGATGTTACAGGGAATGGACTCTGATTTGGAAATGGAATTTCATTTCAACAAGAGTGGGCAGATGTCTCAGACTTGGAATGCAGGATCTCTGTCCCAGGAAGCTGAGACTATGTGCCAGGGTAATGTTTTGCTATGGGTTCCCTGCCTAGAGATTCTGAACCCTGTGTGGAGCAATTCTGTGGGCCTGGAACAGCAGTTGTAAAGAGCTGACATCACAGTGAGGCCTCAGGGGACCAGTGTTTGTGGCACAGACCTGGTCTTCATAAGATGGCCTGACCAGACCAGCAGTGGAAGAACTGGATTCAGCACTGGACCAGTTAGCTGCACATCAGAGTGGGACCTGGTGGTGTGGCCTTTGCTGGACTGAAGTAGACAGGCAGAGTACAGCAAACTCCTGATGCTGAAAGATTACAACTCAGTTCAGTTGGACTTATCAGTGCAGTTTCTGTGGGTGGGAACTGCTTTGTGACTCAGGGGTTTGGATGTCAACAATCCAACAATTCCTAAATTGGAACTGTGGGATTGGCCATCCTCCTGATACTCTGATTGGATTGTGCTCCTTTCATTGTATGCAAATATAGATAGCTATCCTATTTTTTCCCTTGTTGTTCCAAATAAAAGGTGTTTGGAAGTGGGGAAGAACTATTTGCAAAGATGATCAAGGAGGTTAGATAGAGCCGGTCAAAAGAATTTTTGGAAAATGCAGTTTTATTGAAATCAGAACACTTCACAGATTTTTTTTTATGAGAATTTCTTCAGAAAAAAAATGAGAGGTTTTGACCAGCCTTAGTTTAAATGGTTGAAGTTGCAAGGAACCAGACAAAAATAGTAGAAAGAGAAACTTCTTTGTCAAAACATCCGGAGTTATATCATTGGTGGGACGGCCTGAACCACAACTCAAATTCTTTGAAATAATGGACTCCTCTACGCCACAAAGTTAACAGTAGTCAAGCAAAAAAGATTAACCTGGTTTGAGTTGAACTGTATTATAATAACATAGACAAGATAGATGAGGTAGTAGCTTTTATTGGACCAACTTCTGTTGGTGGAAGGTACAAGCTTTCAAGCTACACAGCTCTTTTGGTCTAGGAAAGAAAGCAATCAAGCAGAGTGTCTGAGCTAACTACAAGTTGGGACAGATGGTTAATCAGAAGGGTTAATGTGGGAACTGGTTACTTGAAATGAAATGAGCAATCTGGGGGTTAGATTGTTGTACATAAAAGGTTGTACATAAAAGGTTTGAATTGAGCAATTAAGGGTAGCAGGCAATGTGGTATGTTACAAATTGTTGTAATGAACCATAAAACCAGTGTCTCTGTTAAGTTCATGACTGATGGTGTCTAGCAGAGTTATGAATTTAATTTCCCAGGCTTGCCTTTTGAAGGTGTTGTGCAGGTTTCCCTTGAGGACAAATATTGAAAGATCAGATATGGAGTAACCATTTTGTGAAAAGTGGTGATAAGGTGTTTTTGTCTTCCTTCATTTTTCTATGCGAGTTCATTTGAGAGTGTAGTGGTTGTCAGATTTCATCCATATAGTTGTTGTTGTTGGGGCATTTGATGCACTGGATGAGGTACACCACCATTTGTGATAAGCATGTTTAGGACCCATGAATCATGAAAGGCTTATTGTAGGGGAGTGGGGTATTGATCATTGTAGCAGTGGAGTTATGTCTGCAAGTTTTGCAACTGTTTTGACAGGCTCTAGCACTGTTTTGAGTTGGTGTGCCCTGGTCTGTGGGGAGCTTGCTTCTGATAATGAGGTGGGAGGATGGGATTATTTGAAGGCCAGAAGACAAGGGTTGAAAAAGATTTCTTTCAGGACATTGTGCCCATCAAATATGGCTTGTAATTGTTTATGTGATACCCCATATAGGTTCCAGTGTGGGGTGGTAGGTGACAATTAGGGCTGTGGAGTCATTGAAGCAGGTTATCCAGGAGTATTTGGTTGGCCCTTCCAATAATGTGATCTAGTTCTCTGGTGTGTCCTTGTTTAATGAAGGCAGTTTTAAGTGTGTTTGTGTATCCCAGACTGTCTCCTCAGAGCAAACTCTGTGGTATCTGAGTGGCTGGCTGTAGATGACAGAGCTTTGGTGTGTCTAGGGTGGTTGCTGGATCTGGGGAGATGTGATGGTGATCAGTTGGTTCTTTGGAATGTTCCTTCCATTTCTAGCATTCCACTGTTGAAGCCGATCATGTTGTCCAGGAAGTTGATGCTTGTGTTGGAGTGTCATGGCCGGGTCATGGTCAGCCAGACCAGCTAGTCAGAGCCACAGTCTGCAGTCACAAGAGAGGAGTTGAATCAGGCCAGGTCAGGATATCAGGAGGTCAAAGGCAGGAGACAGACTGGAGAGCAGAACCATGAGTCAGATGTCAGGAGTCAACTGAAGTCAGAATGCCAGGAAATCAAGGCAGAGGAGCGGGAGTGGGAGGCACAGAGTTCAGAGTAGTGTGGAGCCCAGTTGTTTGGCTAGCTAGCTGCTGCTAGCTTAAGTCAGGTTGGCCAATCAGCTGCTCTGGGAATCTGCCAGTTGGACCTCAGGAGCAAAGCCTCACACTGGGCCTGGGCTTAGTGGATCATAGGTAAGCAATTGTCAGCAGGGGAGTGTTGCCAGAGAAGTGTTGGAGTGTGGCCATTCCCATAAATGCTGCAGGCTCCGACTGAAGACCCCTCTGTCATGACAGAGTGTAATGGGTGGGTGGTGGCTGTTGAAATTGTTGTAGAAAGCTATGAAGGAGTTTAGACCTGTCCAGAGGATGAAAATATCAATGATGTATCTTAGGTACATTGTTGATTTCCTGGTGCTTTTTTCCAGAAATTCTTTCTCAAGGTGGGCCATGAAGAGATTGGCATATTGGCGAGCCATCTTGTTACCCATGTCTGCTCCCATGGTATGGGATTAAATGGATGAGTTTGCAAATGTGTTTTGGGTGGATTTCCAAGTGTTGTGCATTATCTTGGTTGTATATGAGGAAGACAGCAATTCCCACGTGGGGAGGTTTCATCGCTGGTGGCAAAGATAGTGTTCTGGGGGAGATTGGTAATGCTGTGGAGTATAATAACGTAGTATGTTTCTGTGGGTGGAAGTAAACTGTGTGTTATCTACAGGTTAAAAAATTGTGCATTAACTTGGGTAGCTAAAGCCCAACTTTGTCATATTTCTTTAACCTGGTTATAAAATAGTTTGAGAAGCAGGACATAAAAACCCTGCATTAATAGTCAATTGTGCAGCATAGACAGGCCTAAACATTGCCATTTGTCTTGATAAAAATAATAAGTGATTTCTCCTGTTTTGTTCCGGACCAAAGAATGTACCAGTTCTGTTTGCCATGTCCTGCTGACATTTGGATCACACTGGTAGAATAGATGTAAAACTGATTTTTACTGTCATTAGCAGAAGAGGTGGGAGGGCGTCACCTGGCCCATTCCTTTGCACTTTGTGACTAAGCTTTGACACAGATGGCTTTCCCCTGCATGGCAGTAGCCTGTGAAACCCATTGAGAAAATGGTCTAGGTGATGTTTGATCCAAGACAAAGGATAGAGCAGCTTGAAAGTGAATTCTCCACACATGTCATGTCAAAAGGCGAAGTATTTTTACAGCTATGAAGCATGGTTTGGGGAGAAGGAGGAATATTTTTTTCCTCCACTTTGAAGTGATATTCTTCATCTTCTTTTTTGTTTTAAGATGCAATGGCTGTAATTAGAAAGAGGAATTCAATTGGAGATAAAGCTGGAGAACCAAGGGACTGAATTGGTTGAATACTCACTTTTTAATGTATTATTATTTATTATTAATTATTATTATTATCTTATGTATTTATTTTGTTAAAACATAAACAATGGCTGAGATATGGGGTTATTTTGGAGTAAAGGAAATTGGGTCAACACTGCACTTGTAGAGCCACATTTTCATAGGCCAATGAACCTGTCTTCTAAATCAATTAACTGTTATTGCTAATAATAATCCTTAACCCTTCTATACTTGTAAGTGTTTTTCATCTTTAATGCACTTTACACTAGAGATTGGCCCTGAAAAGATTACTTGGGGATATTTGGATTTGAAGTTTGCAAGTCAGGCCAAGCTCATTAATGGGCCAGTCCAGAACAACAAATACAAACACAACCAAAGTTAGGGAGGTCTGGATTCATATTCAGTTCTGTAGACAAAGTTTGTAAGTGTGGCTATTTTACACATTATAGAGAGAAGGTGGGTCAGATGGTATTTTTTTCTTTTACCTCTCTCTCACTGACAGAGGTTTGTCCAATAAAAGATATTGCCTCACCCACCTTATATCTCTAATATCCCGGGACCAACATGGCTACAACAACACAGCATACTTTTACACCAGTTAGCTAATTACTAGAGATGATCAAAGATGGTTAACTAAAATATTTTTGTAAGAAAGTGTTGATGACATTTCTAAAATTGAAAAACCTTTGACTAGCTCTACTAATGAGTTAATTTTCTCCACATCTTTTAGAGGTATGTCTGTTACCATTTTACGGATGGTTGTCTAATGCAGATTGGTAAAAGCTGGGTGATCCCATTCCCAGTTTATTCATAGACAAATCATTCAGACCGACATTTTCAAAAGTGCTCACTAATTTGAGGTGCTTTTTTTTGTCTTTTTTTTTAAGAAGTCAAAAATGTGAGAAATTTGAGAAACTTGGTGTCTAATTTTCAGAGATGCTAACCACCCGTATCTGAAATTAAAAGGATTTAAGAGTGCTCAGCAGTATTTTTCAAACTATTGGGCCCTAGGCATCTCAATTTGAGGTATTCTAAATTAGTAGATTATTTTAAAAAATGGTGCTAGTGATTTGTCTAAGGCCGCACAGAGACTTGGTGTCAGATCCAAGAGAGCGCCTATGAGCTCATTGTCCTCAGAACCTGGGTAAGATTATTCCTTGCTTTCATCTGCATGTGCAAAATCCAGGGTTTTGAATAAACAAATGCTGGAGGCATACACAAATCTGGGCTTCTGTATATGTATGCAAATGATTTCACCTGCAAGCCTTAGGTTGTAAATTTGGAGAACATTTTTTAATTTTTTTATGTTGTATGTTCCTAAAAGCTCATGCTTCATTGGCCACCTGCAGGGGTCAGGAAAGAATTCCTTCCAGCTGTCCCTCCCCAACATACTCTGTTTGGTTGGTTTTTGCCTCCTTTCTCAGAAGCATCCCACCAATTTATTAACAAAAGAACATTGGCTAAGTGATCCAAAGTAGAAGGAATAAAGTTAGAAAGAGTTACAAACAAAAGTAAAAATACACTTTCTCATGGCTAAGACCTAACTTAACAAGAACAATCTTTCTTCAAGGTTCTTACCAATCTTCCATTCCCAGAGACTTCAACCCCCAGGGTTGAAGGACCCATCTTTCTCAGAAGCATCAGAGATGACCATGGCTGTAACTGAAACACTGGGTGGGGTGGGCCAGTGCTCTGAAGAGCCACCAACCATTCTTTCTCTCTCTCTCAGGTGCTTGGCTGGTTAGTTCTCTCTTACATGCTCAGGGTTTGACTGCTGCAATGCTTTGGTCTAATGTCTGTTCTTTTGTGCTGGGAGTAGCCTGTGATATACTGGAGGTCAAACTAGATAATCTGGTGGCCCCTTCTGTCCTTAGCCTCTGCGATTATGACTCTAAAATGTGGACTTAATGTCTTGTCAGTTTCTAATTTTATTAAATCTTTTATTAATCAAACCAATTAAAACACTATGTAACACAATTCTATTTCAAAATATTACAATTAGTTCATTACCCCTTCAAAAGGAGAGAAGGGTCAAAGCCTTCACATGGTCCACCCCCAGCCTCCAGCTGTGGGAGCTGTTGTCTCCATGAATTAACAAATCCATTTTTAAACTAATATGAAGAGATGACTATTTTTAAAGCCTCTTCACTAGAACCTGATGCGCTGTTCTAGGGTGAAATAAAGGATAGTAGCTTTTTGATTAAGATCATTTTTGATAATGCTAAGTACATGTTGAAAACACTTTGTTCTTCAGATTCAGAAAATGTACACATTTATACTCATTCACTTGTCATAATTGTCATCCAAAAATCAGTTGAACAATCACAGTGAAGTGCAGCCCATGAAAGCCCATTGATCAAATTAAAATTAATTAGTTTACATTGTATTCTTTATGCAATATGATCCATCCCAGACATCTTGTTCAGGGTTACACATGTGTCTCTGAGATAGCTGTGTGTCTCTGCAATACAAATGAGTGAAACTACAGTAAGTAACACACAAGGTCCAGAATTTTACATCTTGCCTCTTCTGAATCCCTTGCTGATTATGTTACTTGGTGTATCTACTATGCATTCAGATGCTAGAATAACTTCCATTTTCTTTTATTTTTGTGACAAATGAATGAGTCGACTAGTTCTTTCTGAAAGTGAGAAATGTTTATCGTAATATTGCTTAGAGATGAGCAACCTCTCGTGATGAGCTTAGCAAACAAGACTTATCTCTCAAGGAGAGCTGAGTGCATGCAACAATCCTGTGGGGTACTCAACGCTTTGCAGGATCAGTCCTCAAATGAGAAATGAAAAGAAGGAAGCAAATGACAAAGAGGAGAAAAATAATTGTTTTGCATGTCTGTTTTAGAGACCAGTTCAACTTTCACTCTAGTCAATGGGAATCTTTCCACTGAGTATAATGAGAGATGATCAAGCACTTAATTAACTTTCTGTAACTCTGAGTGCTGTACCACTTAAACATCTACCTATGCAGAGACTGTTGTCGGAATGGCATGGATTTAAGGCTTTGTCCCTTAGATATTCTGAAGTGGGAGTTCTGTGTACAGAACAGCTACAGATGTCGCACTCATAATGGATTGTCAGGGTAATATTTACCTGACCCCTGTTCCCCTAAGTGTTGGAACTCTGCAGAAGAGATTAAAGGGGACACAATAGGACAGTAGCAAGTGATCCCAGGAGAGTTTAGTTTGAAAATAAGTAGCAATGAGGCTTGGGCAAATCTACATGGCAAAATGATAAAAATGCCATCACAAGACTAGACGAGAGCTCACAGCATTATTACCTCTGGTAGTATGGTCTATTCCCGGTTCTCTGGCTGAGGCATCAGTCCTACACTCTGATCTGCACAGAGTCCCATTTTAATGTTAAATGAAATATTTCTTCACAGTTGATAACTCTGTAAATATTTTGCAATATACTTTAAATTCCCCCAAACAAGCTAAGGCTCAGAGGCAGGAGCAGGTTGCAAGAAAGTAACAGTTGCCACAGTGCTGTCAGAGAGGGTACATGTTAATATCAGAGAGAACTCCTAGCTACCACTGTGATGATAGTTACTCCCTAAAATATAATAGGTTACTATTACACTTTTCATTTCACATTTGTACATAGTACCTATTGGACTATGAGGCATTTATCATCCCTTTTCATACATATCAAACAAGCAGAGAGTTTATCAATTCCTATGATTTCCAAGGGGCTCGCTGAAATTTAATGAAATCCCCATTTAAATTTTGGACCAAGCCCTGCAATCATTTCATATTTGTAAGTATTGGACTACTAAATCAATATGAGTACTGAGCATAGATCCTGACCTTGCAAATAATTACTACTAGGCATAGTGCTTATTACTGTGAATAGTTTTATGGAAGTCAATGCACTATTTACAACAATGTGGTAAAATCAATGGGAAACAGGATGAGGCCCTATGCCTGATAGTAAGTATTTCTAGGATCTGGCCCAATGAGACCAAGGTAAATACCTAATTCATATGAAACTCTTCACATTAAGTTTTGATGGTGGTGGTGGGTTTTTTTGTTTTTGTGTGTTTAGTATTGTTCACTCAAACACAGAGCTAATTCTGCACACACATTCTAAGTGACTCTTACTTAATCAGAAATAAGCTGAACTATGTATTTCATAATCAACCAGCAGAACTCTACTGTATGTGTTCATCTTGTCTAAATGCTAAAGTAAACACCAAACTTCTGTTCTCTGACTTGCAGGAGCTAGGCAGAGCAGTGGGGGTTTCAATTAAAATCCACAGGAAAGGAAAGGAATATGTCAATAAAACCACAGACTTGTAAGTACTGCATACTAGTTTGCAAACAAACACAGCAAGCATTCTTGGAGTACGAGTCTATTACTGTAAATTTAGACTGAATGCACGATGTTGAAGGTGACTGTCCCAGCATGATCTTCCTTCATTGCGTGTACAGTGGAATGCTCTCTAGCTTCGTTCAATAGCTCGATTTAGACATAGTGCAATGAGACTATTAGTAATCGGGAAAAACTCCATGAAGAGGAAGAACCACTTGAGGAAGATTAGGACTGTCTTGTTCTGTTTTAAAAGCAAATGCGAAGTAAAAGAATATGAGATGTGGATTGATTTTCAGGCACTATTGATTGTACATTACTTTTGTTTAATGTAGACATTGGTTGAACAGAAATGTAAATGACGTGATTTGAATGATACCTCTTTTGCAAATATTAGTTGTCATTAGAATAGATTATGTTGATAATTAATTAGTTATAGAAAGGGTGTAATCACTGTGTAGAAAAGATTGCATATTTTACAGTGACGGAATCTTGAAGGAGGGCAGCCAAGGTGAAGGGAGTATATCAACAATTTACAGTTTATAGAATACTATATACTCTAATGCATTTTTTAAGTGCAATGCACCCTATGGTGTTTTTTATTGCAATCATATTAAAGAGATGAACCATTTAGAGCAAACAATATGGTTTACCTAATTAATTAAGTGCAGCTTAGGCTTAGTGCAGGTTAATAACTAGCATTAAATATACTGGCTTCACATTATGTTTGAACTATTAATAAAGTAAACTTATTAACTGCCTAGAATATTACAATTAGTTCTGAACTCATAAAGAAAAATTAATCGCTCCTATAGCAGAAAAGGTATAGAAATATGCAACTGGTTTTTTTTGTTTGCTTCTCTTTAAGCAGTCTTTCTTTCTTTCTTCTAAACAGCTATATTTTGAGGAATTAAAAAAACACAAATAAAAAAAACTCAGCTTTGAAATTGGCAGTACAGCATTTGACGCCACTGTGGTTCGATCTCCCTAGTGATTTAGGGAGTCATTTTCAAAAGTGCTCAGGCTTGGATTAACTCTGCTCCCATTGAAGTCAAATTTACCATTTGCTGGCTCACATCTGAAAATCTGTAGAGGAGGTGTAAAATCCTGCCATGTTAAGACCTCAATTTTGCAAAGATTTATGCATGTGCTCAATCTTATGCACTGTGAACCGTCCCATTGGAATCAACATGCCAGTCTATGCAGGAAGCCTAAAATGTCAACACTCACTTAGCACAACAATAAATGATTTGACAAGGTTCAAGGTAGTGGAGGAAAAGGCCCTGTGACATAGGCTGCAAGATCTCTTGAGATCAAGAATGTAACTCATGTTCTGTCATAATCTAAGGAGAGTCATGTGTAGTTATTTTATGAAACTTCTACATGAACTTCCACTGTTATACAGATGGCCAAGGGAAGCAGCTTCCTATGCACCCCATAAAATGATGGATATCAAAGGGCAGTATCGAAACAACATCTTAGTAGCATGAGGGAGCACAGTCCTGATGGCTATACTATGTTTCTGGTGAGATATAAAAGCAAAGTTTTGGCTCTGTGTAGTTAAATAAATAAAACAAAACTCCAATGTCACTTTTCATAAGAGTTCTAGAGTGGGTATCCTTGTCAAATTCCAGCTGGACTAGAATATGCATCCTACCTAAAATGTCACCTGATATTTCAGCTAGCTATGGCATTCTTCATGTTTTATCCCAAACTGTTGTTGTTGTACACTATTTAGAGAGTAGGTATTCTTCCTGTAGAGTCACTGATCCTCTGCAATTCAGACCTGTGGCAGGGTGACAACTCATTGGCATGGCGCCTCCTGCTGGTCATCTCGGGAATTCGCTCTTTCCAGCCCAGAGCACCCTCTGCAGGCCAGTGTCTCTTCTGCCACTGGCCCCATGTCCCTCCCAGACCCCGGTGCCCTTTACCCAGGGTTTCTGCCCTCTGCAGCACCCCCACAGTCTCTGGGTCTTCCCACCCAGGGGACCCCTCAACCCTCTATCCTCCCCTTGCTTCAGTGGCTACTGCCAGTCATTCTCTAGCCCCCTCTGCAGCCCTAGTACCCTTTTGTGGGCCCTTAACTAGGCCTGCAGCCTGGGGCTTTGCTAGGCTGGAGCTCCCAAGCGCTTCCCCAGCACTGCTCCACCCTAGATACCCTTCTCAGCTTCCCAGGCAGCCAAGTCCTTCTCTCTCAATGAAGCTAGAGAGAGTGTCTGTGTTCTAGCTTCTGGCCCACAGCCCTCTTATAAGGGCCAGCAGGTCCCTTTTTAAGCTGGCCACAGCTGTGGCTGCTTTCCCCATCAGCCTACCTTTTTCCCAGCTGCAGCCCTTTCCACGGCTGCTTTAACCCCTTCAGGGCCTGAGCGGGGTGACCACCCCGCTACAAGACCTAATATCTTTTCATTAATATTCTTGAGCAGGACTATTTGATGAACCTAATGCAAAGCACATCATTTTCTATTTTCATCTAAGTGATCTTATGACTTCGTTCTGGTGCACTGATGGAATGTAAAATCCAAACAAGTGCTATTTGACATTATTTTGGCCTCCCCTGTCCAGACTCCAGTGGCATTTGCCAATGACTCCAGTGCAGTTGCCAATATATGACAGCAGGGATTTTATTTAGAAAATTGGTTTCTTTAGTGGTACTTTAATATCTAGCACTATTGGTCCCAACCTTTTTCACCATATCAAGATTTCCTTCTCCATGGTGAGGCTGTCCCAGGATTTCCTTCCCACCTATCCAGGATCCCACTCCCATTTAGCAGTATAACAAGGGCAGATGGACACTAGTTCACATGCACCTGGTACTGTAGCAGTAATAAAGGTTTAGCTCACAAGAGTGCTAACAAGAAATGGAAACTTTGTTTCTTAGCTCAGTAATATCACCTTGGTAGGGTTCTGAAAGCAAATATGTTTATCACATTACAGGGGTTGGTATCCATTAAGACCAGCAGTTACTGTTACATCTTCCCTGTATTGAAAAGGCAAATAAAACATAACAATCAGACAAGGCAACTAATACAGCCAATTAATGACTACTCACTAGGTATGCAGCCAATTCTTGTTCCTACAACAGTTTTTTTTTTCTGCAAATTCCTGTTAAATTGAGATGGAGCCACTATCTCTGCTTGCTGACCCTGTTAGTTTTGTTGATGTAATCTCCACTTGTAGTTGGCCAACTCCTGGAACTGTGGACTGAGCCTCTAAGGGGTGCTACCAAATGAACTACAACAATAATGGCTACCAGAGCCCCCTCTCACCATTTCACAACATTCTGGAATTCAGGAGCGGGGGCAGAACAGACTAGAAACTCCTCTTGAAGCCAGCAGGGATGCTTCTGTATGGGTTGATATGGACGAGGAGTTTGCTGGGCCATTGCTAAGCCCAGGGCTGCTCAATTCCTCAGCGGGCTGGGACAGCTAGACCTTAAGACAAAGACAATTTTAGTATTGATGTTTGACTTTGGGAGCTCAGAGAGAAGCAGAGCAGCTCAGGGGTCGCTGATTAACTCCCTGTTCCCACATTTGAGCTTATGCTCAAATAAATTTGTTAGTCTCTAAGGTGCCACAAGGATTGTTTCTTGCTGTTGTAAACAAGGGTGTTGAACTAGAACCTAATGGTGTGGTAGGGCCTGGGCTACCCTATCTGCTCCAGCCAAGGACTTTGGAGAAGAAGACTCTAAACCCAGCAGACCTAGGGCTGTCCAGCCCCACTAGAATGAAACTTTTGACTCAACATTATCCTGAAGGGAACAGATTATTGAGGATCTGGCCGGACGGCTGGGTCATAACAAAGACTTGGTGAACACAGAAGTCAGTGGGGTGGTAAAAGGATGGAGTAATTCCTCATTTTGCTGCAAAGGGGTGCTACAGGTTAAGGCCTATATGCCAAGTACCTTTTGTTTGTTTGTTTAAGATGGCCAAAGGTCATAGTGCTGGAGTATTCATCTTTAGACTCATCCTCAGCCTACCACCTGCCAGGTAAGGTGCCAGAGAGAAGTCTGGAAAGAATTTTGAGTGTTGGGAGTGGGAGATTTGGGGTGGGGTGGGGAGGGCTTAGCATTTATTAATTAATCCTAATCTTTCCTTCATCCAGATCCTATTTTCCTCATCCTAACGGATTTCCCCTTTGTTGTGTTTGTTAGCGTTGTTGTTTCTTTCCTGGGATTTGCGTTTTTCTTAGTGTGTGCTGGGTTTTATACTTTTTGCCAGCAGTGATAGTGTTATTCATTTTCCCAAGGGATAGCAACCCTTGTATCCAACCACAGTTTGGGTGGAGGCACCAGGTGTCACAAAACAGAACCCAATGGAGGTGAGGAGAGGGGAGAAGTCACTCCAAGTAACAAGCCTTAGAGAAATATAGGTATTTCAGTAGTATATAAGCAAGAACACAAGAAGCATGAAAGGAACTCTACAAAAACAACAACAAAAAACAATTAAATGTTAGTGAACCTGAGTGGGAACCTTTCCAGAAGAGAAATGAGACAAAAGACTTTACAGGATCTCTTGATCTTCCCACAGGACCCGTTTGCCTAAAATAGGGTTAATCTCTGAGATGAAAAAGTCATCCACGATACACAACCTACTGTCTTACAACCAGTTCATGTGATGACACACTGTACCTTTAAAGTGTAGGTCAGAGTTCACATGTATAATGAAAACACAGGGGTCTTGGGAAAGCTCATCTTTGATCATGAAATAACTGTGTATATAGCTCAGGGAGCTTATCTATCCATTGTTTATAAACATAATTATGTATTTTTCCTTTGTGTTCAAAGGCTGTGTTGTAACTGAAGAACTAACATGACCTGAATCTCTTTATTAATATAATTAAAGTACTCTAGAGATGCTTCAAATGCCTCTGATTCCCCAAATGGTGCCCTTGGTAAACTATTGGTCTTCAATACCTAAAATATAGATTATTTAATCAGTTATTAAATAGGTAGGTAGATAAACTATTGTGACAGAGTCAGGCCGGATGGCTACAGGAGAGTGATAGAAGGCAGATATATTAGCCCCAGGTTAAGTAGGGCCCCTTTCCCTGGGTAAGGTAACAGGGAAGGTTCCAGAACAATCAGGAACTTTCTGGAATCAATTAAGGCAGGCTAATCAAAGCGCCTGGGTTTAAAAGGGAGCTCACCTCAGTTTGTGGTGTGCGTGTGAGGAGCTGGGAGCAAGGAGCTGAGAGTGAGAGGGTGTGCTGCTGGAGGACTGAGGAGTACAAGTGTTATCAGACACCAGGAGGAAGGTCCTGTGGTGAGGATAAAGGTGGTGTTTGGAGGAGGCCATGGGGAAGTAGCCCAGGGAGTTGTAGCTGTCATGCAGCTGTTACAGGAGGCACTAAAGACAGCTGCAATCCACAGGGCCCTGGGCTGGAACCCGGAGTAGAGGGCGGGCCCGGGTTCCCCCCAAAACCGCCTAACTCCTGATCCAACACAGGAAGATCTCTGAGGCTAGCAAAATCCACCAATAAGCGCAGGACCCACCAAGGTAGAGGAGGAACTTTGTGACACTATGTAGGTTCCCTGGGGCCTCTTCTCCTTCTGCCCATGTATCTTTCTGTTGAATTGAAGACCAAACTATGTGAAAAATTAATTGGTGATGGTAAAATCAACCCTATTCAATGGGAATATTCCAGAGTCTGCTGGGTTGGGTTCACAGTTTGGGACCAGGGCACAAATGTTGCCTTTTTTTAAAAACATGTGTGGCCAAAGTTGAGTATGTATTAGCTAACAGGATTGTCCCTGTATTTCCAAAACTCCAAGCAGAGAGAGATATATACTTTGTTGGCTGTACTCTTTTTAAGATATAAAATGAAGAGGCTTTACCTAGGGGGAAGTACAGTATGTAGGTATTCGTAAATATCCCTGAAATTGTTCCTCATTTTTCAAGCATTTAAAAAAAAAAGATATTGTAAGACATTGTGCCCACACCAGGATACGTCATTCAATCCCTTGATGGATAAATGGGGAAGAGTTGTCAGTAGTCCATTGAAATTTCAGTGTGAGAAGGCCTGCCAGCTGGCTAATCACAACGGAATAATAAAAATTGATATTCTGTGAATATCGCTACAGGAGCAGCCATTTGCTAAAGGACATTCAAAATCAAATGTCCAATTGGCAGCTGATACCTACTTGACCCTTGAAGGGTTACCTCATGTACACAGAAGGTAAAAAGACAATTAGCTTATTGCTGCAGCAAGCAGTACATTTGGCTGTGTGGTCACAGAAAGAAACATCTACTATTCCACTGAGAATAACCACCTGGCAAAGCAGCCACTGTTGGCCAATGGGATCTGAAAGAGACCAACTGGCATCACTGTTTGCTTTATATTTCTCCTTGGTTTGATGCTTGCCTGCTCATTAGTGGAGGAATGTTTGGTGGAGTGTGTAACAGCGCAGGCTTCGGTAAATTTGCTAATGACTAAGTACTGTATTTTGATGTTGTTTAGCTGAATAGGCAAAGTTAGATAGCGGTTGATTAGCCAAATGACTGTGTCAGTTAGAGTTTGTTGCTAATGGTTCGAGCCAGTCTGTTGCATATGGGCAGCACAGAAGGGCTTTGCCCAAGTCAAACACAATGCACACAAGAGAAGGGGCAGTATGGGTGCTGTGACAGCCTTCACTGTGTACTCCATCCCATGTGTGCACACACAGTCATGGCTAGCTTGACAGGCATGACCCTTCTGCGTCTCCTCTGGGATGCTTAGATTTCAATGTGTCAGTCAGGCCACACTGGAATGAGAAGCCCTAGCATTCAGAGCAGTGTAATGATGCTCTGACTGACCCCGGTGTGAATGTATGGGATCGGGAGGCTTCCTGAGTCCTATGGCCACTTTGTACTCCTGCACAGTGATGGAGATAGTTTTGCCTTAAGGTTATTTGAAAACACACCATTGACAGGCAACAGCAATCAAGGAAAGCATGGCTTTGCATTTAGTCTGAACAATTGGGCCCAGATTCGCCAGTACCTCCTGGATGCATCTGGTTCTGGCTCCCTGATCCTGAGGCCAAAGTTTTGCCAGCCTGGTTCAGGTTGGTGTTTACAGCAGCCTCTACGATGCTCTAAACTGTGACTAGCTATGGCAACTGAGGTTGGTACATCAGCTAGAGCCTGCCAGAGTGCAAGCAGTGCTCTGGTCACACCCACAATATGTCCCCTACACTTGGGGCTGAGAAGATGGCAATGAAGGAGGCTACTTCACAAGCTTTATATTAGCTGAGGATTTCCCCCATGCAAGAGAGTTCTACCAAATTTGCTACCCCACTGTAACAGCAGACTGGTATAAGTGTGGGGACTTCTGGCTCTTGAGTTTTAGATTTTTTTTTTAATTATTTAAAATGTAGTTTGAACAGGTAAACTTCTACCTGCTGTACCCACTAACACATGCAGAAGTGCAAGAATAATTTGAGGGCATTTCACAACCGCTCCAATCAGTTACTGTGAAAATGAATAATGACTGCTTACTGGACCATTGCTTGATGAATTGGAGGTATATATTTACACCCACTTTTCTGTAATTATGGCTGTCTCTCCATTTATTTTGTTAGTTTAAATGTGCTTCCTGTTATCTTACCTTGTGCGGGGAGGGGGGGGCAATAAAAAGCCTTACATTAAAATGTATCTTACACTAAAAAATTCTATGGTGATGTCTTAAGTTGCTCAGTAGTTTGAAGCAATATCACATTCCTTTTTTCCGCACCACCTATGATGAGAACATCTATTGTCTGCTTTTTTCTTTATTTAAAATTCCAGAGTGTAGGCTTATTTCCAAAGAGAACTTCTCTAAATTGGATCATTAAACCATTTCACAATTCAGCAAGGGATTCTATCTGTGGCCCCAATTCTGCAATCTGACCCAGGCAGGCAGAGCCGTGTGCCTGTGCAGCGCCCCCGTTGAATTTGATGGAAGCATATGGTCCACCCACACAGATCAGATTGCAAGATACAGCTTAAATATCCATGTCATAACATGCTGCTTAATGCTATATATATTACAGAACATTTCAGCGGTTGAGGGAGAGCTCACAGTATTGTTAATAGAGTTGCATGTCTAGTTCCTTCCACCGTATTTATCTGAATATAGACACACACATCTTGTGTTAGGTTTCCAAAAGCAGTGATGGAGATTTAGGCCCGTGCTTTCCATGTATTTTAATAGAAGATGGTGACTAAATCCCCAGCACTGCTTTGAAAACCTCAACCTATATGCATTACAAGGAATTTATGTACTTGCATGGACATGCCCTGGGGAGTATTTTGCACGTATACGATTAAAGACGTAGTATTACTTTAAAAGTTACTAAGCAGTTACTGATTTTTATCTTGTTCACAAGCTATTTGTACATCCTAGTTCACTGGAAGATTAGGCATATCTCTAGTATTTTAAAATATTACAGTCCTAGTTCAGGGGCCTCATCCTGAAAATCCTTAATCATGTCCTATTGAAGCAAATTGGACTAAATAGAGGGCCTAAATTAGCTGTTACCACTCAAGAAAGAGATGTTAGGGTCATCATGGATAGTTCTCTGAAAACATTCACTCAGTGTACAGCAGTCAAAAAAACTAAATGTTGAACCATTAGGAAAGGGACAGAGAATAAGACTGAATATATAATGTCACTATATAAATCCATGATAGCGCCACACCTTGAGTACTGGATGCAGTTCTGGTTGCCCCATCTCAAAAAAAGATAGAGTAGAATTGGAAAATGTATAGAAAAGGGCAACAAATTATTAGGGGCATGGAACAGCTTCCATATGTGGAGAGAGAGACGGGGACTGTCCATCTTAGAAAGGAGATGAGAGTGTGGAGAAAGTAAATAAGGAAATTGTGTTTATCCATTCACATAACATAAGAACCAGGGGTCACCCAATGAAGTTAATAGGAAGCAGGTGTAAAACAAACATCAGGAAGTACTTCTTCAGGCAACATATGGACCTCATTGCCAAGGGATGTTATGAAATCTAAAAGCATAACTGGGTTCAAAAAAGAATTACCGGTAGATAAGTTTGTAGAGGATAGGTCCATCAATGGCTATTAGTCAAGAGGGTCAGAGTTGCAGCCCTTGATCTGGATGCCACTAAACCTCTGACTACCAGAAGCTGGGACAGGATGACTAGGGGATGGATCATTTACTATTTGCCCTGTTCACTCCCTCTGAAGCATTTTGGCACTAGCCACTGTCAGAAGACCAGATACTCAGCTAGATGGACCTTAGGCCATATTTATATTCTTAAATAGGGCTCTTTTGTAGGGATGGACCTCTGTATGGTTCAGACTCCAAACATTATCACATCAGATATCAATCCATGAGTTTAGCTATGCTCAAATGAAATGTTCTGAATCCAGTACCATTTAGAACTAATTGGGGCAGGTAAAAAAGTGAATACTCAGAGCTGCCCATTTTACAAGGGGAATTTTTTTATTACCTTCACCTTTAAAAGTCTTAAAAAACTTGACTCTAATGAAAAACCTTTAAATAAAAATCTGATCATTCTTCTCAGTCCCAAGTCAACCAAGTTCAAACCACAATGAGAATGTTAGCAGTTGCTTGTTCTACACGCACAAGGGCTTTTTAAATGATTCATGAGGACATTAAAGTATTTTCTTCATTCAATCAACTTTAAAAATAATAATTTGATTATTTCACTAGAATTTCCATTCAGTAATTAAATAATAATTTCATTTGATTGTAGTTAACTCCTTAACCAAATGCTCTCAAATGTTTAAAAATCAGTCGTTTCAGGTTCTAGTTAAATAAATTAAACATTTGTGTATTTTATTGGTTGAATAAAGTGCGAGGCCTCACATGCAGCTGCATGGTATTTCTGTTTGTTTGTAGCACAATACTTTCTGAATGCTACACCAGATCAACTCCAAATATTCAGGGAATGTTCTAGGTGTCAATGGGTAAAACTCTAGTGAAAAAATATAATAATAATCAGAAAACATAAAAGGAGGAGACACAGAGCCCCTGGCATCAAGTTAGTAGAGCCAGCAGCTTTAACCACCTCTGTCATTGATCAAAGAACCCATTGAATGGAGAAGTGTCAAGGTGAGATGCAGGTTGGTTTCATGCAAAACAAGCAACCATATAATCTTATTTTCTGTATCCTTCCTCCTCATTCACCTCTCTTTCTCTCCGTTATGTCATGATGAAAACCTGCAATACTTGTGGACCTCAGTGGCACTTGGCTAAGGTGCTCAGCCGGAAGCAGTAGACTCATGATTTTAACTCTGGACATCCTAAGTTCAGTCGCTGCTGTTGGTCTTGGCTGTCACACTCAGCAGCTCACAAATGCTGCTCAGCACCTTATAGGATTGTGGATGTTATGAATCATGCTTCCAGGTTGCTCACTGCAGTGTGCTACTTGCATCTATAGTACCCAAAGAGCTAGATTTTAAAGGTAGGTGCCTAGAGGGATTTTAAAATGCATCCAAGTGCCTAATGCTTAGGTGGTCAGGCACTTTCGGAAATCCCACTAAGTACCTATCTGCATCTTTTGGCTCCTAAATACCTTTTAAAATGTGGCCCAACATGCTTTGAAATGGGCAAGCAGTTAGAGTGCAAAAGTTAAGAATCAGACTTTCTGACTAGGCACTGCAGGATGTAGCAGAGAGGAAAGAGAATACAAGGAGGTCCATATCCTAACTCTCTATTTCTATGCACCCCTATGGAAAGGCTGACCAGAATCCCATTTGGTTATATAATCTCTACTCCTTTCTAGCATCTCTGTGGGGAATACAGGTGAAAATGCTGGCCCCATTTAAGTCAATGGGAGCTTCCCCAGGATTTCACCCTAAGTTTCTGCAAGGGAGGAAGGAGAGGTGGCATGAGGGAGCAGTCATGGTGGTCTCTCACACACCAGTGGAGTCTGCTGCATCTGTTTAAAGGTGGCCCAGAGGCCATAAGGTCAGCCAAAGTTCTGAGTTGGTCATGATTCATTTCGGGGAGTTCTGCTACAGCCTAACCCTTGCATACTTCTAATGTGCCTGATGGCACCTAGGACATAACTGTGCACAAAAAGAGGGGGAAGCCCCTTTCATCTTTGTGGAAAACACAAAGTCTAATCTGGCACACAATGCTACAAACATCACCCAGTCTTGATTTTTAAAATGTTAATTTATCTTCCCAAATTACCATGCTCACATATGGCTCATAATTGCAGTATCATGGAGTGTCAATTGAGCAAAACAGATGTATTTTTTTTTAAGAGTGGCACTGTTTGCAAAAGCACTCTATTCTCCATGGGTGTGCATGCTGCTTCTACCTTCTGCTTCAGTACCTAGATATTGATATTGCTGAACTAAATGCAGTTTTCTGCTTCAAGTATATAAAATATTAAAACTTGGGCCAGCAAAGGCCTTTATTTTGAGAGCATTTAGAAGATGGGGATAGTGCTGAATAAAGCTAGTTAAGGCAAATGTTTACATATGCAGTAACCAACTTCCATTTCTTATTGTGGCGCCAGTCAGACCAAAAGCCATGAGAGGTTGTCAGATTACCCACAAATTAGGAAAAAAGACCTGCATTTCTCAGAATGATGTATGAAATAAATGTTGTATTAGTCTCAGGAACAATAGAAGGGAATGATTCATAATGCCTGCCCTGGTAAATTAGGAACTAATCCTGTCAAGGGCTGAGCGCCGTCAGTTCCCATTGACATCAGTGGGAGTTATAGCTACTCAGCAGCAAGGATGAATTGCTCAGAAGCGCAGAAATGCTCTTTAATGGGGTCAGCATCCACCTCTCCTGAGTGCAGCCTCTAGTTGGGTGTATCTGCAGTCTTTAAACCAGTCCCAGCCCTGGTGTGGGGCCACATCCCCAGGGCTTCCTCCCTGGAGACACTGTCTTCCTGCAGGCCTCCCCAGGCTCAGTCCCTACAGCCAGCCAGGCACTCCTTCATTGCTCCTCTGGTCCCTGCTGGCAAACTGCCTTTGGCTCAGTCCTAACAGCCAGCCAGGAGCTTCTTGCTCCCCCAGTCTCTGCTCCCCACTTAGTTGTCCATTGCGCTGCAGTTCCTTCAGCTAGCCAGACATGCAGTCATTTCTTCTCTAGCTTCCAGCAGGAACTAACTATTGCTTTATTCTGCAGCTCCTTTTTATAGGGCCTTCCTGGGCCCTGATTGGCTGCAGGGGATGCAGCCACTCTAGCCTGCTTCAAGGATCTCTCCACTACTCCTTTCCTGGGATGGGTGTGATGGAGACCTGAGGCCTCCAGCAGGGGCCTTTGGGCCTAGTCCACCCCATCACAGGTCCCCATTGACTTCGGCTGGATTTTCAATTTAGCCCTCTATGAGGTGCTGAGCCCAAGATTTGAATGAGGTGCTGACCCCTACCTAAGGGACCCCCCTCAGCTCCTGATGAAGTCATCTTACAAGCTTGGACCCTTAAAACTGTCCCAAGCCTCTGGACACGTGAATCTTAGGCAAATTGTTGGCAAAACTTTATCCTTTGTCCATCATTTTGGCTAGTCTGCTGCCGTTCTGAGTCAAATGCGCATAGTTCCGTTTTTACATAAATCTCACCTGTCCTGCAGTTAGGGCATGTCTTTGTCACAAGAATTCAAAGTTATTCAGTGGAATTAATCCCACAGGACAGGGAAACTTCTTTAAGAGAGGTGGGATTTTAAGGCTCCAGGACTGTAGCAAACTCTTACTAAAAATGCCCAGGTAGTCATGGTAACTATATCCATGGAAGCTGCTGGCATCCGACACCCATGACAATCGATGTAAACAATGTCATTTTGTGAGCCAAATGTCTGAAAATGAAAAAAAATCATACACTATACATTTACCCATGAATTTGTCATCACAGATCACTTTGTACATATGTACCCACCCATCTGTATAATGTATTTTCATGATGTCAAAGATATACGCAAAGCTTTAGTCTTATGTTTGTATTGTCAAAGGTTCATTCCTTTGTTGGGACTGATTGTGTTGGAGAATTTCAATGGGAATGGAGGGTGTCAGTGTCTTGTAGGAGCCATTTAGCCCTGCACAGAATCAGGTCTACTATCCCTGCACCATCCTGACTAGATCAGGATCAAATCCGGCATTGGAATTCTTTTGTGTAGGAGCTTCCTCAATATGCCTTGGAACCTTTTTCTCCTAGTTAGAAAGCATTCCCTCATCCTTAACTTCTGTGAAATTCCTGCTTTCTTCATTCTGAAAAAGAATTAGCTCACAAAGAGTTTACCCGAATTCCTTGTTTGTCTCCATATTGTTTAATCCATTATTTCTTTACTGACAATAAACTAGGATATATCTGGCTTTAAGAAAATCTGTAACTAAAAACACTTCCTTACACTTTGTATGAGTGTCAACCTCTAGAAATATTTTAACCAGTATCTTTAAAAAAATGGAGAAATACTTGAGACTTAGTTTTTATGAAAGCTTCTGAGAATTGGACAGTTTTAACTCCCTGATGGAGAGGAAGGCAATTATGTCCCCTACAAATATTATTATTCTGAATTAAGTTCTCTCAATTTCCACTGCTAATTATTTACAGCAACTTGTCTTAAAGCTCTGTAAAACAAGAGGTCTAACTAATCATTTTTGCTTTTGTACTAATTTAAAGTTTAGCTTTCAGATAGCTTCCTGTATATTTTTTCCAGCAGAATTCATAGTGGTATCTTCTTCATACAAAGAAGAAGTCTAGAGCCATGAATATATTTCTGAAACAGCATGTTATACTGCTGTTATCTTTCAGCTCTTACACAAGCAGAGCTCCAGTGGGAGTTATGGGAATGTGAGAGAGGATTTGGCCTATGTATACAAGCTAGGGTCTTACCAAATAAAGTCAAAGTAAGAAATAAACAAAACATTTATTGCTATAATAATACACTTGTAATAAGTTGAGAATATTTTAGAATATCCAATCAGACTCTCCCTTTCTAGCTGGTATATTGGATCACTCTAAAAGTGGCTTTTACTTTCAGGCTCAATGCTGGAAGTCTCTTCTTACAGGCCTGCTACAAAAATAGTCAAAAGGGTTGTACTTTGATCCTTACTCTCCCACTACACTTCCACTGACTCCAACGTGGGCTAAGCTGCTAAGCTCCTTTTAAACTTTGAGAAGGATGCAAAAAAATCACACTTGAAAATGGAACAGTTTCTAGAACTGTCCCTATTTGATGCAGCATCATTACCAAGAGCAAAGCTCTGCCACTCTAATTTGTACTTTAGGATAGGACTTTATTGGATGTGAGAGTCTGATTTCCCATGTTAAAATAACACCTTTGCAGACAGTCCGTATTGTCATTTTTACAGTTTGTGTCATTAAGAGATGTAAGATGCAATTACAGATTTTTATGCTGTCCTTCCTATCAGATATGAAAGTTTGAACTTTTGCAAAATGTCACCATCAGGAACAAAAGGCAAATCTGATTTATTGTATTGTATAATGTGTTACTATCTGGGGTGAGGTTTGATTCATTTTTTTACAATGCAGCATACCTATGTGGTGCAAGAATCTGATTTATGAGTCTGCATTAAAACCTCACTCACTTTTGAGATTCTGGTTAAATATTATATGATATGACACAAGTATATTGAAAAATAGCATTTCAGTTTCTTATAATGGACTATTGCTTTCTACCTTCACAGCACATTCACTTCAGTATTGTGCAGGGTGTCCTAGGTCTCTGGGTTTTAATATGTGTCTTTGGTAACTGAGAGTTCAATTAATATGACACAATGCATTCTCTATCCAAGAGCTACCACCTCAGATATGAAGATGAGTCTTCCTCTTTTGGAAGTGTCCAATGTATCACTATGTGCCAATCTAAATTAATATTTTATTATATGCCACTATTATGCATGAGCCTCTGGCTCTCTGTTAGATGGATATGTGTAATGCTATATTCTGCAGTGATTCTAGATGTGGCAACAGTAGTTAGCTGTGATTTTTTTGGTTCAGTACTTTACAATGTGTCTTGACAAAATGCAAGATTAATGCAATTTTAATTATATAGGAGGGTCCTGATCATGATTAGGTACTATGGTAATACTACTAATAATAGGGTGATTAGATTGTCCTTAGCACTTACTTGGCCATAGAGAGAATCAAAACCCCACCTTACTTCCCGTGCTCAGGTTGGAGTTCTGATCAAGGGTAGGGCAGGGGTAAAGCAGAGACTGTTTATCCCACATCACCCACTGCAAGTTAGTGGATGAGAGGCCTATAGAAATGGGCAGGGCCTCAGAGGAGTCCTGGCTCTGCCTTCCCTACTCATCAGCCAGAGTAGCTGGCTGGATGGACATGGGGAATAAAGCGGCACCTGGAAAGGGGGTAAAGTAACTTAACGACACATGCACAGAGCAGGGAAGAAAATATAATTACGCAGCATAATTCTTTCCCAGAACTCCGCCATGGATAGCACATGGATAGTATTGTCCCTTATGCAGGGCTGAAACAGTTTGTCTCTGTCTGGAGTCTTACTCATAACCCTGATCAAGATTTTAACCCAATACCTTTTTAAAATCTATAAGTAAAGGCTAACTCATAGCAGTACTAAGTGCACTAGCTACAGCTCAAATAAAAAAGTGAAGTATAATCAAACTATGATGAGGATGGGTCTATGGAAGCCATTTACTGTCAACCAAGCCAGCTTTATATGTGTCCTATACCATTGCTTAAGCCCTACATAAAGGGGGAGATCATTCCACCATTACTGTCACAGGTAGGGACATATTCAGGGAAGTCCAAAATTGAGGCCAAATCCTGCAGTCTATACTCATCCTTACTCAGGAATATGTACCACAGTCTTCAATACTTGCTAAAGATTGTTAGATGTGCCCAAGTTTATGCAGATATTTTCTATACCTACAGCTCCATATTTATGTGAGTAATCCTTTCTCACAGCAGTGGCTCCACTGAATGATAGTCATGGTGCTGATTTTGCCACCCTTACTCTCACCAAAGAATGGCTTGCTCCACTCACTCTCTGTCCCTCCCCAACCACTTGCTCCAAGCACATAGCAAAATGGAGTCTGAGGAAGCTGAAGGGAGGGGAAAGGTATCTTGTTGCCTATTATGACTCTGTGCAGGTGTGAAGTCCAATACTCAACCTGGCCCAAAGGGACAATTTGCAGAGAAAGGGTAGCAGAATCAGGACCTACAGTTGTATACATGGATTTTTGGAGGAAAGAAATAAATCTAATTTATGTTCATCTTGCTCACTCTCTGTGTCCACAAATAAATGGGAATTTGTTAGCTCATTTGCTGAAGTTACTTTCCTTTTTTTAAAAAGAGGACCACTTTGTCAGTACCAGCATGCTGAACTGGTAATAGTGATGGTTTTATTACCTATATTTTTTTTCCTAATTTTTAGTTGTAGACATCTTATTGTAATAGTCAATTGCAAGTAAACTGGTGGCATGTTAGAGTTAAACTGCAAGTATTTTTTTTGTAATTTAAAATCCATTAGCACATCATCTAATTACTTAGAGTTTTACACTTCAGTTGTTGTTGGTTCCCAAAAAGAAAACTGAGCACATGGAATATAATTTGATTTAATTTTGGTCTAGGTTTAATCTACCTGAAATATTGTTATATCTTAGGGAAGTTTTAACCACTTACATCTTGTCAAAATTTCCTGAGTGAGCAAAGCATTTAGTTAGTTAGTTTTATTTTAAAATACATGAACAATACATTTTCAATTAGTTCTTCATCCATTTTCAATTAGAAGAAAACAGATAAGCAAAGAACCTATGCACACTATATCAGAGGAATATGCATAATATTGCTGGAGCATATGACCATGCGGCCAAAAATGATAACTGTGGTACAACAGGACAATGTGTTGACATAAATGAACACTTAAAAATAACTGATAACATTAAAAGAACAAGGTAAGAGAAGTGCATTGATGAAATCCTTTTACAACTGTCAAGTAGTATGAGAAGACATAGGCATGCTAGTAGTATACGCTTATTGATAGGGGTTGTTCAATTAATAATGTATTACATTTTATTAAGAAAATATAGCCAGACTCTCAGCTGGCATTAATTGGTGTTGGCATTGCGCAGGCTGTGTTGTCTAAAGGTTAGACCATCTTCTGTGAATCAGATCTGACTTTTATTACTGACTGACACTCAGTGTTTGACATTGTTCATAGATTTTAAGGCCAGCAGGGACCATTAGATCGTTGGCACATTCTGGGGTGCAATCCAGACCAGTGAGGGGTTGTCACTGCCTGTCTTGTAATCCTAAGTACTTCAAAAGGCTCCGCTGCTGTGATTCCAGCAGCCTGCTTGTTACCCCCTAGCTGCACTCTGATTATACCTGGCAAGATGACCCTAACACACTCCCTGTCCCAAATTTCCTTAAACCATCTGCTCTGAAGTGTCCAGTCCTCTCCTGGAATCCTCAGAGAAATAATAAGGTTTGTTTGCTCCTTTTAAAGAGACAAAATCAAATTACAGGTTACTAATGTAACTGGCTAAATACACCTTTCCCTTCAAACACAAGATTGAGTTGTTTTATTATAAAAATAAACTTTATTAACAAAAGAACATAGGTTAAGTGATACAAAGTAGAAGGAATAAAGTTAGAAAGGTAAAAATACCTTTTAACAAAAGTAAAAATACACTTTCTCATGGCTAAGACCTAACTTAACCAGCAACAGTCTTTCTTCAAGGTACTTACCAATCTTCCATTCCCAGAGACTTCAACCCGCCAGGGATGAAGGACCCATCTTTCTCAGCTTGGAAGAACTGTGACCCCTTGTGCCTGTCTAGCGATGGATGCCAAAGATGGTTTCTCTCCTAGCTTATGTCTTCCAAAGTTCAGCTGATCAAACGGAATCAATTATTGGGCAAAGGTTACAAAGAATGTCAACAACAGGATGCGGTCTTGGCAATAGCAGGGTGTATAAGTCATGTAAAACAGCATGTGGTTTTTTGGTTTCGGGTTGTTAGTCTGGCAGGTGTAAATATATCCAGACTACCTGTTTTTCATATATGTTCACCCCCACACTTCAAGAAAAAAGAGTGTCAGGTTCACCTCTCCTCCCTTCTGGCTTCAACTTAACTATGCTAAATGACTGCAAATATCTACTAAATAACTATTCCTAGCAATAAGCAAAATAATTGATAGTCCATCCCGATAGTTGGTAGTGGCAGAGGCACCTAGTGGTTTGTTAAAATACCCCTGTACAGTACCATAAGCACAGAATAGCAGCAAGCATAATGACTCTGGGAGGAGTGAAGTATAGGATACATCTACACTAGAGGTGTAATCTCCAGCTCTAGTTGATGTGTGTGGGCAACTTTTGATCATTTTACTGTGCTTAAAAATATCATTGATATTGTGCGGAGGGGATGGGCTAGCTGCCTGAGTGTGTACCCAGCATCTAGGATAGGAATGTACTGAGGGTGGCTAGCCTGTCCTGCTGCCCACATTGCTGCAGCTACGCTGATGTTTTTAGTCCACTAACTCAGTCAAAGCTAGTGCATATATGGCTACCCAAGCTGGAAATTACCCCTCCGACATGGTGTATGCACACCCCATCCCCCTTTGGGACAGGACAGGGTGGTGATCTCACCATGGTTCATCTCTCTGGTGGCCCTTGGGGCGACCTCTGTAAGGCCCAGAGGCCAGGGTTATAGCATAATGGCCAGAGTCAAGATGGTGGCCCTCGGAGGCAGGGCAGCACAGCCTAATGGTCAGAGTCTAGATGTCTGGGAACCGTGGGGGCTGCCACCAAGGGGTGACGGTCCGGGTAGGGGGGGCCTGGGCCTGCCTGACTCCACCAGGCCTCGACCCAGGGCCCTAAGAGTGATGGTGCAGTCTGTCACTGGGTCAGCGGGGAATACCACTGAAACATGCTGGCCTCACTCAGGTGGGAGAGACCACTTACTCACTCTCGCTGGTCACTTCCTACCGTAGTTCCAGAAGCTGCTGTCCGTGGGGTGTCAGGGTCTCTGAGCTCATCAGCATGGAGGATCCTCCGGGGCTCCTTAGGCTCCAGGCCTCCATCCCAGCTCCCAGGGTCTCTGGCTCTTGCAGGCAAGGGCTGTGGCTGCTCTTCAGCTGGAGCTTCAGACAATGGTCCTTCCCCCTCTGCAGTCCACCCAGAATGAGCTGGGCTGCTCCCTTTTATACTGCCCAGCACAGCCTGAGGTGCGGGACTTCTGCTGCCCATAGTGTGAGGTTAACCTTTTCTTATGCACACCCCATTGCACCCTCCTACTCCAGGGTAGATGTGCCCATAGGGCCCTCTCGTGCTTACCATCCCGCTATGAGGAGACTATATCCTGCCCCCACCACCCTCATACATACCCTCTCTAGGGTGTTCAGCATTTCTGACAACATGAGCAGAGCACTTGTGGAACCGGGACTGCAGTAGACAATGACTTCTTCCTGTTGAAAGAATCATGGGGAAGGGGAACAGTAAAATGCTCCCTCTCCAGCCTCCAGCGCTGCCAGGTAGGAACAGCAGTACAACATTCATTTTGTGAATGAAAAGCAATTCAGAGTCTTCATCTGGGGTGATTAAATCTGAGAAAGAATCTGTAATTCATCAGTTCAACAGAAGATATTCTTAAAAATGACTGTTAGGTACATTATATTTTTTCACAAGCTCAGCAAATGAGTAAAAATGTTCCTGTGTTATCATATCATTTATAACCATTATGCTTCTAGAGTGAGTGGTTTGTTGTTAATTCTCAATTTTACACTGTTCCAGAGGAGGATTGAGAAGAGAGAAACATTAGACTGGACTGGAATATGTGAGCATCTCTCAGCAAGGCACTGTCTTTGACCATGCCCACAATGCCCTATGGCCTGGTTTATTTTTTAACAGAATAGGTCTAAGGGGGGAAAATAGAAGAGGAGCAGGAGAAGTTTTAGGATATAAAGTAGCGTAGATAGACAAGGGCTCATTATCTGCCGACAGGAATAATGTTGTCTACCTTCAAGGGAATAACCAAATACATTGATTCTGATGGGTCTTCTTTTCTCAGTTAGATATCGCTTGATGTTCCAGATTTCCATGAATCCTTATTTTGGTTCCTAAGCTCTTTGTAAAGAAAATCAAGTTGCCCTTAAAAAGATGGGGATAGAAAATCAGGGTAACAAATATGTGCCCCTTTTGAAAGAAATTACAGAATTTACCAACATATTAGTAAATATGAGTATACTGTGAGCATATTTGCTTATGGCAAGTTCTCATCAGATAACCTGTGTAAGGTTTGGTACGTTCATTCCAGAGGACCCTAGTGCTGCTGCTGAGCACAGCCTATAAGAAGGTATTATATGATAGGACTTGTAGTAATTTCTGTGAGCATTCAGCATTGAATTTTAGTGCCTAGGATCACACTTAAGTACCAGTCATCTCATTCTGCCCAATGACACTGCCATTTTGGCTACTCAGTACAGCTGGGGCTTTTTTTTAGGGTGACAGAAGGACAGCAATATGGGTACCCTATTCAGCAGAGAGTGGCGGCTGCTGACCGGGCACCCATCTCTGAAGGCAGCACTACCACCACCAGCAGAGCAGAAGGAAGGGTGGCATGGTATGGTATTGTCACTCTTTCTTCCATGCTGCTGCTGATGGTGACACTGCCTTCAGAGCTGGGTGGCCAAAGAGTGGCAGCAGCTGGCCGGGCACCCAGCTCTGAAGGCAGTGCTGCCACCACCACCACCACCAGCAGCACAGAAGTAAAGTGGCAATACCATGCCCAGTGCAGTGCTCTACCCCTGCCATTTTTTCATCATTTTTCTGTCTCCTCCGCTCCCCCCCTCCACCCAGCTTTGTGTCCTGGGTGACTGCCCCACTTGCCCTGCCCTGGTTATGGCCCTGTCTGAGTGTCTCACAATTTTATAGTGTTTTTAGTCTCACTAAACCCTGGCCAGGTAGGAAAGTGCTATTAGCCTCATTTTCCAGCTGGCAAGGTGAGGCACAGAGAGGTTAATTGTCTGAGTTTTAAAAGTATTTAGGTGCCAAAAGATGTAGATAGGCACCTAATTGGATTTTCAAAAGTATTTTGACACTTAAAACTTCATCAGTTGAAACCAGTGGGAGCCAGGCACCTATCTGCATCTTTAGGTGCCTAAATACCTTTTAAAAACCTGTCCCTAAGTGACTTACTCAAGGTCACACAGGAAGTCTGCAGCAAACTTGGGTTTGGTGTGAGGTAGGCATTGGTGGCCAAAGAGATAGAGAAGGTCAGACTAGATGATCTGATGGTTCCGTCTGGCCTTAAACTCTCTGACTCTATAAAGACGTGAATTCAGGTCTCCCAAATTCTAGATTAGAGCCCACTCTAGACAATTGCTGCGCTGTCTCTGAGTAACAGTGCTTAGCACCACCAACTCTTCGGTGTTCTATGTCCTGCAGGCTGAGACATAAAGCTGGTTTGTTTGTTTTTTCAAATCAAGAACTGTAACAGAAAGCCATGTAGAACTTAACCTGCCCTATTTTCAGTGATACACTGCAGCAGAATTGTAAAATGTCTTGGTACAACGGCTTTGAAACCATTGATCATTAATGAAAACATTATGGGAAGTTGCAACTGTGCATGCCCAGCAGTTCTTTTAGAAAGTTAACATCTTAGTTCTGTCAAAACCACTTATAAAATATAGCAAATGAGACTTGTCTCCATGACTGACTAAATCCTGCAAAATCTGCTCATTTTTAAAGTGAGTATAACATTTTTTGGTATAACATATCTAAAACAGTGTTTCTTTTTCTCCTTCGTTGCTGTCAACAGTTAAGCTATTGGTCTCCATTTTAAAATAAGATGCATTTTCAGCTGGCACCTCATATAGTAAACCAAGCACCAGCAGTATTTATTATTCGAGAGCTGTTGAACATCCCAAATTGAGGTTTACATTGATAGTGCTGATGCACATGTGGGACAAACCACACTTAGCTCATGAGGGCATCGCTGGTCATAGCCCTGGGCCTTGACCAAATGTATAGGAAAGAAACACATGGGAAGGTAATTTCTGTACACATCAGACCAGGTTCTCATCTGTACTTGGTATCTGGGGCTGGTTCAACGCCAGCCCCAGCATAATCTAGAGAAGACTCAGCTAAGCTTTAAGGTACACTCACTGGTAGAGGCCCCCAAAGCATTGGTTGCCTGGTGGAGGATTGCCAGAGCACAACAGTGTTCCAGCCATTTCCCACCTCTCTCTCTATATATGTGCACTCCTATAGCAAGAATGGCACAAAAGGCCACAGAGTCTAGCCTATCGTCTTTTTTAAAAAATACTGTGTGTATCCTGGCCTTTTTTAATGACTTCTGTTCCTGTAACAAAAGGCACTTGTGAACATTAAAGATTAGCAATAGGTGTGTCAATTTGGCTAGATCTGGTGCAAAAATAAACTGGAGCAAATAAAACATATCATATCACGTAATTAATAAAAGGCTTAGAAACATAATCAAATTACATACAATCTAGAAAGCTGAGAGCGTGACCCTGCCACCTTTGAAACGGAGTTCAGCACAAACAGGATCCAACCTGTACCTCAAGTTTTCAAAGAGGATATATTAATTTTTAAGTATAGTGGTATAAAACTAAAATAATTGTTCCATCTCAGTCTCTGAATTCTAACTATTGGTATCTGCTGAGTCATGGACAATAGTCTGGTGAGCAAATATTTGTAGAAATTGCATCTCCTTATTTCTGTGCAGCTTTTTTTTTTTTTTTTACTAGGAACTTGTCCTTGCAAATGACCCTGGAAAGAAATCTTTGTTTTAGTTTATAACCCATTAATCACCACAAAGAGAGGGAGAGGGGAAATCAAACCTTTCAGGAATTAAAGTTCTCATTTTAGTGACACTTGTTTTTATATGTTCTTTTTTAAACTCTATTTTAAAGGAAAATTTTATAATCATTCAGATTAAGTATATTACATTGTTTTGTGGAAAGCTATTTAAAGGATCAGTGGCCAAATTAGAGAGCTAGCACAGAAATTAGAGATTGATTAGGTCTTTTCCATTACATAGTTCTGCCAAAGCAGGATTTTCTCCACAGCATAATTTACACTTCATTCATTTATCAGGTCAATTTTTAAAGACTTTCATAGGGTTTGATCCTTCTTTGATTGACGTTAGTGGTGGCAGATCATGCCCATGATTGGGCTGTCACTGCCTCTTTTGAGGCACATTTCCATTCTAAAGGTCACACCATTAAGAATATTTCCTCTCTATTCATCCTAAATTTACCTCCTCTTGATTTTATACCATTCCTCATAGTGTGATGCCTTCATGTACCACAATAAGCAGTTTCTCTCCTTTTTTGTGTTTGCAGCCTTCAAACCTTTATAGATGTTTATTATAATCCTTCTTCCCTCTCATCCTTTATTCATCAAGAACAGTAGACTCAAAGTCATTTATTCAAAGCTAGACTGTGAACCCTTTAATCCCACTGGTGAGCAGTGATACACGTGACTAATCTTTTAGGAATAAAGTACTACACAACATAAGTAAAGGATGTGGCCCTAAAAAGAAACTATTTTATTCATTATTTGTTTTTAAAAGAAACCAAATATTTCATAGTGACAAATGAGACCAAAGGTGAACTAATAAAGTACTAACACAATATGGAATAGGAAAACAGCATGTGAATGAATTTTAATAGACACTAGTAGTCCTTTTTGGGTTATTTCTTTTCTTTCAGTTGCAAGGTTGTTCTACCAAAATGATTTTCCAAGAGGCTAGTGACAGTCTCATTTTTCACTATCCAGTAAATCTGCATTATCTGATTATGAAGTTGTCTGTCTGTTCCAACAGTCCATTATGATATTGTTAGGGGGAAATGGCATTGTAGAAAGCTTACAGCAATGAAAGAATCACTTCTTTTAATAACATTTCTATAAACATAGTGTTAAAATTCAGCACATCAGAGGCAAATAATTCAGAATAATAAAAGTAGATATGCCACGTATGTGGAGGAGAGAGATGAATTTAGATGTAACAGGCCAGCTCCTGAGTCCTGCTCTGGCCTACACCGTAAGAGGGATCACTATTCCTCAGCAATTCCTCGGTGACAGAATGCTCTTCAAGGCTGCTTTAACTTTTGATGGGGCCCAGACCCTCACTAGCCGCAAAGCCCCTCCTGAGCTGTATAGAGCACAGCTCTCATGCCAGCCAAGACTGAGGCCAGAATGTGGTCAGCTCTACGCCCTACTACCTTAACTGTTTTTAATGAGAATGTTTGTTTGAATTTACATGTTCTTTTTTGCTTTGTTTTTAGTCAACTTAAAATTGAAGAAACTGTAAAGAAGATACAGAGACTGATTGTCAAGTTCAATCTTGTTCCAAGGTTCCACCCCATACCTTCACCATCCCTACCATAAGTCTGGGTCAGACAAATCAGGTCTCAGGTTTATGAGAGTGAGATTGTCCTCAGAGTGTGAAAGAGGAAGCTGTTCTCAAGTACCATATCTTCCCCCACATAACCTCCTTAATGGATCCTGTAATGTTTGAATGGGGTGGGAAATCTCATCCTCGATAGACTGCCAGGTGTGTAACTTCCAACTGCACAAATCTGTTAGCAGCCTTAGCCCCTAAACTGTGTGGGGCTCACTCACTCTGATGAATTGTAGATGTTTCACTGGACCCAGACTTGAAGCAGAGAGGTTGTTGGGGGAAATTTGTTGTCTTGGCTGCAGCTGGTCACAAAATAGCCTCCACCACCCTCCAGATGGGGTGCCCATCCTACACAAGGC
Organism: Mauremys mutica; assembly: GCF_020497125.1. Classification (NCBI taxonomy): domain Eukaryota; kingdom Metazoa; phylum Chordata; order Testudines; family Geoemydidae; genus Mauremys; species Mauremys mutica. Next base: position 33,302,662 of record NC_059085.1, read on the forward strand.
CTGAATTAACCTACAGACTGCACTGGCCCATGACGTCCAACTGGGGAAGGAGCTGGGTTGCGCTTCTAAAGCCAGGAAGCTGGCAACAGAAAGGGACTGAAGCATAGGTGCCAACTTTTCCCAGCGCCGGTGGGTGCTTGACCCTCGCCCCAGCCTCGCCCCGACTCCACCCCGCTCTGCCTCCTCCCACCCCTGCCCTGCCCCCATTCCAACCCCTTCCCCAAATCCCCACCCCAGCCCCACCTCTTCCCTGAGTGTGCCGCATTCCCCCTCCTCCTCCTTTCCTCCTAGTGCTTGCTGCCGCAAAACAGCCGTTTTGAGGCAGCAAGCGCTGAGAGAGAGGGGGAGAATCGGGGATGCGGCATGCTCAGGGGAGGAGGCAAAGGTGAGCTGAGGTGGGGTGAGGAGCTACCGGTGGGTAGCTCCAGCCCCAGAGCACCCACGGAGTCAGCTCCTATGGACTGAAGGGAAATAGTCTGCAGTCACTCCATGGGAGGAGGAAGGTGTGTTTGAGGCTACAGGGTTCAGTAGTCTGTAGTTAGTCCCTAGGAGGAGAGAGATTGAAATGGTACACCCGGGAGATGGTACACCTGTGAGACGGGGGAGGCAGCAGCTGTAGGAAGGACTCCAGGGAAGGAACAACTGGGTCTGAAGGAAAGCAGAGTCTTTCTTTCAGACCCAGGTGCCAGGTATAGGTTCCCTGGACTGAAACCTGGAGTAGAGGACAGGGGTGGGTTCCTCTACCAGCCACTGTGGAAGTGGCACCATCATGGCAATGCTGGAGAATACTGCCTGAGACCATTAGTGCATCAGGGCTTTGGGATACACCAAAAGGGGAAATCACATAGTGACCTGGCTGGAGACTGTGTCACTAAGAGAAGGCTGCAATTCCTGGAATGAGAGAGGGGCCACAGAGAGTGAAGAAACAAAGAGACAGAATGCAACCACAGGAAGAGGCATTGGCCTGGCAGAGCTAATCCCCAGAGCTGCCTGGAGGTGGTTCCACGCAGTGGTGATTAGAGCATCACATCACAGCTCCCCTGGAAATTTTGACTTTTCTGTGAAAAATTTCAGCCAAAAAATTTCAGTTCAAACTACATCTCCCAGCACTGCTGTCTCCTCTCTTTTTCAGGGTAGTGCATGTATCCTTGCTCCTTTGGCCATGGAGCATCATGGGGGATACAGTTTCACCAGAGCATTTGGCCTCCAGAGGAGAAGGGGAGAACAAGACACCCAGACTACAACTCCCAGGAAGCTCCTCAGTGCCATTGTAAATCAAAATATTTGGGGCTTTGGCTAATATATACTGGTTTTCAGTTTTTTGATGACATAAAGAAATTTTCTGCAGAAAGCAGAAAAATTCCACAATAATTACTTTGTCAAAAGCCCAATTCTCCATCATAAAGCAGTTTGAGCTTGTGATAAGAGACTGTTTTAAATCTTTGTGGTAATATTTGATGAAACATCAGTTTTCTCAAGAATTATTGATGTTGTGTGAACATAAGTCAAAGAATGCTGACATGCCAAATGCCCTGCCAGACCCCATATGTGAGATTCTCATTAATTTCAACAAGGGTTCCTTGGTCTTATTGGGCCTAAGTTACATTCCAACACTTTTACTTGTGTATACAATAGAACACATTTTATCACATGTATGATGTGCATTACCTAGACGTGCTAACTGAGACATATACCATAATTTACATCTGACCTTTGTAAGGCACATTAGCACATATACAGTCTGAGAGCTATAAAAAAGATTATCACAGACATGTTATATATGTTACACTGAAACCCTTTAAAGTGTGAGGGAAACGGGATTCAATAATCTCAAGCCAAAAGACTGGAGCTCCCCCATTTATCATTATAAAATATATGTATATGTTAACTTGACAACTTTATTGTCTCACAATTGAATCTTTCAACTGAAAATTAGAATAATGAGAATGCAAGGCAATAGCGATTTGTATTTATTTACTAAAACTTTGTGTTCAAATTAGCTTAGTATTATCTGCCAAAATGCATAAAACACAGCTTGATAGGATGAATCCCTTTAAATGATGGATCCAACTTGAACAAGCTGACTGCATTGTTATATCAACAATTCATTTTATGATACATAACCTGATGAGAAACACATTAAGAGATGATGACAAACAGACTTTTTACTAAGCTCAGTAATACTCTAAAGCCACATTTGGGCTTCTGCTGCATAACTGAAAAGTCAATATCAACGGTATATAATAAATTGTGCTCATTATGGGCCCAGACTTAGCTATATTGAAATAGATATACTATATTGCGATCCTGGCATACCAGGTGCCAACTCATGCCAAAGTCCCCATGCATCAGCTGAAGACTGACAAATACATAGCTGGAACCAGTCTGGTGTCAGCTGTGTGCTAATATTGTTAAAATGTGTATTAGAATTACAATATCTTATAACGTCTGTATCCCATACTGAAGGTAACATCTGAGTGTTCATATTGTAACTGTGTAAATCATCTGATAGGCAAGAGACATTAACTGGTGTGAAGTGCTGGTCTCCAACAGGGGGCGTTATGTCCTGCCCAAGAAGGAAGGTCCATCAACATTGGATGAGCTAGAGTGGAATACTAAAGAGGATGAAAGACTTTGTTGTTTACTCTCCTCCTACATCCGTGAAGATGAGTCTTGCAAGTGAATTCTGCCCATGAGCTGGGTTTGCAGCTCAAAGTGGAAAGGGCCAGGGGAGAGGAATAAAACTCCTTAAGAAAGAGGAATTGTATCTCTGTGCTGCTTGGACTCTGAGGGGCAAGGCTTTCTAGGCATAAGGAAGAGAACCCCAGTGCTTAGCCTGATTTAGGCCTAAAGGACATACAGAGTTTGCTTATTTTATAAGCTTCTATTACCTTTTGAAACATAAGATTGGAACTAATTTGTGTTTAACTGCTTTAAGCTTGTAAATAACTCTGATTTCCTTTTTCTATTTAATAAATATTTAGATAGTTTATTATAGGATTGGTGATAAGAGTTGTATTTGTGACATCTAAAGTGCAATTGAGCTGGGGTAAGTGACTGCTCCTTTGCGACTCGGAGTTACCCGAATACTGCTGTGATCCTTGGTGTAAGGGACCATCTAGCACAAAAGTCAGCTTACCTTGAAGGCAAGACAGATTGGAGTATCCAAGGGAACTGTTCATGAATCCATGATTAGGCTGTTATAGTGCCTGAGGCACTTACACTTGATAATAGGTTGGTGAAATCTAAGTATAGAGCCACAACCACTTTGGGGTTTGTGCCCTGGTTCTTAAGTTTGCTCTGAGGTTGGTACCTGGGTCATTTAAGGTTCTGAAAAAAAATCAGAATTTCATACATTTTTTGTTTTAACCAAAAACAAAATAAAGGAGGAGTGGACGTAGCTACGTAGCTACATCTTTTCTAGCAGATTTTATACTGCACTCAACAATGTAGCATCTCCTGGATGGCTAAAGAGATTGGAAATTGTCTCAGCCATTCTGTTTCATACCTAGATTGGGGGAATGGCAAATAATGAAGAGGCCAGGTCACTGATATAGAGTGATCTGGATCACATGGTAAACAAGTAAACAATATATATTCAATATGGACAAACATAAGGTCATACATCAAGGAATAAAGACTGTAGGCCATACTTACATGATGGGGAAACTCTGTCCTTGGAAGCCATGACTCTGAAAGTCTTTGAGGTCATGGGGGATAATCAGCTGAATGTGAACTCCCAATGTTGCCGTTTTTTGCTATAGTGCAAAACCATGCTCTGAAGTGTCCCTAGCCTCTGTTTGCCAGAACAGAGCAACAAGGGATAGATCACTTAATTACCTGTTCTGTTCATTCCCCCTGGCATTGGCTGCTGTTGGAAGATGGGATGCTGGGTTAGAAGGCCATTGATCTGACACAGTATGGCTGTTCTTATGTTCATGTGATCCCTGGATTCACAAACACGGAATATCAAGCAGGAGTCGGTTATACTCTGTACTTAATATTGGTGAGACTGCTACTGGAATACTGTGTCCAGTTCTAGTGTCTACAATTTGAAAAGGATGTTGGAAAAATTGTAGATGGTTCAGAGAAGAGACAAGAATGATTAAAGGACTGTATTAAAGGACAGTGAAGGTAAATAACTATTGGAACAACCTACAAGGGATTATGGTGGAGTTTTCAGCAGTGGAAAACTTTAAATCAAATTTAGATGATTTTCTAAAAGATATACTTTAGTTCAATCACAGCTATTGGGCTTGAAATAGGAATTAATTCAGAGAAGTCCTACGGCTTGTGTTATGCAAGCAATCAGATGACATGATCACAGTGGTCCCTTCTGGCCTTAGAATTTATGAATATATGGAGAAACACTCTTCTCTCTACATACTAATCAAATCCATCCATCCCAGGTGTAAAATGATCAAAAGTCACATGCATTAGAAGGCTGCTCAATGACCTATATGGAATGAGATGGTGCTTTCAGTTCTGTTACTAATGGAAAAGTATGCACACCACATCAACTCCATCACTCATCAGTTCACTTCTTCCCTTTTATTCCATCCAATTATTGTCCTTGCCAGCTTTTTTCGGAGCTGACACGTGTCATCATTATGATAATGAGGTTGACTGTCCAAGCCAGGAAATTATCTAGGTCATTTAGAGAAATTCTGAAGACCGATCTTTCCTACCAAAGAAGCTTGTTTGAATTTTTCTACTCACATTACTGTAAAAAAGGAATGTTCCTCCTTAGATGTGAGGTAGAGTAAGTGCAGTTCCACTGCCCTAAAGGAGGTTTGTGTTAAAAAAATGGAAGTGTCTTTTTTTCCCTTAAAAGGAGCCCTGCTATCTTGGCAGGAATGTTATTGCCACGGGGAAAGTCTGTCTAGTTAAAAATAAACCCCTGTTCTCATCTTCTCAACAAGAGCTTCTGAAGTAGGATAGTGTCATCTCAAAACAAGTCTCACAATTTCTCAGTGAAGAGCTTAACAGAGTTTGTCTATATTTTGCCATCTAAAAATAGACGTATACTATGCAATTAGAACTCATTTCCCTTTTTTGCCCTGGGCAGCCAGTCTAATTACTGAGCTTCAAAAGTTAGGTATTCCTCCATTCTTCCCTAAACCACCATCCTCTTGAGGGGTTTCTGCTCTTCCACCACTGAAGTTATTAGGAGTTTGCCAGTGATTTCTATGGAAGCAGAACTGGACCCTAGATGCTCAGTTGTCACCTCTCCCAGTGTGAACTCTACAGAATAACCCATTAAGTTTTGTAACTGTTTGCTGCAGGAATATGACAAAGCATTAAACTTGAATGAGAACTACATCTTGTATTTTCTTTTTGATGGCTTCAAATGTATTTTAAACTCTTTTTATTCCACACTCTTCATAGAGAAGTTTTGATGTCTACATTTTTTCCAGTTATTGCTTGCAATGCATTGGAGACTTGCATTAGCTGATCTGTATGAAAAAGTACATACACAAGTACAGTGGGTAAAACTTAAATAGATTAAAAGTAAATAAAAGCAAAAATAGAAATTGAAAGCACACATCTCCCAACAAGAGAATCTGTCTAACCAAAGAAGAGGTAGAGAGATTAGGTGGGTGAGGTAATATCTTTTATTGGACCAGTTTCTGTTGGTGAGAAAGAGACAAGCTTTCAAGCTTACCCAGAGCTCTTCAAGCTTGAAAGCTCTCACACCAACAGAAGCTGTTCTAGTAAAATAGAGTACCTCATCCGTCTTCCTAATATCCTAAGACCAACATAGCTACAACAACCCTGCATAGAAAAATGCTATACATTTCTATCTATCTGCACTACAAATGTTTGTATAGCATCATTTTTATTTTTAATGAAAGAAATGTTTGCATCTAATTGCATATCAAAACTGGGGTCAGTATTTCACCCTGCATGTCTATTACAAAGTGATATTCTCACTTTCCAATGTTTCAAGACTTGGGAATTAGATATTGCTCTGGAATATGTATTCTGGAAGAGTTCCTGTGGTGTACAATAGCACTCTAAAGTTTTATTAGTCTAATATCAAATTCTGTATATACTGCCCCTCCAACTAGGGGTGCTAGAACAATCTGTATAGTGGGGGCACTGAGAGCCATTGAACCAAACTGTAAGCCCTGTATATAATGGAAATCACTTCAAGCCAGGGGGTGTGGCAGCACCCCCAGCACCCCAAGTTCCAGCACTTATGCCTCCAACAGGACTTTGTTTCCTAGTTTGAGCAATTACTTTTGTTTTACTAGTCACCACTGATTTTGTGATAGACATGGTTGAGTCTTAGAATGTTTTTGCCTTTTTTTTTAAAGCAATAGGCTGGTGCTGATACTGAAACTTACAAGTCTCAAGTTGGACTATTACTATTTGGAGGTAAAGACAAGTTAATGGAGATTCTTCTTTGGTTCATGTGGTAAGAGGTCTTTTTTTTTTTCAATCTGTTGCTTATTTGAGTCCCAGCAGTGCTAGATTCCTTGCATCTGAAAAGTTAACTGGGGATGGGAAGGGGGAATTACTAACATAGAAAAACCAGGAGGCTTAGAAGAAATTAAGATATAACTAAGTGTTCACAGACCAATTACCACTTTTTTAGAGCTGGTCATATTTACCCTTTTGATTTTGAGTTTTATATTCGTTTGATGAGCCACTGGTGCTTTGTAAAGGTATGAAAGAAGTCCATGCTCACACATTAGAACAAATTATTTCAAATCCATTTTTCCATAAAATTGTGAGGATTTTAACAATGATCAGAGTGCTTTAAATTATTCATTCAATAATTAATCATAAAACCCATGCAGGAAGTATTACAAAAACTATCACAGCTTGGTACCTTCCAAATTTTACTTGCTAGATGTGTATTAATTTTCAGAACTGGCAACCCAAAAGCACTAAGTGATGGAAACCTGTGGGAGATGCATGCACATGAATAAATAATTGTATGTGGAATGAATAATTGTCACAGCCCTGTGCTCTGAAGTATCCCTTGGTCTGAGTAGGCTCCAGCACCATTTCTTTCCTTAGTCTCTCAGGCATACTTCCTGAGCACAGGCTTTCTATTTGTTACCCCATCATAACAATAGGATCTCATGGCCTAGCTGCCCTATATCCCCAGGACTGACACTGGCCCCTCACATGCCCCAGTGGCTTAACTGCAACTTTTTGCACAGAACTCCAACCTTGCGGGCATTGTAGGTTTACAGTTCTCCCATTTAGGGGAACAAGATAGTGAACATAGACAGATGAATGGGTTGTGTAAGGGTTCCAAAAAACAATCACTCTTTACTTTAGCTAGCATAAGATCTAGACTAAACAGTAACACCTCTATCTGCATCTCCTGGCTTCAGTTTTCTCACAACTCTTGAGTCTGCTCCTGTGAGGAATCCAGAATTCACCCTCCTGCACATGGTTTCTCCTCTGAATTATAGTGTGTCTCTCTCCTGTCCAGCCTATTTCCTTGGCCAATCTCTAGTTAAACGGATCTTATCTGCTGTGAAAGCAAGTTCCTCTCTTCTTCTCCTCTCCTACCTAAGCTTCCTATGTGTCTCCACATGAGTCCTTCCGAGTCTTCCCTGCCATCCCCAAGTCCCAGATTCTGTGGCTTTTAAAACTCAGCATTAACTAATCTTCTATTTGTTCTGCTTCTGGGGAAATCCCACTGCTGTAAAATCCATCCCAGCTGAAAAACTTGATCAGACTTGTTTCTCTAGGCTTCAGCCATCCCATTGTCCTAATGAGCTCCCACACGAATGGAAGTCATTCAAGGTTTAATGGCCTTTCATAGTCTCTGGTCTGGGGGGATCCATGGGAGCATATGACTCCCCTTACACTTAGGTATTCAGTGATACAGCAATTTCATAATATGAGTGAGAATTCCTAAGTTGTACATTAGACAGATTCCCAAAATTCATAGCATCATAAAAATGTAGGGTTGGAAGAGATCATTAAGTCCAGCCACTTGTCCTGAGGCAGGACCAAATGAACCTAGACAAACCCTAGCTGGTGTTTGTCCAACCTGTTCTTAAATACCTCTAATGATGGTAATGCCACAACCTCCCTTTTGAATTCTATTCCAGACTTTAACTACAGTTAGAAAGTATTTCCTAATATCTAACCTAAATCTCCATTGCTGCAGATCAAGCCCATTACATCTTGTCCTATCTTCAGGCAACATGATGATGTCAGCATCCTCTTTATAACATCTCTTCGTGTATTTGAAGACTGTTATCAAGTCCTCCCTCACTGTCTTTTCTCAAGATTAAACATGCCCAGTTCTTTTAACTTTTCCCCACAGGTCAGGTTTTTTAAATCTTTTATTATTTTTTGTTGCTTTCCTCAGGACTGTTTCCAATTTATCCACATCTTTCCTGAAGTGTGGTACCCAGAACTGGACACAGTGCTCCATCAGTGCTGAGTAGAGTAGGACAATCACCGCCTGTATCAGTTTACATATGACACTCCTGTTAGTACACCCTAGAATATTAGCCTTTTTTTTGCAACTGCATCACATTGTTCATTCATATTCAATTTGTGCTCCTCTATAGCCCTGCTCCCACCCCAAACACTTTCAGCAGTATTACCACATGGCCAGTTATTCCCCAGTTTGTGGTAGTGCATCTGATTTCTCCTTCCTAACTACTTTGCACTTGACTTTATTGAATTTCATCTTGTTGATTTCAGACCAATTCTCTATTTTGTCAAAGTCATTTTGAATTCTAATCCTGTCCTCCAAAGTGTCAGAATAATGTTTCTGAAGAAATGTGTCGTGTCACAGTGATTTGTGTTATCATTCTTTTAAACATGCAGATTTGTGGTTTGCATAGACTGGGTTACAATTCCATCTCAGGACTTTTCATAGGGAGGAAGAGCTACACACCATTCCTTAGACATGGATGGTACAAATGGCTTAATCTTGCCCTTTTCATTTTAATAAATATCAAAGTTAATATGTTCATATACATCCATATTTTCAATCCATTAATTCATTAATTTTCAAAGATGCTGATTACTTACATGGGTGCCCACAATTTCTGAAATCATACTATTATGGGCAGAGAGATGGTGTTGATCTTAATACAGTATAAGTAATCTTACATACAGTACAAAATGCTGTGGCCCAGATTCTCACGGAGTGTAGATTGGAAACGCTCCTTTGGCTTCAGTGAAGTAGTCCAATTACACCAGCTGAGGATCTAGTCCCACATTTAAAATCACTTCACATTAAACATTCACCGTTTTAGGTGAGTCCAAAAATCTGAAATTTCAAAAAATAAGAGCCATTACTGACAAGAAATCAGAAAGATCAAATTAAACTGGCAGAAGAACAAGATCTAAAAAAAGATAAAGATTTAAATACCTGATCTCCCAGCTGTTCTCTGAAAGAATACTCCTTTCCTCTCCACTGCAGAGGGAAAAATAGCAGCAGAGGATAATTTGTTACCCTGACCTGCCTGGAACAATACCTGAAATATTGCAGGTCAAATATTCAAGGTTCCAGAAATTACTAGAAAATTGATTGTCTGGAACCAAACCATGTATTGTCTCATCAGTATTCAACAGCACTGCCCTATCATAAAGAAGATTAAAAATAAAACTAAACCACAAGAAAGAGAAGAGAGCAGAGATGGACTTTGAGAAGAAAATAGGCTTCTTAACCGTCCCTGCTGTGGATTCTCTCTATGGCTATTGTATACCTTTCTGAGTCAAGAAGCTTCTATATTCTACATTCTATAAATGGACCAGCAGCAGTAAATGTACAGCTGTGCACATGTGGCATACGGAATCAGCGTGTACTTGAAAACTAGCTAGCAGCCACACTTTTTTAAAATGTATTATTTATTTTATATGTAAGTGACTGCTAGCTAGCATTTGTGTGTGTGAAAGGATGGACAGTTTTTACACAAAAAGGGAGAGAGTTGTAAATATCCTCTGGCACTAGCTATAATAACCCTTCTCCTCCATTACAGGCTCAATGATTCAGATTCGCAGCTCATCTATTTTCCCCCTCCCTATTCCCAGTATCTCACGGATTTTGCTTCTGTATTTTTCTTCATTAACGGGATGTAGACTGTTTGGTTGGAATTGAATAATTCTGGCAAGTGTAGCAACATCTGCTGCATTTTTAAAATTCCTTGCATGAGCTATACAACAGCCTTTATTTTTGCCTTTTGTAGTTAGCAGTTTATTAAATCAAGGAGAAAGAAAAGTGTATAGACAAGCCAGGAACAACAGGCAAAGAGGGCCACAAAGTAGACGTTCAAAAGGCAGCCAGTGGCACTGGAATAAACTACCTTGCAGGGGATCCAAATTCATATCCCAGGCTCACGCTCTTGATTCTTGGACACTCGTTAGTGACCACTGTGTAGATATGTGTTCAGAGCCTAAGGAAAAATTGAAAATATATTCCTCTGCCTTACGTAGGATTGGCTTTCACAAGTTCTCTAGGAGCCCAATACAGCTTTCCTCAGTCAGAAGGATAGCTTAGCTTATTCTGGGGTCTTTAAGTGGGAGATAAAAAGCTTTTTTAATTACTTTTATTTTTAATTTCCTCTTTCCCCAAGATCTGGTCTCCTGCTGACCAATGGCAGACCAGAAGCTCAGAGGGCATTAACCTCTCTTACCTGCATGATCAGGTGGAGCTGGGTGGGGAAAAATAGCCCGGTGATGTGGCCTCTTGTGGCCCCTTTTTATTGAGCAGTCCTGCTTCAATTTGTTATTGTGCAAATGCATTAATGTTCTAGGTATTAAATAGCACTTCCCTGTTGATAGTATTTGAGTACCCCTGTGTTCAGGGGCACCCAGATATTTCTGAACTACATTCTCATCTGTATTTTGACATATGTTGGCTTAGTTGCATGTGTCTTCATGGTTACCATATTAGTATTACCAGCACTGCATGTCCGTGATTCCAGAGCACTGCTCTCCCTCATTCCTGGGGAATTTGCTCTTTGGGGGAGTAAGAAAAAGAGGTAGGGTTAGACATTTCCACGGCCTTCCCTCTGGAGCACTGATCTGTAAAGAAGGCAAGAGGCCATACGGAACCTTTATGCTCCTTTGAATTGAAGACAGAATTGCAGTGGGGAATCCTACTATAATGAATTCAGAAACAACATCCCAAAAGGATGATGTTCTGCTTTCTAGGATATATGCCTGCCCAGATAGCTAGAGATAATAGATCTGTCAGCAGCACATACTAGCCAGGACTTGATGCCAAACAACAACAGCAAACCTGTTGCACAACCCAAGTTCTGCACCCAAAGAATACTGCCCTGGTTTAGTAAGAGTCCCAGAACCAAAGCCTTATCTAACAGTATCGCTACCCACACCTTGCAGCACACCTTGAGACAGGACCTGACTCCAAGAGAACTGCAACATTGTGGAGGTGCCTGTGGCTTCTTGACAGTAGTAGTTAAGAGCTTAAGTAGTAAAGTGCTTAAGAATCTCTCTTATAAACATTATTTTGAAGGTGTGAGGATTTCTTACCACAAAAAAAGGGGAGGGGAGAGATGGAAAGGAGGAAATGAACTTGAAACACTTTAATTACAGATTATTTTCTTGCATTTTAGCATAAATACCTTAGCAGCTATTGCAAGAGACTTATTTCTCCTATTTAAATGCATGCTATGTGTGAGTGATACTATTTGTAAAAGCAATAAATCCAGCCATAGCAATAAAATGTAATTACAGTATTCTTCTGTGACAGAATTGATTCTGGCTAGGTACATTAAACTCATTTGTAACAATGGGCACAGAAGTCATGCAGCTAAAATGTTTACATGAAAACATTTGCAAATTCAGGCAAATTTTTCCTCCATCACAAGGGATTAACTGTTTCAAGGTTATTATGAAATGTTGAGGAGTCACTGCATGGCAGGCCAAACTGATGGGAAAATAAATTTTCTCTTGGAGGGTGGGGGGGGGCAGGGCAAAAAAGGGACAGAACTTTTTTTTAAAATGTCCATTCATCAGTCGGTGTTAATCTCCTATCAAACTGGAGGGAAAAAGCCCTCTACCATTTATTTTCCCATGATCCAGTGTATAATGGCCATCACCATAAGGGCATTCCATATTAACCTTGTTCTAAAACCTAAAGTCATGTTGCAGCCTGATCCTGAGAAGTGGTAAGCACTCTGTACTTCAGAATTCAAAAGGCAGTCAGCACTTTCTCACAATCTGGTCATAACTGGGCCAGCTTTTCAAATGCTCAGCTCCCAGTTAGGCACCTAACCAAAAAACAGATTTGAAAAATAAATGTTTTGGCCTGCTATATTCTTTTTCAAATGCTGTCCCTTAATTTCAAATCATTTATATGTCTATACTTGCTATATTCAAGTCTTGTCTACTTGACAAGAATATGTGTTATTTTCACTGCAAATGCTTCCATTTGGTTAGAAATTCTTTTTATTTTCTTTAATTATTTTCCTTTGGAAAATAACAGTTTAACATGAAGGGACAAAAATACCTTTGGAGAAACTCAAAACTGTTTGATAAAATCCAAAACTTAAAAACATAAAAATTCTTAGGAACTATTATAAGAATGTTTACTTTCCTCGCAAGGCTTTACACAGGTAGAGATCACAATGACTTGGGCTCTTAACTGCAGCTGAGAATATGCAGTTGTTTCCATCAATTTGTCCTTCAACACAGTAGTCAGGTGTCATCTTGACACAGTCTAATTGTTTCAGACAAAATAGAAATACTCAAGTGCCATCACTATAAATCCATCCTCAAGCATTTAAAAGTTTCCCCATCACTCTTTTTCAGTTAGTCTACTAGATTCTTTTACGACACTCATCATCATGGTGTCTAAGCATCTTCTGAAATCATGAGGTGGACACAAAGATGTAATAATCACTTTATAAACCCTCCAGCCATCAGGTAATAGACTTTATTTCTATTATATTTCATTTCATTCATTTGATCTGCTGGCAGCCCTACTAATGCAGCCCAATATACCATTGCCTTCTTGGCAACAAGGGCACACTGTTGACTCATATCCAGCTTCTCATCCACTGTAATCCCCAAGTCCTTTTCTGCAGAACTGCCGCTTAGACAGTCGGTTCCCAGCCTGCAGTTGTGCATGGGATTCTTCCATCCTAAGTGCAGGACTCTGCACTTGTCCTTGTTGAACCTCATCAGATTTCTTTTGGCCCAATATTCCAATTTGTCTGGACCCTATCCCTACCCTCCAGCGTATCTACCTCTCCCCCCATCTTAGTGTCATCCACAACTTGCTGAAGGTGCAATCCATCCCATCGTCCAGATCATTAATGAAGATGTTGAATGAAACCGGCCCCAGGACTGACCCCTTGGGCACTCCACTTGATACCGGCTGTCAACTAGACATCGAGCTGTTGATCACTGCCCATTGAGCCCGATGATCTAGCCAGCTTTCTATCCACCTTATAGTCCATTCATCCAATCCATACTTCTTTAACTTGCTTGCAAGAATACTGTGGGAGACTGTATCAAAAGCTTTGCTAAAGTCAAGGTATATTATGTCCACTGTTTTCCCCACGTCCATAAAGCAATTTATCTCATCATAGAAGGCAATTAGGTTTGTCAGGCATGACTTGCCCCTGTTGAATCCATGTTGACTGTTCCTGATCACCTTCCTCTCATCCAAGTGCTTCAAAATGGATTCCTTGAGGACCTGCTCAATGATTTTTCTGGACTCTGAAGTGAGGCTGAATCTGTACTTTCCCGATTCTCCTTCTTCCCTTTTTAAAAGATGGGCACTATATTTGCCTTTTTCCAATTGTCTGGGACCTCCCCTGATCACCACAAGTTTTCAGAGATAATAGTCAATGGCTCTGCAATCACATCAGCCAACTCCCTCAGCACCATCGGATGTGTTGCATCTGGCCCCATGGACTTGTGCATGTCCAGCTTTTCTAAATTGTCCTTAACCTGTTCTTTCATTACTGAGGACTGCTCAACTCCTCCCCATACTGTGCTGCCCAGTGCAGCAGTCTGGGAGCTGACCTTGTCTGTGAAGACCGAGGCAAAAAAAGCATTGAGTACTTCAGCTTTTTCCACATAATCTGTCACTAGGTTAACTCCCCCATTCATTAAGGGTCCCACACTTTTCTTGACCTTCTTCTTGTTGCTAACGTAAGTGTAGAAATCCTTCTTGCTACCCTTCACATCCTTGCCAGTTGCAAATTCAATTGTGCTTTGGTCTTCCTGATTACACCCCTGCACGCTAGAACAATATTTTTGTACTCCTCGCAGGACATCTGTCCAAGGTTCCACTGCTTGTAGGATTCCTTTTTGTGTTTAAGCTCACTGAAGATTTCTCTGTTAAGCCAAGCCGGTTGCCTGCCATATTGCTATTCTTCCTGCACATCAGGATGGTTTGTTCCTGCTCCCTCTATAAGGCTTCTTTAAAATACAGCCAGCTCTCCTGGACTCCTTTCCTCCTCATATTGGCCTCCATATTGGCCTCTCATATGCTCTTTGTAATTAAAAACAACAGCAAAAAAACCATGAAAATCCAGCATACCGCTATGCTGGAAATGCTTTCCACCTGAAAATTTATAATTGTGGAAAGTGATAACCCCACATGCAATTAGCAGTTACAAAAGATACAGGAAACTGAACCAGAGTGTAAAGGTCATTTTAAATTGGTGTTCTGGAGTAGCTGGACACTTTAGGCACTGCAAGTTCTGCTGTAGTTTAAATAATTGAGAGTGGTATTTGAACTGTTTTCTGAACCAAACAAATAAACCTGCCACTCTCTGAATGGAAACTAGTGACTAATATAAATAATGCACAGGTTACAGGTTGGTCAGATAGTCATTTTTTGCTTATCTGATACTGCTTTCCAGCCTTCCATACAATAGCTCAGATAGCCCCAAGTTGGCCCTCCTGCTGTAGGCATTATTCCTCGGCTGTGACCATCATGTTCAAATGAGAATCTCCCCAGGTATATTTAGCTTTCTATAAAATTCATTCCTTCCCCCAATATGGAAAAGAGGATAGGACTAAATTGTCTATTTCTCAGTTGAATTTATTTGTAAATGAGATCAAACATCTCATTTGTCCTTTCACTGGACACTTTGTGTTAAAATTTGCCACAGGGATAGGCATATCCACCTATCTATTTTAACTTCAACATGAGAGGAGCTTCTCTGCCTATCCCAGGGCTCACAGCATAATTGCTGCCTAAGAGCTAAGGCAAAGTTATGCTGATTAGCTTCAATGCTACACTCAGCATTGCCTGTGAATCAATGAAGGAAGCTGTGTGTGTGTGTATCAGACCGTTAACTCATCACAGTGACACAGATGGATTGGCAAACTAACATCAGCAGGGGCAGCAGAGCGGTAGGTATTAAGAACATTAGATGTGTGAAACTTCGCCCTTTTTATAGCTTTCTGCTGTCAGGGGAAGTCAGGAAGCTAAACAGGACTCAGCAAGAACCTGGTAGAGGGTATGGTATTGGATCAGTAATGCAAGGCCCCTTAAGGAAGGAAATGAGAGATGTTCCAGACTGAATCACATCTGGAATCCTGGGATGGTGCAGCACAGAGAATGCATTGGATAGATTTGTGCAGGGACTTTATAGGGAACGGCATAGGGCCAGATATCTGCTTTGGTTTCCCACAATCAATAAATAACACTAATGCTAATAATAATATTATTTGAAATTTATTAAATTAAATTAATTTATTAAATTAATAAAATTTATGCAGGGATAGGAGGGAGAGAGCCAGGGCTTAAACCACTGACTACGTTTTGCGGCTATGTTTAGCATTTAGATATGTTGGTAATGAGCACAGAATATATGATTAGCTAGTGCTAGGTAGACCAGTAGATTGATATGCAAGTAATATGTGCATTTTGAAAACTTGTAGACTTGCTTTTGTATTTCCCCTTCTAATATGATTTCAAAATATAGTTCTAAGAACTTCCATTGCCTTACAGGAAAAAATAAGTATGATGTGATTAACATAAATTATATAATTGAGATAAGAAAATCCCTAATATTTCTAGATTAATTAAGGTAATCAAAATACAAAGGCATGAGCTGAAGACTAGTAATTATTGAGAGAATTGTGACTATTCTGATGGAAAATTATGACTTGTGTCAGCTATAATGTATTTCAGGACGACAGATTTGATTTATATCTCAGTTTGGCTATGTGAAGTATTTACTTTTCTAGTTATGCATGGAATTATTATCCCACTCACTGTCAATTAGACAAAGAACATTAACAGATATAGACACGTGACACAAAAAATCAAATGTCAGTGATGAACAAACAGAAATGACTGAGCAGAAAAAAAAACAGTGCTAGCACATATAGAGTAGAATTAAAAATATTTATGTGGCTACAATGGTTAGCTATAACTGAAAGACCTTCATGGGGCCTTTTGATATATATTTGAGTGAGTTGGCAGTTTTTACAAAGTCAGAGCAAGCATTAGGGCCCAACAGAGATGTGTTGCAAAGAGATCAATTTAGCTAACCTCTTTTAGGAGTGTGTATCAGTTCTCACACTGGAGCCATGTCATTACTTCCTAGTCCAGGACAAGATTTATCCTACTATGTTCTGTGATATCATACCACATGCTGTGGTAGTCATTCTGGGAGTTGGAGAACTATAGGTCTCCATCTGTATCCAGCAACCTTAATAAATATTACTCCGGATTTGTTAGTACTCTCTCATTTGTATCCCGCTAGATCATAGTAGGTGCCGCCATATCTGCAACCTACTGGTATCACTGTTTTGTTTCAGATACCACAATGGTACTGATATGCCCTAGAAATAGGAAGTCCATGATAATGAACACAACCTATTATAGGCTGAGTATAAAGGAAAATGAATAACATGAAGCATTAAGCTGAAGTAATAACTGCAAGTTTCATCTTCCTTTGTGAGTTTAGACTCTATTGCTGTGTTGAAGTGCAAGCAGTATCAGACAGGACAACAAGGAACATGTGAGTACATTAGAGGTAATTTATAATCTAGAAGTGACCAGCCCTATTTCTGGGTTTAATAAGACCAACTATACAGTGTTAACTCTTCTAACTGCCTTTTTTTCTGTCAAGATTATTGGAGCCCATTCATTGTGGTCAGCAAATATGAAGTGAGAATTTAAATGATTATACACATTGTTCATTCCTTAATTTGCAGCTCTCACTTGCTAATTGACAATAGGTAGTTCTGGAGTAGGTGCGGCGGGAGATCTGCATCTTGGGAAATTTTAAACACACAAACTTTGAATTAGATTTTACTACTTATAGCTTGACTGTAAAATTTCACATGTAAAGGAATAGTTTAAAGAGAAATTGTGTGTTGAGCTGACTTTTTTCCCTTGTAGTTTTCTAAAGTGGTTTTAAACCCAAAGTCACAGGTTTACCCACGGTTGGTGTCACAGGGTGAGCTGATTCCATAAGGGGCTTGGAACTCAGCCTCATCTATGCCAAAAATAGCCTGACTCCCCAGGTGAAGAGAATGTGTGGGAGTCATATGGTGTGTGCTTGGGGGGGGAGGTATGTGGTTAAACCAGGTTTGCTGGGGGATAAAAGAGCAGCCTGTGGTCAGTTAGAGGATGGAAGACTATTTTCCAGAGCATCAAGGCAAAGAGATCTGCAAAGAACGGAAGGAGCCTGTTGATAAGTCAGTTAAGGGGTCTGTGGGTAAGAAGGCTCATCTAGGAGGGTTGCAAAAGATGGTGAGCCATAAGGGGTAGTCCTGATAAAGGACTGGAAAGACTTTGAGTATTATTTCATGTTAATAAACCACATCCAGAAGGCAAACAGTATTGTGGAAACACCAGAGGAAGTGAGTTGTTTTAATGTGAGATTGGAGGCAAATTGAGGCAATGGAAGAACTTGATGTCAGACCTAGTAAGCAATGCTACATTTAGTCTCATCAGAGGATACAGCTGCTCATTATTATTATTATTATTGGCTGAGTTCCAGAAACATTCAACTCTGTGCAAAAAGAGGAGACAGGATTTACCCTTGAGAAGACTGCACTCTAAGCAAAGACTGACCATAGACAATGCATTTGGTGCTTAAAACTACCACATGGCTAATACTTCTTTGTGAAATGCACTGAAGCTGACTTCCTATGTGAAAGTGTGTACTAGAGAGGGGTCTGAAGGAGGCCAGCATGGAAGCTAAGTACAGTGGATCAGGAAGGAAGTTCCAGGTATAGAAAGCAACATAAGGATTGCTACATGAACACAAGGAAGAAGGGACCTTTTGAGGATGTACTCAGGACAAATGCAGAGCCTGGTGAAGCACAAGGGTGAGGCAATTTACTAATGGAACAGTTTCACAGCAGGTTAGTAGTATTGTAAAAGCAGCAGAGGTTTATTGAAGCCAGGCTTCTGGGTAGCACATGCCTTTCCTAGATATTAATCTTCCCACATATCCTCCAGAAAAAAAGAGCTTTGATGTGAAGGAGCAGACTAATCGATGCTAGTCACATTGCTCAATGTACTAGTGGAAGGTGCTCAGACACTACACTGATGAGGGAGGTATAGATCTCCATAGAGGAGAACACATTCTCAGCGAGACAGAATATCTCCATATTCTGCAATGAAACTCTGGGTCAGGAAAGCTTTGTGTGACTCTCATACTCTTGCTTTCTCTTCCTAATTAACACACTTTCATTAGTCTTATATTTTCCCCTGTGGTTTATTCATTTAGGGCTAGACTGTGGCTAGCTTTTACATGGGGTGTGAGGAAAGAAGGTGGGAGAGAGAGCTCCTATACATCCTATGACCTTTCTTGCAAGGACCAGATATGTTTGTAGTCCATGTGCTTTGTACACCTGTAGGAACACAGGGAACAAGTGGTGTGTAGAGAGTACAATACCCTCCCCCACTGCTCTTTGTCTCAGAGCAGGGCTAGTGTAGTGAAGGGAATAAGCATCTCTCCATTAATTGGTGTAGCATCTGGCATACTCCCCTGCACACCATACACAGAATTCTGCCTTGAATTCCTGTGGGGTGATTCAGCTCTACATTGCTCCCAACATGGGGCTGAGTTAAATGGCATGTCTGAGCCCTTAGTGGTTTTTTTTCGTTTTTGTTTTTTTTTAAGCATTTCTATCCATAATGATTATTTACAATCTAGCCCAGGTATTTAAATGCCTAAAGATGCAGCTAGATGCCCAGTAGTATTTTCAAAAGCACTTAGGCATCTGTCTTCATCTTTAAGCTTCTAAATATCTCTAAAAATCTGTCCTTATGTCTTACAATGCAAGCACTAAAACATACACTTTATTTTTACCAAACAGTACCTAGAACTTTCATTAGCCATTTGTTAGCTAGCACAGGGGGTCAGATTTTTACACCTTTCAATGTAATATGAAATAAAGAGAACCAGTTTCAGAACATTCATGTTAGTAATGGGTGAATCGTTAAAATCCACTAGAGTTTGATTCAAAAGTTAAGACATTTACATTATATCCTTCTGAATCTCAAATGTGGGAAGCTGAGTTGGAGCATCCTTACAAGGTGAGTGGTACTGTCACCTCTGGTCTCATCTGGTAATCAAAGGTGAGATCTGAATATTCCAGAATCTCTAAAGGGATTTGATTAAGATCCCTCTCTTTTCATTCTCTGGTTTCTTTCTCACTAGTTGTAACATTTTTTCTCACTTACATTGTCTTACAAATACAAAAGAGCAACCCTTGCCAGTCAATCCACTGAACATCTTCTTCATGGCATCACCTCCTCATTTCAAGTTTTAAAAAGCATCCTCTCCTCTCCTCTCTTCTGGGCTGGGCAATATTGTTTTAAAAGAGGCCAGATACTACCTCAAACTAGTCTAGAGTGGGCTGGAAAGACCCACTGCAGAGATGTTTCACATGTTTCAGATGAATATTATCAGTGGAGAATAAAAGTAATCAGGACACCTCTTCAAATGGAAAAGGAAATCACCCTTGTCAAATTCAAGATGTTATTTAGCAGTATTGTGATAAAAAATAGTGGCCCAGATCCCGAGTCCTACTCAGGTGCACAAAAATCATTAAAGACAATAGATCCAAACCTCTATGGATTCCTCCTGCCTCAGAGACCCCATGATACTCCCGTCCTCCAGATTCCTGAATAGGGGGCATCGTTTGAGTCCATGGGTAACTGGGCATACATTAAAACAGCCCTGAGGCTGCTCTACATTATGCCAGGAGACAGTCAACAGCAGAATTGAATGTGTGTAAAGCAGCTCAGCCAAACTGAAAGATCTAGGCCAGTATAATTTCATTTGTGACCATGATTAAGGGTATTACACCATTTTTTAAGTACTCTGGACTGTGAATAATAACACTTTGCTACAAGAAAAAGTACACTTGTGGTAAAAATATATAGAATGGCATCTCACTAGCTAGCTAGAACATCAGACATGCCACATACAAGTTTAAAAAAAAAACTAATTAAACTCTCGGTCTTCTTCCATTACTTTAAGCAGAAGCGAATCTTTCTGTTTGTGGTCAGTTTCTTAATGGGCACGGATGTGAAGTCATTTATCTTACTGAAAATCCCTTCAGCCATATCTAAATTACTTTCTTACCAATGGCTGAAGAGTCTCAATTTAATCATAATGTTTAAGTGAGATACATAGCAAACTGTTTTAACGCAATTTGGACATTCTTACATACTCATGGCAATCACCTCACTGAGCTATCTATCAAAGAAAGTGTTTGCCGTCCTGCTCCATTCAATACCAGAGGAGAATATAAAACTGTGCATCAGCTCGACTCAAAGCTGTGACAAACAGTGGACTTTAAAATTTGCATTTCTTTTAAATTGCAAATGTTTTCAATTAGTTGATTTCCTATTGTCCAGGGAGATTTTCGTCACCTTTTGGTGGACAGATTTTCAAATATTTTAGATGTGCAATTACAGCAACAAGTGATTGTATGTGGGCATCTGAGTGTCCAGTTGCCCAGCTGGTACACACGTGACATAACTGTGCTCACAAATTAAGTGTGCAGTTGTGTGGCTAAAGATTTTTAAAATCTGATGGTCCAAGTCTGGTGGCTCATTGCTAGGATGATAAATCCTGTCTCTGGTTAAGTCAGTCTCATTCCATTGTTTCCGTACAATAACAACAAAGAAAATCTTAAACCAGATTCACTGGGATGGTCTGGCTACTTTGCACTGCTCTGATAATGCAAAACAGCCATAAAACCTTGGCCAACTAAGATGGCTTATGGCTGCTTTGTATCACAGCAGCGATACAGAACAACTGGAGCATTGAATCTAGCCTCTTACACTCAGAAGTTTTCATATTTCTTGCAACTCATAGTACTGAGAGATTTTTCATTTGAATTGTAAACTAAGGGCCTGATTCTTCACTCAGAGCTGCTTAAATCAGGACTAACTCCTTTTATAATCATAGCCAGTGTAACTGTTCAATAAGAAAAAAAATCAAGTCCTAAATAGTGTAACCAGAATAACAGATTAACTACTTAATATAAAATCAAAGAGTTTTATAAGTTTTTGGTAAATGAGAATTGTTGGGGTGACTTCTGAGACCTTATTTACTCAGAAGCCTCCAAGACGCTATTATGTCTAATGTTTATAGCCTTTTAAAAAAAATTACGCTTTGTAAAAGAATTGAGACACCCAAAGAGTTAACTAACAAAAAATGAGGGTTGCTAGTAGAGGTTGGCTACTGCCCACAGAGTGTCTGTGTCAACTTCGCAACCTTGAATGAAAGACTTGGGTGGAGTTTTAGTGATTTTTTTTAAGCCAATTCATTTTATACATACATTGAACATTTTTCAAAAATAGGCACTGGATTTTTTTTTTAAATTCTGCAGTCCCTTGCTATGTTGTAAACAGTTTATCACATTTAGTACATTTGGAAGCAGTCAAGCCATATAGAAATCTCTATTTCCTTTTTAGTGATTTTGACTAAATCATCCATAGTCCAATCATTCAGATCAGATTGCCACTCCACCTGCAGCAAACAGCACAATTGATCATTTCCAGACACCTTCATCTGGATGGGCCCATGTCCTTCAATGGCTGTAAAGGCTTGAGGGTGGGGGGAGCATATAGCACACCACCTACCCATCCCCCCCGCCCCCCGGCATAGATTTCACATGGTGTGATTGCACTGAGTTATACTGCCATAACTGAGTTTCATTATTAAACAAAGCATTCTCTTCTTTAACATCTTCTTTAGCACTTTCACTCTTTGACATTTCTCTAGCCCCAACTGTTTGATTCCCTCCTAACTCTTCACTGTTTATTTGCGCAAAAGTTCCTTTCAACTCCTCACTCTCTATTCTTAAATTACTTATCTTCCAAAGTGACACATTTCTTAGCCAAGTTTATTTTTTTGGCAGCTCTAAGCTTATCTTCTATGTTTTTTGCACTTATTTCTTAATTTAGTACACTTTGGCTGCAAAGTAATACTCATTAAATAGACTCCTTGAAGGACAGCTGCTTTTTATTTTGGATTTATGCAAATAGGTAACAGAACATTGTTTTGTCCCTGATCTTCCAGATATTTTTTCCATTTAGTTTGTTTCCTCTTTTACAACTTTCATTTGCTCTTTATGCTTTCCACATTCATGCCTCAAGGTGGCACATTTTGTTTGTAAAGTTTTAGCCACCAGACATAATCCTTGTGTGCTTTAATATGGACTTTTTGTCTTCAGTAAAAAAAAAAAATAGACACTATTTTTTCCATGACTGCCAATGGGTCCTATTTTTTAAAAAAAACAAAACCTCAGTGGCATTCAATAGACCTCTGCTGTGCTCTGCCAACCATTCTTTATTTTTTTCTCTAATACCATTCTCTGGAGTTCCTTTTTTACCCAGCCCCACTCTCCCCCTTACTACTTTTCTGGGGACTCCACAGCATCCACCCTTAGATTTAACCTACTTCTCCAGTGTGTATTATCTTTTTAAAACCCTTACGTCCTTCCAGGGCCATTTCCCTTACCGCTAGGTAGTGACTCTCACACTAAAGGGTGTATATATTACCTGTTCCAGATGAGTGGATTTGAATCCTGGCACTAGTATTTTGGGCTGGCTTCTGAGATCTCACTCATTCAGTGGCCTCCTCAGTTCTCAAGAACTCAGCTCAACTTCAGACTCATCATTCAGGTTTCTTTATTGGCATACAATTAAACTACACTTGAGCTGTTCAGGGCATACCATACATCCAGAGTTACACAGCAGACCTCTTCCCTTACAAATATTTACAACACATTACATTGCATTTACCGTACACTGCATTACACGTTCTAGGAGCAGCATGGTCACTTTGCAGGAACCAGTCCCTCTACAGCATGCTTTGTCCACACACTATCCATGAAAGTCTTGCTCTTTATCTTATCTTATGTTCCAGACTTATTTTATCCATTGTTATCTTGCCATTGTAAATAGTTCCCTGGGAATAACCCCTTATTTTAGCTAGTACAGACACTGTTTCCAGCCTGCTGATCCATTTACCTCCCTAATCCTGTCTCCCATGCCTCACCATGTCCAAGTACTCATGTTAAGCCAGGCCTACAAGAATTAGTGACTGGCAAAAGATTTGGCAATTAAGAAAAGCCCCAAACCAAGATTATTAATCCACAGATTACCTGAATTATTCAAGCCTCTTCAGTCTTCAAAATTGAACTGGAAATATCAGACAAGCAGATTTTGCCAACTATGTGTGTAGTAATGAGGGGAAAAAATTCCCAAAGAAATGTCCCTTACAAAATATCCCCAGTAATAAAAACAATTTGTGCACTTTGTGAAATAGTCCTGTCAATCAAATAGAAAGGTTATGAAAATTCCCCTGAAATAGCATTACTGTAGCTTTTGATGATACTCCAGAATGCAACCAATGGACATTTCTCCTGTTTATGTGGAAAAGTTTCTTCCTATTAGAAAAAGCCATTGAGGAGACTAGATAGTCCTCCACAGACACTTGCTCACACCACAAAAGCATCAGCACTAGTCTCTGTTTAAGAGAGGATTGGAACAGGAAGAGCAAAGACAATTCGGGCTAGAAATGGGATACGAACAGTGTCAAAGTTGCATGCTTAGTTTGCACAGCAATTCACCTGCCATAAAGCTTCATCTAGTATATGTTACCAGTGGCTGACTTTTCATGAGTGCTTGGAGTTTTTCCATTTAATTCATTGGGTTTTGGATTAGATGTTAAATGGAATAAGCAGTTAGATATTATGGTGACATATGCTTCATCAATGCTGGTGGATAGCTCACATGAATAAGATGAATGGAAGAGATAGATTTGTCCTGTTCAGATTTCCCATACGCTTCAGTGATTAATTAAAATAAAACTTTTTGATCCCATCATCTGGGGTCAGGTTGTCATGCAATCAGCTACCATCTTCATCTGTCCCAGGTGGCACTGATGTCCACCTGTTTACTATCTTCTTTGATGTAATCCATCCACTGGTTCCTTGGCTTTCCTTGGGGTCTCTTTCCTATCACCCTCTCCTGCCATGCTATCTTCACAAGGTCCTCTTCAATCATCCTCTGTGTGTGTCTGAACCAGTGAAGTTGCACTTCCTGGATTTTGTCAGCCACATCATGGACTTTGATGTCCATCCTAAAGCTTTCATTTCAAAATCTGTCCCTTTGGGTAACTCTTTTTATTGCATGAAGACAACTCATCTCAAACACCTGAAGGCACTTAATGTGCCTTTTCTTTACTGCTCATGCTTCTGCACCCTACAGCATTGTATGTTGCTCTGCTGTTCTACACAATTTGGCTGTCAGTCTCAGTGGTGTATGCTTGTTATATACAACATATAAAATGTTATTCCTCACTTTTTCATCACTCCCAAGTCTGAACTATGTCTCATGTTCAAGCTCATTGTCTTCCATAACCCAGCATCCTAGATACTTGAATAGCTCAGTCTGGTTTAGTCGTACTCCATTAATCTTTATATTCTGTTTCCCTGAATATAAAGGCACCTTTACTGACCCACGTGACCTCAATCTTAGTCATGTTCATTTTCATCCCATGTCTGCTTAGCTGTTCATACCACTGGATTACTATTTCCTCCAGGTCTTGTTTTGAGATGTCCTTATTGCTGTGTCATCTGCATATAGCAGCTTCTGACATTTTCCCATAGCGATCTTCCTGCTGATGTAGTTCATCAATATGATCGAGATGGACTGAGGGGGCTTGTTGTTCCAAAACATGTTTGGATCAGTTTTTCTGGTGCTCTATATAGTGTATTCACCATAGTTTTTAAATCCTCAGACAGTCCATATTTCCTCAGCACTGGTGAAAGTATCCTTCTGTCTCGTGCATCATATGCCTTTTCATATCTATGCCAGATGCTATCCTGTTGGTATTCTAGCAACTTCTCTATCACTTGCTGTATAACAAAAATGACATCTGTGGTTCCTCATCCTTTCCCAAAACCAAACTGTTCTTGTTTGAAGAGGGGTTCCCAGCATTCTCCTTAACCTAGTGCCCAAGATTAAATCCAGTATCTTCATGTCATGCAACGGTAACTTTCTCCCTTGATAGTTTCTGTATCCATGGATGTTTCACTTCTTATTGGGACCAAGTTAGATTTGCACCAATCTTTCAGAATTCTCATGTCTCACTATATGGCTTTAAACCATTTTATGCCTCTCTCACCCAGGATTTTCACCAGGTCCATGATCACTTCATCAGGTTCCGCTGCCTTACCATTCTTCATTTCTCACCTCTTCTTCCATTATGCCAGAATCAGGCAACACATTAGTCTCACATGTGGCAACTCCACCAAAAAAGGGGATTGCCTCATTTAAGAGACTCTCAGAATACTGTTTCCACCTCTATTTCACTTATTCAGGTGTTACTAATAGTCTCCCTGGTCATCATTTAAAAATGCCATTTTAATTCCCTTTGAATCTCATTTTTGCAATGCTATATGCTTTTGCCAGCCAGCTTACAAGCTCAGTGTACAGATCATCTAGGGTATTCTCTTCGGCTTTCTTCACTGCCCACTTGGCAGCTCACTTTGCTTTTTTCTATTTACTTTCACTTGATGGATTCATTTTCTTTTTCTTGTATGCACCATTTTCATGTTTCAAATTGCTAGCGGCACTTCATAGGTCCACCACCATGCCTCTTTCCCTCATGTTTTCTCCACCTGTCCCGTCCATCACCACAATGCATGTTTTTTGAGTTGGTGCTTTCTTTTGTTAAGCAGATATATATTACTGTAATTGCCTTTCTCTGCGCCCTTTGTGTTAAGAAACTCAGGAAGAATCACTTAACAGTTAGTCTGCTCCTTAACTTCAGTCCACAAACCCTTTCAATTAGATATTATCATGAGCACTTTATTGGCATTACTGCCTTTCTTTCCTTCAAGGATCTTATTAGAGCACTACTATTCATGCCATTCTAGTTAAGTTCATGTCAGCATTTCTAGTTATAAACCCCTATGCTGTATTCAGGGGTTTATCACAACCATAAAACATGGCTACAGTGTTTTGTTTTTAATCCCTTTGGTAATGAAAATAAAGCTGTAAAAACAAAAAGAAAGTAGTTCAGAATGCAAAGATGGCTTATGAGGTCTCAGCCCAAAAAAGTAGCTCTAAGAAAATCCACACAAAAAGAACCCTTATTTTTTTTAATAAAGATTTGCTGCTTTCTGATGCCTTCTAGCATTTTGTATCCTCAAAACAGAACTATGCAATCAACCCTCCTACAGTCTTTGTTAATGCTACATAAAGTTTGAAGAATCAAAAACTAAAGTCAGTACACTGCTATAAGTAACTTTTTCACCATTTTAACTCAGCTGCAATGCATAACTATATATTTAATGCTTTAGATTAAAAACATAAACAATAACGGGGTGAATTTCAAAGTCACAAATGGAGGTTAGGCAGCCAGCCTAATTCAGTTTAATTGGATGTGTAACTGCCCTGTGCCTTATAAAATCTCCCACTATGACACGAAAATTGACATTTAACAAGGGCACCAGGAATAGATAATGTTATATACTGTAACTGCAATATAGTCAAACATTGCAAGGGAAACTTTAAAGGTTGGAAGTTCATTATTCTCAGTTTGAGTTCTCAGCCTTAAATATGTCATATTAATGCTATTTTGAAAATGTATTTCGGAATGAATCAGTCTGGATTTTTTTAGGGAGAGGAGAAAATGGAGGGGAGTAGGTTTTATTTTATTTATTCATTTGACCAAATGTTGAACTGACGATTTCTGATATAAACAAACCTCAGCATATCATCTCAATATTGACATAACACAGATTGAAACAATCAGCTGGTAAGATAAAATAGAGATCATTTAGAATTAACATTAGTTCATTAAGGACCCAGAGAGAGTAAACCTTATGCTTTCAGGCCTTAACAGTCTCTGACTATGAAGGATTTCTTTTTGCAACATCTGTTTCTGGTCCCTGTCAAAGAGAGGATATAGATTACATACACCATGGGTCTGATCCCTGGGAGTCTTTCCTATTGACTACGATGAGGGTAGATCAGTTGTTGTACTTCATTTTAAAATGAAGACTAGAAAAAATTCTGGTGGCTGCAAGCAAAAGAATAATTTGTGTAATTCCTTGTATGAGAATGTAAATATTATGGAAAATAAGCAATTTTAGTGCCATTTTTATTATTTATTGTTAAAATTCTACTTTCTTTCCACCACTGAACTCTTAGACAATCCAAAATAAATTAAAGTAAATTGTTTATATGTTTGAGAGTTTAACAGGAAAGAAACTAAAGGTCCGATTCTGCAATGTTACATGGGAGTTTTATCACTGACCTCAGTGGAAACAGGATCAAGCCTGAATAATTGATAATTGGATTATAGTGTAGTTCAATTTTGACTAAAGTTATAAACACAGGTTGTCGAAGTGCAGGGTCAAAGGAATTTTTGGTGATATTACAAGGGAAGAAGTATTGTTTTCATAAAGAAAGAGCTCCTCAAGCAATAATGCTGTGGCAAATAATAATAATAAAAATAATAATGTATGTGTTTTATACAAAGGGCCCTAATAATGGGTTTTAGTTACATCTAAACCAAGACCTTCTATATCTGCTGTTCACTGTGAACGATAGCTTATGGTCAGTAGAAATAACCAAGTGTCTTCTAGGAAAGAATACGGATGGATTTTGAGATCTTGAGCAAATTTCACTGATTCAGCTTCCTGGCTTATTTTTTGAGAGTTGATTCCATATTATTGCTGATTTCCAAACAGTTTGTCTATAAATTCTTACTTGTAGATAAAGGAATTGCTCTGCTTTATGTACATGAAATCTAGAAGGACTGAACTTTAAAGGTTGCTCCTGGAGAACTTGTTAAGATGAAGGCTACATCTACACTTGGCACTGGGGGCGTGATTCCCAGTTTGAGTAGGCATACTCTCACTGAGTTAGTGCACTAAAAATAGTAGGATAGCCACAGTGTCACAGGCAGCAGCCAGTGGTGGGCATGATCTAGCCACTACAAGTACAAACCCACCTGGATCCCATAGGTACTTACTTGGGGTGGCTACTCACTGCTACAGGGTTACACTACGATTTTTAGTTCAATGATTACATCTACTAAAGCTGGGAATCACATCCCTGGCTTCAAGACATAGCCTCAGAGGTATGAGTCCTAAAGGTGCTCTGTTAAAGAAAAGTGACATTTATGGTGGGAACAAAATAGTCCAGTGGTTGGATGAAAAGTAAGTTGGTTGTAGCAACCCTGTGGCTTCTCAGACTTCATAATCATCAACTATTCTATACATTGTGTCTACATGGACTTCAGTCATAAGTGAGGATAAAACTCAAGAGCTTCTGCTTGAAGACTGCAGGTTCTTACCTCTCAAGCAAAAGAAAAACCTCCTTTGGCTACAGTAGTATTAATAACAGTACTATTCCTGGTTTTCCTCCTACCACTCTAATTCCTTCTTCAGTGCATCCTTTAGAAGATCATACTTATCCCCCCTCCAACTTTCCACAGGGTTCTGTTCTTGGTCCCCTTCTCTTCTCCCTGTATAATTTATCTCTAGGTAATCTCATCTACAAACACAAATTCAGCTACCATCTCCATATGTACAACTTACAAGATCTGTCTCTGTACCCCAGAACTCTCTTTCTGACATCTCCTTGTGGCTGTCTGGCTGTCTGCTCATGCTCAACAGTGCTCCCAATCTCCCCCTCACCTGGCAAATCATCCTTCTACCTTCTTGCTCAATCACTGTGGATAACACCACCACGATTTTGCTTTGAGTATGTCATCCCTCTTTTTGTATTCCTCTACTGTCTTCTCTGTGATATTAAGCATAAGCTACTTGTCTTCACATTCAAAGCCCTTCACAGCCTATCCACCACTCTACCTATGATCGCTGATTAGCTCTTAGAATGTTGATTCCTACCTCTGACTGGCCTATGATAACAGCTTCTATCATCCACTTGTTAATATTTCAAACAAGCACCTTCACACTTTCTCTCATATTGCCCCTGAGGCTTGGGAGAAGCTCTCCATACACATCTGCAAAACTAACTCATTATCTTACTACTCTCTTTGCCATAATGCTTACACAAAACTTAACACCGGTTAGGCCACTGGTGTGCTGAGACCACTGCCCACCATGCTGACCAATATTGCCTCACTGTTTCCTTATATTCCCCCATCGGTCCGTCTGTATCCATCTGTTATTCCTTGTCTTATACTTAAATTATAAGATCATTCAGATAGGCCTGTCATTTCGTTCTGTGTTTGTATAGCACCTAACACCCTGGGTGTCCCTGACTGGGACTCCCAGGTGCTCTGATAATACAAATTACTATTAATAAATAATTAATAAATCCTCATCACTTTTACATAATATAAAAATTCTCATAGACTTTAGTGGGACCAGGATTTCATTCATTAACTGCAGTAGGATGTGGACCTGTCATTGGAGAGCCATATATTCAAAAATAGTCTGTCGTTTTGTTTAGAAGAGGATAGTGGCTCGCATATGCACTAAGATTCCATGGTACATGGCCAGGGATGACATTTGGCTCATCTCTGTGTAACCTTCACCTTCACTTTACTCAACACTTTGGCTAAGTAATTTAAGGCAACACTAATGGGATAATATATATTGTTGAAGAACAAGTATTGCTTTCCAGACTACCATGAAATGTGAGTTATGGAGCCGATGAGCCGCAGCATTAAACTGAGGCATTTATGAAATCATGATTTTGCAAGAGATTTTATTTTTACACCTTTATTAGTTTGAAAAGCCATAAACTCTGAAAGATTGATATAAAAAATTATACTGTAATTATTTTCTAAAATATTTGTGTGGCATCTCAGATGTTGAAAATATACTGTAGGCTGTAAAACAATATGTCCAATATCATGTCTTTACACTAATGTGAGCAACCAAAGATAATAAGCGCTTCACAAAACTATAATGAAAGCCATATGATCACTTGTAGTCAGCACAAATACTTTCAATGATGGATGGCAAAATGGTATATAAAATGCATTATTCATACCTTCCCCCTATATGCACCTGAAAATGGATTCATTTGCTTTGCCTTGGAAATGTTTTGTCATGGTTTGTTATTCTATTCAAAACTTTCTAGACCACAACACTTTTTTGTTGTGTTTATAAGCATAAGCAGAAGGTGTTAAGAAAGAAACACAGTAAGTCTATGGCAGAGCCAAGCCTTCAAACTTTCAATTCTATGCTGTAGCCATCAAGACATAATTCCTTCTCTTGGTTATTCTACAAGCAAAGACCAGGGGAAGAGTCTTTTGGCTATTCTCCCAGAGAAAGTAGTAGCATTCCAATCTCTAGGTACAATTCAAACTAGACTTGAGAAAACACCAGTAAACGTACAGTATGGAATTACCCTGCCTTGATGGAAAGTTAAGCCAGGGAGATAGCTCTGCTGCCTTTACATACAAAACAGCTATTTGTACACCGTAAGTGCGAATGAGTAGCATTTGGCTCTAGAAGAGCTAACATGACTTATTTTTAATTTCAAACATGTGTTGTTCCACATTTTTTGTATTGTCTTGATAATGAATTATAAAGTGGGAGAGTTAACTTCTACTTCCTACATGACAGATCAGTCAATATCCTAGTCAGAGTATTTTATGACATTTATTTTGATGAACCCAGTGGATTAAAGTTGTCATCATTCTTCTAAACCATGATTTTTTAGATATCCTTTGCTGTTTCATTACCAGTTTACAACCAAAATGGTTTCTGACAAGCTTGCAGTTTTATTTTCCATCACAGAGTTAAGGGAAATCTACTGAGATTACTAGAGCAAGTGCTTACAGAAATACACAAGCCTGATTAAAAGGAACAATTTTCAACAAGGACTTTTTACAGGTGAGTGCTTTTAGCTAGTACAATAGCAAATGACACAGATGAAAAAGGAACCAGTTTTTAAAATAACCCATACAAACAACCTTTAAAAGAATTGTTACGCCGAGGCATTAGTCAGCATCCAAGCCACCACAGTTCCTACCATCCCAGGGATTTGTTATTAAAAGTCAGTAACCTGAAAGACAGGGTAATAGCCACAGCTCAAGAATACCATAATTTAAAAGAGCAAGTTTAGCAAAACGTTTTCCTTGGGCAACCATCAACAACCAGCAGAACAAGAGAGGATCAGACACAATTGACAAGTTAAGTTGATGTGGGAGCACAGCTTTTAAATGCAATAGGCTGGATTCTCTACTGCCTTTCACCTTGTGGAGTCATTCTGCGCAGCATGAGTGCAAATGCTACAATTCTGAGTTAGCAGAGTCTTGCACTCTGGACAGATGTAAATGGCTACATAACGCACAAGGCAGAGGAGAATCAGGCTCAATAGGATGTGTTTGAGCAAGCGCTAACCAGTGAATAAGCAGAATTTTACCAGGTGGGAAAGCAGAGAGTCCCTATATCAAGGGTTCTCAAGATGGTTGCATAGGGGTCATAAGCTGTCAGCTCTGTGGGGCTGACAGTCCCAAGCCCTCATTGAATTAAATTAATCCCCATTTTTAATGTATAAGGGGGATCACATTCAGAGGCTTTTGTTAAAGGGGTCACCAATACAAAAAGTTTGAAAACCACTGCGATCTGCTCCCATGGAAGTCAGCAGAAGTTGTATTATTGGTTTCAACGGAAGTTGAATCAGGCGCCTTAAGAAACCAAAACTTCAAAAAGAAATAGACTAGGGATTGGAGGCACATGTCAAACTGTCAGCCATTGCTATACTGGAAAAGTATTTCAAATACTTTTTTTCTCGTTGTGAAAATAACAAAATCCCTAGCAAAGTATACTATTGATAATGAAAAATAGCTTAGACTGTTGAAAATTAATTTTCTTTTCAAAATCCTAATTCATGATTCAGGGCACAATTTACTTTGATCCTTAAGACTCCCACACTCTGAAGTGTGAGAGTTGAGAACAGAGTGGAAGGATATGGCCATCAGTCCCATGGGAATAGCTGGCTGCATCACTTTTGAGCATTCCTTGCTCACAAAGTAACATTACAGTTTTGTACTTTTAACAGTCTTCTCATTTGAAGATAAGGGCTATGATCAGCTTGCATATCTGCCTGATGATTTGTGTGCTTGTTCCAGGACTGAGTAAGAGTTGGGAGATAGTTAGAGTAATGGGGAACAAAATCAAACCCAGCCAAGAAGGTTTTGCTGAACCAAGTCATATAACTAAAAGTCATATGCTGAACCCTCACAATTTAAAATTTGAAAGATCTATATATACCTCAAAACAACCTATGATCTTCTGCATGGGTATAAAAGAGATGGATTAAAAATAATACTAATTACCTGTAACCCTGTTAATAAAAAAAATGGTTTTAAATAAACTTGGGTTCTAGAACTTGAACCATTGAGGCTCTGCAAGAGCATGAAAATTTTTAAAGATGGGTGTATGTGTGTGTGAATACAAGGGTTGGTTTGTTTTTGTTTTAACCTTTTAAGGGGTGGGGGAAAAACCTCCAAAGTCTAAAAGAGTTTAAATCTAATATTGTTCACGTTCTAAGATGGAGATTTAAGTCATTTCTTGTATTATTCTTTTCATCCTGGTCACAAGTGAACACGTAAAACCACCATTTGCATTTGTTAAGACTAATAATGAATCACCTCCTTCATCCAGAGCCCCTGGCCTATGACTATGGCTGTTTTGCCAAGGAAAACAGACGCTCCAGTAAGCATCTGAGTGCTCCTTTCTTTCTCCCTAATCTCTCACTATTCACTAATTTCTTTGTCAAAGAAAAAAGAAGCCATCAGGTTTTTGAATGGTCATGTGCTTTTCATGTATAAGACCTACATTTCATATTTTTATGAATATTTTGTCCATTTCAGAGCCATTACTCCTTGCATGTCAGGAAGTGACAGATTCCTTTCCCTGTTTTTAGGTAAGACCCTTCGAAAGGGGAAGGGGGAGAGTTGTATTTTTCCCCCCTTCTAAATAGTTAACCATATTGCTGGCCTATTGCTACTTTCTTCAGTAATTCAACATCATTACTCGAGCTCCTTCCAGTGGTAAATCATAATGTGCAAAAGCAAAGGAATAGAACTTTTAATGTCCCTTTAATCATTTTTACAGTAGTGAAACACCGAGCAAAGCAGTCATTTATCTTTTCATTGTAAATCCATTTTTGTTTGTCTTAGCCTCAGGTTAAAGGTAAAGGGTAAATGAAGTTTAAATGTATAGTTCAAGTTCATTCAAAATTCTCAGTGTCACCTAGTTCAAGCAATCAAAAAAACCCATGTTCCATTTAATCTCCATACTAATATATGGCTTGTGACTTTCTGTGGGCTTTTTCCAAGCCTTGGTAAAATCCCAGCTAGATAATCACACACATACACAATATAATAGCATATATGCGACTTTACCAAAATGTTACTTCTTCTGACTGCAGACAGAGGGGAAAAAACATTGTAATAAATGCAGCAGCTGTTTTTACTGGTAGTTTTATGAGATTTTCAATGTGCTTAACAATCTATTTTTTTTTAAAAGTTGCGAAATTGGGAGAAAGGAAAAAGTTAAAACAAATAGTGCTATTAAAAAAGGCATTAAAACATATTAGATTCATAAATTAGGTTATATTTAGCTTTGATATGTAATGGATAAACCCAGCATGAGTTAATTGAATTGTAAACCATGAACATATCAGTGACAAAGAATAAAAACGTTTATGAATACCAATCATAATTACTAAAACTAAGTTGTAAATAAAACATGTTAGCCCAACTTTATCTCTGTGGTAATTGGAGAGAAGTCTCTATATAGCTACCATTATGGAATGAATTTGGACCATTATTAATTTCAGAGCTGAAAAAAATATTAAGAGCAAAACAAACTCACTGTAGAAGGCAAATCAGATATATGAGAGAAACGATTCGTTACAGAATGTTAGACGTGTTAACAGTACTCAGCAATCCTTTATTTTGTTATAAAGTACCTCAGAGTGTTCAGATGGTCAGACTGCTCAACTGGCTGAGCTTTCTAATAGCTCTTTTCAATCAAGGGATGTAGCTAGGCAGTGGAACCCTGTGCACAGGCACTATGGTGATGGAGGTCATAGAAGCACCTAGTTAGATAGAGAAAGGAATATCCACAGCAGCCTTAGAAACACTCCTGGGCAAAGGATTCTGTATTTAACACTGATGATTTTACCATAGCATGAGAACAATACAATACAATAATTTCTAGCTGGGTAGATGTACGGAACACTATTAACTTCAGTGCGGGTTCTACCCCTAAACTACATAGGCTGCAATCTTCCAAAAAGGCATGCAAATGTTTTATTTTATGCACACAAATAGTCTCCATAAACCCAATGGGACTGCTCATGGTCATAAAGTTAAGCACGTGCCTAAGTGTTTGCAGGGTTGGAATCATAGTTTCTAAAAGAATTTAGGATCCTTTGAAATATTCATTTATTCCAAGGCCAGAAGGACCATTTTGATCATTTAGTCTGATGTTCTGTATAATGCAGACAAAGAACTTCCCAAAAGTAGTGCATTATGTAGCTGTATAATATTACTATTACAATTAATTATCAGGATCAAGTTGGTCAAAGGAATCAATGAAAGAACGAACTTAATCCATGTCTTGTAATTGGTTGAATCTGTTTCCTATTAATCAAACTCAATTTACTGCTTTGTATTGGTTCGCTTTGGATTAATAGCTGGCTGCCCATTTGTTTCCTAATTCCACATTTACTCTTTCACAAAGAAAAGGAGATTTTTTCTCAATCAAACTTCCAGTCTCTCTAAGGAGAAATTATTATCTAAATGGACAACATCACAAAAGGACTTGTAAACCTCTTGCACTCAAGGGACCAAGTAATTGCATAGTGTAATACCTTGTATTTAGAGATAGCTGTGCATTACACAGCTTTGGAGGTATGGGGTGATTGCCATCTTTGAAAAGCTTAAATAACAGATAGGTGACCAGAGATAAAATCACTGGTTAGCTGGAAATCTTCAGCAAGCAAACACCATCTGATTCCTTATCCTCAGGACCACAGAAAAATGTGTCAACAAAGTATGGAAGTGTTGAAAAGCATGAAAGGTTAGAATTTGATTAATGGAATGATGTGTGGATACTATTCCATAATCCCTCTAAATTCTATTTGGTTCAATTTGGCCAGTATCAATCTGCATTAAAAGATTATTAAAATAGTCTTTCCAGGCCATCAAAGTAATATTTAACATATAAAAATAACAGTGCTCAATTCCTTGTTAATAAAAATCACATAAAAAGTGTGTTTAGTAAGCTAAAATAATTTCAATAATAAACTGAAATCAATCTGATAATTTTCTCTCAGAGTAAAAGCCTCTCTCCTCCAGCATCAAAGTTCCAGCAAGTAAGGTAGAAATTTGGGACATATCTGACCCCAAATGATGTAACTTTCCAAAGTTAATAATAATTTCCCAGATAAACTGAGAATTTCACATACCAAAAAAAAAAAATCAAGAAGGGGAGGAGTATACATACTGGTACCATAACTAGTATTCCATTACTGGTATTTTTTAAATTATACTTACACTATGAGTTGTCCATTCTAAACCAACATTTTAACTAGTAAAGAATAAACAAGTTACTTCTCCAATCTTGTCTTCACATTAGGAGTTACTTCTCCTAATCTTCAAGCTTCTCTCAATTTGCCAACACCAGTTTTCTGTCTGACCATGCTTCATTCAGTCATTATGACATAGCTACTGCAATCCAGTCATCACTTATGGGAAGGTGGGTAGGAAGACTTCTTGCATCATGCTAAGCAGAAGGCTATTGTCAGAGCCTGGGTTCTAGGGATGCGGTATGAAGCTTGTGGTTAGCCACTGAATCGCATAATCATATTATAAATTTGAATTAATTTATTTGTAGAATCAAGTTCTGTGTCCAAAGCTAAATCCATGGAAATAAAACTTTATGAATAACACACGATGCCATGAAATAAGAATCTTTTCCATGGAATTCATTCATAGAAATGAAAATGTACATTGACTACCTTCTTGTGTCTGCCCCAGGGAATAAAATGATTCATGTCCAGTGGGATTTTCATAATTAAATTCTTACTATTTATATTGTAGTAATATGTAAATATGCAAGGAGCTTTCCAGGAAGATGCACCTCTTGGCCCAAGTAGGTACAATCTAATGGCAAATATGCAACAAGTGAGAGCTATAATCATAGATATGGAAGATAGCAGCATAGGCAGATGAGGATTACAAACATAAAACTGCATGGTTACTTAGGCCCTGATCCAGGAAAGCACTTTTTAAATGAGTAATCTCACTGAAGCCAATGAGACTACTCATATGCTTTAAGTTAAGAACATGCTTAAATGCTTTGATGAATCAGGGCCTGAGATTTTATGCACATCTTGTTACATAGGCTCTGCCTAAATATGTACAAAGCTACCCCAAAACACTAAAATCTCCCTCGAGGACAAAATGTCACTTCACTCATTCCCTCATTCCCTCTGCCTACTATTCAACTGCCTTCCCCTTCCTCCTTCATCATCCAACTACCCCCGTTTGTGATCTGCAGAGAACCCAAGTGTAAACTGTAGCTTGTTGGCAATGCAGTTAATTGCAGTATGTGAGACATAGAGATTCATTTGTGCATTTGGTATTTATTTCCTGTAAGTTGCTTTCCTGTACTTTATGCTCTGTATGTTTGCTTTACCTGCATAGCTTCTTTAAAACCGAATCTTCCCAATTTAAAATGAGTGCAGCACAGAGAAAATATAGAGGCCACTGATTTTAAGCCTCCCTCCCTCCCCACATCTCTCTCTTTCTGTTTGTGAAAATTGGATCCATCCGTGGCATGTAGCTAAGCACCCATCTTAAGGACCTCTGAACTAGTCTGACCCACTCAGAGCTTTACAGAGACATAAATCTGCTTGTGGCTTGCTGAGACTCTTGGGCAATAAAACAGGTGCAATTGATCCTATGAGTTCTTTAAATTATTTGCTGAACTAAAGAAACTGCTGATTTCAGGGAAAATAACTATTCAAAGTTATTTAACATTGTATATCTATAAACTCTGCATTCCTCATTTAAAACATCAGTGCAGTTTTTGTATTAGCAGTAGGTGTCAGGATGGAGGTCAGACCTCTGTTCCAGTCTGAGAGTGCTCATGGCTAGTTGTCCATTAACAGGTTCCATGAGAATCTGTGTGCATGAGGAGGATTGAGCCTCCAGTGCTATTTTGTCTGTGACACCAATTTGTGTGAGCAATTTTCTATGCCCTATCATCTCTGCAAGAGACAAATAGAATTTACATTCACAAACTTAATCTGTGCATACAAGCTGAATGTGCAAGGTGTGGTAAGAGGGGTCTGATTACATTGTGCAATAATATTCTCCCTTTCCTCTGCTCTGCAGAAGAGAGCAGTTTGGAGTAAGTAAAGTAAAAAAAAAGATCTGGATAGGTCACTCTGCGAAGCAGTGCAGTTAGATGGTATTACACTATACAAGCCTGAGGAGCACTGTAGGATAAATAGATGTGTTGCCATCAAGAAACAAGAGATTCACTAAGTGTTTGTGAACCAGAACAAAGACCTAAAAAATCATCAGATTTTTGATTTGGGAAATACTATTTGACTAGCTCGAGATGGGTGTGATGCTTGTTGTTTGGGAGAAGCCTCTAGAGCAGAGGTTCCCCATTTTTTCTTATTTCATACCCCCTTCCAGATCTACCAGCTGCCTGCATACTCCTACCCTTCTCAGCACTGATACTTTGTGTGTTCTTCTAACATTCTGTCTTTAGCCATCTCTCCATATTTCAGTGTTACGTACAGATATAGTGCAACATATACAACTGAAAAAATCCCCCTGACTAACTTCTGAGCTCCGTTAGACTGGACGGTTGCTGGGCAACTGAACATGTGCTCTATGGTGACTGTAGGTGAGGGCTCTGTACATCAGTATCTCTGTATCTGTGTTCTCATTGGTACATCTTGAACTACTATATTTTATATAACAAATTCCCTCAGAGTTTTAAAGCTTCATCTGAGAGGCCTATTATGAAAATGCAATAAATAAATAATAAATATAATCCAACACTACACAATTTCTCATGTGTATACCCACCCACAGACATCTCACATACCCACAGGGTAGGAGTACCATAGTTTGGGAATCCCTGCTCTAGAGGAATGGGCTGAGGCAGTAAACACCCAGTTATATCCTAGGGGCAGCCGGTGTAGGAAGCAATCACTTGAGGCCAGAGAGCAGACAGCTAACCAAAACATCCATTTTATTTACAGGAACAGAGAGCTCACCCAGCTGGTTGAAACCGGCTGAGCTATCCCTTAATAGTCTAACTCAGTTGCCATAGTAACAAAACCCATGACAACCAAATACACAACACACCCCATCACCGAGGATGTTTCTGAAAACACCATAAACATTTTGTAGAAAGGGTTTGCACCTCTGGGTCCAGATAGAGCCAGTTGTGCTTCTGAATTCTCAGTTCCTTGTATTATTTACTGCTGGAGAGCAGATGGCAACCTCTTCTCTCTGGTGTGGAGAACACAACAGTCAGCACCTCCAGGTTAGAATACTCTAATGTGATTTGCTTAGAACTAAATGTGATGATGACACCAAAACTTGAGCGTGTAGCTACCTGTCTTCTTCATGGGACAAGGCATGAGTGAATAATACCAGTGCTCAAATTTCTGCACTGGCTACCTGCGTGCTATCAAGGGTTAAGATTCAGCAGAAAGTTTGCCTGGATCTGCTTATAGGTGTTTAAGTTGCTTCTCCAGGTTGTCAGGCAGATGTTTTGAGAGCTAAACATCTTGACTAGAATTATAAATGAGAATGTGCACATCTTATATTGATAACCTCAACAGAGAAGAATCCTAAGATACTTCACAGACTGTAAATATAGGAGTTGAGACTTTTTCAAAGCATTATTTTCAATAGAAGATCTGTGGTTAAATCTCCAGCACAATTTTAAATGTTCTACTAAGGTTCTTTTCATTCATTAAAATGGAACAAACTCTGGGATGCAACACAGGATGTGAAGCTTCATTCTGAACCAGGCAACCACCAAAAGCAACCTTTCTTAGCTTAGAAGAGCATATAAAATCACAGCCTCAGGTAATATGGCTGTAGATATCACATAACCAGAAGTGGATCCGTAGTATTAAATGTCAACCATTTACATTCAATGTGTTATAATGAATATATTTGAGTTGGGAGTTAACAGAATTAAATCCTCATGCCAGAACTTGAATAGATTGTAACTATTTTGAATATTGCACAGAAGTTCATTTTCTATTGGTCTTTTGGAAAGGTGTGTATATTCTTCTTGCACTTTGATGTAATTATAAGTAATGACTTGCATAATCCAGCAGGTTGTACATGATGGAGACAAAAATACATACGAAATACACAGTTAGGGAGGCTTTTGCAATCAGCACCCTAACCTCAGAATATAAAAACCCTGCTAGACATCTTATTCACATCTTTACTAGTTAACAGTTCTCCATAGTGCCCTTTCTCATGTACACACTTGTCGTTTCAGACTCCCCCTATACTCCCCACCCTAAGCCACTAGAACTGAACCCCAAGCAGTAATTGTGAGAATGAACTCCGTGTCAGCCAAACAAGCTTATTCCCAGAAATACAATTTTGACAAGCACTGCGTTATTCAAATGAAAGGCTGCAGCCAGCCTGAGGGTGACCAATTGTTTGGTTGTTGTTGCTAGTCTACCCAGTTAACTTACCCACAGCTTTTTGAACATCTGTATTCAGTGAACCACTCCGGGTTAAACATAGCCATCTTGGGTGCCCAACCTGACACACTTTAAAGGGTCTTGCATACCATTTTTTTGAAAGTCAAACTTCTTTAACATGTCCCAAGGTGGGTACCAAAAACTTAGGCATCCCAAATCACTAGCCACTAACAGGGCTGGCCAGAAAAAAAAATCCATTTAATGAAAATTTTTGAGGTTTTAGAATTTGTTTTCCATTTGATGATGGGGGGAGGAGGAGGAGAGAGCTTTCAGGTTTTTTTTCAGATCTCTCTTTCTTTCCCTCTCTCCCCTTCCCTCCCTCACCCCCCCAAAAACCTGGTGCTTAGAAATTGTCACAACAGAAATGTTGAAGCTGGCATTTAAAAAAAAAAGTTGGTTTTAGTGAAGCAGTATTTTCCAATGAAAAAAAGTTTCTTTGAAATATTTTTGACCAGCTGTAATCCCTAGTATTTAAGATAATTATGAAAGTCAGCCAGTTTAAACCACAGGAAGATCAGCTAAGTAATAGGGAGCAGTGGTCTCTAAGAAGCAATTAGAGTTAAAAACCATAAGGCCTTTAGCTTAATTGTACAGAAATATTTATAAAGAAAAATAAGATGCTTTTTCATCTACCTAGAATGGCTAACGTTTTGATTTCAGCATAATGCACTGTCACACTATAACCATCTTAATGGAGAGCATTACAGCACACAACTGTAGCAACTTCATATCAATGTCTGGATTTCATCATTTTAATTATTTTGCATAAGAGTTTTACTATATCTCCTGCTTATTGGGCATAAACAAATACTAAACATTACATAAAAACAATCAACATAATATTAAGGGTTCATTT
Organism: Mauremys mutica; assembly: GCF_020497125.1. NCBI lineage: Eukaryota > Metazoa > Chordata > Testudines > Geoemydidae > Mauremys > Mauremys mutica. The sequence continues at coordinate 33,343,701 of NC_059085.1, forward strand.
CCTTCCTTCCAGATTCATTTAATGAGTTTTTCTAGATACAATTTTCTGATTAAAATAAAGCTGATTAAAAAGTAAATTAAAAGTAAACTGTCACTGATTGTTTTATATTGTAATGCTTTTAGTCAGGGAAGTCATATCAGTTGGAAATATGTTTGCATTACATTGTTTAAAATCACACCTGCCATGCTGCTTTTACATTTCTGATTTCATGCAGCAACTGAGACACATAGCTGATCTTCAGAAATATTGCAGTCTGGAACTTAGTTACAAACATTGCAGTCACAACTGGGCATTATAAAAAAACGTTATCTGATTCAAATTATAGCTGTTTATTGTGTGGCTGGGAATCTGTAATAGCAATCAGCAGGGTTCCAGGTACTTTCATTGTTCACTGATTTCAGACATTGATATAAAGTTGTTATTGGCTTTATTTTTTAAAAAAAGCTTTAGATTTCAGGAGGTAAATTACCTTTAATCTTCATAGACTATTATTTAAAGCATCTTAATTTCTGTTTCTTTTTTTCTCACCATAAAAAAATAACGGAGACAGCTGCACTCTTCTTCATGGCTCTGTTTCCTCCTGATCACTATCAATAATTTAAAAGAGCACACACTGTGAAAAAACCTTGGATGTCAGAATTAATTGTTCCTTTGCCAGTCACTGCACTTTAGAACGTTGCTTTTTGTACAGTGGGACACATTTATCTATACCTTATGACTGTGCACATTGAAATTATGTTAAGTGTTGATTTGACCAAACTAAACGTGTGTCGGAAGGTGCGCAAATGCATTGCAATTAGGAGGAATGAGTAGGAATCCATATACTTCAAACAGTTAATTCACTTTTTTGTAACATAATGATAGCTATACTTATAAGGTGGGATCCTCAGCTGGTGTAAGGCATCATAACTTGCTCAGCTTCAAAGGACCTTTATCATTTACTCATTGGATATAACTCAAAAAGCAATGGATCTCTTTACACAGGCACTATGATAGGCGAATCCAATGATCTACAGTGGTACCTGGGAATTTTGCCTGTGGTAAACAGGTGGACAAATGTCCTTGACAATTTGTAACATTAGATGAATAGAGTGCTCGAATGCTCCTTGTGACTTTTGTTGTTGTTTTTTAATTAAAATGCTGTTTCCATAACTCTGACTACCACCACCCTGTGACTTTCCCTTAAAGTTGTCACAGCAAAAATCACATTATTAAATATGACCATAGAAGTCAAACTCCATTTATATTTGCCAACAAATACCTCAGATTAGTAGCAGTCTGCATGCTGTGAACTTCATCCTCTTACTGTCTCTCCTCTCCTCATCTTGAACCCCATCACTGTGCTGCTATCAGCATGCTAATTGCCCTTTGTGGTAGTGTCTTTGTCTGTAATTTGCCTAATGGGAGAGAAGGAGATGGACCCACACAAATATCCTAGAGAATCATTGGTGGAGATCCTAGACTTTGATAAAAATCCACCCTTTGAACCTTATAGAAGTTCAAACCTGACTACGTGCTGTTCCAGTCCTCCAACAGAAACATCCTCTGAAAGAAAACGTCTTTCCCTGGGCAGCATTATGTGCTTCTTCCCAGCCCAGTCTATTTTGGGAATGCAAACAGAGCTCCCTTCATCAGAACTCTAAAGTTGGTCCAGAGGACCAAATCGTCCCTCTTGTCAGCATTACCTTGGACGATTTACACTGGAGATCAAAAGTAACCAAGAATGGATCTTATAGGTAACTCTGGCATGACAATAGTCATTTACATTTTAAAAATAAATAAATCCAGGGTTTTTTTTGTTTTGTTTTTTACTTTAAGTAAAAAGGAACCCAAGAGCCTCTACTTATTATATGTCTTTGAAGGGCATTGTTTAACAGTGTAACTCCTTTCTTAAATTGGCAGCCACCTCTGTTGCTATGTTGTTCTTTGGGGCGGGGAGGGCATAGAGAGAAGTTTTGTTTTCTCTCTGTGAACTGCACTCCAGTGACACTGCAGAGCATCCCCAACAGTGTGGGTGGTAGTGCTAGGCTTGCATACGCAGTTCAGTCAGTGACCCAGAAACTGGAAATAGTGAGGCCCAGAGGAGCACTGAGAACAACTTTCTCCTTTGCGATTTCCATTTTTCATTGTGTTTGACATTTTTGAGACGGACGTTTGTTACAGCCTAGAAGCATACAGCAGAGGGCTGGGGAGATGAGATTTCACTACTCTATAGAAGACGTACAAAAGGAAATGAGTGAGGAATTGAAAGAGCCAAGTGGGGAGGGGGGCTTTTTGTTAGGTAGTTGCAATAAATTATTCTTTTGTGATATAGTCAAATGAAATATACACACAATGTTCTTAGAACTTTCAAATCTAAACAAATAATTATATTTTCTCTTTACTTGGTATGAAAAAAGCTGTCAGCGCAGCTTTTGATGTGTACAACTGCACAATGCATGTACCAGACACTATTGAACTATCAAATATATTTTTTACCTTATTTTACTAATTTAAAGCTATGACTTTGCTGTCACCATGACAAATATGGAGATTTAAAAATAGGCTGTACCTTTCTTCAATTTTTTTTAAAGGAGAGACATTGCCTTTGTGAAATCACCACAAACAATTCTGTTTTGTGCAGAAAATACTCAGACAATGTTGGGAGGCAACAGGGAGAGTGTCATTCCAGCTGTTATGTGCTGTTTATTATAACAATAGCCTTAATCCTGTAATCTGAACTGTGTGGGTACACCCCTTCATCCATGTGGATCCCCACGTGGGGCACCCACCTGTAGGGGGTGCTGGACCACTGTGCCACTCAGCTTTTTTTTTTCTCTGCTCTGATAGGTTGGCAAAACAGCTAGGGCCGCTCCTGCCTCACTGACCTTTCACATAGGTGTAAAGACCTAACTGCGTGTGTGACACTGACAGGCCCTGGTCGTCGGCGGATGGGATCAAATATTGGACCTCTGGAGCTAAATGTATGAGACTCTACTGTATGAGCTAAAAGCCATATGACTCTTAGCTAAGGCCGTAGAGCAGACTCATTAATCTCTAAGTGGTCTCGGTGCCACTAGATGGGACAGAGCACCACACCCAGGAGCTGTGTGGGTTACACATAGATCAGATTATGGGATCAGGGCTTCTAGCACGTGTGCATGTCACATAAGTGTTAACGACTCAGTCTGTGCCCCCAAAGAGTTTGCAATCTAAAACTTGGATCAATTGAAAAATACTCTAGATATCATGTTTCCTTTTTCTCTTTTCCAGGTCTGAACATTGCAGTTAGTCCCTTACTAGGCAATGGACCTTTCAAACAGTCCTTAACAATGGAACAGTTTAGATCTGAATCTCTATCTAGGTCTGAATGTTGAAGCTCAGGTCTCTCTCTGCTTTTCATACATTTGTTTTCCTTTGAACGAATTTTCGTTGGATTTGCACTTTATTAAGATGAACAAATTGATATAGTCTTGATTCTAGCTTAGAAAATATCTTTTTTGCCCCCGATTGATGTTTTCTTTCTAAATGGAGCATTTACCTTCATGTCTCCCTGTTAAGACATAGAAAGTTCTTTTTTTCCCATCTTTGGTATTCTGCCACAATTAAAGACACAAGTGCTCTGTTTACCGTTAGGTTATGTAAAAAAAAATGTTGCTTAGTATGCAATATTTTTTTTTCTATCCTGCTAGGTCTGGAATTTATAGCAGCACCTTTTTTATTATAATGATGTTGTGTGACATCTCATCTTCACAACATGCGAGAACCTATTTAAAATGTCAACATTTCCCAACCCTTATCATCCAGTTAGCAGAAATCATTCCAAGGTAACCAAAACAATAGTGGCAATTGTGTGGTAAACTGCTCACAGATGTTGACTTTTATTAGTGACCATTGTACATAGGTGGAAATAAGCTAATAAATTAACACAGTTGGTTAAAAGGATTAAGAAGTTTGGCATTGGTGCAGTTGGTGACATTGTGTACAACAGAATTGGGACCAACAAGAGCCCAGTGACAATTCCAAGAGTTACACCAGTATTCTGTTCAATAGTCTATGACTGGCAAAATCAGGATTCAACTTGGAATAACAACATATGGGATATGATTGCAGACCAAGGCAGAATATGGGTATCTATTATGGAACACTTCTTCAGCATGGTTTCAAGTTCCAAGCACCTCTGAAAATCAGACCACTTATTTTACATGCCTAAATATGGACTTAACTGATTGACAGTAGACACTCCAGTTTGATTTCTTCCCCTTAACTTTTCTGTGCTTCAGTTCATGTGGGTAGAAAACTTACCTCATCCAAAGAGGGTCATGAAGCTTAATTAGTTCCTGTTTGTAAAGTGCTCTGAGATTCCAATTAAAAGAACTCTAGAAGTAAAAAGCAGTAGTTGTATTTCGTGCAGGGTACTGTGTTTGTTCCTCTTTGGGAAGGTTGGATGCTACACATTCTAAACAATTAAACAAGTTTTCTTGTTGCTTACTCTGGGCTGCAAATAATAGTAAAATGACTCTATGGAATTCTTCCTTGTTCCTAGTATCTCTGTTACTAGAGATTAAGAGGCCCCTTCTCATGAAATATCCAGCTCCTTTCTCTTCTAGTATTTCTTCCACTATTTGAACCAAGAGAAAAAAGCTAACATTTCCTGATGTGCATATGTAGCTGTCCATGCATGTAATAGAAGAGAAAGAAAACACCCACAAACACACCATGTATAAATGCTTATCGAGATTTTGCTTGCTTAGGCCAAACATTGATTTCTTCTCAAAGAGCCTAAACCTGTGTCTGACCAATGCTAATGGGAAGAAGCAGTGGAATGACTCTGAATAGGCGAGAATTTCTCAATCTTGGCTTTACTATGATGTGTGCGACTGCAAAGTTGCTGTGCTGTCCAATGGATATTGGAGGTACCAGGCATGGGTGTCAGACTGATTATCCCCTCTGATTCACAAACCTTGCTGCCAGTATCCAATGACTGGCATCCTTAGGAGTTGACTTAATCTCATGCTATCAAGAAAAAGTAGCTTGTCAATAACAAATAGTTTCTTCTTTCTCAAGAACTGAAGACTGGAATTTGGCACTTACTGAATTACCAAGTAGTAACATAAGACCCAAGGAAAACTGAGGTGTTGTACATAGGATCTCTACTATCTTAGCATTACATATATAGATTTATGCTACTCAGAATTATTGTTTATTATAGATTTTTATTGTATAGTGTTTATGTTACAGATTGGCAGTGATATAAGATTTTTTTATTATTATACTCTCCCCTTAATTTCCTGTTCTACTTTCCATTTTTTATAAATTATTAAATAATGAGTGAACTTAATGTTCTGAGACTGTTCAGATAAGTTGTGGACAGTTCTGGTTCTTATCACACCATTTGATATCTTCATTGTTCCTCATTGCTTTTTAATCTGTATTCTGCCCATCTTCTTGCTACTGTCAACCCAATGAGAGCTTCTTTCTTACCTTACCTTCTTCTTTCCCCTTTCTTTACTCATAGCCCCTACTCTGCAAAGACATCTCCCTTTCCTCAACCCCCATTATGTCAGAGGTGACCTCAGAGAGTCCATGGTGGGGTGATTTACATCTTCATCTGGGCTCTGCAGCATCTAAATCACACCTGTGCAGACTCAGACTCAGACTCCTTTAAATCCAATTTACTGAGGCAAAATTTTTACCCTGTGATAGAGAGTACAGTTAATTTGGTGCTGTCTGATCTTACATCCGTGTGTGTGTGTGTGTGTGTGTGTGTGTATATACACACATATTCTTACTGTATTTTCCACTGCATGCCTCCGATGAAGTGGATTTTAGCCCACAAAAGCTTATGCTCAAATAAATTTGTTAGTCTCTAAGGTGCCACAAGTACTCCTGTTCTTTTAGTTTATTAATGTCCTTCAGCCCCTTAGAGATGGTTACTTAGAGATCACAGCTAATAGTGTATCCACAACTCTGATGGTTCTCGGAACTCTTGCTGCAGTAAATCCAAAGGGATTCTGGGTAGTAGTTGTGGTAGGCGCCCCAACCATTTACCATAAACCACTAATCAGGGATAGTATAGGATAATAGTGTCAGTGTATATCCACAATGTGTCTCCAAAATAGAGTTAGTGTACTCACAATAGGGGGAAAACACTATGAAAATTCCTTTCATTTATTGGAAAATAAGAATTTGAATGTAGACAGCCATAAAGGAAATTTGTCCACACAAAGCAGTGTTTAAATTTTATGTAACTGTATTATTTATTAAACTGCTGCAAGGACCAACTGATGGACAAAGAACCCATTTAGCACAAAAAAGTGAGTGCCTTCCAGATTTTAAAATTATTTTGAAAATCCTTGTATATCTTTGATTTTATTGTTCAGAGTGCGAAGCAGAAGATACAACTTCAAAGGATAACTCTTTTGGGATGTTTCAAAGTGGAATTTGGCTACTATGTGACAAAAACAACTAACAATAGTAGAAGAATGGTTATCTATGGCTAGTGAATTTTACATATATGCCAATAACTTCTTGAATGTTGACTGCAGAGCCTATAATTATTTCCAAGTTAAAATTCCAAATCCATCATTCTTTATCTTAAGTAATGTGTGAACAATACATTGCTTGATTAAATTATTAAAAGTTCCATTTTGTTTTCAATAGAGGATTTGCATATATTTCCAAGGTCAGTGCAACAAACTAAAAATGGCTAAGTATCAATATGTCCCATACCAGCATTATGTGACTATTCATGAGTCGTCATAATTCTTCACACTTAAAGGCACCTAGTAAGTTGGTATGTTTGATACTTGATTTTGTTTGGTTAGTTTGGCTTTCCTAAGAAGGGCAGAATTAGACAATTACACAATTTACCAAAAGGTCAAGTCCCTTACCTAATGTCACAATGCAAGGTGGTGGCAGATCTGGGAAGAGAATCCCTTAATGCTAACACCCAGTCAAACACTATAATGCTTGAGCACATTCCTACCCAAATCAAAGGCCTGATCAAAAACCTTGAAGTCATTAAGGCCTTGTCTACACTACAAGACTATTTCGAATCAACTTAGTTCGAATTTGTGGATTCGACCTTATGAAGTCGAATTTGTGTATCCATACTAAATACACTAATTCGAATTTCTGAGTCCACATTCACGGGGCCAGCGTCGACTTTGGAAGCGGTGCACTGTGGGAAGCTATCCCACAGTTCCCGCAGTCCCCGCTGCCCATTGGAATGCTGGGTAGAGCCCCCAATGCCTGCTGGGGGGAGAAATGTGTCGAGGGTGGTTTTGGGTAAGTGTCGTCATTGAACCGTCAATCACAACCTCCCTCCCTCCCTCCTTGAAAGCGCCTGCGGGCAATCTGTTCGTGCACTTTTCTGGTCAGTGACAGCGCGGACGCCACAGCACTGCAAGCAGGGAGCCCGCTGCGATCATCGCCGTTTTCTCCTCCTCGCACTTTATCGTCCACCTCTTCCACAGTCAGCTGATGAGAAATTGGGCTACTTTTCGATGGTGCTGCAAGCACTGGGGGACCATAGGGGACGTTTTGCAAACATCAACGTCTGGTGGCCGGGCAAGGTTCATGATGCGTGTGTTTTCAGGAACTGTGGGCTGCTCAGACGCCTGCAGGAAGGTAGTTTCTTCCCGGACCACGAAATAACTGTTGTGGATGAGAAGATTCCTAAAGTCATCCTCGGGGACCCAGCCTGCCCGCTAATGCACTTGCTCATGAAGCCCTATACAGGCGCCTGGGACAGCGACAAGGAACTCTTCAAATACCAGCGAGCAGCGTGACCTGTGACTGTTCATTTTCTTTACAGAGAAGCTGAACCTGCCCCTGTTTCTTTACCCACTGACTGTTGACTCTCCTCTTCAGTTACATACCCCGTTCACCCCGTTTCCCCCACTTCCAACACACGTGTAAAAATAAAATACATGTCCCATTGTTACTGAAGAAAGGTTTCTTTATTCATGACTTTGCGTTAAAGGGTTGAAACTGGGAGGCAGACTGTGCTGGGTAGGGTGTGCGGTGATGTAAAGACCGCCTCTAAACTCAACGAATGACAGGCTCCTGCTCCTAGAGCGGTCCGTAGTGCCGGAATGCTTCTTTCAACGGAGCCTGCCATCCCTCTTTTTCGAATTCTGTGTGCGGGGGGATATGTGACCTTGTGGCGGAGGAGTACGGATACAGATTCCTCTGCTGCATGACTCAGCGGTCCAGGACAAGGACCGCTGTATAAGATCTGTAACCGCCCTCCCCTGCTACAAAGTCACATCCCCCCCGCCCACACAGAACCTGGAAACCACCTCCCATACCGACCATGGTGCCTACTGACTGCACTGTGTGTGTGACCCGCTGCTGATCCTGCCCCCGTGTCTGTACCCTGGGAAAGGTGACTGTCCTATGCAATTAACAACCCCCTTCCCCACGCCCCCCATTCAAACACAGTCTTCTTTGAAAAAACATGACGGAAACAGTAATTAACAGCAAAGTATTTCTATTACTTAAGTAGACACTTAGGGGATGGAACTGGGATTGGGACTTGTGTGAGTCCGGAAGGGAACGACTTCTGCAAATGTAGGGTATGAGAGCTTTTGGGTACTTGAGCACTCTGCTGGGGTGCAGTAACAGTTTACACGGCCTCTGGCGCCCCTCCTTCTGGTTATTTTGGGTGAGGGGGGTATGGGACTTTGTGGCGGGGGAGGGCGGTTGCAGATACACTGCAGGGGGGCTCTGTCCTCCTGCGGTCCTGCAGAACATCCACAAGGCACCTGAGTGTGTCCGTTTGCTCCCTCACTAGTCCAAACATTGTTTGAGTCGCCTGCTTGTCTTCCTCACGCCACCTCTCCTCCCGTTCGCTGTGTGAGCGCTGGTACAGAGAGACGGTCTCCCTTCACTGGCTCTGCTGGTCCGCCTCGGCTAGGTAGCAGCCCATACGTTCCTCGAACATCTTGTCCCTTGTCTTTTTTTTTCTCCGCCTAATCTTTGCCAGCCTCTGCGAGGGGGATGCTGTGGCAGGTCTGGAGACAGTGGAAGCTGTGAGATGGGAAACAGGGAGTGAATTCCTTGCAAAGATACATTTTTGCGAACCATTAACTGAGTCTAGGCTGTCTCTGTGAATTCTGGGTTGAGACCCCTGTGCCTGCTGGGGCACAAATAATTTTCGCGGTGGATTCTGGGTAAATGTCGCCAGTCATTCCTTCCTCCGGGAAAGCAACGGCAGACAATCATTTCAAGCCCGTTTTCCCAGAATTGCCCTGGCATACGCCATAGCGTGGCAACCATGGACACTGTTTTGCCTTTTGTGTCTGTCACCGTATGTGTACTAGATGCCGCTGACAGAGGCGGTCCAGCAGCGCTACAGAGCAGCATGCTTTTGCTTTTGCATGACAGCAGAGATGGTTACCAGCCATATTGTACCATCTACCATACCATAAATTGGTAATAAGATGGTAATAAGATGGGCATGGTTACCTGTCCTTTTGCACTGCACCATTTGGTGCTGTCATAAGTGCCCCTGGCCGAGCAGCCAGGGGCGCAAAAGCAAAAATTGGGAATGACTCCCTGAGTCAATCCCTCCTTTTTGGTATCTAAAAATAGAATCAGTCCTGCCTAGATTATGGGCAAGTGTACTAGAGAACCACTGTATCATAGAACCAGATAGCACAGCTGCTCTGTGTCCGATCCTGCATAAATTTGGAGCCGTATGCTATTCACAGGGGGTGCTCCTGCAACAACAACACCTGTTCATTCCGGCCTTCCCACAGCCTTCCTGGGCTACCATACCATTGTCCCACCACTTGTGTGATGAAGTAATAAAGAATGCAGGAATAAGACACAGTGACTTGTTTGTGAGAAATGAGTGGAAGGAAGCCTCCAGCTGCAATGATAGTCCAGGCAGGACATTAAGGAGTGTGGATGAAGGAGCCCATCATCCCTCTGCTAGTCCAGGGGCAATTCAATCTTTTCTTTACACAGGAAGGGTGGGGGCTGATGGAGCTCAGCCCCCTGTTGCAATGATGAGGACGGTTACCAGCCATACTGCACCATCTACCATGAAAAATTAGGGCCAGGCGTCCTTGATCGACCTCACAGATGCTAGTACGCATGGTTACCAGTCCTTTTGCGCTGCCCCATGTGCCAATAGGCTGATGATGACGATGGATATCAGTCCTATTGTACCATCAGCCACCCATGGCGGGGGGGAGCAAGGATGTTGGTGTTGAGTGCTGCACCATCGCGTCTATCTGCAGCATTCAGTAAAGATAGGGTGACATGTAAAAGAGTCAAGAGAGGATTGTTTTCCCTTTCACTTCTGGTGGTGGGTGGGGTGTGTGCGCAAATTGCCGAACTATGCCCTGACCCACCGCAGACACTGTGTTTGACCCTAGAAGCATTTGGAGCTCATCCAAGAATGCAAATACTTTTCGGAGACAGCAGGAACTGTGGGATACCTTGCGTCCTCATTCCCCCCTCCCTCCATGAGCGTCCATTATATTCTTTGGCTTTCCGTTACGCTCGTCACGCAGCTGCGTGCTGAGTCTGTGCTATGCCGTCTGTCCGTGGATTTATTAAAAATACTTTGGACCAGGCGCACCATAACAGTAATTCCACTACTTAGATGCATGAGTCTCCTAGCGAGATCACCGTGAGGACGGGCACTGAAGGAGATAGAGAGCGCATGCTGCGTGAAATCTATCACGAACCACGGACCAATGCAGCCGTGCTCGGGGAGGCAATGCTCCCTGAATACCGCATGAAAGCCTCGCGCGGAAAAGGGTGCTATCACGGAGCACCCAATAAGGCAGCTCTCCCCAGGAACCTCCTGCTGATGCTTATCAATTAACGGAAGGAGAGCTTCGTGGAGATCTCCCAGGAGGATTTCTGTTCTATCACCATATATAGAGAGACCTCCTTCTCACACACTTCAGATTCCTGTTATATTAAGAATAAAAGTTAACATGGTTAAAGCACTTACCAACTGCTCCTTCCCCTGATTCAGGATCCGGGTTCATGGCCGGGGAGGGTTGGTAGGGGATCTCCGTGACGGTGATGAATAGATCCTGGCTGTCGGGGAAACCAGCCTTGTAAGCGCTCTCGCCTGCCTCGTCCTCCACAAACACTTCCTCATCTTCCCCGTCCGTGAACATCGTCGAGGAACTGTCCGTCGACACTGTCCCATCATCAGAGTCCATGGTCACTGGTGGGGCAGTGGTGGCAGGCTCCGTAGCGTCCGTTTGCCGCTTTGATTTTTTGGTAGCCTTGTCTGGGGTCCTTGATTTTCACGCGGCGATGCGTTGCATGACGGCTGTATCCTCTGTCTGGATCATGGCTTTGGAGACCTTCTCGTAGGTCTTTGCATTCCGTTTGTTGGAGCGCAGCTCCAAAAGCACAGACTCCTCGCCCCACACACCGATCAGATCCAAGAGTTCCCGGTCAGTCTATGCCGGGTCCCTCTTTCTATTCAGAGATTACATGAACTCCTCTGCTGGAGAGCTCTGCATTGCTGCCGGTGCTGCTGAGCTCGCCCCGATGTCCAACCACGAAATGAGATTCTAACTGTCCAGAAAGGAAAAGGAATTCAAATTTTCCCGGGTCGTTTCCTGTGTGGCTGCTCAGAGCATCGAAGCTCGGCCTGCTGTCCAGAGCGTCAACAGAGTGGTGCACTGTGGGATAGCTCCCGGAGCTACCAAGTTCGATTTGCATCCACACCTAGCCTAATTCGAGCTAGCCATGTCGAATTTAGCGTTACTCCACCTGTCGGGGTGGAGTACCAAATTCGAACTAAAGAGCCATCTAGTTCGAATTAAATGGCTTCCTGGTGTGGACGGTTGAGCGGTTAGTTCGAATTAACGCTGCTAAATTCGATTTAAAGTCCTAGTGTAGACCAGGCCTAAGAGTCTTTCAATTATCTTCAGTGGACTTTTGGTGAGGACCCACATGAATAGTTTAAAAGTTTCTTTTATTCTCTTTCACCCTTCCTATTAGTTTGAGGACTTTTCTATACATTTCAGAATGTTCAGGTTTACTTTTTGATGGAATTCCAGTTTCGACAAAAGTAGAGAATGACATTTCTTTTACATTGCAGATTCTGTAGAGTGCAGCCTAGAGAAGTATTTTACAGTCTTGGAGGACAAATATGTTGGGTCCTTTGTTTTCCCTTCTATGTTTAAAGAAAAGTCTCCAGAATCTGATAGAATAACAATTCTAGACACATACACAAAAATGTGGAATGAACGTAATAAGAACAAGATTTTTTTTTTACTTGGTCTTTATAGAGCAACAAAACCGCAATGGAAGATAGGGCACAAAGGAATAAAATGTTTGCAATCAAAGTAATAAATGTTGTTTTGCAAACCTAAGAAGTGATTCTTAAACAGCTGATTTTCATCAATCCTACTCTAATGTAGTTTTGTCAAACATATCAGAAACACTTGTTACTCTCTCTGGTATCATTAACCTGCTGGATTTCTCATTACTAATGTTTTCTGCCACTTTGGGAGAATAGGTTAGTAGTAGGAGGCATAAATTGAAGAGGGAATATTTGGTATGCACAGAAATCTGGTTAAAACTAGTACCAGGCATAAGTTATAGGGCCCAATGATGAAAATATATCAATTTAAATTAAAAGTATTGAAATAGTTTATCTAATTAGCTTGGCAAATTGCCTTACTTTGAGTTTGCTCTTTGATACTCTTACTTTATTATATAAGGGCATGTCTTGCTGTCTGTAGGACATTAAGCTAGTTTTGAAATCTTCATATATTTCCCTGAGCCCCCTCACACTCAGATTAATCATGTCAGGAAAGGTTAAACACTTTCCATGAGAACTATTTTGCTTCCAAAGATTTTATGAAGTGGAAGAAAATGTACTAATTTACTTTAATTTTATGAAATACATAAGTCCCTTTTAAAATAAAATTGGTCAATAAACTAAGTCAGAGTAGTGCAAATTACAAGATCAGTAGGAGGGATCATTAAAATCTATCAATCTCAGCAATAGTACAAGACAGGGAAAAAAAAGTAACTTCACGAAAAAAATATCTGAAAGGAACGTTCTCATTGCAATAATAATACATCACTTTCAGCTTCCATAAATACAGAGTGAAGACAACTGAAAAGCAATCTATACTTTCAGAGTCTTGAAGAGAAGTTCTGCAAAAATCACTGTACAGTAGCTGACTTGTAATCAGAATCGTAAAAGTGATCAGGACAGTCTCTTTTCTGGACAGGATTTTAATGGAGTTACTGCCCAGCTTACCAAATGCCTGGGCCAAATTAATGGGTACTGATGTAAGGGAGTGTCAGGAAAAAATACTATTAGGATTTATAGGCGAAATTAACTGTAATATGCCTACAACTTGAAATGAATCTGATGGGTTACATTTAGCCAATCATGCACATTTTTACTATAAATTAATAATTAAGGATTTAATTGAGTATTATTTGGGAACAGAAAGATTATGATTATTAATTATGATGATTATTATTAAAATCTGATTGCATGATGTTAGTGCCTAAAGGTCGCAAGGTAGATCCATTGTACTAGGCACTGTACAAAAACATACTAATAGACAGTCCATGCCCCCAAACAGGTTACAGTCTGAAAGCAAACAGAAGGTATGTCTATACTTAAACAGCTACAGCTGTAGTACTGCAGCTGTGTCACTGTAGTGCTTCAGTGTAGACGCTGCCTATGCCAGGAGACAGGATTCTTCCATCAGCGTAGGTAATCCACCTCCCCAAGAGATGATAGCTAGGTCGATGGAAGAATTACTCCATTGACCTAATGCTGTCTACACTGGGGGTTAGCTTGGCATAGCAATGTCTCTCAGAGGATGAATTACCCCGGGGAGATGTACCTATGCTGATGTAGGTTCCCAGTACAGACCAGCCCAAATACATGGTGTGAAAGGAGGGGGGAAAGGCAGAGCAAAATTAAGTGACTTGCCTAAGGTCACGTAGCAAGTCACTGGCAGAGGAAGGACTATAACCCAGGTTTCTCAGCTTCCATTCCAATGCCCAATCCATTAGCCCACGTGGCCCTAATAAACAATTGTCTCTCTACTGAAACAATACAATCATTTTGAAGAAAGGAAACCCATTTTATTTTAACTTTTTAAAAAAAGACTGCATTTGCATCTCTCTCTATTGGCAGACTATTTGAACCCCCACTGGGGCTTGAGAGGGAACAAAGCTGTTTCAGACAGCTGCTTTTCAAACAACTAACTTCATTTCCTGATAAGAGCTGAATTTGAAAGCCTTTAAAACATCAGCTTCCATCCAAAAATGAGGGTAGAAGAAGCCAAGAAATTAAATGATTTACTAACATACTATCTGTATGTGTCCTTTGCCTTCTTATTGGCTATACAATTTGCTGGCCTGGAGCATTTCATTTTCATTTTGCAATGGGTTCCTTCCAAGGTCCTTGCTCAGAATAGCCAACAGCAACAGAAGGTGCCTGTGCTTGACCTTTATTCCTAATAGGAAAGAGATAAAGCTATAGAAGCAGTTTCTTGCAGTAGTGTTTGCAACATATTGCAACATCTCATTACATATGGCAGGCTGACCTATATACTGAATAGGTCAACCTTCCAGGCAGCCAGGATCTGTATCCTTCCAGGGCTTCCCATCATCCTTCCCCTGTCGTTTCTTGATCAGCTTTGCTTCTCACGTTGTTCCCATTTCTTTTGCAGCAGACATGCTGTGTGTCCTGGCATTCTGTTCAGCACTCGCTGTTCATTGTGCCATACACCTGCTATCTCGAAACTTCATCTTGCCCCACTTCCCTTTTTTCTATAGACACTTGATGCTGCCAATGTCACCACTTAGGGGGTAAATCCAGCCCCCCCTTCATCCACACGTGTGGAGCCACTCTCGTGTACTGACAGCAGAACTGGTGCAGTTCCATTCTGTAATTAAGAGTCAGGATTTGTGGAGGTCGTACACACGTCCTGCAGGGCATGGAGCTCAGCTCCTTAGGACCTCCTTGTGTGTCAGTGCAGGACTAGGGAATCCATTGATGCTAGATGGATCCTCACACCTTCTGCCTGCAAAAGGACTGGAATCCTGTTAGGGCTTTGGGAGCTAAAGCTATTTTGTAGCTTAGGGATAGGACTCCTGCTGCAGTATAGCTCTATGGTTGCCGCACAGACTGAGCTTCTTTGTTTGTCTCCCCAGCTACATGGGCTTCACACACGGCTCAGACTTTGGGCCTTATTTAGCATATCTAAGGATCTGGACAAACCATGCTGATTGGTCCTCTGTTATCATGATCCTGTCTGACCATTGCTGCCTTTGATTGCTATCCTGTACCGGATATCAACAGGAGTCTTGTCTAAACTAGGGGCCTAGAATAAAAGATGTATTGCTAAGGTGCGTTAGCGGAAACGTTTTAGCCGACACATTTTAAAGACCTGGTGCTTTATTTTGACACGTTAGCTGATGAAGTGAAACCTAGCACAGACCCATCAAAACATGAACTATGTGCTGCTTTCCTGTCACCCTAGCCTAGCAGAAAACTGTCTCCAGCCAGATAATACAGGTGAAACAAACATAAGACCTCAGCCCACAGCCACTCCATTAACCTGAAGGGAATGAACACTTCAGAGCTTAACTTCTACTTTTTAAGTGGTAGCATTGTTAACAAGGGGTAATCACTCTTCCCCCGCCCCCATAAAAACCCAGGCAATCAAATGTCAAAAGCTCTGTGAATTCAAAGGTAAATTTTGCACAATCAAACAAAAACAAAACAAAACAAGAAAGTCAAAAGAGAAGTTTCCATTAGCAACACCAGCTCCTCCTAGATGCACATAGCATTTCCCATCCCTGTTTTTATGGTTAAATACATAGCAATATACACTTACTCTTTGTGTCAGAAATATATGTATTGTGCTTTATTTTCCTATGCATAAAACCAGAGCTGAGCAATGTCTATCTATCACACATGCCCAGATCTCACGGTTTCAGTTGGACTATAGGAATAGCACTGCATTTCCTTTTCCTGGTCAGCTCTGAAGGTGACTAGACAACCTCTCTGTCTCCCCTCTCTACTGCCCATGCGGGGTCTGAAAGGGGAAGGAGCAACCAGGAGGAGGAGGAGGAGGCAGCAGTAGAGGTGAAGCCAGCTGGCAGGACAGACAGTAAGGGGGCTGTTACAGGAAGGCCTGCCCCTTTCAGAACAAAGAGGCCCAGAGCTAGTCAGACCTGTTCAGTTAGCTTTGCCCTGCTATGCCCATGCAGGGCATGGCAATTAAAAGGATTAAGAGGAAGCAGGGAAGGCCTGAGAAGCCAAATGAACCAGGAGACTAAATCCAAATCTGGGATGACTGTGCCAGGAGGAAGCTGGTGAGGCCATATCTGGGGAGACATGTAAAAACTGAGCCTAAGAGGAACTCAGGGAGCAAGAAGGAAATCCCAGCAGTTACGGGCTGGCTGGAGGGAGAGACGACAGGCTGCTCCGAAGTGAAGCAAGAAGCTGGGTGAAAGCTAGGAACAGACTAAGGGAATGGCCTGACTCAGATGGTTGGGTTGATTAGAGTCTAAGAGCCAGCAGCTAGATATCAAAACACACCATTGCTACTAGGACATGTCACAGGGCTGGCCCTTTAAAAGTATCAGCTGCCCAGCCTGCCTGTGATAGGCTCTACTGAAAGTAATAAGCCAACCCAGATCCACCTGAGGATAGTTACTGGCAGTTAATTAAGGAAGGAACATATAGGCCTAACAAAAGGCTTAGGAGAGAGAAGTTGGGTGGGGGGAGCTTTAGAGGAGAAAAGAAGCTCCTAGAGGGCCTGGACTAGTCTACAGAAAAGCTATACAAGCAGGGAGTCCTGGGAGAGACCCTTAGTAACCATGAGGGAGACTGCAGAGCTCTCTAGACAGTGGAGAAGTCTGAGGCCTTACAGCAAAAGGTGCTGCTGCTGAAACCTAGAGACTTTTGTTTTGAGATTGTTACATTTTAATCTGGGCTCTGAGGTAAGAGCCTTTAAATCCTTGCACAATGCTCCTTTCAGAAGGTTTTTATTAAAGGGAGATACTCCACTGTAAAGTGGCTGGCTTCTCCTTGACCAGGCTGTTTAAGTGACCTCATGGTTTCCTCATTAAGGAAGGGCAGCTGAGGTAGGCCACAGCAGAGTCCTGCTTTGCCACAAGGAAGTGCTTGGGAGGTGGATGGTGCACCTCTTGCAGAGGCTGATAGAGAAGAAGAGGGCTGAAGGATGAGTCTAGTGTGGTCAAAGACTTGTCTGTTGTGACGTTGGTTTGGGGCTGAGGCTAAGGGACTCTATTACACAGTGTTCAACCCCTGCCTGGGAAGTGGCTTGGCCAGAGGGCCGAGTCACCTCTATCTGGGGAGTAAGATGAAAATTGTTCTGGGGAAACTGAGGGGAACGGGGGGAGTAGGGGCGGCTCTAGCAATTTTGCTGCCCCAAGCACGGCGGCACGCCGCTGGGGGCGCTCTGGCGGTCGCTGGTCCCGCGGATCCGGTGGACCTCCCGCAGTCGTGCCTGCGGAGGGTCCGCTGGTCCCACGGCTCTGGTGGAGCATCTGCAGGCATGCCTGCGGCTGGTCCACCGGAGCCGTGGGACCAGCGGACCCTCCGCAGGCACGCCTGCAGGAGGTCCACCGGAGCCGCCTGCTGCCCTCCTGGCGACAGGCAGAGCACCCCCCGCAGCATGCCGCCCCAAGCACGCGCTTGGCGTGCTGGGGTCTGGAGCCGGCCCTGGGGGGGGAGTGCCACAATGATGGGTCTCCTTATGAGGGGGCATCCTCTGGAGGTGATTCTGTAAAGGACCCCATAGTTGAACATACCCTCAGAAAGGACCCACCCCTCTATCCCCCAGGCAAAACTCAGCCAATGTATACACCCCTGGAGTACCTCATTTCAAGGGTTGTCACTCACTTTCGTCCCATGTACATTACCTACTTTCCACAGAAAATGATGTCTTTTCTCTTCTATTGTTAAACATTATTTACAGCAGAAATAGAGAATCCTGACATGAATGTTATCCCAAGAATAATTTACACCAAAGGAAAAGAATCCCACCTGGCTTCAGTGTTGTTCATGCCATAAACTTGATATTCTTCACTGGGGGTCTCTGTCATGTGTTGCAGCCCGCATTTGGGCCTTGATAACTTGTGAGGAATGCCCCAGGCATCTTAGTGCCTGCCATGGCACCCAGCTGCTCAGCACCTTCCAGACATCCTCCAGCTCCCACTCTCCTCCTTCAGACAGAGGTATTGGATGTAGTGCAGCTTTCATGTATTATCCTTGCAACTGCAGGAGCAAGGCATATGTGGAAATCTGTGATACCCTGTCTTCAGTGAGTGAGCTGCACAAAACAGAACACTTATGATAAAGCTCCAGAGAGGTAATCTAGATGGAAAAAATATATATTTCAGATTCAAGAAAATAATACAGAAAAAAAGCATGTTAAGTCTTAGAGACTATGCCGTGACTCAGTAACATTTTGTACCTGTGCTGGAACTCTAAATGGCAGCTGCCTCACAACTGCTCCTGCAGTAGGGTTCTCTGCCAGAAACACAATGACAGCGCTGCTGCTTAGTTATATATTACTCATTTCTGTGTTTTGTGCTGTCACCCAGCCAACATTGCTGTAGCTTCCAGAAGTCCCACTATGGTGGGGTGTAGTACCCCTTTAAGGAACAGTCTGAAGTTTACAGTTGAAGCAAGTCTGAGAGCAATGAAGATTACCCTGTGCCAGCCTGGGGGCTGGGCTATATAAACAGGAAGAGGAAGCTGAATAGCTGTGTTGGAGCAATGGGGCTGTGGTTTTACTCTCAGGCTCCAGGAGACTAGACTCACTGGGCTCAGAGACTTTGCTCACTGTAAGTTTAGGTGTCCTGAACGAAGGCCCTGAGGTAAGGGTCTTATGAATTTTAAGACCACTCCTTCCAAGGTACTTTCATAAAGAAGACAGAATTGTTTTAATAGTTTGGCTTGGGTCCTTTACACCCAGTCACAGACCAGTTCCCCAATATGCTGAGTAGTGTACAAACAGCATAAAAGAGATGACCACTGCCCTAGAGAACTTGCAATCAGTTAACACTGATTCTCATGCTATATATTTTGTGTATCCTGACTTGTGTTGTTTAACTTTTCAAGCCATTGCTTTGTATTTACTCTTGTTTTGTTTTTAGCATTTAATTTTCTGTAGCTGCTAATGTACATGTTTGTGTATTTTTATACACACACACACACACGCCCCTACCTACCTACCTACCTAACAGCTGGTGGTATGGGGGGCAAGACAGCTACTGATCCTGCTAGATAAAGGAAAAAATTAATCTGCCTTGGTTTAGAGGCAGTGGGCAAAACCAGCCAGTTAACTACCTCCTGAAGAGCATGTTGTCAGGGTCCTGTGGGGCTACTCCCCTCAGACCAGTGGGGAATAGAGGTGGTACTGGAGTGGTAAGGGCTACTGGAAGAGAGTTGGCTTGGGTTGGGGTGATTTCCGCTGCAGAGCTCCAGAAGCAGAAACTGACATTTTCTGAGTACTGATTCCACCAAATCCAGATAAATGTAGGTTTCCTATTCTGGATCTCAATCACCCCACACAGTCCTACATTTTCAGACTGCCTCCCTTTTTGGGTGCCCATCTTGAGACCCTCTGTATCTCAAACGGGGCACCCAGAATCACTTGTAATTTTTTATATATATAAAATCTTCACTATTATTTTTAACCATACTAAAGTAAAAGTGCTTTTCAAATGTATGCTTCAGTTCTAGGCAATAGCTATAGCTTTTTCATCCTCTATCTTTAAATGAAGCATTTCTTATTTTAGAAATAGGTATAATAATAGAATTTGCCTCCACACTCTGGAGGGGAGGGCGAAACTCTTATTTTAAATGCACTATCATAATGGACTGTTACCAGAGAGCTATTCATACAACAGATGCTGTGAAGATATTTGCTGATTGTGTGTGTTGCTGATTAACCTTTGTAGGACCAGACTTCTACCCTGTAGACACAGGAACGCAAATTCTCTCTAAGTGACTCTGAGTGCTAATAAAAACCACAGCTAATGCAAAATAAGGTATCTGAAATATTCAAAGTTTCTGGAAATATTTGCCCTCTGTTGCATGTAGCTGAACTCCTCTTCCTCCTACAATATCAAGCGTTGTGCTCAATTCCATTTGTCTGTTTGAATTAGAAATAATAATCAGGTGGTTCAGTTATACTTAGTAAATAAACTAAATAGTCCCTGTAGTTGTTCATTAAAACCTCCATGACATATGCATCAATTACCAAACAGCTTGAACAAAACAGAGGTAAATTAACTTTCTGAAACCTATTGTCATAGCCAAGAAGTGTGCAAAGCATTAAAAGTGATTTCATGGCTTAAAGTTCATCCAAAGTGCTATTAGCTTTACGTCCAATTTTGGACTGTCAAGGGGAATATTTACAATAGTAATTTCAGATCATTATCTTAGCATTCCAATGCAAATAGCCACAATTTAATTCATTATCACTCACATTACATCTTTATTTTGCCACCAACTGGTAGCTGACATTTCCCAAACTACCAGGAGGAAATGCTAATTAGCCCAGAGTGCTCTCTTACCCTTTCTTAACTTCATCATGTTTTTGTCTTTGTCAGAGCAACGTGAAACATTCCCCTGATTCTGGTCATCTGTTCCCTCCCTCCCCTACCACCTCACTGACCTAGGTGGCAAATGGGAATGGTGGACAGGCTATTAAAATAATGCCCCTCTCCCTGTCTGTCTTTCTGTGCAGTGCCTAGGAATGCAGTGTCAGAGTGGTGTAAAAAAATGACCCCTTTCCCTCAGCTTACCCACCCAACTTAATTTAGAAGATCTAAAGTGATCTCTGGAGTGGAATAGTACATGCATTAATATGCAAATGAACTGCCAAGAAAGTTCAGATTTGCATTTAGACTGGACAAAGGGGAAGGAAATGGCTTTTTCATGCTGTTCCCTTGCATCACCACCGTTTCACAAATTACTAATCCCAGAAATGATGCCAGAAGGGACTTTCTCACTACATTTCATTCATGCTCAGGTGGGTTTGATTCATCTCAATACGCCTGGCATTTTACTGTAAACCTGCAAATTTTAAGTGAGGCAGCAAAGCCTCTGAGGTTCTAAGAATTGAATATGTCTGAAATAAAAACAATTAGTAAACATCAAATGAAGGATCCCCTCCTGATGGGGGCTAGAATAGCAGTAAGTAGGGGGTAAGGTAATCTTATGACTGTTTCCCTAAGAACTAACAATTACATCTAGGAGAACATCTTCAGACCATTAGGGAATAATAATATTCCAGACTGCATATGTACGATGAATGAGAAATTCATACACTGAATGCCAAATTTATTGAAGGAAAAAGATCTTTAAATCAGTGCATTAAACCTGTCTAACCGCTTTTACAGTGGATAGAATTTAGACAGCTCATCCAAGTGTCCTTATGTGGAATCAGCAGCCTAGATGGATTTAAAATGAGAAATCATTTTAGAGTTAAAACCCAGTTCAGGGTCCCTGCTGTATAAAATCCCAGGAAATTAAATATTTCAATAAATACTTTTCTAGAGACCCTCTTTAGGTCTGAGATTTATCCTGATCAGAGATACACTAGTAAACTTCACTGCAGCAACTGAGTCAGAGATTCTATATCTGAAAACAGTCCAGTATTTAATGACTTTGGAGCCTCAAAGGGCAGGTACTTTTCAGAAATAGGTGTTAAAGGTACTTGCCCTGGGGCATCAACAAATAAGAATTTCCAGACCAGTTTTATGTTTGCTGCTTAAGCTTTCTAGGAGAATTTTCCCCCTTCTGGCTACTGCAGCAAAGAAAATACCATAACTCATCACATTTCTGTTTGCCAACATTTATTTGGCCTTTGGTTTGTGACGGGGGAGGGATGGGCAGTGCCTCTTACTCCTGGGATTACACTTTGATGTGTCCGTTTTCAAATGCACACAAACTGAAGTATTAATTTTTGTAGAAAGGCAAGGAAGTTTTTCAAGCTAGACTCAACCTATCTTTATTTTTCCTTTGCTGCTTTATTGGAGGAACTACTCATGGAGTAAGGAGATCCTTGGCAGGAACTAAGGCATTAGACTCTGGCCCAAAATCCACAGCATAGACTAGCATTGTGTATGTAACTGAAGTTATTTCCTAAACTTAAAATAATTTGTGTTAAGAGGTAATTGACTGAGGAGAACATCCTGGGCTTAATCCTCCATTGCCTTGCATCTTGTGTCATTAAATGAGCATGTAATGAGTGCAAAGTGGATGTAAAATATTACCACGTAGTAGCATTTTACTCCCACTTTGCCCAATGAATTCACCTGGTATAGGGTGATGTGAAATCCAGGGGCCTCTCTCTCTCTTCCAGAGGTTTAATTTGTTTAATAGTGAGTTGTGCAGAGCTGAGGGGAGGATGGAAGTTCTATTTCACGGAAGATTTCAAAGTGTGTTTTCATTCTGAATTGGAGCACCATCCAAAAACATTGAAATTTTGTGTGAAGGAAAATTCCCAAGATAATTTGTTTCAGGTCATTCAAAATGTTTTGTTTTGACAGAAATGTTTTGGTTTGATTTTTACTCTTTTTATTTTGTATTATGTTATAATACTAAATAAACAAAATTTCAATTAAAGATGTTTTGTAAGAGAAATAAAAACATTGTTCTGATAATGTTAAAAAGGAACATTTTGACAATGTCATTTTTTTTTTCTAAAAAAACCCCTCGTGAATTGAACTTGATTCATGAAGCATTTCTGTTCTGATGGAATTGCATATTCACATGGAATACGGTTCCATCATAACTTCTTTGACTTGCTCTAGGGTTGTATGCAGTGTTGTAGCTCTGTCAATCCCAGGATATTAGGCAATGGGATGCAGACCTGAAGAAGAATTCTGTGTAAGCTCTAAAGCTTGTCTCTCTCACCAACAGAGAAGTTGGTCCAAAAAGGATATTACTTCACCCATCTTACCTCTATAGCTCTAGAGTTGAGATTTAGTTTCTTTGTTTTTTCTCATGACAATAGATATTTTCCCTAGTTTAATATTTCATTTCTTTGTATCCTTCCTTTTTCATTTGATTAGTGGTCCTCTGTGGGTTGCTCCATGTGACTTGTATGCTGGTCCTAGTGTTGTCAACCATTCTTTTAAAAACAAGCAAACAAAACCAGTGGTCTTATTGAGGAGACTTTCTGGCATACCATAAGCTGTCATCTTTCTTTTGATCTCGAATCATGAATGCAGTTTCTCTTGTGTTTCTAATGTAGTCTGTAGAGGCAGTTGAACTAGAAGATATCCAATGGCTAGGTGGCCTTAGACAATTCCCTCAATTCACATTGTACTCAAGATCACTCAGACAAGGAAGAAGGGGATGTGTGTTAACTAATTAAAGAAGGGGTGGGATGGGGTGGAGATTAGAGCTAATAGACATGCTTTGTCTCTAATGTGTTCCCCTCTACCTGCAATCCAAGCATCTGTGAGTAATCACCTCAGAAATCTTTTTGGTGCCATCTAGTTGGAAAACAAAGCATATTTTTGGCACCAGAAATATGTTATCAAATCAAGTGCTGTATCAGTAGATGATGTGACTCATTTGACATAGGACCTGGTTGCCTGGTCAGTGGGAAAACTGGGGATTTGGCAGGAGAAGAGGAGGAAATCTCTGAGAGCTTTTCCTCACAAAAACTTGTCTTTTGTTATTCCATTTTAGGATGAGAAGGATTTGCCCATCCTGCCCTTTCCACAACCCTCCCTCTTTCTGCACAGGGCTCCCCTTCCCCCTCCTTATCCTGGAGTATCAGTAGGATGCCTTGGTTCTTCATTCTTTGTCCCTGGTGCCTTCACTGGGCCATGGGGACTCTCTAGAATGGAGCAAGGAACTCGGCACAAACACTAGCAATCTTTTCTTTGAAAAAGTTAGTGATCTTTTGTTCAGTGATATAGGATGGTGGAAAATAGGGAAGAAGATCTTATTAAGGTAGCAACTAAGTGGCTGATGGTGCAGGTGTGTGAGTCCATGTAGTTGGAGGAATAATGCTATTTGGCAAGGAATATGGTAAAATTGTGAGACCAGAAGAAACATTTTGTGTAGGAAATTCAAGTGGTTGCTTCAATAATTCATGTGATTGCTATGGAAGTTTGTCATGCTTTTCTTGGTCTGAAAGCAGTGGCTAGGAGTGCTTAAACAATTTCTCCTCTGATCTGAATGTATTGCTTCTCTGCTAAGACTTAGAAACAGTTTCTTTTCCTAATTACATTATCTAACAACATCATTGAAGTTAAAGCAGGATTATATGGGGCATGTTGTACTTGTGGGATGTGCAGCAGATATGGTACAGCTGGCATGCAATTGACCAGTCTGGAAGGCACTATACACTGGTTTCCCAGAAACTGGCTGGATCATTAAGTTAGAATCTGCGTGTTATCATTGAGTTAGAATCCTCCGGGGGTCAGGTTTGGTTTTGTGGCTCTGATTTCTTGTCTCTCTGAACCTCAGAGGAAAGAAGAGGCTTAAAATAATTTGTTCAATTTTATCCACGCTCCTCGTCTCTCTTTCTTCCTCTGTCACCCTGCCATTGAACCCCCATCCAATGCACACGGCTATGTTCTCAATAGGTTCGTAATGCAGAGATCTAATTCTGAATGGTGTGCTGACTTCAGCAGCTCTTCTGACTTGCACAAAAGGTGATTTTCTTCCTATTTTAAAAATTCTCTGCAGATTTGCTCTTCATCTCTGGTTCAGTCAGGGAACCGCAGTGATCTCCTGAGCTTGGTGCACTTTGTCACAATTAGAATCTCTAGTAAACCTCTAGTTAGGGCTCTAAATGAACAGCGGTACTCCATGAGAAGGCTTTTATGAAAGCTAATCGAGGTATAGTTACAGTAAAGAATACAAAGTCTGATCCTGGCTGTAACTCCTCCTCCTTAATAAAAGAGAAAAAAGGAAATGAAAGGGAAAAAAAATAAGTGACAGTGAGAGAGCGCCTTTTCTCTTCTGAGTCCCTTAGATCTTCAGGAAGGCTTTGAAGAACCATTTTTTTAACATAAAAGTTTTTCCTTTTTATTTTTTGTAAGCCTACACCTTTTAATGCATTGACCATGACCCTTCGTTTAAACCACTGTGTCCTATCTGAAGGGCCACAGCGGTACTAAGCCAGACTAGATCTAGTGGTTAAGAAGAACTCTTTCCTATTGGTTTCCTTTTATTTGATATTTTTGTAATTCTCTTTCTCTCTCTCTCTCTGCTAAAGCAAGTATTTTAGGCTAAAAAATATTCACCGCTGTCGCTAAAATTTTAACAAGTTCCCCACCAGATACTTTCAGAGGGTGCAATTTTATGATCTCAGATCTACAAGGTGGATTTTGATTTTAATATTCCATGTTTGTGTGCATGTCTATTAGGAAAATAGAATATCCAACATAACCGTCATGTGGATTTGAGAGCTGGAATTTGCTCTAAATAAATAAAAAGGTAATTCTCCTACCTTTCAAATCCATACTGACTTCTGGTACTTAGGCTTCAGGAATATAGCAGGCTCCACAGAAGAAGACATGCTTATTTTTACCTTTTGTCTTTTGATAGCCTGACTCTTATGATTATCTGGGCATGCATTCTTGAGAAGCTTTAGGTTAGGCTTTTTGGTTTATAATATGATCAGGCAGATGTTTATGTGTATGTATGGTCTTCATTTTTCCCTGAGACTTTTTAGGTATTTAGCATGAACAAAATTACTCCAGCAAGTGGGAATTTAGCACCTTTTGATCAACAGCGTTTCTAAAGAAACTGCTGTGAAGTCGTCATGACTCTGTTGTTGTCAGTTCCTCCAAACCTATTGCACATCCTTGGCACAGATCATCCCTTCTCCACTTTACTGCTGTCCAGCCTCTCTGGCTGGCCTAATAACATATGATACTGTTGTGTTTTTCGTCTAAGTTGTGTGTGTTTTTGTGGTTTGTGGCTATGGGATGAACATTTAATTCCATACAGTGTGTTAATGTGTTGAACTCTTCATTGTTCTGTCCCGAGTGGAAGAAAGTCATAACTCAGGCTATATTGTGGGAGTTCTTGGCAGTAGCTCCAGTGAATTCAGAAGAATCCTTGCTACTGGACTACATTTTCCTGGCTGGTGCAAAGTAGTCTGGATCCTTGTGCTGATCCCTTTCCTACCCACTTTGGGAGCCATGTTAGTATGGTTGATGTTAGCCTGAAGGAGTCTTGATATCAAGGTAGTGTAAGGCACAGATTGTACTCACCTGATGATAATGTTGAGGGGGGAGGGGATATCCTTGTGCCCACTCCCCTCACTCATGTACCAGAGCCAGAGGCAATCAAGCTTATGTTTTGTTAAATGACAAAGTCTCGTCTTTTATCGATTGGCCTTAATTCTTTACATTTTTATAGTTAGTTTAGTTTCCAGTGCAATGCTGTCTGAAATACCACAGTTCTTTCCTATTCTAATTATGAAGAAAGACTGTTCTATCTCAGTGGCTGTTAGTATATGTTGACTCTTTTTAATGGTGACTAGTGCTTGTCATTTCACAGAAAATAGCCAGTTTTACTTCTTATCAAGACTAAACACTTCTTGACAAACACAAGAATCTGCTGCTAAAACTGAACATACTCAGCTTGTTTTGCCAAGCTGAGCTCTATAACCAGCTACCTATCGTAGTGCCTCCACTTATCTTATACTTCAGTCATGATATCTAAACAACCTTCTGTATATATTTCTTCCTATCCTGAGTTTGGTGGAATGTAATTCTAAAAACTTGTGTCATCTTATAAAGACTGGAGTTACTGAGGATATTGGGAATGTAGTACTGGGACTTTTCCTCAGTTTCTTTAACATATACCACAAGGAGTTAGGGATCTTCAGACATATGTGAGTCAGGCAATGTTTGTTCCAGCTCTGGAAATGTAGTTTAAAGCATTGAATCCCAAGATAGCTCCCTGTGAAGTAATTCTCTGGGTGAAAGGGGTGGGGGGATGAGAGAAGGACCTTTTACTGTGTAGGACTTAAGACAGATGAGTGCAGTTCTGTGACCGCTGGACTCTTGGTTACCCATAACACACACTGAATGGGGATTCAGCGTGGAATGTCAATGAAGGGTGAGGCTGTAGGGTAAGGACCAGTTGCAAGTAAGCTGTAAAATGTAATTTCAGTAATCCTTTTAATATTAATAAAGCTGGCATGCAATTAATGCTGCCAATTAAAGACTGACGTTCCTACAATAATATTCTTTCAATTTGCTTTTTGCAGTGCTTTCACCTATGCCATCTGCGATGTTTGTATAGCTTGGTGACCTTTTCAACAGTTTATTGTTCTCATTTTTCTGTCCATATGAGAGAGATGGAATTCTCCAAGGGAAGCTACTTAAACATATGATAAGATATAATATTACAGTGTAGAAACTGGCCTTTAGGATTCCCTGTGCATACTGTAACAAGATCGATTTAAGAACTTTTCCTAATTTTCTCTGTTGGGGAGGATTTTGTTATTATTTTGAGGGAAGATTTTCAGCTGGTGTAAATCAGCATAGCTCTATGGGCTTTAATGGAAGTAGGTCAATTTACACTAGCTGAGGATATGGCCTCTTCTGTGGTAAGCATGACAGTCTCTCAGTTTTCAAGACACACAAAAAGGCATTCTCTGCATTGAGGTGCTCATTGTATAATACAATGGGATTTGCTAGTAGACCTAGTGAACATGGGTTCTGGGTCTGGGTTTTTTCTCTCCCAGTTCCTTCCCTTTTTGGGGGGAGGGGGAGGATTTGACTGTTGTGGGTTACCATTTGCAAGTATCATAGAAGAAGTTTCCTTAAGAAGAATTTGAATGAGGAAAGGGTGGGGTCTGAAACTGGGATTATGGGTTAGCATCCATGCCTTGGGAGCACCATGGAAGAAAGCATGACAATAGGAGTGGGAGAAGAAAACCCATCAGGTGATGAGACTGACGATGGTGGTGAAGTGAAGGGTGGGAATGTGAACTATTGTGGTGAAACAAGATTTGAGATGAAAGCTAGGCAAGAATTGTGAAGAAGATGAAAAAGAAGATGAGGAATTCAGTTTGATATGATATACAACATGGGCAGAGACAGAATAAAATATGCCAAATAGCCTTATCAAAGCAGGTCAACCCTGAAATAAAGAAGCCAACATTAGGGGTTAGAAGCCATTTCATTCTCCAATTCAATGAATCCTTGGACTCCTCACGAAGGAATGACAAATTGGGGGGGGGGCAGAATTAGTGATCTGTAATTGTATAGAGATCACAATCAATTGATTTCACCCAAGACCCTGAACAACTGGATTGTAACAACTTTGATCATCACTGAGCTGAGCAGATCTCCAGCAGATAACCTAGAGTGAAAGGTGCTGTTCACCACTGTTATTTTATTCAGTAATCCATTTCCCCAAATGCCTGATGTTTTCTTCCCACGTTTGTTTGTTCGTTCAGGAAAGCTGACTAATGTTCACTCTCCACAGTGAGGTTCATTTTCCTTATTGTATTCAAAGCTGGAACATTTTTTAATTAAACACCATGAACAACATATTTAATGAAGTAGCTTAAATTTAGATCAGTGTGGCAGATAACTTGATGTTTGTTGTGTTTGAAAGAATAAGATCCCAAATCAAATATGATAAAGAACCAGAACAATAATTTAGGGCTGTTCCCATAAGTTTGTAGCTCTTACTTCAATGGAGTTACACTAATTTACCAACAACTGAGGATCTAGCCCTTTAATTCTGTAACTTCAGATTTCAAATATATACTAAAATGGTGGGGAGGATGTGCTGTAGGCAAATATTTTCAAAAATAATTCTGATTCTCACTGTTTGCTTAGTCCATGGAGTTGTCTCAGAACACCAACTACAACCTGTGAAAACAAGATTGTTTGTTTCCCTCTGGAACTTCCTTGCATAAATATTTCAGTGACAAGATACATAAATTTACAAAAGTTTGAGGTAAATTGAAAAGAGGAAACAATAAGACAGACTGTCTTGTACACCAATAAATATTACATTGCCTCTACATAATAAAGTTCTCTAAAGGACACAGAATTATCAAAGTTACCAGAAGATCTTATACAAGGGGGGAAATGAATTTGAGAGACCATCTTGTAATACAGTTGTTGATTTTATACGTCTGTCTTTTAATGGCAAGCTCTGACACCTACTCTGTAATACCATATTATTTCCTGATTTTTCTCTTCTATCCCTTTATCTCTGTTATAATCTCTTCTGAATGATCATTTCTTTAAAAAGTAAAGATGGTCTTGAACATTGCCAATATCCTTGTTACTTCTTCGCCCCATCTGATGAATTTCACTGAATGAAATGCAATGAATCTGATTGAATTTCATACTATTTACTTCAGACCGTTTCTCCAGTTCATCCAGATCATTTTGAATTTTAATTCAATCCTCCAAAGCACTTGCAACTCCTTTAAGCTTGGTATCATCCCCAAACTTTATAAGTGTACTTTCGATGCCATTATATAAATCACTGATGAAGATGTTGAACAGAACCGGACCCTGATCATTCGAGGACCCCACCTGATATGCCCTTCCTGCTTGATGGTGAACCACTGATAAGTACTCTCTGGGAATGGTTTTTCAACCAATAATATACCCACCATATAGAAGCTCCATGTAGTTTTGTTTGCTAGGTTTTTTTTTTATGAGAATGTCATGCAAAACAGTATCAAAAGCCTTACTAAAGTCAAGATGTACCACATCTACTGCTTCCTCCCATCCACTAGGCTTGTTATCCTGTCAAAGAAAGCTATTAGGTTGGTTTGACATGATTTGTTTTTGGCAAATCCATGCTGACTCTTACTTATCACTTTATTATCTTCTGGGTGTTTGAAAACTAATTGCTTAATTATTGGCTGGATTATTTGCTCCATTAAATTTCCAGGTACTGAAGTTAAGCTGACTGGTCAGTAATTCCCCAGGTTGTCTTTATTTCATTTTTATAGATTGGCACTATACCCTTTTTCAATCCTCTGGAATCTCTCCCATCTTCTATGACCTTTAGAAGGTAATCACTAATGGCTCAGATATCTCCTAAATCAGCTCCTTGAGTATTCTAGGATGTATTCATCAGGTCCTGGTGACTTGAAGACACCTAACTTGTCCAAGTAATTTTTAACTTGTTCTTTCCCTATTTTAGCCTCTGATCCTACGTCAGGCCACTGTCCAGCCACTTTCTCAGTGGCGAGTGAGGGTCGGGTGGGGAGAAGGAGGGGAGAAACCCAGTACTATCCACTACTCTGGGTCCCAGACCAGGAGGTCTGTAAATAGCAGCCACATGCTGCATCCCCTCTAACCCGTCATTCTGTTTCCCTGGGCCACATCCCCGCAGCCCCAGCACCTTCTTCGCCCTTGCTTCAGCGCCCCAGCAATCAGCCCGGAGCTGCTTTTGCTCCCCTGCTCCAGCTAAGCACTGATCTATCTAAGGTGCTAGCTTTCTTCAAGGCAGCTACTCCCTCCTTGAGGTCCTGGGAGCAACTAAAACTGTGCTACTCCACAGCCCTTCTTATATGGGCAAGCGTGACCCTGATTGGCTGCTTCTTGCAGCCCCTCTCTAATTGGATGCCTCCTGCACAGCCTCCCTAAGGCTCTATTAACCCCTTATGGGCCAGTGTGAGGCAGATGCCCCATCACACAGCCTTTCACTTTTAAATTATGTGCCATTATCAACGGGAAATGACTGCCTAGGAAGGAGTACTGCAGAAAGGGACCTGGGGGTCATAGCAGATCTCAAGCTAAATATGAATCAACAGTGTAACACTGTTTCAAAAAAAGGAAACATCATTCTGGGATGTATTAGCAAAAGTGTTGTAAGCGAGACACAAGAAGTAATTCTCCTGTTCTACTTTGTGCTGATTAGGGCTCAACTAGAGTATTGTGTCTAGTTCTGGGCACCACATTTCAGGAAAGATTTGGAGAAAGTCTAGAGAAGAGCAACAAAAATTATTGAAACTCTACAAAATATGAACTATGAGGGAAGATTGAAAAAATTGGGTTTGTTTAGTCTGGAGAACAGAAGATTGTGGGGGCATGATAACAGTCTTCAGGTACATAAAAGGTTGTTACAAGGAGGAAAAAGAAAAATTATTCTCCTTAGCCTCTGAAAATTAGGATAGGAAGCAAATTGCAGCAAGGGCGGTTTAGGTTGGACATTAGGAAAAACTTCCTAACTGTCAGGATAGGTAAGCACTGAAATAAATTGCCCAGGGAGGTTGTGAAATTTCCATCATTGGAGATTAAGAGCAGGTTGGACAAACACCAGTCAGGGATGGCCTAGATAATACTTAGTCCTGCCATAAGTGAAGGGGACTAGACTAGAAGACCACTCAAAGTCCCTTTGAGTTCTGTGACATGTCACATTTTGCTCTTTCCAAAACTGCAGTTTTGGATCACTGCTTTGGAACAGTTTAATTTTCTTGGTACAGTTTATTACTAAATACGATACCGTCATCAAAACAATTCAATATGCATGACCTAAATCTCCTGTCTTTCTTCCTTGCCACTTCCGTATTCAGGGTTGGTGACTTCTATAGCCTTCTTCCAAAACTCCTGATTGTATGCCACGTTCTTATTCAGAGCGATCTCTCTGAGGTCTGCTGATATCCAATCCATATTCCAAGCATTTGGAATGTTTGGTCATCTTTCAGCCATGATCATTGCAAGAGCCATCCTTCTGATATAGGTCTTAGGTCTTCACTGTATATGCCCATACCATTATATGGGCCTCCTTCAACTTGTCTTCAATTGGAGCAACCCTTATTAGGCCCCTTTACAACCTCATTTTGTTTCCTATCACTGTTGATCATCTCAACATCTTTATTTCCATGGTAGAAAGCATCCTGATTTCTTTTCTTGTGGCTGGCCAAGTCTGTTCCATACATAGGATGGGTTGAATTACAATTTTATATACTGTCTGTTAACCATATTAACAACTTTTTGTCATGAAAAACTGGGGTCAGCTCCTGCCATTTCTATGATTCTGGGCATCATTCAAGAGGGCCCGATTGTCAGCAACCATTGATTGTAGGTATTTAAGTTCTTTCACTCTTCTAAGCTCTCTACCTGTAATATCCTTTAAGTGAATCTTTCTCCCTTAGGGTACGTTTACACTTACCGGGACGGTCGACGCGGCGAGTTCGACTGCTCGGAGTTCGAACTATCGCGTCTGATCTAGACGCGCTAGTTCGAACCCCAGAAGCGCTAGTTCGAACTCCGGTACTCCACCGCGGCAGGAGGAG
Source organism: Mauremys mutica (assembly GCF_020497125.1). NCBI lineage: Eukaryota > Metazoa > Chordata > Testudines > Geoemydidae > Mauremys > Mauremys mutica. Next base: position 33,375,956 of record NC_059085.1, read on the forward strand.
TTGCCGGAGTCGACCCTGGAGCCGCGGAGTTCGCTTCCGCGGCGTCTGGACGGTAAGTAAGTCGAACTAGGGTAGTTCGAATTCAGCTACGTTATTCACGTAGCTGAATTCGCGTACCCTAGTTCGACCCCCGAGCTTAGTGTAGACCAGGGCTTAGTTATCATAGCCTCAGTATTACCAAATGTTCACTTTAAGTCCAGCCTGCTCAAAACTACATGGCCACTGTTCAAAGTTGGCTTTCAGGGTCTCTAAGTCTACAGCACATATCACTAAGTTGCCAGCAAACAGCATGTTCCAAGGCTACTTCCTTTGTATATCTTCAGTTATGACAACCACAAATGCTCCTGATGCAGGCCAACATTTACTGGAGATTCTCTACTGTAGCCCCATTTAGTTTTGACTATGGTAGTTGAATTCCATCATACATATCCTGGATATGTCCTTCTGATTCACCTCTCCACCACAAACTCTGTCAAATTAACTGCCTTGACCATTATACATGACCATACATCTTTTCCAGGTTTAAAAACCAAGCCCAGTTGCTGTTTGTTTGTTCATAGAATGTCTCCATGAGGATTCATAGTGCAAAAATGGCATCAGTTGTGCTCCTTCCTGGCAAGAATCAGTACTGGCACTTTACAATAATCTTGTCTCATATTGTCATCATACTCTAGGATGTGACATCAGTTTAACTGGGCAATAATTAGTGCACAGTGTAATAACTCCTTTCTGTTTAAAAATAGGCACCACAAAGCTTTTCTTCCTTTCATCTGGCATTTTCTCTTTCTTAAGAATATCATTGAACAGACTTGTAAAATGCTTTCTTTCCTTCCCAATGACTTCAGCACATCCACTCGTATTTAATCTGGCCCAAATGCTTTCTCCTTTTTCATTTTCCTCAGTGTCTCCACAGCAACCTTTTCCTCCTGTATACAATCTGTTCCACTCTCATTTGGCTCACATGTCCTTAGTTTCACCCTTGGGTTCTCCTCATTCATTACTCTTTCAAAATAATCACTCTATAATTGTTGATTCACCATTTGTTTGCAATCTAGCATTTTCATTTCTAATGTAAGCAAACTCATTGACGTCCCTTGTCATTTTCTCTCTTGCCATGGCATACATTTCCTTCTCTTCCCCCCCTCCCCCAATGTCTTTCTACTCAGCTTGTCACAGGCCATACTTTTAGATTTTTGAATGCATCTTTTGGCCTCCCTTTTTGCATCCTGATTTTATTTCTTCTTTTTTTTTTTCCTTGAGGAGTTCCTTGAGGAGTCTTTTTCTTGCTTCTTATTCTTTTGAGCTCTGGTTTAATCACTCCTAGGGTTTCATGTGCCATCTCCAGCAAAGTTGAGTTTAGTTTGTAACAGTTGGTCTCCACACATCCTTGTGTGTAGTTAGGAAGTCTGTTTATTATTCCTTGCTTGAAGGTTGTTTTTTTAATATTTATTTTATTAATTATTCCCATCTTTAAGTTTCCATCACTTATGGCTTTCCAGGATCCTGAGGTTCAGGTTCTTCTGAGGTCTCTGCATTCTGAAGTTCTTAAGGCAAAGTCACCTGTCTCTCAGTGCACTCACTGGGTATTACCCTATAATCAGTTCATGATCTACCTCTTCCTTTTATTAAAAAGAAATCAATTTGAGATTTGTGTTCCTCCACTGGCATATGTTATGAGGAGGCTTTCCCTCTTCTGAAAGTGTCTTGTGATCACCAAGTCCAGTGCCAGACAAGTCTGGACCTTTTTTCTCCTTCAATGCCATGCCCTCCATATCCAGCCTTCACAGTATGAACTTGTGCATTAGATCTGCTCTGATAATTCTGTTCTCGTTAGATGGTATGTTTCCAATAAAAAGTGACTCATCCAAAAACTCCTCTTTTACCTATTGCGCCTCTCCTAACTGTGATGTGTACTTAGTATATTGATAGTGCCCTCTTTCCCACACAGTTTAACACTCACCAGTTGGTCCGACCTTGTGGTAACCTCTATCACATGCCGTTGCATAGTTTCATCTAGAATAATTTTAGCACCATTTCAGGAGGCGCAAACTCCCCGAGTACTAGCCCTCTGCTGCATCTTGGCTTTCCAACCTTTCCATTTGTTTGTCTGTGCATGTGCGACATTTACTCTTTTCCTCTTTAACACCACACCGAGCTCCAGATTTCTTCCAGAGTTCCTGCATTCTAACCTGCACATCTCAGCTCACTCACTTCTTTCAACGTTAGCGGCCCTTGCCCGGTTACAACAGTTAGGCAAGACTTGCAGGGAATGCCCTAGCCCTCTGGGGTGCATTGGACACTTATTGAAATCACATGAGCATATCTATGAGCTGAACTTTACAGATCAGCTGTCCATGCCTGAAACCTTTTGGTATAAAATTGGAGTTTTTCTAACTGCCTCACCAAGACTTATTTTAAGGAAGCCTTGATATCCTCATTATAGGGCCTATGTGACATATTATAGATGTAGCTGTGCCACTAGCTACCTTACCATGCCTTACTAAGAGATGCCTGACCTAACTCTATCTGCAGTTAAATAGTAAGGTCTGGAGGTTAATGCGAAGAGCTGGAGCAAGCTGTTCACAAGATATTGCAAGAAATTTGGAAAAGATCACAGATCTCCTGCCATTTTCCCCATTAGACTCAAGGGAAAAATGGCAAGTTAACAGTTATTTCTATCCTATTATTCCTATAGCAGTGTCGAGAGATTTCATTGTTGTAGCCAAAGGCTAGGTGAGAGGGGAAAGTGTTCAGTAAAACCCACTTTACTATATAAAGTTTAGCTGATTTCCCCCGCCCCCCCTTTGGTAACTTTCCTTTGATCTTTTAACTGAAATCTCTGTAGGTTTGGGAATATGGGTTGCTAGACCAGGAAGGAGAAGAGAGCTAAATCAGCTTTCGATTCAGCATTTTAAGTAACCCCAGCCACTTCTCAATAGCTGCTGAGTGTCACAGCAAGACTGGGAATGGAAGTGGCACCAAGCAGCTCCTGAGAAGTGGCTGGGCTTATTAAGTCCTACTTTAAAAAGTTGATTTCAAAGCTAATTTATGACTTTGCTTTCCTGCCTTTTAAGGATGAAGAAAACCTTAAAGGAGTCTTGCTGGCTGTAACAGAGGCAGAGTGGCACTGAAGGTGGAGTGGGAACAGAGAAATGGAAGGTTATAGGAACTGGTTACATTTGGAGAAAATGCCTGCACATTTCTCTTAAATGTAAAATTGAAATAGGGGAAGGCGAGGGCTGAAGGACACTTTAAACCAACCTCCCATGATTTTTCTATCCACTAAGCCTAATGGGCCCAATTTTTGTTATGCTAAAATCCCTTTACCTCTCTGGCACTGTAAAGGGGCGTTAATGTGGGTGTGAATGTAATGCATGCCTATCTACACTTCTTGTGTAATCTAAAGGGGGCTTGGTGTAAATGAGAATCAGGTGGCTGTAGAGGTTTCGTTGACGATAACGTTGTCCCATTGACACCAGCTGCATGGCTGTAATCTCACCATAAGGCCCACCTGGCCCATCAGAATATGACTTTGGAAAGTATGGTACGTAGACTAATTTAGAATCATAAAATTATAGGGTGTGAAGGGCCCACAAGTGGTCAAACTTAAAACTTGGTGTCTCAAACTGAATGCTTTCCCATAGTGAACTCCCTGCCCTTTTAATGGAATTGTCAGTCATGTAGAAAGCTTTTGTTTGAGGAAATATTGGGTAGATAATTCTCCTAATGAAGATCTCCTTCCTTTGTCTCCACGCTTGCCCTCTCTTTTGTTTTGCTGCACAGAGGCAGCAGCCAGGACTCTTCAATTACGGAAAGGCTTTTCATTTTCACAGCTGTTTTTGTAGACCTTCCTGCTAATGCATTTTGTCTGCCTTTGTCTTCCAGTCTCCTGTTTCTTTTGTTTTCTTTTAAAATGACAGCAGCTAGGACTTTTTCATTAGGCAAAGAACTAGGAGGAGTGAGTTCAGATCAGTTCCAGTTTAGGAGAGTGAATACAGCCTTCACTATTTAATTTTAAACTTGTTACAGATACTTATTAAACCAAATATTGTTTTATGGCCATGAAAGATTTACTAATTGGAAACATTTTTAGAGCAATGAATTTGAAATCTGTCTTGTAGCCTTGATTCTTAAGTCTCTTAGTCCTAGGGCCAGATCCAACAATGATTGACGTTAATAGGAATCTTGGCAATGGATCCTAATCTTATTGTTACTAGCGCATATGCCTATTTCAATAACATTCCAGTTTTGGTGGGTTATGTACCAGGATAGTGGCTTTTAAAGTTAATGCATCACTCTTGTGCCCCGGGAACTGGCAGAGTCTCCACCCACTCAGTGCATGTGTGCACCAATATTGCCCAGAAGTTGCCCATCTTTCTGATGTTTCCTATATTCACAATTTAAGAATAACCTGACATAAACTGAGCTTTGTCCTGTGATTGGCTGCTCCTAAGGCTTGTCCCTTCAAAGTCTCCTCCCCCGTCCCCATGGTGCCCTGCAAGCCCCTTTCTTAGGTTGGTGAGGCCACTTGGCACGGCTTCTAGGATGAGCCAGCTGAATAGTTCTGTCTTCAAGGTCACTGTCACAGCCCCCATATCCATATTCTCCAGCTATCAGAGGACAAGCCTAAAATATACCTACATATGGTTGATCTTTACCATAACACACCATGGTTACTTTTTCTCATAAGCAGGAAACCATACAAGAGGATATGTTTCCAATACCAAGCATTATTTGAACCACCTTAGCCTGTGAATAAATAATGCAGCTAGGTGTCTGAAATTTAGACATAATACACCATCTGCCTTGCATCAGCAGATTCTTAAGATGGACGGAATTGCCTAGAATGCCTAATAGTGAATGAAAGTTTACACTTAATTATGTGTAGTAATACATGTATCTGTAAACTCTCACTCTTTGTCCTTCAAGATAAGATTGCACAAGCCCAAGTACGATTTTTTGTTCTCTGTTCCAAAGTATGGAGTGTACAGTTAAACCTAAAAGCTGAACCATGGAAAATCAGGATTTAGAGTAAATAGTAAACATATCATTCAGTCCCTGGCCTATCACCAAGAAAATAATTGCAGCTGACCCCTCCAAATATCAAACACAGAGCTCTCCATACAGAAAGAAAGAGGTTTATTCATAACAAGAGATGCCACTTGATCACAGACCCATTAGAAAAATCAAGTAACTGAACCCACTCTTTTATGGTATGAAACTCTGCATTGTCTTCTCAGCTGAAAGTTATTTTGGTAACAAACTCATTATTTTTATTTATTTATTTATAATAATAATAATAAGCAGGAAGCTGTTTTCATTTCAGTTTAATTGCTCCCATTAGCAGTTTCACTTAAATTTACAATATTACCGAACCTGTCTGAATAGAGAGACTAACTTTATCATTAATGATAAGTTGAAATGGATAAAAGAAACATTATTCCTTCAATGGTTCTGGTTTAAACAGCTCAGCAAAATGTTGAATATGCAAGACAATCCCCTGCCATTGAAAAAGTGACTTCCAGCTGTGACCAGCTTAGCATATACATAACACCTGCTGGTTTACTCAGTGGGAGGCTCCCTTTTGGCTCTTCAGGCAGAGCTGCTTCCAGGGCACCACATGAATCCCATTTCGAGCCTCAGATGCACTAATGTATAGGCCAAACATGCAGCGTGACCTTCCACCAGATGAGGACTCCACTAATTGGTCAGTCTCCTCTAGTTTCTGGCCACCAGTTGGCAGGCACAATAACACCTCAAAAGGAGGATTGGCAATGCCAGAATGAAGCAGACTCCGACGGCGCACAACAATGGTTTTCCAGCATCACATTCCAAGTTTGCACAAAATAATAACATCTTGTGGGCCTGCACCCAAGAAGTACCTTTTTGAATTCTCATATTACTCCTGCTTCTGTCTGTAATCCAGGCTCTGGAGTTTATGGGTGCTTCTGTGTCACTGACTGCTTGTCCTCTTTGGGAATCTAGGAAAACTCTAGGGACAACTATATTTGTCTTCTGTAACTGGCAAATAGTGTCAGCCTGAGTGAAAGTGTCTTGGGTAATTGTCTAAGATGCCACACTGCAGGGAGCACCAAAATTCCCTCTTCTTTGTGCAATGTTTCTCCTCTTCAGCAGCACCATTTTGGTCTATGCTACTGTACTGCCTCCTTGTCAGATGACTGTGATAAGTGTTTCTCCCATCTCATGATCTGATTAACTGGATTAATCTCAGCAGGGAACAAAAATGCGGAGGGGGCAGAGTGAGGGGAGCATGGATGGTGAAATGTATGGGAGAAGGGAAACAAAAATGAGGGAGAGGATGGGGAGACAGGAAAGTGGGAGACCTGGAATGGGAGCATGATGTGACAGGACTTAGAAGAGGGAAGTAGACCCAAAGTAGGGAGAGAGTGTGTTAGTGGAGAAAGGAAAGAGAAACAGTGTAGGAATGAGATCTGTCAGGGATGGGGAGAGGAGAAAAATGAATGGGGCCAGAGTGGAACAAGAGGAGAGAGAAAGGGTCAAATTCACAACTGGTGTAAGCAGGTGCAAATCCATTGAAACCATATGACAACACAGTTTCTCCCAGAATCCCAGGGAGAGAAATAGGTGGAGGAAACAGAGATAGTCATAGGATCAGAAGGAAAGAGATGGGGGAAGAAACACACAGGCGGAAGAAGGGGCAGGGATAGAGACAGGAGAAGAAGCAGAGAGAAGGGCAGAAATGCCCAGGAGGATAGGGAAGCATTAATAATTTATCCTTTGAGGGCCCTAGTAGACTTGAGGCTGATTCAGTTGGCAAAAGAGTAAAAACCTCTCATTTGCAAAAAAGAAAAAAAAAAAAAAGACAACTGATCAACAAAGTTATTCAGAACAATGGGGATCCTACCAAAACCACGCAGTCTGCATCCAGATCTCCACTTTCTGCAGATCCCTGAGCTTCTAGAGGACAATTGTGGAGGAAAACCCAACAAACTTGACTCTTCTAAAGTTAAAGCAGAGTAAGATAGACTCACTAGTAACTGACCAAGAAAAATAAAAACTCACCACTGCAAATTCTTGATCTTATTCCAGCCAACGCAAGTGATGCCAGGTACACCTAAATGAATTATCTTCTTCATTCTCTTGACTTGTACTAGAGTGTGCGTGCATGTGTGTATATGCACACTAAAAGGGGTAGTAGAAAAACCTTATTTTATTGCATTTCTCATGATCATTTAAATCTGGTGGGTTTGTTTTATCTGGAGCACAGATTAAAAAGTATATAACGCCATCATTCGGAAGATCACTGTCTTTGCTGGGTAACAGTTTCAGGGATATATGATCATTGGGAATAAATGCATCTGAAGCATTAAAAATTAGTCCAATCTAGTCTTGGTTACTAGCTAAATACTAGGCACCTCACTACAGGGCAAGGGGACAATTCTTTAGTCTACTAGCCAGTTCCAAAGAAGATTGAAACAGGGAGTGCGCTAGAGAGATTGACTGACATTTGTCATATTCAGTAAATTTGCTCTATGAAAGAGCATCTGTTTTACATGTAAAATGGATGTGTGCAAACAGAATCCATAGGATAAGATTATTTCTTTCCAAAGTGGATTAGAATCATTTGGGTGACTCAGAGTATGAAATCACTCATGGACTGTTTTGAATGTATATTGGTAGATAGCCAAAGGAAATGTCCTTATAGAAATGACAGGAATTCTCTAACATAACATGTTCTGTTAGTGCATATGTTGAAATGTCCTTATTATTTCAATGATTAACTTCCTCTCTGGTATCTATCAATGTATGTTCTTGGCAATTGCAAGCAATATCTTGTCAACAGCTATCTACCGTAAGTGATCCTAATCCACTTTGCAATCCTATTCAAAGCCTCTTCACTTGCACTGAAAAGATTGTTTTGTTTAGAAAAATTCTTACTAATGTGCAAAATTGCCCTTAGTTAAATCCATTGTAGGAGCTGAAAAGGAGCACTAGTTTAATGCTCCACAGCTGGAGTACAGATAGGCAGTGTGGCTGTAACTTACACTCCTCATTTTTTCACGAGCAGCATATGCTTGGGGAGTCAAGAACAGATGCAACCTGCTTAATGGGGCAAGCCACATCCATTTTACTTTAATTACTCCACATTTGGACACTGCACTCCCTCTTTATATAAGTCTAATGTGACCCAAGATGCAGATGAACAGTAATGGCAGAATATCAACAGGACATAGTATAAGCTAGAAAATAGAGATTACATGGTGGTCCTGTTTGGAGTTCATTAAAAAGGTGTCACGTGGCATACAGGTGGCAGTAGAATGCAGCCCTAAGTGTTTTGACTAGGATCAGGGTCATGACACAGAGTGCTTGGCACTAGTGTGAGTGCTCTGATATGATCATCCAGGGCAGGAGGCCATGGCTTCACCTGCTGGTTTGGTCTTCTGCCAAGCAATATCTGGCACCAGTTGAGGCACTCTTCCATGCTCTTCCATCCTCCACTGGCAGATTGGCTGTGTTATTGGGGGAGATAAAGGCAGACCAGTCAGACTGCATGCAGACTTCTACCAGCCAGGAGTCCGAATAAGCAAAGCAGCTGCAGTGAACAGGATTCCCACTATTTTCAGAGGCTGCTCATGAGGAATTTGCCAAAGATCATGACTGATGGAAACCCAGCAGAATTGATTATCCACTTACGTTTTGTCCCTCTCCTCATGATTCTAGATTTGGAGATTGCTTCCGCAAAACGTCAGTCTGAGGCTGGGAATTTGTCTTTCCTCCAACCTAGTGTGAGGAGTGGGGGCTCAAAGGGAGGGACAGGATAGCCCCACGCACAGTAACTGAAAGTAATGTTAAAGGAGTCTCGACTCAAAATAGCTTGGGCCTAATTCAGCTTCTAATTACACTACTGTAAATCTGGAGTAACTCCATGGGCTTCAGTAGCAGTGCTCTAGATTTACGGCAGAATCTGACCCTTTGAATATTGTCTTCTCCTAACTAAAAGTTCCTTGTACTGTTGCAAAGTATAAAGAGCTACACTTTAAAATGGGGGACATGGTGTATTAATTTAGTGGCTGTATTACACCGCGTGATATGGGTTTAAGGCCATTAAGATGGAACACTCAGGGAAGAACAGACAATTGTAGTAATTCTTGGGCCGATGATTTGGTCTAAATCTTGTTCAGTTTTCAGAGATTTTCTTGGATTAGGGACTGGTAACACTGGGATAATTTAACGCAAAATGTTTTCTTGGCAGAATTCCAAATGTAAAGCTCTAAAAAGTTATATTTCTGTCTCTCATTTTGTCTTCCTTGCCTAGCCTGTTATTGATGCACATAATAAAACACTAGGAAAAAAAGACAAATCCACCCAAAAGGTCAAAATCAATGATCCTTTTACAGATGGCACCTTTGGGAATCTTGGTACTTTACCATCAGCCTGTGTTTGAGACTGTTACTTGAATACTTGTTTTTTGATGACAAAAATCAATGACTCCTTTAAAGAAGACACCCTTGGGGCTAGAGGGATGCAGACTTTGAAATGTTTACTAGTCGGTGTCTGTCTGTGAAAGACTAATAAACATATTTATAAGTTTATGAGCTTCTATTTAATTTTATGGATTGGAAACAGTGTACGGATTTGACAAGAATTTGAAGTTAATGTGTCCCAATGAGTCTTAACTCTCTGATGCTTTAAATTGGCGTAATTTAGCACATGGGAGCTGAAAAGGCCATTGGGGTCAATGGAAAGACTCCCAATTTTTTCCTATAGTTGTATAGGATAAAATTTGTCCCTTTGGCAACTTCTTTGATGTCCAATGGAATTACCCCAGTAGTGCATAGGGCCCAATATGCCAACTACTGAATTAATGCTGTAAAGGTTTAGGAGAAGACCAGTACTGTAAGAATAACAATCCCACATGTAACCTTTTTTATTCCATTTCTCTGTTGTAATATGTATTTTTATATTTTAACATTTTGACATTCCTCTGAACCATGAAATGATACTCTTTAAACAGATTATGAATCTTTTTTTCTTTGCTACTAATTTGGCATCACCATTATTTGTGGCACCATAACTTACTTTGATACCAGGACAAAATTTCCCTGATTTTCCTGAGTGAGCTGGATTATAACAGGCTCTTGTAACTCAATAGGACACTTGATCTGGATATCCTGTGATGTGTTGAAGCAGCAGTGCTGGAGTCTGGACAATCAATTTTGTCACCAGCTGTGCAGATATTGGTTTTGCCAGAAATTCTCCTCCTTCCACCCCTCCCCATCAGGGATTTAGCATTGTTTTATTTGTATATTTTGTGAGCCTGCTTCTGGGGAAGCAGCAACAAAGATGTGTTTGGAAAGACACTATGAGTGTCTAGTAACCTTGCTGTAATTAGACCAAAACCCTTCATTTGTATTAATTTTCCTTTTAACTTTAGATCTAATCAGTAAATACAGTCATGTAGAATAAAATGTCAACCCTAAACAAACAAGTGGATTGAAAAGATAATGGTAGTTAATGCCTGATATAAATTAAAACGTGAGAGAATATACATGACAATAAAAGGGCTGGCATATTAGACAGTCCACTCCACCATTTACTGATTCTGATTGAAGGCTACTGACCTCAGTCTAATAAATCAGCATTAATCTGAACCCCATCATTAACACATGCTTTGCTCCGGAGGACAGCAGAGAGAACTTGGACTAGCTAATGGCTTCTATGCCACAGCCTTCTGTAAGGGACAATGCAGAGCCACGCTACCATGATAAGCACTGGGGAGAGAGCCTTTGCTCCGCGCTGGCACAGGGAGGGAGTTGGGTGAAATCCAAAAAGAGTCTTGTGCTTCCTCTGATGCTGCTCTGAGCCACAAAGACTTCTCACAATCTGACCCTCAGTGAGCAAGCTTCCCCTGTTGTCCATAAGCCACTCTGAAGAGAACCCACATTTTCAGTTACTTTGGAATACACTAGTGTCCACTATGAACAATGTCAAGGTTGGTGGCATTCACAATACAGACTCTTACGCTAGAGGCTGTTATCTGCCTAACCTATTATTTACAACAGAGGTCATTACTTATTCCCAACACATAAAATGGGGATATTACTACTACTTTTCTCCCATGCTTTGTCTATTTAGATTGTAAGCTTTTTCAGGGTAAGAAATGGTTCTTTCTATGTGTACGTACAGTGCCTAGCACAATTGACCTACGAGATTTGGTGTGGTATGGGGTCCTTCTAGGCACTAGTACATATGCCATAGTATAAGAAATACATTATATCATAACTCTGCGATTTATCACTTTGATATGACCTCTGTGTATAAATGTTGCTGCATCCGTGAAAATCTGCCGAAATTTGATGACATAAGCCTTTGAAAGGAGATGGGCAGGGCAGGGGGGGATTTTGGGGGGTGAAGGGGTGAGACTAATATAACTTGCTAAATTAAAGAGTCCCTTAGTATCTGGTGTTTTCTCCCTATGAAGATACTTAGACACAGTAATCAAGTCACCTCTCAATCTTCTTTTTGACAGGCTAAACAGATTTAGCTCTGTCTCTCTCACAGTGTGGCATTTTCTCCAGCCCTCAAATCGTTTTTCTGGCTCTCTCCTTCACCGTCTCCATTTTTTCAGCCCCCCCTTTTTTTAATGTTGCCACCAGGACTGGACACAGTATTCGGTCTCACAAATGTCATATAGAGATGAGATCACCGTCCTCCTCTTACTCACTACTTCCTTGTTTGTACATCAAGGATCACATTAGCCCTTTTCCCTACAGCATTGCACCCCCGCAATTCATGTTCACTCTGAACCCTAAATCTTCTCCAAAGTAATTACTTTCCAGGATACAGTCTCCCATTCTCCAAGTATGGCCTGAATTCCTTACCGTTTGTTGTGATGTTGCACCCCATAAGGCTTTATGGAAATACGCTTATAAATGTGTATATGACATAACTGGAATATGTTTTATGCTACATATGCCATGTAAAGATCTCTGTAAAGGTTATGATCTGCTGAATCTGTTCCTCCTCTTTGTATGCATGTATCATTTTTGTGTTTGAAGTTATGAATGTTGGCTGTATACTTGCTTGATTTCTATGTAAAGCCTTATGTAATGCATTTGGTCAGCTTCTTGAGAAAAGAATGTTCAAATTAAGTGCCCATTCAAGAAGCACTTAACGAACAATGGATCTTGGAAGGCTTCAATCCACATAAAAAGTCTACTTGAGGACATTCAAGGTAGCATGTGAACCATGGCTGCTACCTGTAAGTACCTGAGTCATGCAAGGGCATGTGACTTTCCCATGTGACTCCAAGACTCCATCTTGTAGCTGGAATTCTGCACAGAGGGAGGGAGGGATGTCCACCCACAAGAGAGAGTCTATTTAAACCCCTGGGAGACTCTTCATTTTGTCTTCAGCTGGCTCAAGAGAGATCCTTGGGGGTGGAAAGGCTACCTGAGAGAAACTGGAACAAAGGACAATAACTACAGGGGGTGTGAGTGATTACTGGACCCAGAGTAGAAAGAGACTACTCTGTAAAAGGAAGCTTACTGGAACACCTCTGAGGGTGAGGTTTTATCTGTATTCAGTTTTCTTACTGTATTAGACGTAGACTTGTGTGTTCTATTTTATTTTGCTTGGTAATTCACGTTGTTCTGTCTGCTATTACTTTATGTATTTAATAAAATCACTTTTTACTTATTAATTAACCCAGAGTATGTATTAATACCTAGGGGGAGGAGGCAAATAGCTGTGCATATCTCTCTATCAGTGTTATAGAGGGTGAACAATTTATGAGTTTACCCTGTATAAGCTTTATACAGAATAAAATGGATTTATTTAGGGTTTAGACCCCACTGGGAGTTGGGCATCTGAGTGTTAAAGACAGGAACACTTCTTAAGCTGCTTTCAGTTAAGCCTACAGCTGTTAGGGGATGTGGTTCAGACCTGGGTCTGGGTTTGCAGCAGGCTAGTGAGTCTGGCTCAAACCAGGCAGGGCACTGAAGTCCCAAGCTGCCAGGGCAGGAAAGCAGGGGCAGAAGTAGTCTTGGCACATCAGTTGGCAGTTCCCAGGCTGGGTTTTGTGATCCAACCCATCACACTTGGCTTGGCTGTTTTAAAACCCTTGTTTGAAGGGCCAAATTCACCAAGTGACCCTGATCACTCTGTCTGATTGCGCTGTCCTCAGAGCTTAACATTTTGCCAATCTTTGTGTAATCCACACATTTTCTCAGCAGTGATTTTTATATTTACTTTCAGATTACTGATGAAAATGTAGAATGGAGTCCAGCCTAGTACCGATCCCTGCAGAATCCTACGAGAAACAACCCTATTCGATGTTAAATATGATATGCATTTGATGGTAAGTAATTGCTATATTTGTTAAGACGTTCCTTGTACTAGGCATAGTACCTTCGAGCAGTTTGCTTTTAAATCTTTCAATCTCAATCCACTATACAGACCAGTATTTGTTCAAAGAACTAGGGGTTCTTTTCATATGCAGTAGGGGATTTGTTTTGTTTGGTTTTCAAATTGGATTTTCATCTATTTTGTTTTATTTCTGGTTATGTTTGCTTTCTCCCTGCCCTGGATTGGGCATCTCTAGGGGGAAATGGAGTATACTTGAAGGTTTTTGATTGATCTATGGGAGAAGAGTCCTTTTGTGAATGGTAGGAATCCTCCACATTTTAAATGTAAGCAAATGCACACATTTGCTAACTCTGAATAATGGGACAGTGGAAATGTAGCTGTGAAACTGAGTCCAGATTCTGATGCCTTTCTTGAAGCTTGGGAACACATTACTCCATAAGTATACCCACTGACTATCCATGGTGTAAGTTATAACTAAACATAGGTAAAGATCATAGAATATCAGGGTTGGAAGGGACTTCAGGAGGTCATCTAATCTAACCCCCTGCTCAAAGCAGGACCAATCCCCAACTAAAATATCCAAATCTGTTTCTGATTGTTTAAAATTGTATATGAAGTCAGCATGGTCCAGGGCATGAGCACAGGATTTCTAAATTTAGCTCTGGCACTGACTCACTGAGTGGCAACAGACACTTCATTTGCCCTGTGTGTGGCTCAGTTTCCATATCTTCAAAACAGAGGTAATAATGCATCACAAAGGCATTATGAGAATTAGTTAGTTAGGGCAAGTTTTGATACTCGTGTTAAGTAGCCCATTATTCTGCAAATGATCCCATTGATTTGAATAGATCCGCCTTCAGGCAAAAGTACTTACTATTCAGTATAAGGAAGGGTATGGGAGTCTGGCACTTAATGGTTTAGTTGTATTTAGAGATGATATAGGTGCTAAGTACTATTGTTATTTAAAAGGGGAAAAGTATAATTTCCTTCCAACGCTTTCTTGAAAATCCTAACATTACAGGATTCAGCACCCTGAGGCAAATATGTGAGCTCTCATGTTTGTATTCTATCTACTGTACCATAGCTCAAATACATTGCAATAGTGTCTGGAGACTGTGCAGTTTAATATCTCTGACATTATTTCCCTTTAAGAGGAACAATTGGTTGTACTTGTTTAACATTGGGGAAAGAGTTGTGAATCCCAATAAGGCCATGAATACATTTATTATTAATTTTTGTTCATTAATTTTTAATTGTCTGTCAGACAAAATCAAAGGCTGAATTGGTAGCTTCAATGTACTCTATCTTAATGTGCTGGCTTCATAACTTTTTTACTAAGGTAATTATTCCGGACCTTATCAACAGTACAGAGGTCGGGGGTACCCACATCTTGTGGTGCATTAATGTATACAGTAGTCACATCGTTATGTAGGTCCATAGTTCATGTCTGCAACTGTTAGTTCACAACCAGATAACATTATGAACAATGTTTATTTTATTTTTTTGGAAGCAGATAAAGCTCTGGGTGGGGAGAAATCACGCTTAATTGTTAAAGAACTCAGGCAGTTGGAACCAGCACAGTAGTTACAGGATCCTGCTATCAGGGAGCAGGGTGACTCATTGCCCTATGAAGAAACAAGCAGAGAATATTTGTGAGATCAGGTTCTTGCCTGCTAGCTTTTCAAGGAGGAGACTTGATACAGTAGTGTCCATATGTCTGTCATCCCCTTAAAACAAGACTAAGTAGTAAATCTGACTCTACAACAGGTTTCTTATATATAGGATGAAATCTTGGCCCCATTGAAGTCAATGGCAAAACTCCCACTGATGTCAGTTGGGCCAAGAGTACTCTACAGTGTATTCAATGAATAATCCTACTTCAATAAATTTTGCAGGATGGCTCTCAAGTATACAGCAGATGGGGAGAATCAGGAATTGATGGGGAAGGAGTTGTTCAGGCAAGGAGGGACTGGGGGTGGGTTCCATAGGTCCTGACAGACACAAGTTTTGTTTTTTATCTGAATAAAAGTCTGGACTCTTTAAGTTTGCCACTAGTTTATATATGTAGCACACTCATTTGCAGCCACTTATTGCCCACATGTACATTATCTAAGGGCATCAATAGGGGGTCCTTCCACAAACGGAGCACTGTAGTTGGTCCTTTCAGAAGATTGGTCTATATACACATGTGAAAATGTTAGGCTTTCCCTTGCCGTGCTAGCAAGACAAGGGAAAGCATTTTCTTATTTCATTTTTGCTGATCTTCTAGCATCCCCTGAGATGCTGACTGGACCAGGACACCAAAGCAGACAACATAGTCACACCTACCCATCTCATAGAACTGGAAGGGACCTTGAAAGATCATTGAGTCCAGTCCCCTGCCTTCACAGCAATAGTCAGACCTGACATTTGAAGGTTCAGGCTTTTCTTATTTCAAGCCTATATTCTAAAGTAAAGAGTTTCAGAATCATCTTGCCTTTCCTCTGAATTATTACTGTCGCCCTTCTTGACACTTACCTTCCTTACTATAACAATGCAATATTTTAAATATGAGTGATTCAGTAATCAATACCGCTTTCCTTTAATGCTGTAGGTTGAGCAAGCATCTGTTTGAAAGCATTTAGCCATGTGCTCTAGAGACAAAATTTGATCCAGTCTTTTTGTTGTCTAATCATTTCACTGATGAGAATCCTGGCTTAGGAGAAAAATAAATATTGTACGAGACATCATAAAGTTTTATGATGCAATTATTACAGATATAATTGTTCAGGGTTGTAGAGGTCTATAGATGTCTCACTGTTCATAGACCAATGCCCTTTTATATTCCTTTTTTATAGTTAATGCAAAGTCTCATTTAAATAATTTAAAAATAATTTATTGGAGTTAAATTGCTTTTTCAGAAGGCACAATCTTATCTCTCATTTTTTTTAAAAGAATCTCATTTTAATTTGTTTGCTGTGCCATTCTAACATGAATTTAGGAATTTAATGGAGTGAAAATTGAAGGCTGATGGCATCAGTGAAATTATTAATTTGGTAACTGAAAGATTTATTTGGTTGATAGAATTTTCAATAGTCAATTATCTTTGGACTCTATTAAAAGATGAAGCCCGAGCCAAATAACAGTTCTCACTCAGGGTTCCCCAGGATAAATTGAAAAAGACATCTTCATTATTGCTATTGATGTTAACATGCAAATCACTTACCGTTAATAATCCCAATAGACAGATAAATGCTTGTTTTTCCCCTCAAGAAGCAAGATAAGAAACCCTAAAACTGTTATGCTAAGAAATTAATAGGACCTGAAAATAGCAGATTTAGCCATGCATAATATTTTAAGTTTATGTTTATCTATATCAAGTCCTAGTAGAATAACTCCACGGAGGTGGTATGTCTTTAAGTCATTCAATAAGAGTATCTGATTTTATTTTTCTTAAAGCCGATTGTATTGCAGTATGAATAGGTTATCTCCAAAAATGATATAGGCATATGCATGCAAAAGAAATGTTTATTCTCTATTCTTTTTTTTTCATGAACATTGCATCTGACAAGTTGTGTTTCAAAAGAACTACTTTGAAAGTATCATGTTTGCCAATATAAATATTATATAGTTCGTATGTCAATACATCCTAGTGAAAGGATCAAAGTTTTTTGTTTGTTTGTTTGAAAAAGGTATAATTGACATATCTGTAATCTAGTGAAAACACATATGCATGTGGTGGTAGGGCTGATAAATGTAAATAGAAGAGAAAGTATTCCAGATTCAGCATTAATTCGGTCTTAAAGTTAGTTTCACCTGTTAAAAGCTACCATAGTGTAATTAAAGAACACTTTTAATCATTTACCAAATGAGCTAGATAAAAACAATTGTGATTTAATGAATTCTATAGGTTATGGCTTAAATCCCATTCATACTGAAGTCAAAATGGGAATTTTGCCCCAATTGAGGCGGAATTGGAACCTATGAGAGCAATTTTTGTGAACATTGAAATCATGCTGTAATAAGCTACTTGCACAGCAATTAGAAATGGTCCAGTAATGTGACATGCCAGGGTACAATCTACACTAATGAGCAGCTGTGTTGACCCTGCTGTGCAACTATGGGTGCCTTACAGTGCCCTGCTGAAGTAACTCCCACTTGGGTCACTCACAAGGAGCCTTCCAGCATGTGAGCACAACCTGAGGGTCTGTGTGCAACTGCAGCCTTCCAGCCACATTTGGATTACACTCTGGCCCTCACCAGCTGTCATTATACTGCAGAGTGACCCCAACATACCCCAGTCTTAAATTTCTCCCCCAAGAAATTTGTCTTGTACTTTGTCTACTACTCCTCGACAATACAAGTTATGTTAAGTCTGTTATTTCTTTAAAAGTAATAATATGCAGACACTTTGTCACCACAAATAAAGTTTCCTAGACACTTCAGTTTCAACACACTGTTCAACACAGTTTCAACAAGTTTATTTACTACAAAAAGAGAGATTTTAAGTGAGTACAAATAATGAGGCATAAAAGTCAGAAATGGCTACAAGAAAAAATAAAGATAAAATTCTACTGGTGTCTAACTTAACAAATTATGTTACATTCAAAGCAAAGTTTGCTCTGCACATGCTTTCTGCCAGTCTTACTGGCCAAACTTCTTAGGACCAGACCCCTCCACCAGTCCAGCGGCTGCTTCCTTTGTTCCTTTTGGTGGGGGGTGAGAAGCATTTCCAGCTGGGAGCAAGGTAACAGGCAGTCGGTGTGGAAGGGAACTCCAAGATGTTTCTTTGCCAAGATGTAGCTTTTTGCCTCTGGCCCCTTTCTTGCCAAAGAATGGCCACTTAGCAAGTAATGGTCTGTCAGCCTTGTTTACAGCTGGTTGATGCATCAGCTTGCCCTTTGTCTCTGGGGAACGGATTTGGCCACTCCTCAGACTTCTCTGGAAAACATACTGTTAGTCATGATCTCAGCTTAAGTTTGGAAGGTAACATATAACACCGATATATGTGCATTTTGCCATGATATTATTGATCAGCAAATTGAGGTTTTAAACGATACCTCCCAAGGCATTCCTAGTATAAACATTACAATAGTCTTTGAGGTGTGAACACAGGGGTACAATCTGTCACAAGCATTAAGAACTGAGTCCCCCAGGTATTCATGATTGACAAATTACAATAACTGGTTTGAAGGTAATGTATCTGGGAAGTGAAGGTTGGCTATTAAAGAACTCAGTCTAATGCTCAAATGCCAGCATGAGAATGGAAACTTTTTTTTGTGGCTGAGAAGCATCACCTAAGCTGTATACCCTCCTCTAAGTCCACTCCTTATACAATATATGCTCCGTAAGTGTCAGATCAACTTGTACAACATTTTTTAAGCACCACCCCACTTGATGGCCCAGTATGCAAACTTTTGGGAGGATTTGTCAACAACAGATTTTGGCAACAAAGAGCTAGCCTACAGGAGTTTACATGTGCATGGTTTCTCTGTTCATACTTACTAAATTTGAAATGAGGAAACAAGAACAAGCAGGTTGAAAGGTTTAAAATAGGTTTGAATGCAGCTAAATATCTATTACAAAAAGATACAACTGCTGAGAAAAAAGAAATGAACAAGGACCATGTGTTGTTATGCTACAAACAATGAACTTTTCATGAGAAATATAATAAAATGGGTTGTCCTGCTGGACCAGCCCAGTGCCTCAAGTCTCAAAAGCTGTTCACCTCTTATGCAATCATCACTCAAAGGATTATCATTCCTCTGCTCTTTCCAGTGCTCTCATTTCCAAGATGCCTGGTCTCCATCTTTATCCATTCTGAAGGCGGCACCTTTCTGTTACCCTTGAACTTATTCAAGCCTATTTGTTCTCTTCCTCAACTTTCTTTAAGCCTCTCCACATGTTATTTTCTCTGATGGAATGTGTAAATCCTAAAAAGGCTTATTTAAATTCTGGAGCACACATCAAAATCTGTTTAGCTGTCTAGATGTATCATTTAAGTCATGCACATAAAAAATAAGAAAGTTTATATATTACCATAGTACAAGTCAAGGCTAAGTACCAGCACAAAAGGACATGAGTCCAAAATGAAACACACACAGAAGTATCACCAACAATTCAAACAAAGTAGAATTAATGTAGCTAATCTAAGTAAAAATTTCCATGACTAGCATTTGAGATAAACAACGTACAGTAACAGCAATGAGAATCAGAGACTGTAGTCAGTCAGTTTCTAGTGTAAATTGTAGAAATGTAGTGTGACTTATATGGATTGTAGTTTTGTTATGAGTTTGTACAGCACCTAGCACAGTGAGACTCTGGTTTATGATTGTGTCCCCTATGTTGTATCCTAATACAAAATAATGCTGAAATGTTAAGAAAGTGTTTTAGACTTTTTGTTACAATTTGATGCAAGTTTTACACTAAACAGAATATCTCTCTGGAGCCCAAATTCTTGGACTTGTTCCTGGCCTGAGGTGCCAAGCCAGGCAATGGGGCATATCTATATATGGAGATTATGGGAGAAGTATCCTCCTTGAACCACCACCCCCTTTTCCCAAAATCATTGAGAAGCTGTGGGGCCACTCTGTGAAGTAACCTACTTCAGGCCTTAGTCTGGAATAAATACCCACCACCACCACCCTCACACACTTAGTATTCATCTGATTCATTTAAGAGAAGTCATTGTGAACTCTTCCATACTAGACAGTAATTGCATATTTATGTCTTTTTATAAAACCAAGTTTCATAAAATACAAATGACCCTAGTCTGGTGTGTACCATCATTAAATTACAAAGAAAAGTCATGGTCTGCTATTAGCAAATGTATTCAGAAGCTGATTTGTGAAAATGTTGACTCTCCATAAAAGTGCCAGAGCAGTGTAAGGGGCCCTAAAAGCTTAATATCTGGCTAGGGAAGAGTCCCCTGGTACAGGAACTGTAGAAGATGACCATAAGGCTGCCACATTAGGACTCCCTTGTATGACCTGGTGTAGGCGAGAGGCTGGAGTGGGGATGGAGGTGGGAGGAGTCTTTTGTGGGCAGGGTGCAGAAGTGCCATAAAACAGCCCCAGAAGGTTGCCGTAATTTAGACAGCACTGTCTAAATTACACCAGGGACCTCTCCAGACCCCAGAGTAGCCCAGAATCAGGAGGGTGCAAAGGTGGCTAGAAGCCGTTTTAGTCCCAAACTCCTTGGGATACGAGTTCTTATCCTTACATAGTATGTGTACTATATTATTGAGGAGCCCATAAAAACAGAATGACACATACTATGCCAAGTTTCAGACTGGAAATTTTTTTGTAAGCAAGTTAATAATGAAAGTGGTGACAAAACATAATTTACAGTATCATGAAGTCTACCGCTGTAAAAACACTGAGCGTGAGTAGAGATGTGTGGGTAGATGTGACCCTAAGAGCACCTAAAGCCAGTTGGCATGCTGTCATGCTATGTATCCAAAAGAGGACAT
This sequence comes from Mauremys mutica, assembly GCF_020497125.1. NCBI lineage: Eukaryota > Metazoa > Chordata > Testudines > Geoemydidae > Mauremys > Mauremys mutica. The sequence goes on from NC_059085.1 coordinate 33,396,756, forward strand.
AATATATCACTGGAAAACTAATGCTGATTATTAATATTTGTGTGTTGTATGTATGGTAAACCTACAAACAGTTTGTTTATATTTATATATAATATGCGCACCGGAGATATGTTTGTCTGAAAAAGCAATGCCTAAGCCACACCTGTTCCAGAAAAAGAAATGTGGTAAAGCCTGTTTGAATATGTCTCCAATATAAATTAAGCAAGGTATGATCAAACCCACAAAGCTGTCAGGAGAACAAGTGTGGAAAGATAACCATTTAACAATCTCAACCGAGGATGGGGACTACACCTGCAGGAAGTGTCCCCGCCTCTTGAAGCAGGGTCAATGATTTTTTGGAAAGACACAAGGAGAGAGAAAAAGGCATTTTGGCATTCATCACTTGAGGGACTAAAGGGGCTCTTGAAATCACAGATAGGTGGATTCTGCAGCCAAAGCTGTTGAAGTCTCTGTGATCTGAATATTGGTGAGAAACCTGCTTCGGCAAAGATTGGAACTTGCTGAAATAAAGCTTTAGTCTTAGATGTGTATATTTTCTTCTGTTTCCTTGTAATTTTCTATCTTTATTCCTTATACTTGGTATCACTTTAACCCATGACTACTTGTTAAGCTTGTTCTACATTTTAGTATAAACCAGTTCAGTACTTTGATTAAAATAGTGTGTTTGTTAACCCCAGTTAAGGCAATAAGCTGCTGGGTACTGTCTCTTTAAGGGATTAGTGAATTTAGTTTCTCAAAGTGTTCAGCGAGAGGGCTGGACACTACAGGGTAGACTGTTTTGGGGAAATTCACAATTGGGAGAGTGTTGTGGTGACTCTTTAAACAGTAACTGAGTGGTGGACGCCAGGGTGTGACCTGCATGCTTGTATGCTGGCTGTTGATGTCAGGGCTGCAAGGCATAATAGCATAGCCTTTTATCTCACCCAGAGTTGCAGGCAGGTAGTGACACAACCCCTTACTGGTCTGGGTTGAACTCCCAAGTGTCACAGTAGTAAAGTACCTACAAAAGCAAAATGTCCATGAATGTGTAATTATTGCTTTGTCAAGGACTCTAAAATCACTGCATATTTCTTGTTTACAATTCACTCTAGAGTGAAGTGGACATTTGGCAGGATATTGTCAGGGTTAGAAGCTATAGAATGTTTCAAGCTAGAACACCTTAAGGCATTTTGTAGAGTATGTTCTGCTTTCACCATTCAGTAGATATCACCTTTACACAATGCAAATAATAGTAAAAATCAGGAGAAGAAATTGACTAGAACACAATGATGGTCACAAATAGCTCTCCATATCTTGATCAAAAGCCCACCAACGTTTGTGGCATTCCATTGACTTAAAAGGGCTGTGGATCAGCTCCTATGCCTGATTCATCCTCTAAATAAAACTGCTTAAGTAGGATAGGAGGTGGAGGGGGGGAAGCCTGAAGTTCATTTCAAGTATAAGGAGATCAGTATTTGAGCTCTCCAAATGAACCTTTCAAAATGTGATCATCCGTGTTGTGAGTGCACCTGTTTGCTAATGTAAAACTCTACATTCACAAATGCAAATTGGTTAATTGAGCATGAAATGCCTGTTAGCAAGTGGAAATGTGAGTTCTGCAAAAACAAAATGGATGCAGCAAGCGGCTGCAAGGTTTGGGAATGGAATGAAATGGAGTCTCTGATAATTTGGGCCATAGTGCAGCAGTATTTATTCTCTGATGCATGCTGTACTGCCAAATTCACATGTGATACTTTTTGGATATCAGAGGCCAGATTTTTAAAGTATTTAAGCATATAAAGTGCAGACAAGCACTTAGTGGGCTTTACAAAAAAGCAGTTGAGGTGCACAACGCCTATTGATTTCAGTCTATTTTATCTTTAGGCACCTAAATACTTTAGGTGACCTCAGGTCAGAGATACCAGATTTATTGTGTTTTTATAAATAAACAACTAGAGCTGTGAAAAGGTAGTGACTTGTTTCATGCAACCTCATCATGAAAACTTTGACATTTTGTTAATTTTGTGTTCCTCAAACGTAATGTTGATAAAGTGGCTATTTTCATGGGCAAACACCTATGTTGGCCTGTTTTTAAATGCAAAGCTACCTTCACTTGAAAAGAACAAGTATTTCATAAATGGTCAGGTGGTTGTGGGATTTAGCTCTCATTTATTCTTTAGGGCACCCTTGTAAAACAGTGTAATAATAATGTGGTTTATTTTGGTCTTCTGTATTGAGATGGGGAGATGTCATCTGTGATGGGAAGAGACTATCAAATGTCTCAATAAATAGACAGTAACCAGTCCTTTGATGAAACAACAGAACAGAATACTGATTTTTCTCAAGGGAATATGTTTCCCTGTAACTCCAGTATAATAAGAATAAGAAATGATGTCAAGGTTAGTATCTCCAATACTGGAAATGTACATTGATTTCCAGGCTGTATACATGAGGGACTATCAAATGGCAATAGGGTAGCAGACCACATATTATCACAGTGGTGGTTTTTGTGACTGATCAGAGAGAACACATTCTATGCAGCTTCTTCTTCTAGGGACTGTTTGATAGTTTTGCATTGGTATTAATGTGTTGGTTTGGGGTATCATTTTTTACTGATAGTTATATTGGAACAGTCCTTGATATGGATGTAGATATACCAGTATAAAGATGCCTTATATGGGTGTGGTTTGCTCCTTTCCTTTACAGGGATAAGCTATGCTGCTGTAAATACTTGCATCATGGTATAACTCAGGGGTAGGCAACCTATGGCACGCTGATTTTCAGTGGCACTCACACTGCGTAGCCCAGAGGGCTCTGCATTTTAATTTAATTTTAAATGAAGCTTCTTAAACATTCTAAAAAACGTATTTACTTTACATACAACAAAAGTTTACTTATATATTATAGACTTATAGAAAGAGACCTTCCTAAAATGTATTACTGGCACGCAAAACCCTAAATTACAGTGAATAAATGAAGACTCGGCACACCACTTCTGAAACCCCTGGTATAACTGTATTCACTCTAGAAGGGTTGTACCACTTTGTAGTGGTATAGTTTATGCAGTACAACTTTTGTGTGAACCAGACCTAAGAAGGTTAGTCAAGATGGCTTCTGCACATCTCGTTAAGTACACATGGCAGGCTTAGGCAGCCTGGGAACCAAAGTAAGTGCTGTTTCAGTCAGTCTAATGGGAACGCACCAGTAAAAGCTGCCTTGAACACTTTTTTTTTTTTGTAGACATCCAGATTGTACAAAATAGCCTTCCGTGCCTGGAGTCAACAACATAACTATTGAGTAGAAAAGAACCCTAATAAAATGTTGCATGTTCCCATGAAGCTAGAACTTGAATTAAGTCTACTGTTGAGTACTTGATAAATCTTAATCAAATACTTCTACTCCTTCAGATGCACCCCAATAACGTCATTGATTATTACAGCTGATATCTACTGCATAGTTAGAATCCATTCAGCACTGGAAGCTGTGTTTCTGGGCTGATATTTCAAAACTCATGAATCACGATTTCAGTTAGTGGAACTTTCATATGCCCTTTTACTAAATTCAGCAGTGAAACAGAATATCCCAGTGCTAGGACTAGTAGCAGTTGCTTTCACTCTTTTAGTCCCTAAGCTATTTCAGTTTTAAACTGGGATGAGAGAGAGCGAGAGCAAACAAAGGAATAAAGAAAGCTACAGTTGTCTACTGCAAGGTCCTTGAAATGTCTTCTGAAGCATCAAATGCTGGCCTCAATCAGAGAGAGAGAATACTGGACCAGTGGTCTGCTCCAGTCTGGTAATTCCTGTGGTCCTAAAGATCAGAGTAATTTTTAGAGCATTGCAAATATCATTTTGGGGGTCATCCTTATCCATAAAACACATGGATACACAGATTGAGCGCCGAACACTAGTTCAGGCTTCTGTGATACTTTTCATCTAATGTATTTACAAGTAAAATCCCACAGTGGCCACTTGTGCACAAATGAAATAGATTTTGGCCATGTCTCTGAAAAGATAAATCTGGTCTTGCCCCCAAAGTCTTAACAAAATCCATTAATACAACCCCTAAAATATTGGTTTCCTATTGTTACAATATAAAGCATAAAAGTGAATTAATTTGTTAATGTTTTTTTTTCTTGTCTGGAAAAGTAATTTTGGTTCAGCCAGGGCTAAAGACAAAGCAAAATAGAGGTACTAAACATATGAGTACCAGGGATGTGATTTCTTCAGCAACGATAATCCTGTCACAGCTGTCAGAATTTACTCCTTTATCCATATGACATTTTAACAGGCTGGAAAGCTGTGTTAGAATAAGCAACTATAAAGGACTCAGTCCACAATTACTGACATCAGCAGGCTCATCCACATAATATACTGTTTACAAATTTCAGCAAAATTGGTTTACCAACTACTAGATTAGCTTTTGTGGCTCCAAAGCTTAGACATAACTCTTCTGTTTCATTATCGCAAAGTTATAACAGGCAGTTAAAAATGTTGATTTAAATTTCACTTGGGATCCAGGGAGAAAAAATTATTCTGTAGGAAATATACCTTTTTGATCTCATGGGCTCGCCCATGTTAGCATTAATTCATTTAGTAGGAACAAAAGATATAATATCCAGGCCCATTTACCTCAGCTCGCTGAGAGCTAGAGTGTGCAACCCATACACATTGGTGAGACTTCTCATGCATGTAGCTGCTCATCCATGTGAGTAAGGGGTTCGCAGTTGGACCCAGGGCTATCAAGTGATTTTGTGCATAGCTATGCTGCTTTACTAGCCTTAAGGCATTATGCATTCAAACTGCAGCAAAATGTATCCTTTAATGGTATTTCAGGTTAAAGTCAGATGTATGACTGTTGATGCTGAATTTCTGGTCTGAATGGAAAAAAGGAATCACTAGGAGTCTCACTAAAAAGCCCATTCTCATGAGATTCCTCTCACAGGATTGGATATTTAAACAGTACAGAAACTTCAGCTAAGGATGGAGACTTTCAGCTTCTCGTATAATTTCGTATAGCTCCATTGAGTTTATTCTGCTTTCTTGAGGTCAATGGAGTTATGATTTACACCAGCTTGAGAAACCCCATCAGATGCATCCTCAATTCAAAAATGTTAATTGTTATTTAGTCCATAACGTACTTATGCAGATGGTGGTACTCACAGAGGTGTTAACACCCAGGTATTTTTTTTTCCTGGCAGGGCATGTCTTCACTGCAGACTTAACTTGAGAAAACCTATGATTAAGCCTATTAACACGCACTGTTTTCAAACATCCATATGCCTCTACCGGTGCTATACAATGAAGTAACCACCACTCTTTGAGCTATAGGGCTAGCCCTGAGGTAACCAGTTGTTAATGCATATTGCTACCTTGAGGTAACTGCAGTGAAGATGGGCAGTCATGACAGCTGAGCCATAATGGCCCTCCAATCCATTCCCATAAGCCCTCTGACCAGAAATGTATTATAGTGGCTCCTAGAGGGGCAGGAGGCTGGCTGTGCTCTCCCCTCCCAGGACAGCACTATATGTTTGTGGCCCCTAGGTGATTGGAGGCAGGGTGAGTGGCTGGCTTATTGGGTTCTCTGCTCCAGGACAGAGTATGAGGGGCAGAAAGGAGAATTCCAGGAGGGGCAAAGACATTCCGAGAGTTCGGAATCACTGATCTGGGATTTCCCAAGTCATAGGCGGGAGACCACTCACCCAGTATTTGATTGGATGGTCCTGTTTTTGAGAGGTTTCTCCCTTATCTGATATTGGGACAAAACTGGACATGGTTTTGTCTGGTATTGGACGTGGAGATACCACTCTGCCCCACTTTGGCACTTCAAAATGGCGCCCCAGTGCGGCATGACTTCACACGCACCATGCGTATAAGGTCATGCTGGCGGGGGATAGGGTGGCATGCTCTTAAAGACTGTGCCCTGTTGGTGTGACCTCACATACACTGTCAGGTCATTGGGGCCAGGGTCACTCTGGCAGGGGGCAGGCCCACATCATTCCAGAAAGTACCGGAATTTCCTAGTGTTTGGAAACAAAGGTGTAGACAAGTGACCCCACTGGCATCTGAAGGTCATACATGGGTGTGATATTGGGATTCAGGCAGCAGTCAACAGAATACAGGCCTCCCCAGCAGACATCAAATACCTCTGATTCTTCTCAGAGAGGAAATGCAGGACCATTGACAGAGCTCCCCTGTGTGGAAGGGGGAGTATGGTGTGGTGAGCACTCCCTTTAGATAATAGTCTGTCTTCAGTGAGGCACGTCTAAACATTGGCTGCTTCATGCTGATGACTCTGGGGCAGTGCGGAGCGGGGAGGAAACCTACCCACATCCCTATAGAGAGGAGCTAAGTGCCTTCTCTTACAAGGGAAACTGTGTCACATTTGAGTGGTGGTGTGGCTAAGGCCCTGGCTGAAATTGGGGAAATTGACGTATACCTCAGTGTTTGCTGTACCTCAAACTTCAGTTGAAAGTGGGGAAATTGAGACAGCTAAGGGGAGAACTGCATAATATGTGATTCCTATTCAATTTTTCACCCTAGGTGTAGTACTCAAGATGGACATTGTGCATATGGCTGCTTCCTCAGTCATGGCCAGATCCCATTTATTATCCAGGGAAAATTTAGAGACCAAGGTTTTACTGAGTGTTGGACAGTCCCATAATTAGTACAACCGGGTTTCCTTGAAGAAAAGATTGGATGCTAGAATCAGACCTGAACACTGATTTGAATGCATTAGAAGGACATCTGGCATGAAAAGAAAACACTGACTCCATTAAAAGCAGCAGCTGTTAGTCCCAGTTATTAAGGAGCACAGGATCCATATTTCTGGCACACACCACCACTGCACCAGCATGGATCCTGCCAGAAGATGAATTTTGCAGGCCTAGACCTGTTCTTCTCACAATCTCCAGGGTGGGCAGATAAATTGTCTCATAACACCCTGCAAATCCAAGCAGAGTGGCACAGTTAGTTATGAATTTTGGAATATATGCCCAGCTAGCTGTATTGGTTGTCACAGCCATGTTAAGCACCAATGTGGACATGGAGTATGACAGCACAGTAATGTGATCACACTATAGGCTAGGTTAGGTTAGGCCTAATTATAGGTTAGGCTACCACAGGTTAATTTACTGATTTGCATACAGTGAAGACATAGCTTAGATCTAGTGATCGCAAACGGGAACAAAATGTGTCATAATCTTGTTTCTCCTCCTTTCCCAAATTATATTTATATAAATATATGTAATTAGAGACATCCCAGGTGAGTAAGAGAGGCTGTGGCTGGGTCATTGCTAGCTTGTCATTATCCCTCAACTATGCAATACTCAGAAGGGCCACTGAAACCAGGAGCTAAGTTAGGGATACTGATTGTTGTTATTAATATATAGGTTGCCAAAATCTCATGACAATTCTGCAGTGCTGTTTCTATACTTCCCCTCCCCCCCATAATCCTTTTCTGGGGTGTATTTTAAATATTTTAAGAGACTTTCTCCTTGCTCTGATGTTTCATCTTTTAGCTTCAGAAAGGATGTTTTTCAAGGCTTAATCTGGCATGGGTTAATGTATTTCATGGTGCAGTATATGACAGCAAACCCTTCCAAGTTTTTTTAATCTGCTTCTAATTTTACAATTTACAGTACTAGATATATTAGAACATTCAGTTTTTCTTCAAACTGATGCTTCGTGTTCTGTTCTTCAACATTAAGTTTTAAATGTAATGCTGTTTTATGTTTTATGTGTTCCCCTGAACTTTACATATCATTACTTTTCTTTGGACTAGTTATATTTGAAAATAGCTTGAAATTGAAAAAAGTACCATTTGAGCAATGAAGTAAATGATATGACTGAACTATTAAAAATCTACTTTCCTTTCTAATGTATAAAGTGCTGGTGTTTCAGTTAATTAAATCTGCTGTTTATTAAATCAGCAGAAGACATCAGTGCCTCTGTGTTGCCTTCTTCTATAATTAGAAATATTGAATTTTAAAAAATCTTGACAAAAATAAATGATTTAATCAACTCACTTATGCATTTGAGGCTCATAGGAGAGAGGAATCAGTTGATGGGGGAACAAGCCGATGACATTGTGCAGCGGTTAAAGGTAACCTTGCTGCACACCTTAATAAAGCAACAAACACACAAGATATTGAAATCAGAAACAAATTGCCTAAGTGTGGCATCAAAAAAAATGCTGCTGATTTTTGCTTCTTGAGCTGTTTGAGAGAATCCATTTCAAACTGTAACTAAGTCATTCTCCTAACATGTCCTTGTATTTTTTGTTACTCTGACTGGCAATCCTTCAGTCTCAGGCAAAACTCCTTTGAACTTCAATAGAATTGTATCCTGTGTTAGCACTGCAAGATCAGACCCTCAGTTCTTGTGCGGATATAAGCATAAAGTAATGAGTGCTAAACAGAGTCTGTTCTTCCCTCACTTTGCTGTAGAAATCCCATTCACCTCAGTGCTCCTTAAATCAGAGATACCGATTGTTAGGATGGAAGCTTGCTGATTGTCTTTAATAGGATTAGATACATAAGATAGTGATGTATTTACATATTGGAATTTTGGAATGATAATGGCGGAATTACCATAGAGAAAGAGAGATGAAAATAGAATTGTACTGCTATCAGAACACACATCCATCCACCCAGAACATATGGGTTTTAGAACAACTGTCTGAAGAACAAATGAAGCTTAAGCTACAGCCTCCAATATTAGCCAAGAGATTTGGCCTCCCCATATCCCTCTTTATCCCATCTTGCCAAGTATTGAAAAAGATAGATACCTGTTAGAACCATGGTTTGGGGTGTACTTTATCTGTATGTACACTGAAGACAGAGGCCTTGGCTACACTTGCAAATTTGCAGCGCTGCAGCAGGGTGTGAAAACACACCCTCTCCAGCGCTGCAAATTGCGGTGCTGCAAAGCGCCAGTGTGGTCAAAGCCCCAGCGCTGGGAGCGCGGCTCCCAGCGCTGTACGTTATTCCCCACAGGGAGGTGGAGTACGGACAGCGCTGCTCCCAGCGCTGGCGCTTTGACTACACTTAGCGCTTCAAAGCGCTGCCGCGGCAGTGCTTTGAAGTGCAAGTGTAGCCAAAGCCAGAGAGAGAGAGCAAAAATTAATTCTCAGTGGAATCCTTCTGAGAGTTATTACAAAGAGCCTAATTGCCTCTGGGCATAGTCAGAAGGTCCATAGTTGCTAAATAGTATGTGAATTTTCCCTGAGGAATCTTCAGAAACTACAGAGCTCAAATGGCTGCCACACCGTCAGGATGACAGCAGTCATAGAATCATAGAAGATTAGGGTTGGAAGAGACCTCAGGAGGTCATCTAGCCCAACCCCCTGCTCAAAGCAGGACCAACACCAACTAAATTATCCCAGCCAGGGCTTTGTAAAGCCAGGCCTTAAAAACCTCTAAGGATGGAGATACCACCACCTCCCTAGGTAACACATTCCAGTGATTCACCACCCTTCCAGTGAAATGGTGTTTCCTAATATCCAACCTAGACTTCCCCCACTGCAACTTGAGACCATTGCTTCTTGTTTTGTCATCTGCTACCACTGAGAATAGCCGAGCTCCATCCTCTTTGGAACCCCCCCTTCAGGTAGTTGAAGGTTGCTGTCAAATCCCCCCCCCTCTTCTTTTCTGCAGACTAAATAACCACAGTTCCCTCAGCCTCTCCTCATAAGTCATGTGCCCCAGCCCCCTAACCATTTTTGTTGCCCTCCGCTGGAGACTCTCCAATTTGTCCACATCCCTTTTGTAGTGGGGGGACCAAAACTGGACGCAGTACTCCAGATGTGGCCTCACCAGTGCCGAATAGGGGGGAATAATCACGTCCCTCAACCTGCTGGCAATGCGCCTACTAATGCAGCCCAATATGCAGTTGGCTTTCTTGGCAACAAGGGCACACTGCTGACTCATATACAGCTTATTGTCCACTGTAAGCCTCAAGTCCTTTTCTGCAGAACTGCCGCTTAGCCAGTCGGTCCCTAGTTAGGACTCTGCACTTGTCCTTATTGAACCTCATCAGATTTCTTTTGGCCCAATCTTCCAATTTGTCTAGTCACTCTGGACCCTATCTCTACCCTCCAGTGTATCTACCTCTCCCCCCAGCTTAGTGTCATCTGCAATTTGCTGAGGGTGAAATTCATCCTATCAACCAGATCATTAATAAAGATGTTGAACAAAACCGGCCCCAGGACCGAACCTTGGGGCACTCCGCTGGATACCGGCTGCCAGCTAGACATCAAGCCATTCATCACTACCAGTTGAGCCTGACAATCTAGCCAGCTTTCTATCCATTTTATAGTCCATTCACCAATCCATACTTCTTTAACTTGCTGGCAAGAATACTGTGTGAGACTGTTCCTGATCACCTTCCTCTCCTCCAAATGCTCCAAAATGGATTCTTTGAGGACCTGCTCCATGATTTTGCCAGGGACTGAAGTAAGGCTGACCAGTTTATAGTTCTCCAGGTTCTCTTTCTTCCCTTTTTTACATATGGACACTATATTTGCCTTTTTCCAATTGTCCAGGACCTCCCCCGATCACAATGAATTTTCAAAGATAGTGGCCAATGGCTCTGCAATCACATCAGCCAACTCCCTCAGCACCATTGGATGCATTAGATCTGGACCCATGGACTTGTGCATATCCAGCTTTTCTAAATAGTTCTTAACCTGTTCTTTCACCACTGAGGGCTACTTACCTCCTCCCCATACTGTGTTGTCCAGTGCCGCAGTCTGGGAGCTGACCTTGTTTGTGAATACTGAGGCAAAAAAAGAATTGCGTACTCCAGCTTTTTGCATATCATGTGTCACTAGATTGCCTCCCCACATTCAGTAAGGGTCCCACCCTTTCCCTGACCACCTTCTTGTTGCCAACATCCCTGTAGAAACCCCTTCTTGTTACCCTTCACATCCCTTGCTAGCTGCAACTCCAATTTTGCCTTGGCCTTCCTGATTACACCCCTGCATGCTTGAGCAATATTTTTATACTCCTCCCTAGTCATCTGTCCAAATTTCCACTTCTTGTAAGCTTCCTTTTTGAGTTTAACCTCACCAAAGATTTCACTGTTAACCCAAGCTTGTCGCCTGCCATATTTGCTATTCTTTCTGCACATCGTTTGTTCCTGTGCCCTCAATAAGGCTTCTTTAAAATACAGCCTGCTCTCCTGGACTCCTTTCCCCCTCATATTAGCCTCCCAGGGAATCCTGCCCATCAGTTCACTAAGGGAGTCAAAGTCTGCTTTTCTGATGTCCAGGATCTGTATTTTGCCACTCTCCTTTCCTCCTTTTGTGGTCACTGCTGCCTAGGTTGCCACCCACTTTTACTTCCCCTACCAATTCTTCCCTGTTTGTAAGCAGCGGGTAAAGAGGAGCATGGTGCCTAGTTGGATCCGCCAGCACTTGTACCAGGAAGTTGTTCCCAACACTCTACAAAAACTTCCTGGATTGTCTGTGAACTGCTCTCTGTGTATTGCTCTCCCAGCAGATGTCAGGGTGGTTGAAGTCCCCCATTAGAACCAGGGCCTGTGATCTGGAAACTTCAGTTAGTTGTCCAAAGGAAGCCTCATCTACCTCATCCTTCTGATCTGGTGGTCTATAGCACATGCCCACCACAACATCATCCTTTTTGCTCTTGCCTCTAAACTTAACCCAAAGACTCTCAACAGGCTTTTCTCCAGTTTCATACTGGAGCTCTGAGCAATCATGCCGCTCTTACGTACTATGCAACTCCTCCACCTTTCCTCCTGTACCTGTCCTTCCTGAACATATTTATAGTCATCCATGACAGTGCTCCAGTCATGTGAACTGCCCCACCAAGTTTCTGTTATTCCAATCACATCATAGTTCCTTGATTGTGCTTGGGTTTCCAATTCTTCCTTCTTGTTTCCCAGGCTTCTTGCATTCGTGTACATGCACCTAAGATAACTAGCCAATTGCCCTACATTCTCAGTATGAATCAGGAGGCTTCCTGTCTTCTAACCTCCTCCTTGTGTTACCTCCCAGTATCCCGCTCCCCCTCTGGGCTTAGGTCACCATCCCCCTTATCATGAAGGATAAGGATTTATTAATGAATGGAAACCCAAATTAGTGTGTGTGTTACACATTATTCTTGAACATTATTTGCAAATTGAGTTCCTCTGAGTTTTGAAAGACACAAGCACTGCAGTGAAATGGCAAGGGTTTGCATAGGAGAGTTGCATACATTCTTTTGTAGTTACCTGAGCTGGGCTTATTTGATGTCCTGAAATTCACACGCTGGGGTCTGTGCTTTCTGAGAGATGAGGCCTCATCTGTGGAGATCTCTTACACTCTGGTTTCTTTCCAGAGCAGTGTGGTTTAGTGCAGTGGCTCTCAACATTTCCAGACTACTGTACCCCTTTCAGGATTCTGATTTGTCTTGCGTATCCCCAAGTTACACCTCACTTAAAAATAGGACATAAAAAAGTGTAATAGCATACATATTATTACTGAGAAATTGCTTACTTTATCATTTTTACCATATAATTATAAAAAAGTCAATTGGAATATAAATATTTTACTTACATTTCAGTGTATAGCATATAGCGCAGTATAAAGTCATTGCCTGTATAAAATTTTAGTTTGTACTGACTTCACTAGTGCTTTTTATGTAGCCTGATGTAAAACTAGACATATATCTAGATGAGTTGATGTACCCCCTGGAAGACCTCTGTGTACCCCCAGGGATACACCTACCACTAGTTTAGTGGGTAGAACACTACCCTGAGACTCAGGAGACTCAGGTTCTATTCCTGGCTCTGTCACTGCCCAGCTTGATGATTGTGGCAAATCACATCACCTCCCTGCGCCTCCATTTCCCCATCTGAAACATGGGAATCTTGATACTGACTTCCTTTGTAAAGCACTTTGAGATCTTCTGCTAGAAGGTGCTATATAAGATCTATGCATTGTTATTTCCATCTACCCTCCTGTGTAGCTAGAGGAGTTCAGGATCAAAGGTCTATATACAAACATTTTATTTGAATTTACTAACATTTGTAAAAATTAAAATTTACATTTACACATTCCCCCTCTTTGAGCACTTACTGAAATATTTAAATAACAACTAAAACCAGAACCTTTATGCCCAAACTTTTTGGGGGGCAATTTTACCAGTTTATCAGACTAAAAAGACTTGCATTGGCTTGGCAATGTCTCCTATTCAATTTTGTTCACTCTCAACTTCCACAGTAGAATTTGGAGAAGCCCAAGACAGTTGTGGGGAATGTTCACATGTGCATGGCTAAATGGTACAGCCCAGTACAGTGGCTTATAAGTTATCATTAAGAAGTAAAGCCTAGTCCCGCTATACTGCCTGAGTAAATGGTATATGTGCAGGGGCATTTCTGTGGAAAGTGAAGAAGGATGAAATCTCTAGAAACTACTGCAGCTTCATGCCTGTAGTAGTTATTCACCACTACCCACCTCTCCATGGAGTACTTGGAAGATGGATTTTTGTTGGGCCAGAAGACATAGCTGTACCAGTAGGGGAGCTCGGAGTCCCAGATGCAAAAGTCTGAAGAACCAATGGGTACATTTATTAGAGGCTGAGAACTACTGCTTTAAACAAGTCCTTATTGATTCTGCAAGTAGAAGTACCATCAGTAGATTAAGATACGTCCGCATTGCATAATCTTAGCAAATCTTCCTTATATAAACACCTGATAGAGAAGCATCAGCTCTGATAGCAAATTGCTGTGGTGGGACTCCGCCATTTAGAAATCATTATAACTGTGACCAGGTTTCAGGGTCGTCATGGCTAATTTTTTAAGACACCATGCTGATGAGAGTAATTGCCTTTAAGATAAGCTTTATGCTACTTAAAACTGATTGCTGGCAGCTTTATTATTCATCTAAAATTGCTTGAAAAGGGACATAAAATGTTTCTTAATGAAACTGATAACTATTGAGCCTTGCAGTTTGCTTTGCTAACCACTTTTCCAATACATGTATTCCATAATCTGTGTATTCAAGTGTTTTTAAATTCTCTGTTATTGAGCCAAATTTCTTTGCAAGTTATGGTCAGGCTTGAAAACTCCATTTTTCTCATTTATTTTATTGTATTTTTTAATTTTACAAATCACCAATTAATCAGAGAACACTAGGAAAGTATGTACATAGTCCTTCTGGCATTTTACAATGTATTATCATACTCATTAAATAGTTACTACTTCCAATATAGGCTGCCGTGAATAAACACATACCCAAGTTTGTGAGTGTTAAGAAGCACAACTTCCACAGCCAAATAGTATGTTTCTTCCCCCCGCAGATTCCTTTCCAAATGAGAATTCTACACTCAATCAAAATGGCAGTCACATTTTATACATTCACATGGGCAATGCGATGAAGAATCCGATCCTATTTCTTATGATTAAGCACAGAAGCTCTTTGCTGTTCACTGTATGATGAGCTAGATTCAAACACTCTCAAATGAGAGGGTACAGGAGGAATTAGTAATCTGAATTGTGTCAATTGTCAGTCTTGTCACATTTTAGAGCCTTAAAAGATTGTTACGGTTATGATTCTTTGTATTGTGGCAGTGCAAGAAGTCCTAACAAAGTAAATTGGGCTGCGCACCCAGGCAAGGACTGCAGTATCAATCAGACTCTATAACTTTGAAGCTTAAGGGCTTGATTGCGCCTAGCCATGTGCAGGTGTGAAAGAGGGGGATGGATACCAGATCATTTCCCCTGGCACACCTGCTGCATAATATGGAGTCTTTGTTCTCCCCTGGATACAAAGACTGTTCTAAGCTTACATGTCTGTCTGTGCTAACCTTCTATAGTTAAAGTAAGGACTGTGACCTTGCCCTCCCTCCCCCAACACAAACTAGCAGAGCTGGCAATGTGTGTGGGGGAGAAGCATATCCTGAACCCCACCAAAGAGTGTCAGCAACACTCTCTACTCCTGTTGTGCAAAGCATTGTATCTTCCTTAGGCACAGTGCCTCTGAGCATCTGAGCGAGTGCAGCTCTGAACTACCCACAGCCTCAGCCTCTGGCTTGAAGCCAACACTGAGCCCAAAATGTACATATGAAAATGGACGATGATTGGTGATTTCATTTTAACATACTGAGGAAAAAACTCAGGAATGATTTGTGCCTGTTCATGACTGTCTGGATAATACATCTCCGCATAACGTAACCTTTTCAGTAGAAATGTCCTATATCACTATAATTGCCAATCACTAGTGAAACAAGAGACCTGAAATTATTTGCATAGTCTGCTGAAATGGTAAATTGCAGGAGCAGAGTAGCCTTTACAGAAATACTTAAATCTCTTCTTTAAAGAAATATGGACTAACTGAAACAACTTCCATGACCTCTCTGGATGTTTTGGCTAATTACCATAGAATTATTAAATCAGATGTCAGCATCTAAAAGATTGTTTTTCTTCCAATATGGATTTTCTCCCAAAGAGCATTGAATTAGCTTTCTTGTACTCTTATACAAAAGAACACAAAATCTATACTCTAATTTATGTGGAACGGATACAATAATAAGAGGTACGTGTTATAAAGAGCCACAGAGCCTTCAGGTCTAACATTCTTTTAGATGGAATAGTTACCCCTGGTGATGGTACTTAGCTGAAGTGTGAGTCCAATTTCTTTCTTAAATTTATATCTGAAGGGCAGGCCTTGCTGTATGGTGATATTATTGAGGGCTCCCTGTTTGTTCCGGCTTGCTATGGCAGACACTCATCCCCTTGAGCTAATGCTGCCAGTTCATTCACTTAGAAATGCAATGCATATCTTCAACAACGTCAAAGCCATGCATAGGTGCTGGAACTAGAGGTTCTGTCGCACCCCCTGGCTTGAAGTGGTTTCTATCATACACAGGGTTTACAGTTTGGTTCAATGGCTCTCACCACCCCAGTATACAAATTGTTTCAGTGCCCCTGAAGCAATAATGACATTATTGTTTTGTTGTCTTTTATCAAACTGTTGAGGCAGACCTCATTAGATGTAAGGCCAGAGGGGACAGCCAGGCCATATAATCTGACCTCCTGAGCACCAAGCACTTGCATGCTAAACACAACAACCAAAATTAGACCAAAGTATTACAGCCCACAGGAGATTAGACTATTATGTGCCACAGGCAGCGAACAGAAGGGACTGAGGTGCTCCAGTGCTTAAGGCCACCCACAATGGCAGAGGAAATGAGGGAGAGCAAGATAATGCTGGCAAGTGACCCCTTCAGCCGTGCTACAGAGAAAAACAACCTTCCCCCTCCCCCCGCCGCCAACATCTCTGCCAATCTGACCTGGCACATGTATGGCACTTATCACAGCTCAGAGGACCTGGCCCTGTGTTTCTCCCTTCGTGGTCCAGCAAGCGCACCCACTCTAGTCTCCTGCCTCCTCTGCTGTCACCTCGTTTGGGCAGAAATCTCTCTCTCATGCGTGTGCGCTCTCTTCCGCCTGACCAGGGTGCACAGTTCCCTACCTACTCTGTGAATTCCCCAGGAAGCCAGATGGTGTAAATGGCCAGCGTCTGCACTTTGCTTTCTCTCCAGCAGCTGTAAACAGTATAATTCCCCAGTTATATCTTACAACACTGCTCTTTCTAAGCAAGCATATTTATTCTTAAAATGAAAGGATTACAGAGAAAACATACTAAAATAATAAAAGAGTTTCCACACATGCTATTAAGCTTCCCAGAGGACCCCCCGCCCACCAAATTCCAACAACGGCTCTGGTAGGTGATCAGTCTTTCAAACCCCACACAGGGATTTTTCTCTGGTTACAAGTTTAATAACAGCTGTTGCCCAGAACAAGATAGGTTAGCCTTCCCTTTATAGTCTGGGTCTTTGATCTCCAGAGCCCCTGAACAGATAATCAGCCAGACAACTGTTCTCTCCTCAGGGCACAGCTTCAAAAAGTTGGGTCCAGGGGTGGGAATTTGCATTCTTCTCCCTTACAGTATTTTCTGTGAACCCACTCAACTTCATTTGTCCCAAAAATTCCTCCTTGTCTGGAGCAATATTTAAAATAGTCCTTAGGCTATCATAACCCTTCCCCAGGGTCTACATTTTCCATGCCTCACCCTAGTTACAGACAATCCCACAATAATAAACTTTTCATTTATAATATTCTAAAGCTATATAAACTTAATTCAGTAAGATCTCCCAGAAATATTACAAGAATTTGCCATATCTGTCACAGCAATCTGTTAGACCCTGAGCACATGAGTAAGGACTAGCCACCCCAAACACCTGAGAGAGAGAGAGAGAGAACGTTTTGTGCCATCTCAGAGCCCTTGTGTTCCTTATCCAATGTCCCATCACCAACCGTAGCCATCCCTCCAATTCATCAGAGGAAGGGGATAAAAAATAAGCACCCTATTAAATTGTCCAGCCTAAGAGGGTCTGGATTTGGCTAGAAGAACATGTTTAAGCTTTCAGAGGTTTTACTTGTCTAATATAAATTGGCATAACTCTATTTGCCCACTTGCTTGGGGCAAGTAATTTATTTAATATCACTTTATTCATTATAATGGTCATCATGAAAGAAGTAGGTAACTAGATGTGCCTTGGCTGGTAAATTTGCATGTAAAAATTTGCAAGGCTGATGTAGCACATACTTTTTGTTCCTGCGAACACTTATCATGTGCATAACTTTATCCTCTGCGGGACTACTTGAGTGTAAACCTTTATTTACCACTGCACTATTTTTACTTTGCACATACATATTTATCTTATCTACAAAGTGCATTTTCATCCGTGTATATACAGGTTGGTCTCCAAGTACTTCATTTTCCAGCAATCTTCTCCAAACCTTATATTTTAGGTCCTCTCTCTTCACCAAGTGAAGAATATAGTATATTGCCTCTACTGTAAATGCAATTTAGTGGCTCCATCCAGTGTTTACTAAAGGCATAGTCTTTTAAACAAAGGAAAGCTACAGAAAAACTAATTTGATTACTAGGAACATAACCAAGCTGCCCTCAGTATAAGTGGGTAGGCTCTCAAAGGAAATGAGGTATGCATTGATCTGGTACAACATAAAGTCACACTTCAGAGGTAGGAAACTTAATAAGGAATGCAGCTTGCTTGAATATACATAAGTAGTAGCATTGTAATACATGCGTTTGATTTATATCTTCCAGATATAGAATTTTACAATGTTTATACAGTTTACACTCCTTGATGAAGTGTAATTATATCCGCTCTCTTTCTCATGTTCTCATAATCATATTTAACCATTTGCACTGGTATTTATTTTCAGTATTTATCCTGTAGCTTGCATTATCTCTGCTTTTTCCAGGTCATCTTACCACTTCTAATGTGATGACTGTATAGTGTAATAAGTAAGTTTTAGAAGCCGATTTGCTCATAGAAGCATGTATCAGCTTGTCTAGTACAGTGTACCAGAGCTGAGAAGCAAACTAAATTATTCCCTTCCTCCTGGGGACAATCTAGGGGTACTAGCTGAACATCTGCATCAGCAGTAGCTACAATTCACTTTGCACTGTCTATTTCTCAATGTACATTTAAGGAGCGTATACAAAGAACCTACAGCCTGGTGCCCCACTTCCCATTTCTAAGCAGCATAGCCAAGTATATGGCAAAGATCCATGTCCAGCTACACCTAACCTCTGCCATCGTTCTGGACTTTTCCCATGACTGTGAGCTAGTGACTGCATTGGTCACCTTGATGGATAGTCTTCTTATAGCAACAGATGAACATTGATCTACTGAGTCTCTCAGCAGCATGCTTCTCATGACCAACATTAGGATGCTACTGCAGGAGCAGATTTACCGTGAAACAAACCGTGTGGTGGCATGGGCACCTAACAACAGGGAGGCCCCAAAATGCAGGACAAATATCTGATAATCTGCCCGTGAGTCCCCAGGGCTCAGGCCAGCAGGCTGCTTGCATGCCGTGGTCGGTGGCCCCACATTGCTTCCTGAAGTGGCTGGCTGCTGGCATGTCTCTGTGCACCCCGGCAGTGGGGGAGGCGGCTCCGTGCACCACCCCTGCCCTGAGCAGCGCATGGAGACCTGCTGCTCCCTTCCCCCACAAGGGGCATGCAAAGACGTGCCAGCAGCAGGGCTAAGGCAGCTCCCTGACCACTCTGCCTCCCTCCCTCCATGCCATGCCATTCCTGGAAGCGGACAGCATGTCCCTGCGGTCTCTGGGAGGGTGGGTGCCTCCGTGCGCTGCCCCCACCCCAAGCACCAACTCCATAGCTCCCATTGGCTAGGAACAGCGGCCAATGGGAGCTGCAGGGGCAGCACCTGCAGGCAGCAGTGCGCTGAGACCCCTCCCCCACTGCCTAGGAGCCTCTGCTATGGAGCTCTCTGCCTCTAGAACTCAGAAGAACCGTGAAGGGTCTTGCCACAGGGATGAACAAATTCAAAACCCACCACTTCACCAGAGTCTCCCGATGAGGATGATAAAACAAAGGAAGAGCAATATGTAACTTCCCTCTTCCTTTCCATTCAGTCGTCTTTGATCCTCAAGGCACTCAGAACCATATCTCCCCCCTCAATCCCAAGATAACATCAATGGGGGCTGCACATTCAGGTCCAGGGTAAGATACAGCCCTTAAATTTGGCATTTATGGCTCAATTCATGTCTTAACGTTGTGTGTGTCAGAGATGGTCAAACTGCAGAATGCTGACATGCACCCCTCTAATCCCCCCTCCCCCCGGGGGGGGGGAAATTCAGAGCAAGATGAAGGTGCAGTGATCTCATTTGGATTGTTACCTTGAGATTTCAGCTGATGTGATGAAGTTTGTGTTTGAAGCAAGCTGAATTTCCTAGAGAATCAGTGGCAAGAATTTAGGCAGATTTTTTTTAAAGGTCACTTTTCATCAAGAGCCTTCATCAAGAGCTTTTGCCTTATAGGCAAAACAATCTTTTGACTTGTTCTTTCTCACTTGTCCAGGGGATCTACAGCACTCAGCTGCTTGTATGATTGTGAGGGCTTGAAGAGCATGAAACACTGGTGAGGAGCTTAACTGCAGTTTTAATTTAACAGATTACTTCAGAGGACTCCCATTTCTGCCAAAGAAAAAAAGCTTTTTTTCTAACGCTAGTGAATGGCTGCCTGACTGTGATGTATCATGTCGCATTACATCAGTCATACAACATGACAGACAACACTGGACATAATGCTGCAGGATCAGCACAATATTAAGCATCAAGTCCAGAAAGTTTAAGTAGCAAATTTTCTGAAGTCATAGTTAAACAATTATGATTCTGTTATATTATTTTTGGAGGTGAACTTCCCTCATTATTCAGTTGCTTGATTAAACCATTACTCCAGATTTCACTAATGGGAAGAATTAGTCAAAAACAAACTAAAGTGGGTAACTCATATCCTGCCTCGAGGTATAAAGGTTAGTTGTATAATTCTGGCCATTGAGTTTTCTCTTAATTCATAAGGAAGGACGTTACACAATTTAGCTGCAGTTCCCCCGCATCCCTCAGTGAGTTTGTCAATTTTAAATGGAATGACCCAGCTGTAGGTCACAGCTGGGCCTTGTGTGAGGTCAGACATGGAGTTCAGATCTGAGCACAGTTTATTCTTTGGAGAGTTTCTTTGGTTTTTCTCAAGGACAGGAGAGAGTGCTGACAAGGTTGTTCACTAAATTACCTTGTATGAAGGACACATGGTGAACCTCCAAAAGTGTATGAAGAGTTAGTTCCATCACGCACCTGGATGTTCACCTCTTGAGCGTCCAAGGTGAACATGTTTCTTTTTACCTATAAATGGTTTGTTATGCCACTGTGGTTATTTTAAAAAGGATTTTCTATGGCACTCATAGTATCAGCACCACACATACATTAATCTTCTTTTTTTTTTCCTTTTAACACCCAGATGAAGTAGGGAAGTATTTTTATCCTGGTTTTAAAGATGGCGAGCAGGAAAAATTCAATGTCTTGTCCAAGGTCACTGAAGAAGTCAGTAGCAGAACTAGGAACAGAATCCAAATCTCCTCAATCTAGGGTTTAAGCCCCAGACTATCAAACCTCAATGCTTGCTTGCTTCTAATCCTGAAGGATTTTTCCCACAATGGAACCATATGCTCCTCTAAGGAAAATGAAAATAAACTTTGCTTTTGGAAAGGAGGCAATTTACTGATGATCCTTCTGAATCATCATCAGTTTCCGCCTTTAAACTTCCATATACCTATACAACTATTTACTTTCTGAAGAAAGTGAAATCAGATGGTCTCTCCTAAAACATTTCAATGGTGAAATCCTGGCCCCATTAAAATCAATGAGAGCTTTTCTGCTGACTTTTCAATGGACCCAGTCCCCTCATGTACAGCAGCCAAGTCACTGATGATGTATGTATAATACATAACGGTCTCATCCACTTCACCTGTTTAATTCTGACTGTAATGTTAGCCTCATGAGATAGAATATGGCTGGTGACTCCAGACGGTGATACATTTATTTTGAGTCCTCTTAGCCAGGAAATAGTAAATTCAAAGGCCCAGTGGGATTTTCTTTCATCCTAACTACTTGTGAAATGTCTCTTTTCAGCTTCAGTGACCTTGTGTCTCCCATCAGGGCCCTTCTGGATTGACAGCAACAAACCACGCTGTGTATATAAAGATTATTTAAAAAAAAAAAAAGGGAAGAAGAAGAAAGAAGAAATCAAGTTTTTGTTTGTTTAAATCCCTAGGCTTTAAAAACTCCTAGGCTGAGCCTGGTAAATTTGGCCAAGATGTAAAGTGTTCCTATAGAATGCAATTGTTTGGCAAGTTCACAGGAAGAAGCTGATTCACTGATGATAAATTTCAACGGGCAAAGAACTTTTGGACTAGCAAATACAAACAAAAGAAAATTATGTTTTGTTATTAATGTTTCAATTAAGAGTATGGTGCTTCATGAGTCATATTATATAATAGCTGCATCACATTTTAGTCTTAGCAATTTCAGAGACCAGTACTTTTTTGTCACCAAGACTTTAAATCTAAGGAGAGACTATAATAAGGACATGCAGTGATTCAAATTCACTGTAAACTCCCTTGGCCACATGCTGCTATGGCATTTCAGGCTTTTTGTACTTAGATTTTTTTTTCTGTTTTTTTTTTTATCAAATAAAAACTTTTTCTTCTCATAAGAAAAGGCAGAATATTATCTACTGGAGCATAAAAGGAGGGATAGCTGTGCTCTCTATCAGAGCTACCAAAACAGTTTGCACAGAGGACAGTGAATTTTGTTCATGCTGTGCAGATGTTTTGAACTAGCTGACAACCCAACAGCTTGGAATCTGAAATTTCAGTGACTCCAAATGACAACGAAAGAATGATAGTGAGAAACATCGAACTGGAAGTCACTTGAATGAGTGACAAACACAAATCAATCAACTTTATTATACCTTGCTTCTCCTGTAGTGCTCTGGGACTGGCTAGACAGGGTGCACGGTGAGTGCATTAAAAAATGTCAACAATCTAGTGTCTCCAGCACGTCTGACACTCCCTAATGCAATCATTGCTAACATAGCAATGCCATGTCTGCATCATAGATGTCACATGCTAGGAAAAGTAAAGCATAACCTTAGTATGTTTTGATTAAATTGGATTTGAAAATGCAATATGCTGGCATTTTCATTTGGCATTTAAATGTAATGGTTACTGACTTTGATCCCTTCATTCCTGATTTTTTTTTTTTTTAATTTAAGGGTGGAGAGATAAGAAGGGGGAAGTAGAGGTGTATGAAGAGGCTCATATGGGCATTGAGGATGATGTTTCCCTAGCCTTTGGGAAGAATGGAGAGCCATATCAGGGAGGAGAATGGGAGAGGAATAGTGGCATAGGCACAAACTCCATGCGTGCTCCAGGGCTGGAGCACCCATAGGAACAAAAATTGAGAGCGCTCGGTGTGACGGGTTGGATCACAGAAAAACCCTTGGGAACTGCCAACTGATGTGCTTTGACTACCTTGGAGTCTGTTTTCCCTGCCAGCTTGGGACTCCAGAAACTTGCCTTGTTTGTGCCAAAAACAGATCCAAGTCTGAACCACGGCCCCCTAAAGCTGCAGGCTTAACTGAAAACAGCTTAAGAAGTGTTACTGTCTCCAACACCCAGATGCCCAGTTCCCAGTGTGGTCCAAACCCCAAATAAATCTGTTTTACCCTGTATAAAGCTTATACAAGGTAAACTCATAAATTGTTTGCCCTCTATAACACTGATAGAGAGATATGCACAGATGTTTAACATACCCCTCCCCCCGCTATTAATAAATACTCTGGGTTAATTAATAAGTAAAATGTGATTTTATTTTATTAAATACAAAAAGTCTGATCCCCCAGCTCAGATTCACCCTCCAACTGAAACCCCACACTTTTAGCTCAACCACAGTGTGGCTCTTTAATTAGAGCTGGAGCTTTCTTCATTCCTTTGGATTTAAACACTGAGGGTTCTCTAGAGGAACACATGCACTGTGTCAAGAGGGTCTTTTTTCCATCACCGCACAAATGCTTACCTCACACACAGCGATAACCTGTCCAATTAGGCCCTTGGTACAAAGAAACTAATAAATCTGCTGCATTTCAGCCAGGGTAGTGAATTGCATATTATAATGCCATATTGTCATTGCATCACTTCAGCACTTCATAACAGCAGGATGTTCCATAAAATTAAGCAGTCTATTATCTACTGGAAATGGAAGTGATGGTGTTGGTGGGTTGTTTTTTTTCCCTGTGAGTTCACTAACTGGTTATATAAATCACATTTTCTGTTTGTTTCAGGAATGTGTATGTGGCCTCTTGTGATGCCAGATAAGTTTCAAAAATTAAATTGCTCCTATGATAATTTTCGTCATTTTTTGTTTCCTCTTAAAGTAGTGATTTAGTGAATCCTCTGGATAACAAATCATTATTTTGTTACCTGATGACTCCTCAGGTCTCTCACAACAAAAGATCTTTTAAAGCAGCAGGACTGATGCTTTAAGTTGAGAAACAGTATATTAATAAAGGTCAGTGTGACACAATGATTTATTGAAATACTGTGCTGCTCCGAGCAGTTAGTATTTTACATTGTATAATACACGGCAGGTATTTTTTATTCATATTTAGGTTCCCCACTGAAACCTTGTTCAAACTGTTTTAATATTTATTGTTGCCTTTTAGAGATGAAAGAAACCAATTTATTCAGCTTTCATAACCATTCCTAACAGGTACAAGGAGTTAAGAACCTACAGAAAAAAATCAATTGGCTAATAAAATAGTTAATTGACTAAATGCTTCTTCCATCAGACCATGAGCACAGATTCTGCAGAACCAAAGGAGGGCTGTTTAATTAAAATGGGACCTCACTGCATAAAAACCTGCAGTGCGGATAAGCTTTTAAAACGTAAGGATACCTGAATTTATTTTTATAGTCCGGTATCAGAACAAATCAAAGTAGCACATTTACATCTTTTAGGGATGTCTGCTCTCTATAGATTTTCTGTTGTGAGTAGAGTATTGTTATAACATATGCAAAATTAAAATGAAAAGCATCCAGATTTATAAATACTAGTTACAAAATGTTAGTTTTAACCCAATCTAGGAATGTTCTTAGGAATAAATGGATGAACCTGGACAGACGTACAGACACTCATATCCATTTCCTTTCTCATTCTACTGGAATTTCTGGAGTTTTTCCTACTGGATTTTTTTTACTTCACTCATGAAGGCTGGGATTTCGGAATGTCAGTGCGAGTTGGTGTCTAAATCATTAGGTGTTAGGCCCCTTCGAAAATTCCAGCGGAAGAACAAACAAAATGAATGGAAGGGTCAGTTATGCAGGCTGCTGCATGCCTTTCTACAAGTTGTTGAATGCCTTCAACTTCCACTGAGTTAAAGTACTCAACACCCGGTGAGAGGTCTTGAAAGCCATGGGGTTATGCTCCTTATATTTACCTGGCATGTGCAATGTGTTTATAACTACACTTTTGAAAACAGACTTTTAATGGGCACAATTAAAACCTTGGCTAATGTGACAGGATTGTCCAGTTTCAGGTATAATATTTCTTTCTCCTTCCTGTAGCTCAGTTTATTTCTCTGTTGTGGTACAGAATGGAGTTTAATCTTTTCAGGATTCTATCTATCTGAGTTAAATCTGTGAGAGAACAAGAGTGATTGAAACTTCTTAATGGAAAATGTTTATGAAATCTATCTCTCAATGCATAAGTTTACCTATAACCCTAGAAAAAATTGTGAATATTGTCAATAACAGCTTTTTCAATTTACCATTTTTCCTCCCTCCCCAAGTTTTAATACTTGTTATTACCACAAGTTCAAATGCAAAATAAAATTCATATATACACTTCACTAGGGTGCGTCTTTTGGAGGATTTATGCTTCCCAATCTCTGTGGAATAGTATCCAAACCCTCTGTAGGGCACACCAGCTTCCTGAAGCTGGGAAACAATTGATAGTCCGACAGACTCGTTCAAACTCCCCTTGAGTCTTTTCAAGCACAGTCTGCAATTTGCACAGCTTGCTGCAAATTCTAGTCCTCTAATCTGTGGTCAGACAGCAGAAGGACCAAGTATACCCATCTGGCATCACTTGAGTCAGGCATCTCTCTCTCCTGGCACCTTCTCTCCATTGCCAGTTAGTGTGAGGACAGAGTGTGGTTGGATTGTATGAAAGGACAGGGTGTGGAAAGGAAAGCTGGATAGAGGAGGATGTTTGGACAGAGGAGGACAGGATCAAGGATAACATTCCGAGACCCTCTTTGTGTTTGGTTGGCATTGCATTTAGTTGACAGTAGGAAAGGATGACTGATTGAGTAAAAAGGCTCTTTGCCTTGTGGGGTGGGAAGGAATTTTGTATATATTGTGGAACACATTTGTAACTAGATGTGTGCAACACAACTACGTAATACTATGATTTTATTCCCCCCCCATCCACCAGTCTTCCTATTTTCCCCCATGTATTGTTGGAGCCTTGTAACAGGGCTGCCTGGTCCTCTAAGGTGCAGGAGACCTGGGGCCAGATAGCCCTGTTTAGTTAGCCCAGGCCTGCTATGCTTGCACTGGGTATTGATCTTAAGAGGAAGAAAACTCCACAGTTTAGGGCTGACCAGAGGGTATCAGACTGCCTGCTCGCTCCCTCCCACCTGGGGGCAAGAAACCTTGTTGAGGGCCAGGAGCTGTCTGGGGACTGTGTGGGCCTGAGCCCTTTGTAGGCGGGTGGACTTGGACTGGATTGTTGGGAGGATCTGAGCCCAGCACCTGCTGTTGGGAGTTGAGGCAGGCTGTTGCAGCTGAGCCTGGCCTGTATGGAAGAGGTCTGGATGCTGATCCTGGCTGGGCTGAAGATCCCTTTGTTTTGTGCTTTTGTTGCCCTTTCTCTAGAGGGGTGGAATGCTCTAAATTGGCTTGTCAGAGGGCTAAGTCATAAAGGCAGATAGATATAGTAGGCTGAAGTGTGTGTTGGGGAAGCTGCAGTTCCAAACTGTGCTGCAAAGAGGTGATCTGGGAATGGGGAGTCTTATACTAGCTCCAACTTATTGTACCATGTCTGCCATTGCATTGCAAGCTCTTTGGGACAGAAAAACACGTGTTTGGAAAATACCTTGTATATTTTGGACACTATAGCAATGTAAGTAGTAAGGACAGCACTGCTGCTACTGCCACTAGATTTTGTAAAGTAACCATGGAAAGGCAGTATCTGCAGGACTAAGCCCAAATATTTGTGCAGCTGAATTAAACTTCCAAAATATCTAAGGCTCATCCAGTTATTGTGTGGATGAGTGGGGAGTTGACCATAAAGCCCCCAAGGGTAAATGCTCCTTTTTCAGTCACAAAGAAGACAATGCTTGTCTGCTAACAGTGTCATGTTACAGCAGGACAACTGTACCTTTTGGCATCTCACCGCCACTGTAATTATCAGGGTTTCTCTAGTTCATGTAATCTGTCAACAAGCTCTGTTTTTAATTGAAATTATTGTTTTTGCAATTCCAAGGATGCAAGTTTTGCTGATTTTGTTTAGTGCTTCAGTTGTTTGGCTCTTCAGCAAGTACACCATGATGATGATAAAGGACACTGTGTGAACTGTGAAGCAGCCTCAGTGACCTTCTCTATTGACTTGTATTGACACTCGAACAGAAAATATATTCAAACAGTTAAGGTTACAAGAAAGGTGACTTTGATTAACAGATAAGTAATGCACTGAAATTCCAAATTATGTAGGAGATCATGTTCAAAATACAGTTTCTTATTTGTTTGTAATTTTGGAATCAATTTCAGTCCAGGTTTTTAACTCTCTCGTTATAGTACTTATAGTCTGTAACATAATTGTGATATGATCCTCAGTTTTTGTTGTTCAAAGATAGCGAAAATCTATTTTTACTTCACTGTATAACGCAAGCTATTTCTACACACACAGCACAAACATTATTTTGTACTTTAACAATGACATGAAACTGATTCTAAGCTTCATGTTATGCTTGTAACCACCCCAAACAAGAACTGGAACCATCAAATGTAATGAAACTGTTCAAATCTTTCATTATGAAATTATAAGAAGCTTTTCTGTATATGGGCTTTACAGCAGTTAAACTACAGCAGTCAAAAAAAGAAAACTATGCTAAGCTTGGGATTTTATAGCCAAAATCTCTTTCCTATCCCAACTTCCTCCTCGTCTGCACATCTCAGCACATGAGATTTTCCAAGAGGGCCACTTTTCCCTTGATATCAAACAAACCTGATTATCCTACATGAAATCTCAAGTTTACACTTGTTTTAATCAAACAAACAAAAATCTTAAGTGAACTCAAAGAGCTTGACTAGGAAGACCTGCTGAGCTTTTGTTGAAAGCAATGCATTAATCCTTTTAAGTTGACTAAAGGTTTCTTTTCTACACTGTATAGTTTCCTGCTGGGTGACAACATTTCTGTAGAATCTCCGTTTGTGGAGAAGGAAGGATATAGACTTTCATAATGGCTCAAAGTAAAGGCAATAAGTGAAAATAATGCATGCTTGGTTTTAAAATTGAACACTGTTCAGAGGAGGCTTCTTATATTGATTAGAGTTAATATATGTTGTCTATTCTTTTCTCTGCTGTACACCCTGTAAATGAAGGTGGTCATTCCTTCTTCTAATCTAGCTCTTTAGCAAGTCCAATATTAATCCCCGTGAAAGGCTATGCAGCATTTGAATCAGTCTGTTATTGCTGATTCATGGTAGCCATGCTGCACTGGAGGTCCAGTGGAGCGCTAACCCCAATCTAAATAAGAAATAGCGTTCTGTTTTCCTTATGCGCCCACTGCAGCTGCTGCAGATGTTAGTCCAGCATCAGATACTGACAGCAAGAGGCATAGCATTAATTGACTATCATACTAGTAAACAAACAGACTAATTAGTTTTGTTTCAAACACTCATTGACCTGGATTTATTTTGGCAGAGGTAATATTTTGTTATAACTGGACTAGGGTTGGTCATTGCAGGACCAACATGGTATCCAATATTCTTGGCTTCATGTATCCCACACATCAATAATTATCAGTGGCAGTGAATTTAGGCTCCTACCCTTCATTGACCTAGTATTGTTAGTGTTTTATTTTTTTGTATCTTTTTCTTTAGTACGTGCTGCTTTCACAAACCCAATGGAATAAAACATTTCAGTTTTCCTCAGTACGGGGAGATCTTTGCTGGGCAACTAATGTGAAACGAAAACAGTGTATCCCTGCCATGGAGAAGTCTTTTTACATATAAAAATGTAACATACCTAGTATCTTACATACTACTATGCAGCAGAGCAGAGGAATAAGACCCTGTGACAGAGTGGGAGTAGCCTAAGGCTGACTCACCACCCTGCAAGCTTCCCCTCAGGGGCCAAACAGAGAAGATAATTAAGGACTGGGTGATTAACCAGTTAACTAGGGCACTCAGCTCATTAGCTGGGGATGGTTAAAAAAGAGACAGGAAGGGAGAGGGGGAGGCTGGAAGGAAGGGTAAAGAAGCCCAGGATCTCAGAGAGGTGAGATCTCTTCTTCCCTTTCATCCTGTGCCTAGCAGGTCAAAGCTTGGGAAAAGCTTTATGCTGTGGGGACATGAGCTTGTATAAGATATTATAAATAATGCACACAGTGTTGGACCTACAGTGGAGTGTATGTGAGGACTGTTTGCAAAGAGAAATGCATGAGGAGGGAGGTCTCCCGTGACAGGCCCCCATCCAACATTCCTGTGCATTTATGGTCTGACCTAGCTGAGTTTTGCCTTCAAATATGTGGTGGGACAGTATGGGCTGCACATCCGATACTCCTCCTTGCAAGTAAATGGTTAGACAGCGAGCAGGTTAGGAATGGGGATGAGGCAGAGCTGCAGCTCCACCCCTTTGGAAATCACTGGTTCTGAGAGAGAGGTGCATGCTGCAAAGGGCTTGTGCAATATTTTCTCTACTGCCCTCTATGAAAAAAGGAATCTCTGAAAGAAATGTGCCTTTGTTAGTTACTGAATGCATACCTGGTGTGGCTTCTGGAGTAGTGCAGCTACAAGCCACCCCATGCTCAGGGCTATGCCTGAAGGCCCGATCTACTCTGAGTTCATTTCACTTGCCATCTACAGTGAGTGCAAAATAGTAAAGAACCTCCCCTAGCAAGGGAATCACCTATGAAAGCTTTTTTTAAAATCCCCTTTCTGCATGAAATCTAGTGAAATCCTTGTTAAGTTTCTGGTTGGGAGGTGTGCACCTGAATCCTGCAGTATCACCACCTGTAGTTCAATGTGGACAAAATTTCTGTGTGACATGTCAGCTGGAAAGTTGGGACAGATCTTATCTCAGAACTGAAGAAAGATCAGTGCTCTAGTTGCTCAAGTGGCTTACTTATTTTATAAAAGGACTTTGCTAATGAGGGGTTACTTCTCCACATTCAACCTCAGGGGCATAAATGCATGCTGGGATTCTTGGATTTGTAGAAGTGAAAAGTTTAGTTCCCAAAGAATTGTTTCTAAGGGCTAGTCTACACTTACGAGCCGGGTCGACGCGGTGAGTTCGACTTCTCAGAGTTCGAACTATCGCGTCTAATCTGGACACGATAGTTCGAACTCCGGAAGCGATAGTTCGAACTCCGGTACTCCACCACTGCAAAAGGCGGTGGCGGAGTCGACCTTGGAGCCGCGGACTTCGATTCTGTGGCGTCTGGACGGGTGAGTAGTTCGAACTAGGGTACTTCGAATTCAGCTACGCTATTCACGTAGCTGAATTTGCGTACCCTAGTTCGACCCCGATTCTTAGTGTGGACCAGCCCTAACAAAGTAAAAACAAGAGTGAATTCCGCTGAATAATGGGCCATTACACAAAGTAAAACCATTTCCCCATGCTTATTTCCCCCTTCCCCCTACAGTTCCTCACATTTTCTTGTCAATTGCTAGAAATGGGCCATTTTCATTACCACTGCAAACAGTTCTTTTTCTCTCCTGCTGATAATAGCTCACCTTAACTGATCACTCTCCTTATAGTGTGTATGGTAATACCCATTGTTTCATGTTCTGTGTGTATATATATATATATATCTTCCTACTCTATTTTCCACTGCATGCATCCGATGAAGTGGGCGAAAGCTTATGCTCAAATCAATTTGTTAGTCTCTAAGGTGCCACAAGTACTCCTGTTCTTTTTGCGGATACAGACTAACACGGCTGCTACTCTGAAAGATGAATAGATAGGGAACTATTAGAATCATAGAATATTAGGGTTGGAAGAGACCTCAAGAGGTCATCGAGTTCCATCCCCTGCTCAAAGCAGGACCAACACCAACTAAATCATCCCAGCCAGAGATTTGTCAGTGCCCAAAACTACAGTAGATGTAAGATGCTGTTCCTAATAATGCTAACAGCACAACTGTAGGAGTAAGCAGAGGACCATATTCTTCCACCCTTACTCATACTGAAGAACATTTTGTTGTATGAATGGCCTCACTGATTTCAGTGGAACAACTGGCATAATGAGTGTAGGGTTACCAGATGTCCCGATTTTATAGGGACAGTCCCAATTTTGGGGTCTTTTTCTTATATAGGCTCCTATTACCCCCCACCCCCATCCTGATTTTTCACATTTGCTGTCTGGTCACCCTAAATGAGCGTGAATAAGGGTGACCCATAGACAAAGGACTAAATAGCAGGCACTGGAAGAATTTGAGATAGAAAATAAAGGTTGAAAACAATTTAGATGTACGTTCATCAACTCCAGAAGTCCTCTCAAGCTTTAGAGGCTGTAAACTGAGGATACTTGCAAATGGGCTTATTTCTTCCTGTCATGCAATCTCGCCTAGGTGCATTTCACCAAACTTCCCATTTTCTGTAAGTTCACCGACCTTACCTAAACTGTAATGACAAGAAAGCATAGAAATGAAAAAATTAGCCATAAATACTGAGAGGGACCTACGTCTCAAAGGGGAAGCAGCTAAGAACTCTAGTCTGCCACAGTGCAGTTGTACGGCCCATGTCTAGTACACGTACACTGACAGTACAATACAAATAACAGTAAGTCTATGTTACAGATCAGATTAAGCATACAGGGTTTGAATAAGTGGTTTGTTTTGATTTCTGAAAGACACTAAAAGGATTAAGTGTTTTTTTTCCTGTTCTGTGATCTTGAACATTTTTTAACCACTTCTGCTTTCAAAGAAAGAATACTACTAGTTCCTGCAGTCTCTCATCATATGTAAACTCCCCCACACTTCAGTAAATTTATTAAATGAACTTTTGTTTTCTTTTTCTACGTATGGACTATCCCTAAGCAGATCACAATTTCCTCAGATACATTTATTATTTGATTAAAAAAAACACATTATGGATTGCCTGCAAGTATTCACTGTGGGTGAAATTCATCCATCAACAGCAGACTAATACTAGTCTTGCATCACATAAGGCCCATCTGAATCCACGGTAGATGGATCAAATGGGAGTTATGTGGTACATAGGTCACTCAGCACATGGGTGGATTTTATCCTTTTACAGCCGTAATTTGTCGTATATCTGACATGGTATCATCCCAGTTCCTTGACTGGATCAGGGCTGGAAATGGTTGTGGAAATGGTTGCCACGACTTTTTTTTTTTTTCCTCTGTCAAACAACTTGAAACAAAACACTTCAGATTCAGTGGGCAAGCTTAAATTTTATTTAAACCTTGAGGGATACATTTTTTACAGGCTGCCCCAGAAATTGAACTGTGGGGACAATTCATTTAATACACATGCATTTTGCAGGGGCAACTTGTGCCACCAGAAAGGGATTTCAGGCCTCAGCCAAGTGGAAAATATATCCCCAGATTTTTATGCTGCCTAGTAAAGCAAGATGTCTTAAACTTTCAAGATACAAGCTGATTGTGAAAGCAACCTCCACTAATATAAGCCTACACAGTGATAAAACAATGCTGACAACCTCCACAAACCTTTAAATAGCCATTTCCAAGCTGGCAGATCTAAATTGAAGCAAAACAAAGTAATCACACAAAGAATTCTTTGCAAATTAAAACAATTCAGTGTTGTCACTCTATATGCTGAAGCTTCAACAAATAAAAATGCAGTGCCTGAAACCATTTTTCTTATTTGCTTGTATAGTAAATATCTTTTTGCTATAAAAGTAAGCAAATGTTCTTTGTCTATAAAATAAATGTTGGGAAACAAAGCTCATTTAAAATACAACCATACTGCCCCCACCCCACCCCCCAACAATCTTGTTATATTGAAAAAATAGTTTGTATTAGCGTGTTATTGTAGCCACTTAGAAAATAAGTAGAACTGATAATTTATTCTTTAAAAATATTGTATCCAGTGAACTTAACTCTTCTCTGTTCAATAATTCCTTGTGAATAAGGCTTTTTAAAAAATCATTATTTGTAGCTGTTCGAGGAATAGTTTGTATGAGCAAATCAGTCATTGGTTTCAATGAATATTCCCAGTTAATTTATTTTCACCATATGAGTCACCTAAGTTATAGAATAGTGTTTCTTAAATTTGTCTGCTCACAAGTCATCTATGGATATTTGTAGCTGTCTGACGAACCTATTGAAGGTACAATTCATACCTGTGCAAAGGGCCAGCAAAAGGTCCATGTAGATGTACCACATAAGAGATCAAAAAGATTTACATACGGCTTAAGGGGACCCTAGGATTTGTGTTGGCTCTCTACACCAGGATTCCCTCGGAGTTAATAATAAAGCTTATTAAAGAATATTGGGGAAAAGTGTAAAATGTTGGTGCAGCCACCTTTTCTTTTTCTTCTTTGATGGTGTTCAGCAAAAAACAAACAAACAAAAATACCTTTTGCTGTAATTACAGCAGCTGTTTCTACTTGCTCTGTGTTGATATGGAAACATTCCCAGACCAGGTGGCAGTATAGAGCCTTGAGTGAGGACACACAAGTAGTTGCTATTTCAGCACAGTAGAAGGAGTGCAGGAAATTGTTAACCATGCTCAGTACCTGTTTTGAAGGTGGTGTGGAAGGCTTCATTAAGGGCAGACATTCCTGCCTGTATACACAAACCCTTAATTAGAAGCTGCAAGCTCCTGACTAATCACTAGTGAGTTCTCTCAGGGATACAAAACTTCAGCCATGTTGAGCACCAGTCAGATCCAGTAGTGAGGAGACAGAGTTGCCCGGGGGAATGAATCTGTACGTTGGATCTTAGTACAGTTTCCTGTAACTTCACAGAAGTCAGTGGGATTGAGACTGGAAAAACACCATACAGGAGGAAATGTGGACTGGAGGCCAAATGTCGTTGTGAGGTATATAACATCATTGAACCAAAAGACCATGTGTGAGCTTAGCAGCTATAGTCATTGTCAGGGATTTTTCTTATCTGAAGTTGAGTATGCACTCAATAGCGTGGATGCTGAAACAGCTGGTTATGTAGGACAACTGAATGTTTTATTTAACTCTCAATAGAATACACAGGGTGAGCCTACATGAAAGCAGAAGATCTCTGATTGTCAGAAGTCTCAGTCCCTGTATTTATTTTGTAAGGTATTATAAATATATATTTTCGGGTTCAGGCCCTGTGTTATAGACTTCATTTTAAAGGAAAATAACAAGTCTCTCATTAGTGTCATTAGTCTAGCTAGGATGCATTGTAACTTCTGTTCTTTAATGGTTTATCTTTGGAATGTTATTCAGTAAAAGGAATTTGAAACTATTAATTGTGTGTAACTATCTTCTTGTAAAGACTGATACTGGATTCCTTGGAACAGAAAGAAAGTGAATCCTATTATAACTTCCACTTTAATATTTAAAGGGTTCCTACAGAAATCCAGCTGTACTTTCACACAAGGATATGAATTTGCAATCTGTACAAATATTTAGTCAGACAAAGGAATTCTGTAGCACAGAATTGGTGAGTAAACTGACTTACCTCCCTTCTACGTAGGTTACATTAAGTTGGACACACAACAAGAAATACACATAAAGCAAAGAAACAAATACGTAAAAAAAGACCTCTTTAAACGGTGAGCCAGGTGCATAGTCTGAGCTCCATAATGGTTTGTTGTGGCAATGGGTCACTGCAGGTTGGGTGTAGCAATGCAAACCCCTCTCTCTCACAAAAACCTTCCCTTCAGGAGTTTGTGGGTGTGCCACTGCTTCAAGTATCAGTGTCTCTTGTGCCTGAACAGAGCCATTACTTTAACCATGACCCCATAGCTGATATCCATCATGAGAATAGGCCATTCTTGCTGTCCCCCTCAGCTAATAGGCGAGACTAGGTAGCATAACACAGGGTGAAATCCTGGCGCCATTGAAGAGAGACTTGTTATTTTCCTTTAAAATGAAGTCTATAACACAGGGCCTGAACCCGAAAATATATATTTATAATACCTTACAAAATAAATACAGGGACTGAGACTTCTGACAATCAGAGATCTTCTGCTTTCATGTAGGCTCACCCTGTGTATTCTATTGAGAGTTAAATAAAACATTCAGTTGTCCTACATAACCAGCTGTTTAGGTGGAAGTTGTGCCATTGACTTCACTAGGACCAGGATTTCACCTACAGTTTAATAAACCAGGACCATGGACGTAACCATGAAAATCTATGATACTATTGCAGAGATGGTTGTTTTTGTAGATGGAGGACAGGCCTTATAAACACTGATATGGCAGACACTTGACAGTAGCTGTAGGAAAGTGACCTTCTAGCAAAGATACAAGTGCATGTAGATGACATGGCACCTATGTTTTCCAAGCATCGCTCTTCTGCCCTATTCCAAGAGGGCTAATAGCATCTGACTAGAATGAGATTGTAGTGGGAGGAGTTGTCTGCAGATAGAGATTTCCCCTAGAATGATCTGCTTCCTCCATTGTTTTCCTCTGCAGATGCTGTTCTTTGATTTCTGAGACATAAGCATATTTCCAGGCCAACAAGAGATCTTGACATTGCTATTTTAATTAAAAATAGAGTACCTGCCTGTGCATACTTTGGGTCCTTTGTGATTACATAGATTTTGAGAAGCCAATTTTTCTTGTTTTGTTTTTTTAACAGTATTTTAAAAAGAACATTAAAATATTTTTTTATAAATTGTAAAAGTATCCTCCATAATTCTTTAAATAATGCATTTTTTTGACTAAACCTTTAAAAAAAATCCGTATGAGCTTTGATTCCAGTGAAAGACTGAAACTAGTTAGTGATTAATTTCAGCAAATCCCTGTGCAAAGCTGGAGGCAGAACATCTGTGGGTTTCTTCATAGAAGAAAAGAGTACTCTGGGCATTGCAGCATACAGAAAAGTACCATACCAGAAGACAGTAACTGAGCTGGACTAAGAGTTGGAAGAGGAAAAGAAAACTGGAGATGTGAAATCTTAAACTGATCTTAGCTGTGCAGGAATGCTAGGTGCACAGATTAAATGAATTAGAATAATAAACAGAAAATGAAACGAAAATGTCAAAATATCTGCTAACACGGAATATATTTAAAAGAGAGTCACTGACATAATATAATGTCAGCTGGCTCTGCTTCCACTTAATCCAGTGTTTAAAAGTAAACAACATTTTCTGGAGCTTCTAGGTGCAAATAATTAATGAATAACAATACAATGTATCAGTTTAGAAGCCATACCCGGGGACAGTAATCAACATTTGCTTTTAACAGAGCTACCTATTTACTGTACATAAGCACAGTTCACTGATTCCTGACTTAATCTGATCTTTAAAGTGTGGTATAAAAACTTACGTTCTTTGAGTCAACTTCAGAAAAAAAAAAGTAATATACCAAAGTCATCTTGTGCTAAGAAAAGGACAAAGTATTTTGTGAGCTCTATTATGCTTTAAAATGGCGTAAACTGGGCATTTTCCCAATTTTATTGCTGCCGCTGATCCTGGTAGTGTCAGGATGACTCTTTTTCTTTTTGCTAATTCTTTTTGCATTCTTGACTGCTCTTAAAATAAATTATTTGTCAGACAACTCATCTTGCCAGGAAAATGACAAACAAAGAAGAGGAGGAAGTGGAGGCAAATTATGACATGGCCTTCAGCTCTTTTTTATTTTTATTTTTGAAAGGATCCTTTCTGCAATTTATATCTATCTGGGTTAGAAATATGTTTTAATTCGGCCATTGAGATGTGTTGCAAGCAACGATGACAGTGAATATTCATCCCTGACAAATGTTTCACGGAATCGAGAGTCTGATGTCAATTTATTAAAACTGGTTTCCACTGCCACTGCTTCGCTTATGGTTTCAGACTCTGTTTGCCCAGCAAGATACACAGCAATTTTAGGATAAGTGGCAGTACAGAACACCTATGAGCTTATTGCTGCCATTTTCACAAAGGCTTATGTGACAAAGAGTTTCTTAAAGCTGGTAACTGCTCTAAGAGCTGGTGGAATAGTAATCATTAAGACAAACACTGGAAGAATGTAGGCATTTTAGTTGGCTTGTGAATCATAGTCATGACCAGGTAAGAAGGGTAAGGAGCAGCTTATTAGATGATTGATGCAAATCAATTGCACCAGCTTTTCTTTGGCCGAATGTTTTGAAGAAGTTGCCAACACGGTAACATTATTTCATGGTGAGAGGAAGGAGAGGGGCTACCTTCCCTCTCCAACTTGAACTTACTACTCAAATGGCAAAATGTCTGTATGTCTTGAATGTTTGTTTTTACGAAGACCAGAGCTGTAGAAAGCACTGTAGTGAGGTTTGGGGGAAGCGGGGAGGGCAGTAGCTCCAATTCTACCACCAATTTGAAAGAGGAGTTGAACAGATGACTCTGATGGAGTTTGCCTCTTCTCCAGATACTGCCAAAACACCCATTTTAAACCCTTTTGATAAACATGCCTGCAAAGTGATGCCTTTTTTCATTTAGACATCAACAGACTGTGCCAAGGTGTAGGCCTTTTCAAACCTTCCTCCCAAAAGAATACCCTGATACCTTCTACATCACCGTGGACCACCAACTCCCATATCAAAAAACACAAGTTGAACACTGCACACAACTCTCAGTATAGTCAGTGTAATTTTTAGGGACCTCATAGAAACCTTTCTAACAAATAAACTTAATTCAAGTGTATTTGCTCAGTGGTGGTCCCTCTCTTCTTTGGCTATGGCTAAGAGAGAGTGATTGTGGTTATATTGGAAAACAAATGAATAGTCTCCGCAGTTCCTCTATCCTTCCTGTCCCTAGGAACACACATATTTATGCACACTTAAGAAAATAATTTAAGGGTGGATATTTTTGTAGGAGATGCTAGTTGAAATATTAGTTTCACATCAATGTACAAGACTGTCCGTGGCATGTCCCCTTTAACTTATGAGATCACTTGAATGACAGTGTCACTTGAAAGAATGTTATGCTACACTGCATGACATTTTAAACTGCCGGGGCTGGATCTGCATGGTTGATTTTAGTTTAGGAGGGGAAACAAAAATCAATTTACAAACAGCAAATATTTTCTTCCACATTCAGGACATCTTTGGCCTGCATTTGGGCAACTGGCCAGGCAGAAGCTAGCAGATGAAAGTTATGACACTGGACACTACTTTAATTTCTTTCAGTAGCGTGTGCATGGATTGTCCTTTATGTGCACAGACTCTGCTACTGAGGGAAGCCACAGTTTAGTGTATCATGAGTGGAGTTTGGAGGCAGGAGTCCTGGATTCTAGGTCTGACTCTGCCACTGACTAATTACAACCTTAGGCAAGCCATTTTATGTTGCGTGCCTCACTTTACTCTTCTTTAAAATGGAGAGAAGAATATACGTACCCAACTTTGTAACGAGATTTGAGATTTATGGATGGCCAATAGAATTGCAAATTATTAGCATTAAATAATTTTATTGATTGTGGTCACAAGTCCAGATTCCCCCTGCATATCGTTAATTATAATTAAAAAAAGATTATTTTCTATTATTCACACTCACTCTCTCTTCATTAGCTTAACTGAATTCTTCAACTTAGTTCTCTCACTTTTTTTTTTTTGGTGTGTGTATGGGAGGTCATTTCCTAGCAGCACTTATGAGAAGGGTTCCTATACAACTTTCTGAAAGGCTTAAATGTAAAGTAAACCTGCATATAAAACTCTATTCTTGAGTTAAAAGCGCTTAGGCCTTAGTTTCTCATTGTGATTCACACCCCCAGACTACTGCACCTTCTTTCTGGGCACACCTCAGTGTAGGACTGGAGCTTTATTTTGTACTCTGTAGACTGTGGATAGAATGCTTGTGCTACTTCAGGACAATAAAAGCAGTTATGGTACCAAAGAGACACTGTTGGGGTTTTATTGTATGTTCAGCTGCAGAGATTAACATATACAAATACTGCTAGTCTTTTTATAGGGCAATGCAAAACTATAATTGGGTTGTAAATAAATATTAATTAGGAATTTTACTTAAAGAGAAGAATTTAATCCAGTATAATGCCAATGAGGCCAAAACAGGGAATAAAAATAAAATATGAACATAAAACAAAAAGAAAATTCCCTTCTCCTAAGGCTTATATTTTTCAGAAGTTCTTGTTTTAAATTCCATTCTAGTTCTCCTTTCCCTGTGTCTCTTTGCTATAGGTCAAAACAGTGAATAGTGTTTCCTCTACAAATGGGGAAAACCACAAAGATTTTGTGTTACGAAAACATTCTAGGCTTGCTTTCATTGCACTCACTCTCACCTGTTGCTGTTCACACTATGATCTGCAGTTTTTACACACCTGTAAAAGCTTTTCTCCCACGTTCAGTGACTTCTTATCACAGTGACCTCTTCCGTTTCCTGAAATCATTATTCATCGCCACATACGATATGGGGAAGGAAAGCTGTTGGTGTAAGATCTCGTGCCTGGTTGTTTGGGGATCTGATTCCAGTGCACTGTAAATATAGATATGCCACTGAGGTTGACAATTTTATTCAGATGGTGACTAGCAGGATTTATTAGGATCCTTACTGGGCACTATTTCAGGGTCAATGTGGGTATACATTTTCAGGGAAATTAGTTTCTCAATTCAAGATGGCAGCCTCCATGACCAGCACGTTGGGAGAGAATCCCCTGTGGTTTTAAATAGTCACTCCGATGACAATGACAGCACTGGAGGAGAGCGGGGTGCGGGAGAAAGGGGACAGTATTTCATAACATAAGACCTGATCCTGTGCGCAGTGCTGAATGTCCTCAACATCCACTGAAATCTCTGAGACTCCCCAGCACTTTGTGGAAAGTCCTCATCACCGTACAAGATGGTGCCTCATTGATTTCATGTTATGGGTGAGTACTATCTGAGTGAGTGCTACCTTTATATCTAACCGAGAAAAGTGGAATATTGATCAGCAGTGATTTCTTTACTATTTCTAACAAATAACTAGCATATTTAAGCTCTACAATAAGTATTCAATTATTACTTTTTTATGGTAACCCCAATTGTATATTAAATTTTTACTTATCTCTCTGGATATTTACGTGCTATCCAATCCCTGTACTGTCCAATTGCCTCCAATGTTGTCTGTCAGGAATGCCGTCCTGAGTAGATGAATCCCCCTTACAAAGCCCTCATGTTATTCTTAGGCTTATAGACACTTAACTGACTCAGTGTTGCATTAGCCAATATCTGTTCTGGATGAAAAGTCTGTTTTGAATCTCATATGATGTTAGCATGTGAACCTACTTGTGTTCTGAATATATTTGATTTGTTTAGAAATACTACTCTGCTAGTTAGATATCCATCACCTCTTGGACACTGGCTGGAAAAAACCAATGGAAAGCTCTTTAGCAATATGGTTCCTAGGACCTCTACTAATGCTCGTTCATGGCTATCAGAATTAGAGTAATTAACCATTTCATCCTGATGATGCTACTGTCACACCAATTTTGTGCTACTTAGTGCTGGTGAAAAATTTTCAATCAAAATGGTTTTAAATGGAAAACTGGCTTTTCAGCTAAACAAATTTTGTGTGTGACAGATGTCTGTGTACTGTGGAAAATTTTGCCTTTTTATCATCCCCTCCATTGAATTTACTTACATATAGCTAAAACAGTAAACTTGCAGCTGATAAAAATAGTTTTCTGGTTTTTGAGAAAAATAATTTTGATTTTTTTAATTAATATTTTCTGGGTTTGGGAAATATTTTCTAACCATCTTCATCTCCATTGATTATACTAGAGTTATTTCTGATTTACTCTGATTGGTTTAAGTGAGAGGAGAATCAGATCTCCCATTGCTAAATATGTGCTAAGCTATCTAAGCTATAACCCATAGCATTTTCAAAATAACAGCAAGATTTTTGGGGAAAGGAGGATGGTTGTATAAGGATCCCAGGGGGAAACTTTTGAGAAGTGCTCACAACAACTGGCAACAAAAGCCTTATAGTCATTCAGTTCATGCCCTTTGTTGCTATTCTTGCAAAGTTTTTAGAAGTTATAAAATGAAATCCTGGTCTATTATTATCAGTGGAAAACCTCCCATTGTCTTCAGTAAGGTCAGGCCTTCACTCACTGTTTATTGGGGAACAACGAGAGAAGATACTGGGACAGGAGAGCTGCCACTTTTCTTGATATTTTTCTATGTGCAAATCAGCCACAGGCCTCAAATAAATTTTCCATCACCAAAAATTTATATAGTCATAGTGTAGCATGTTTTTAGCATAGAGGTGTTTCATCCTAGCATGATTCAATCCTTTCTTGAGCTGTATGCTGCTATAGGAGTGTTATTCACAATAAATGTGTTACTTTAACATCTAAATTGCCAAAAATTGTAATTCAGCATTTTCATTATAATTGTGTTATTTTTCTGTTCTCATGCATCATAGACAATGAAGTGGAATTGGAATAAATGGCTTTGTCAACTCAACAAACCTTAAGTAAGTTTAATGCTCACTACTGCCATTGGTATTCAATATCACTAGATATTTTACCTTGAATAATCACTGATGGACATTGATTTTGTCTTTGCTCTTCACAGCACAACGAAATTAATGTGAAAGTCAGAGTCAAATGAGTCCCAGCGGTGTCCTCCACTCTGCCGAGAAGCACATTTCAGATACTGAAGAACAGGCAGCGGACTCAGACCTACGGTATCTTGTATTGCAACAATTAATGGGTATGAATAGTTCTCACCGGGGGATTCCAGTTACCTTTGCATTAACTTTAGAGGTTAGACTCCTGCAACTGTTCAATGAGATTAATGTATGGTAGTTTATTAACTGATTAATTCTTGTCTTTAAATTCAATTACATACTGTAGATTCTCTTATCTTCCTTTTTTAACAATGGTTCTCAGAGGCATTTGTATGTTGTAATAAAGTGCTAACAAGGGGATCATAATGATTATGAAGTTTGGTGTCAGAAACATATTGTATAGTAAACAGTCTGGCATTGTATTGTAAACAAAGTGGCGGTTGTTTCTAGATATTTTTTCCCTCAAGTCTAGTAGCTTGGGTGTCTGCTAGCTTCAGTTATATCATAACCACTGTACCTTGGTAAATGTGTGGTGAAGTTTAGCTGTAAGAATACTGTAGCTAGGATGCATGATTGTTTTTAAAAAAGCAACATGGGCATAACAGCTATCCTGAATTTTCTAGTACTGACTATAGCTAGAAGACAGCTGGTTGGTAGATCTTACAGCATATATGCACATTGTGGGACAAATTCTTATTTTTCTCCTGATGTACTTTGGGGGTGACAGATTGGAGCTAGGGTGACCAGACAGCAAATGTGAAAAATCGGGAAGGGTAGGGGGTAATAGGAGCCTATATAAGAAAAAGACCCCAAAATCAGGACTGTCCCTGTACAATCTGAACATCTGGTCACCCTAATTGGAGCTACAACCAATTCAACAATACAATACAACCCGGAGCATAGGCCAGAATGCTTCAGGGGAACCTAGGAACAGCAATCCCTGCTCACTCCTTATAACTACTTTGTAAACAGGTTCCCCAAAACCTGTTGCTAG
Source organism: Mauremys mutica (assembly GCF_020497125.1). Taxonomy (NCBI): domain Eukaryota; kingdom Metazoa; phylum Chordata; order Testudines; family Geoemydidae; genus Mauremys; species Mauremys mutica. The sequence goes on from NC_059085.1 coordinate 33,439,072, forward strand.
ATACTAACAAATATGCAGGGATGGCTACTGTCCTAACCACATCCCCTACTCAGCAGACTGTGGCCGTTGTGATCCTCAGAGAATAATACACTTTCAAGTCAGGTTGTCAATATGCTGTCTATCCCACTGCAGAAACCATGCCAGAAATAACTGTATCATAAAAACAAACGTATTTGGGACGTAATCAGTATCCACAAACTTCAACTGCTATTGTTGACAGCATCTATTTTTTTGCAGAGACTGATAGATGGTGATATCTATCTGTCATTGAGATAAAGTCTGTTGTCTGCAAAAAAGGAGAATGCATGCTTCACACAGCAGTATGCACACTCCACAGAGTTCCATTAATGTGTCATTCATTTTATTTCAGTTGTCAAACTTTTCAATAAGTAAATGATTGGAAAGTTACTGATATGTGCAAAGAACATTTTTTCAATTAGTGATGCCCATTAACTGAATGAGTAGAAAGGGTTGATATTTTTCCTCCTGAATTAGCAGATATACAACTGGAAGGTAGGCTATTAATCATTATTTAATAATTCACCAGAAAATAAATATGACATAAAAGATAATTAGAGAATTGTACTACCTGCCTTCATCTTAATTAGTAATGAAGGAGACTTGGCATTGTGTACAGGACTGTTAAAGTTTGTTTATGTTGAAATGGGTATCAAAATAGAGTTACAGCAAAGTCATTTCATGAAAGAATATAGCTGCTGGCATAGTAGATCTTGTACATCACTTCAGGAAAGGTATCCAACAGTTATGATTTTAAAATCTAAATACAATGTGCTGGAACAAGAACAGTGGAGAGGTTTGTTTTGCTGTTTCTATAATGACCTCTTGCCTGGCACACACAAACATGTATGCCAGCCAATTTTATTGGAACAAAATTAATATTCTATCTCCATTCTGTAATAGTAGTTATTTTTGCCAGAGCAGAAACATTTGGATATATTTTCCTGTGGCAGGATTTGCTGGAGATAGCTCGAGTTGTAATGTATACTAAACATTTAAATTCACAATGGATTTGAAAGTTCTCGATCATGACATAAACAAGCACTTTACGAAACACATTTTTTGTATGTGCTTAGGTCATGCTAACTTTAAATTTCGGGCCAGATCTTCAACTCCACTCTGTCCCATTTGTGCCTCTCTTAAGCATTAAGGTGGGGATTCTGCTTGTATATAAGCAGATTGTCTGTACGTTGCCCTCACCTCCCTTCCCCTCCCAGTATAATGGGTATTCAGGAGCCAGATACAGAGCAAACTGTGCTCCAGGGATCCTGATCTAGTCAAATGGGGAGTTTACTGCCTTCAGAAGTTAGTGCAGCCTCAGGGCTGCTCTAACTGGCCAAACCATCCCCTAGCTGCTCCAAGGATTGGGGAGTAAATAGGGAGACAAAAGTCGGTGTCTATGGCCTCTCTTTCCTCTGGTGTGCAGAGATGAGCTCTGGAATACCTGGGGAGCTAGCTCAATACATGGCCATTGTTTTTACCATGTGCTAATAATCTTCCAGACTCGGGATCTAAGTGTTAAACAGTCTGGATGTAGACAACAAGACCTAGCTCAATCTACAAGCATTTCTAAAATTCATATTGCTGTAATATCTAGGGACTGTACCTGGATTATAGAAAATGGTGGGATCTGTCCATCACAGAACCTTATTCTCTGCCCTAGACTTTGGTGTAGTTATCTAACTTTTAAGTGCTACACAGGATACCTTCTGCTCTGGTTCTTTGCACAATACTTTCTTGAAGAAGTGAGGTCAATTTTTTTTCAAAAATAGGACCCTAAAGTTAGTCTCCTAAATTTATATTTACTGCTTTAATTTTCAGAAGCGCTAAATAAGGATTTAGGAGACTAACTTCAGAGTCCAAATTTTGAAAATTTTGGTCCTGCCCTTTCAGTGTGAGCTGAAGATGACAGGCACGGGGGGGTTTGTCATGATCTCCCTTGGCTGAGTTTCTGAAAGACTTGAGCCTACTATTCAGAAGGCTGTTCCTTTGGCTCCCTCAGGTTTATTCCTGCACTCTGTTAGTTGCACTGTGTGAGGCAATCATATTTGCCTGCTGAGTTCTGAAAAGAGTGCAAGTCTTTCAGATGCCCTGGGTCTACTTTATTAAGGACTGTATAGTGCAGCCTGAAATGAATCTAGTAGCGAATGCAGAGAGAATGCCAGTTTTGAAGCACTGTGTTATATACTCTCTTTTCAGCTCATGCTTCTTAGGTGATAGGCTGCTGCTTTATCTATCACCTGCAGCTTTCTCATGAACTTTTGTCCAGACCCAGACAGACTAAATTACAATATTTCACCATGGAGGTGACACAGATCTGAGCTACTGTGGCCAGGTCATCACCTGAGACAATTAGATAGTCTTCTGCTAGCTGGAGTTAGAAGAATTTGCTTTGGGTGACTTTACTATTACAGGTTTCAGAGTAGCAGTCATGTTAGTCTGTATCCACAAAAAGAACAGGAGTACTTGTGGCACCTTAGAGACTAACACATTTATTCTCAAATACATTTGTTAGTCTGTAAGGTGCCACAAGTACTCTTATTCTTTTTACTATTACAGACTCAGTAATGTGTCTAGTATAACTCCAAGGCTGCTCACCATCTTAACTACCATATGATAGGCACCCTCAGCTGAGGGTGTTGTGCAGAAATTCTTTAAAGCAGCTCCCTTTTCCAGCTAACATGTATGCTGTTGGGAGACAACAAATCCCCTGGAGATAACAATTTACATTTTTTTTCTCCAGTCTAATACATTATTCTTGATGGCAAATTAGGCAAAAGAAAATACATTGTCAGTGAATTTCAATATGTCAGAACAATCTTTGATTCTGTTAAGTATGGTAGTGCTGTTTAGAAATGGGATCAAGTCACATGCACTCTTGCTGATCATGTATACATTTTGAAGTCAAGTCTTTTTTTCACTGCTTCAGCCACAGGCAACTCCATACAGCCTCAGTACTGTGTAATATTCTAACAAAGGTCTCATTTCTATGATCTGTTATGTTGTCTGCCAGGCAATACAGTTGATCATTTACTGCATAGATTTGTTAGACTGTCCATAGTACAGACCTTTCTTTTCTTGTGCAGTCTGCCCGCAGGTTGGAAGCAGGATGTCTGAACAACACAAAGAAAAATGAGTAGAAAAAATGAGAAAAGAATATGGAAACTCTCAGGCAGGAGCCTGTAAGAAAAATGTATAGACGAAACCAAAACTGATTAGGAGTGCATGCATCTCTAACCCCGTTTCTTGTAGTATCCATAATAGCTATTAAAATTTTACAGTTCATTCACTGATGCCTGTATAACCTGCAAGGTGACATGGGAGTTTAAGTAGTCTCACCGTCCAAGGCACTGAGAAATGTAATTTCAACTTTGGATATGAAATACTCAAGGTTAGAGAGAGGCAGAGATTTATATACTCCACATACAATTTAGCTATAATGTATAAGTATTTCATCTGCTTCGTCCATAGTATGCACCTTACTGTCCAACCCAAACCAATGTGGGTCTCTTTTTTATTTTCAAACTATTCTTTTTCAAAAGTGTATCTGCTTCTTGCACATTTTGCTACATTTTTGCATGTATGGGGCTATTTTTATTTTGATACATGGAGATCACTAATGACACCCATAGAGCAATGATGCTGTGGACCTGATTATACAGCCCTTATTCATATTGGTGAGCGTGTACTCCAAGAATATACTTACAATTGGATAATATGCATTTTGTATGTTCAGTTATGCACATTTGTCACTAGCATTAGGCACAGGTGTTAGACAGGGTCTACAATCCTGACCTGCAATGGTGCACTTGCATGAGTAGTTGAATGCAATTAGACTACTTATGGGAGGGAGGGATCACTATCTACAAAAATAAACCTTATGTGCCCCCTGCTTCTAACAGTAATGGGCCAGATTGTGATCCCCTTATTAACAGTGGTGAGCAGTTACTCACATGAGTAGTCCCTAGTGTCTCTTGTTTCCTCCTCTCATGGGTCTCATTGCTTTTTCTCTGGAAAGAGCGACTCATAGGTACCCAAACAGAAACTTTTCATTTGATACTCATAGCAAAATACATGTCTTCCTCTTCCTTCTTTCCACCTCCCTTTCTTCACTTTATGCTTCCCTTCTCTCCCCTGCAGTTTCCCTCCTGTTTTCCTTCTCCTACTTGGCTTTCGAAACTCGGTCACATCACATGATCTCCACAGCATTAGATATAAAAATTAATAGCATAGTACATCAGGCAACATGGCAGAAAACTTCCCTGTTCTCTTTCAATAAGCTAATACCCTGCATTCCTGACAGTGGCTTGAGGAAGCACCTGGAGTATATGTTCTTCATAGGCAGAGCATATGCTCATATATGTAAGGGGAAGCCTTTCTTTTATGTGCCTTCAAGTGGTGCGCTGTGCTTTAGCACCAAGGTAGTAGAGTGAAGATGGGAAAGCATCTTTGATTTGAAAGGCTAAAACAGAAAAAAGAATTTTCTGATTTCTCATCAGTGAGAAAGAGCTGCCGGAAAAGCCAGGACAGAAAACTATCTCTGAAATGATTTTTCCATTTCTGCCTTACTAAAAAGGATGTACAGTCACTGCTTAGTCTTAGTTTATGATTACCGGCTGCTTACCAGTACCGGCTGATTTTCTGAAATGGAGGATAAGAGATGCTGACAGCTGTGCCCTGTATGGAAACTGCCAAACTGCACTACATCTTGTCAGGTTGCCATGTGGCTTTCGGCCAAGCAAGATATCGATGACACATATAATGAGATACTAAAAGAACTAGCATGTAGCATAGATTCTAAGGAGAACTGGCAGAGCACAGGGATGGCCTTATGTTTCTTAGCATAGTATAGTACTAGAAGATGGCAAACAAAAAGGATCTTTATTACAGCTACACGTATGGATCTGAAAGGAAAAAAAAGGCATGAAATGTAGCTCCCTAGATAAAATGAAAGGAACAAGGAGCTACCCGAATGACCACATTGTTGTGACACTCGACAAAGATCTGAGAGGGGGGGAAAAAAACCCAGCAGTGGAAAAGGAGAATTGGGGAGGGAACCAGGTTAAAGGTTTTGAGGGGAAAAGGTGAAGCTGCAGAAAGGCAGAGAGAGTTAATGATTGACAAGGGGGGTAAAGGAAATAAGAGGGGCTTTCATAGATATACCTGTTGGGAAAGAAATATTAGAGTGACCGTATGTCCCATTTCCACTGGGACAGTTCCTTTTTTAAGCCCTGTCCCGGACGTCCCAACTTTTTTGGCAAAAGGGGGCTCTTGCCAACTTGATCAAGAGCAAACGGGACAAATACCCAATTTTGTCAAAAAAGTGGGGTGCGGAGGAATGTGCAGCGGGACAAGTGGCAATGCCATCCCTGCCCAGAGGGGGAGGCAGGGCTTGGGTGGTGGGCAGGCGGGGCTCGGGTGAGCAGCGACACCAGTCCCAGCTGCACGTGGGGGGCAGGCAGGACTCAAATGAGCAGCGACACTAGGGTCAACCTCTGGGAAATACGGTCACCCTATCTAGTATGTGCATTGCTGCTTGCCCAAGCCCTGCCTGTCCCCGTGCAGGGAGTGGGGCTCGGGTGAGCAGCTCAGACCAGCCCTCCGCGAGGAGAGGAGGATGGAGGGAATTCGGGGGCAGGGAGGAAGCAGCTCAGGCCAGCTCCATGTAGTGTCTGTGACGTTGCACTCCATATGTTTTATGGAAATATGCTTATGAATGTGAAGATGATGTAACTGGAATATGCTTTATGCAGAAGGTCTCTTGTAAAGTATCATAATAAAGGTTATAACCTACTGAATAAATTCCTCCTATTTGTATGCATGTATCGTTCTTGTATCTGAAGCTAGAAATATGAAGTATAACTCGGAGATCCTATTGTAATTATGCAAAGTGTGAACCATTAATGGTGGTTTAGACTCTTGATGTCTCCCATTGACTAGGACAATTGGTTGTAAATGGTTTATTTACTTGCACACCTTCCTGTGTACCTGTGGGCCAACCCAGGAAGAATGGAGACTAGGGGTCTTCCAGTGACATGTGATGACATAAGATGCAAACTTCCATTGATGAGGCGGGGGTGGGGACAAGCACAGACAAAAGATTCCCGCCTTGTGCCAAAGCTTTAAAAGTGATATAGATGGTGAACAATTTACGAATGTACCCTCCATAAGCTTTATACAGAGTAAAACAGATTTATTTGGGGTTTGGAACCCATTGGGAACTGGGTGTCTGGGTGCTGGAGACAGGTGTGTGTGTGTATATATATATGGTTATGTATATATAGATGTATGTATATATATAAAAACCTAGAAAGGATCATACAGTAAGTCTAACTTAGATCCCTAGTAAAATAATGAAATAAGTATTATGAGACAGGGAGGGGAAAAAAATTCTTGGGGATAACAGGTCCATGTCAGCACTGGCCAATATTTTGTTGTCTCCAATTCAGCAAAATACCTATGGATGCCCACCCCTCTTCAGGAAAACACCTAAGCACACAGTTAACCTTTAACATGTACTTAAGTGCCATTACAGTTAATGTGACTAAAGCACATACTTAACTTTAAGCACAAGGGATGGGTGTACTTTCCAAAATACAAATATAACCAACATCCAGGGTCACTTGTTTTTTTTCTATTCTGGATCTACTTCCTACTTCTAAAGACCAGCCAGAAGTGCTCAGGGGAGTATTTTGCACTTCTGTTCCCACTCACATTGTTTGGCCTGGAACCAAGAACACACTCGGAAAAGATCCATTACTAGGGCCAAATAAAGGCTTCTTTGGGAGAATGGATTGGCACCCACTATAGTTATTTCACTAAAAGCAGCCTGGATGCCCCTTGTGTTTTCTTCACTGGAGAGGAAGCTCAAACGGGGCCTGATCAAAGGATTCTAGAAGCTTTTCCATTGAATTCAGCTGCTTTTGGATCAGGCTCATGGACAGACGATGCCAGATCCTGTCTCACATGATGCTATATGTTCCCAGAAGAATTCAGATTGCCTCTGGTAAAAGCCCTTTTCTAGGTGGCAGTGGTGAGATTTATCCTAGAATATCATGTACCTTCTTGGCACCCAGTCAGAAAGCTGCTGACAAACTGGAGAAATTTCAGGAAGGAGCAACAAAACCTGGTAAGGAGGCTGGAGGGACTAATTTTCAATGGAAGATTAAGAAGACTAACTATGCATGGCTTGGCTGAAGAATGACAAAGGGGGATACTGATAATTATCTGCAAGTATTAGAAGTGTATAAACATCAAAGAGGGAGAGGAATTGTTTTTCATGGTCCATGGGGATATAGCGAGGACTAATGAGATAAAATTTAGCAAAGGAATATTTAGGCTGAATATCAAGGAATTCATCAAAGTATGACTTTAGACTGTAGAATACTTTACCAAGGAACGTACAAGAGTGGAGTCCTCTCCCTTGAGTCAGATGGGAGGACGTTTGGGCATGAATATTAACAGGCTTGTTCAAAATTAAACACTGAAACTTTTCACAATATTCAAAAACCACTGGAACCAAACTGTGTCTTTGAACTTAGATGGGTATCAAGAATTATATTTTTAAATAAAATAAATGAATTTACTTCTACTGATAAAATACTGTAATAACAAAAATGATGGGCTGCTTAATACTGAAAAATGATATATTTAAATATATCATACTGAAGTATATTTTAAACCAGGGGTTCTCAAACTGGGGGTCGGGACCCCTTCAGGAATCATGAGCTTATTACATGGTGGGTCACAAGCTGTCAGCCCCTAAACCCTGCTTTGCCTCCAGCATTTATAATGGTGTTAAATATATTTAAAAGTGTTTTTAATTTACAAGGAGGGTTGCACTCAGGGGCTTGCTATGTGAAAGGGGTCACCAGTACAAAAGTTTGAGAACCACTGTTTTAAACCCATGATACACTGGGTTAACTTCATCTTGGGAGCAATGGCACTGAAGCCAGTGGGGTTACCTCATGGTGCATTTGGCCCATTGCTCTAATGTGGAAGGTAGTTGAAAATATATATTTAAAAATATCAACTAAATGTCTGGCTACTACAAATGCAGTGCAGTCAATTATTTCATAATATAGTGATCTCCTGTAACTGATACCCATTCAAGTTATCAAGTGTCAGAATTTAGCCCTAAATGTCTGTAAAAGCACACTGGAAAAGGTGTGACATAGCCATTTTTGTCCCTTGGAACAGAGAAAAGTGAATGGCACTAGGAAAGGCTGGACATAATGACAACACGAACAAGAATCTTGGCATCTGCATGGGAGAATACACATTTTAATCTGGTCACCCAGATGTGGTAATAAGATAGCTTGATAATGTGTCAAATGTCATCCTCAAAGCTCAGTTCCTCATTGAACAGTACATCTATTCGTTTGACTGAGCAGATTAGGACCACCAATTGAGATGGCAGTGTGAGAAGCATTACTGAACAGGCGGTGCAAGCTGAGCAGACGGACATCAGACTTATCAGAATTAAATCAATGAAAGTTAGAGGGCATCCCTAACTGAACTACCTACAACCTTTACCTGCTCAGAGAACACTCTCCTTATATCCAGCTGCTGTGGACAACTAAACTTATCTTCCTCATAGCAATGGATATCCAGATTCAAAATAGACTACAATGGCAGCATATATTCACATAAAATACAGGACCTAAAACACAGCTCTGAAGCCACCACAGCATGTAGGGTGGAAAGCAATGTAATACTGCCCTTTCCCATTTTAAGCAACGTACCAATGCCCCCACCTCCTCAAGCTATCTCTGCTCTGTAAGCTTACATGTCTATATTGTATCATCTTTTATTTGATAATTTTCCCAGAGCACTTTTTATCCTGAACTTGGTGTCATTTGTGGAAACAGTACTCTGTGATCATGTAATTAACGCATGCACACGACAGCCAAATTAAGGTTGCATGGGCAAGTGGAATTCTGTCATTTCCCAACTTTTAAGTGCTTGATTGTGTGACCTTAACATTCTTTTGATGTACTTTGTTTGCATCTTATATAATAATATTCAGTAACACTCTGTGTATCATAGAATCAGTAATAAATGCAGTTATTCATCTATGTGGATAGAGTGATGCATAAAACACTGCCTTTGATGTATAAACACAATGCAATAGTGATTTTAAGAGGGATAGTGACAAATAGCGTATCTGGATTAAGTTACAATGGGAAGGAATAAGGAAGAAAGTAACTACCTGGGTAAAATTTAACCAACATACCTTGGCTAATAACGTCATTCTTGCAGAACCATAGCAATCCCACTAAAACATTGGTGCTGTACAGACTTGAAAGGAAGACTCTCCCTTACTGAGCACCGGCATAATTTCTTGGACACCCTGCTTATTTTCTAAGAGCTGCCAAGATCACTTCTTCAAGTGAGATGGCTGCAACATATGGAAATAGGAGTAAATATTCCTGCTCAGACATATGTTAAGTAAGATGATTGGACCCTGTAGCATCAGCAGAAGATGATCCCTCATACTGCTGTTAGATACTTGCTTGCATACTGCAATTATCATGGTTTGTTGTTATTTCCTGTTGAAAACTGCCAAGAAAGGCATGGACTCTGGAAAGAATGGTCAGGATGAGGCTCACAGAGGACAAACAAAACTTTTGAAGAGACCTACATATGGGTTACACATTGACTCTATTTTATTTACAAGCATACATAAATAAGGAAAGCCCATTCTGAGATGCAGATCTTCACAAATGGATCTCTCGTGACAGATGGAGATATATGTTGCCCTGTGTTTATATCCTGGAAGGGGGGATATTTACTACTATTTAAATTCTTTACTTTTTGTTCAAGCACAGATCAGAACTGAGCCCTTAGCATGCTTGAAATGAGTAGAGCTCCGATGACAATGTAAGAATCCACAGTGTAAAAATCCACATTTCCTAACTGTACAAATAGCAAGTGCTAAAATAGAATCAACAGAATAATATTCTGTAGTTCAGATCAGTCAGCACAGGAAGCTGCTTATGGTGAGATCATTAGAGAAATTCACCTGAGTAAGAGCAGAGTCTCATTAGGTGAAGATAGCTGTGAACAGAGAACATGTGCAGAAAATGTTATCTTCCACAATGAGCTTATAAGGGAAGTATTGTGGCCTAAACAATTCAAGTTGAAAATCTGAGCCATATTAAATCATGGTTAAAAAATCTGAGCCATATTAAATCAAGGTTAAAAAAGTGCCCCAAATTAGTAAACTTCAATTTTATTTGCTAACATGTTACCTAAATATGAAATTTTAAAAGCAGCCATTTCAAAAAGTTTAGCTGTTGGGTAGAGCTTAAATGTTCCATGCAACAGACAAAATAACTGGTTTCCTTGGAACTGAATATCATCAGGTTCAGCTTCCTCATTTTTTTTTTGAAATAGGAATATTGATGTTATGTTCTGCAACCATCCCCTCACTAGAGCTAGGGGAAGAAATGACTAAAAGACCAGTCCAGAAGTTTCCAATCCTGGTTTTATGAGGGCAATGCATGCTGGGAGATATTTTAAACTACCCATGCCATACAGATACATTCAATAAAGCTGATAGTTATATATCTCAGTACTGAGGGGCAGATTTGGAAATGCGCAACATGATATAGGTCAGTCAGGTAGATTCCATTAGACGTACTTACTGATGTGTAAGTGAATTTAAGCTGGTGTAAATCACATTATGAATGGCTGGGAGGTGCTACTTAAAGAAGAGGGTGGCCTACATTGACTTACATATTCTTACACCATACAGTATACTGTTTTTCATGCTAATTCTTCTCTTTTCTCCCTTGATGTGTGAGTTGTGCACACTCAGTCTACCCTAGAGCTATTTAGATATGTTGTACTGATGTATAAGAGAGCCTGACTCAGTGGAAGTCTGTTTGTGTAGAGAACTAATTTACATATCATCTATGACTTTTGAGCAGCAGGTCAAATTCCTGCTTAAAGGGGCCGGAGATGAAGTACATGTTGAATCACAGAATCATAGAAGATTAGGGTGGGAAGAGGCCTCAGGAGGTCATCTAGTCCAACCCCTGCTCAAAGCAGGAACAACCCCAAGTAAATCATCCCAGCTGGGGCTTTGTCAAGCCAGATCTTAAAAACCTCTAAGGATGGAGATGCCACCACCTCCCTAGGTAACCCATTCCATTGCTTCACCATCCTCCTAGTGAAATAGTTTTTCCTAATATCCAACCTAGACCTCTCCCACTGAAACTTGAGACCATTGCTTCTTGTTCTGTCATCTGCCACCACTGAGAACAGCCTAGCTCCATCCTCTTTGGAACTCCCCTTCAGGTAGTTGAAGGCTGCTATCAAATCCCCCCTTACTCTTCTCTTCTGTAGACTAAATAAGCCCCGTTCCCTCAGCCTCTTTTGTAAGTCACGTGCTCCAGCCTCCTAATCATTTTTGTTGCCCTCCGCTGGACTCTTTCCAATTTGTCCACACCTTTTCTGGTTGGGGGTTCAAAACTGGACGCAGTACTCCAGATGTGATCTTACCAGTGCTGAATAGAGGGGAATAATCACTTTCCTTGATCTGCTGGCAATACTCCTACTAATGCAGCCCAATATGCCATTAACCTTCTTGGCAACAAGGGCACACTGTTGACTCATATCCAGTTTCTGGTCCACTGTAATGCCCAGGTCTTTTTCTGCAGAACTGCCACTTAGCCTGTCGGGATTCTTCCATCTTAAGTGCAGGACTCTGCACTTGTCCTTGTTGAACCTCATCAGATTTCTTTTGGCTCAATCCCCCAATTTGTCTCGGTCACTCGGGACTCTATCCTTACCCTCCGGTGTATCTACCTCTCCCCCCAGCTTAGTGTCATCTGCGAACTTGCTGAGTGTGCAATTCATCCCATCATCCAGATCATTAATAAAGATGTTGAACAAAACCAGCCCCAGGACCGACCCCTGGGGCACTCCGCTTGATACTGGCTGCCAACTAGACATCGAGCCATTGATCACTACCTGTTGAGCACGACAATCTAGCCAGCTTTCGATCCACCTTATAGTCCTTTCATCCAATCCATACTTTTTTAACTTACAGGCAAGAATACTGTGGGAGACCATATCAAAAGCTTTGCTAAAGTCAAGATATTAAGATATATCATGTCCACCACTTCCCCCATATCCACAGAGCCAGTTATTTCATCATAGAAGGCAATTGATAAGTAGGTAGAATCGAAGAGAGTCTAAGTATGTCCAAAAGAATCTAAATATGTTTACTTTTAAAAGTGTCTGGAAGGAGTCTTATTTGTTGTAAACTACATTAACTTTGCCTCTCTTTCTATTTCTGACTCTTAATTTAACTTCTGAATTGCGCCCTGAGTATCAGGCTGGTCCCAGTAGTTTACCATATGGGCCTTTCGGCAGAGACCTAAGGAAAAGAAACCTTGCTTGACCCTCATGGACATTAAAGATTTTTAATCTTGATACATTTTTAAATTCTAGTGTTTGTCCAGTGTCCTGAACCAATATTCCCTCCACACTCTTGCTGTTGTGCAATGTACTATGGTGCCATTCTTCCCCCTTACCAGCCCTGCCACCCTCAGAAGTGGCTGCATTTCAGAGGTGATGACAGTTTATAGTCTGTGAAGTGCTTTGTGTAGCACCTTTCCTTTCAGAAGGTCCCAATGTGAGACTTGCTAGGTGAAGCATCATCATGAATTGAATTGTTACAGCCATGCTGTAAATCCCTGACGAATAGGGGCTTAAAATTGAAACAATGACAGCCCCTTAACTGTAGTGATGGCAACATGTGATATAGTAGGAAAATGGAATGTGAAATTTATCATTTTGCTATAAAACAGCAGGAAGGGATAGATAATCTACAGAACTATTTTTAAACATTTAGCACAAACATTTTTCAGAGTGCTTTCTTCCTAATAGCATTCTCAGTGGGGAAAAGGAATATTTTCATCGCAGGGCTGCTTTAAGCATAAATGGAATATCACTGTTTATAAGTAAAAACGGCCGTATCTTTCGATTTTAAGTGCAATGAATAGAACTGATAAACATCAAATGAAAATAAGGGTCTCATCTTCTTTCAGTGTGGGAGCTAAAGCCCTACAGTAGATTCTGGATGAGGTAAAAGGCTTTAGCTGTCAAGGATTTCTGATATCCCAGAATTCCTATCACATTTCCCAAGGTTAAATGCATCGCCTCAAGGCAGCTGCTTAGAATGTTAAAAGGGTCACCACAGGACAGCTGTGCTCTTTGTAATGTTAATAAACCTTGATTTTGATATCAGATACAACCCTGGGAAAACCTGCCAGTTTTAGACTTAAAAATCTAGCACTGTTTAGTGGAAGTTAGTGTAAAGAAAGTACTAGTCTGGTAGTGGTGATGGGCTAGTTTGAGTGGCACGTGAAAGCAGCAGGTACGCTACCTTCTCTTCCTTGACAATGCTTTCTTTGGGTTATGAAGAACAAAAGGAATTGCCCAAGTGCTAATTGAGCTGAGTGCCATATTAAAATGCACTATGATGTTTCCTATATAAATTCATCTGGAATTTTGCTGTGGAGATTAACTGTCATTTGGGCTAGGCTGTCACTGCAAAAAATCAAGTTTTTAAAAACTGTATGCTTTATATTGAGATTGTGATCTCAGTGTAAGATCCGAGTAGAGGCAAGGTACTTTTGTAATTTTTTCACTTGGAGTAGTTTTGTTAAACCCAGGTGTGGGGGTATAGAGTTTTTATTTAATTTTTTTTTATCAGTTTAGGTTTTTATTCACACAACACAAGTTTTGGAAAAAGTTTACTCCCTAAAATGCCACTTTAACATAACAAATAATTAGGAGCAAATTAGCTATTGACTCACTGCTGAATATATAAGCACACAGTTTTAAGCTTCAGGGGGATGACTCAGTAAAGTTAAGTCCATGCTGGACTGGGGCTAACAGATCTAAAATCACTGTGAACAGTGTGATTTAGATTAAATTTTAGTCCACTGTGGCTCTGCAGTATGGAGTCAGTCAGCTGAACTCCACAGACCAGCCTGGTCCTGCGGGTGAAACTCTGGCCCCAGTGAAGTCAATGGCTAGTGTCCCATTGATTTCAGTAAGTCCAGAACTTCACCCTAGGAGTTCAGTTGAAATGTAGATGTAGAGATTCCTCCCCTCGCAAGGGTTGCAGTGTTACTCATGGTGACCTCACAATCCTGTCCTCCAAATCTGTCATCAAGACCCACTTCTGCTGAGACTAACGGTAGCTAGGACTGTGTCCTAAAAACCCAAACAAAACATTGCATTAAGTTATATAAAAACAGGGCTGGCTCTAGACCCCAGCGCGCCAAGCACGCGCGTGGGGCGGCATTTTCCCAGGAGGGCGGCAGGCCGTACCAGCGGACCTCCCGCAGGCATGACTGTGGAGGGTCTGCTGGTCCCGCGGCTCGGGTAGACCTCCCGCGGGCATGACTCCGGAGGGTCTGCTGGTCCCGCGGCTCGGGTAGACCTCCCGCGGGCATGACTGCGGATGGCTCCCTGGTTCCGCGGCTCCGGTGGACCTCCCGCAGGCATGCCTGCGGAAGCGCCACTGGAGCCGCGGGACCAGCGCACCCTCCGCTGGCACGTCCCCCGGAGCCGCGGGACCGGCGCCCGGCAGCGCGCCCCCTGCGGCATGCCTCCCTGCTTGGGGAGGCCGGATTACTAGAGCCGCCTCTGTATAAAAACCATCAAAGTATGTACTTTGTTGGCTTATGTAACCACATAACCTTATTACATTAAGAAGGGGCCAAAATGCAAAACAGGGAAGAGACAGGCAACCAAAACCCACTTTCTCTCCCATATTTACTTTTTTGAAACTTTGATATTATTTTTCTCCTCAATTTTTCAATGGAAAAAAGTGTGAGAAAGAGAATAAAAAATTCAACTAGAACATTTTCAAAACAAAAATTCAGAAGTTTTTTAATCGAAACGGGAGAAAAGTGAAACATTTCAAGCAAAGCTACACCCATTCATTTCCTTTCAAACATTTTCACCCACAAAATAAAACCCAGTAAAATTTCAAGCAGTTCTGCTTATGAGTCAGAAAGGAGGTTTAAGGGAAGACAAGTTTGCAAGAGCTACATCTGCAGCAGAATGAGTTAAATGCAGCTTTTCTAACACTAAACTGGTGTTCTTCAGTAAAGGGTCATAATTAGTTAACTAAACTAATAAGAAATGGATAATGCAGCAATTCTGTTTCCTCTGTGCCATGCCACAAATGTCAAAAAAACAGTTACTTTAGCAGCAACCCTAGCAGTGAGTAAGATTCCTTGTATAATTAATAGTTTCATTGGTTGTATCCATTAGGAAAGTGTGTGATGGCTCCAGGTGCATATTAACAGTGTGTGTCCAAACAATTACTTTGTCATGCATAATAGCATGCCAACTTAAAATCAATAACAGGCAAGGCAGGATTTCACATCTGGCTATCAGCACAAACAGAAGGGGATGGTGAGGTGGCAAGGAAGAATTACTGTATTTTGGGCAATATTTTTTGTTAAAACAAATCCATCATAAGAACAATAAATATTGTCCAGGACCTACTATCAAGCTTGTAATTCTAGACAAAACAGTTATAGAACTAACTTTTCATTAGAACAATGGTTGTCAGCCTTTTTCATAGCAGGCCTATAGCTGGGCAGACACTTCCTCCCACCCATACCCTCCTGGAAAAGTTTGACTGTGAAGAAAAGTGTAAGTTTTGCTTTGCATGAAATTTTTCCTTTTGTCGAAAACCCAATTTTCCACCAAAAGGTAGTTTCAACAGTATTTTTGGCCATCCCTAACAGGGATCATGCTCTCTGGATCCCCTCCCATTTAACAATAAGGGAGGGGCAGGAAGCTCATGATGCCCTGACAACTATTTTCTATTGCCCGAGGGTCACAATGTGATTCTGAAATATTAAAATTAGCTAAAGGGTTTTAGCTACACAACCACAAGGACTTTGGAATAAAGGATCTCTGTCCTTTACTTTTCCTTGTGTAAAAGGGAGGTAACTGCCCCAGGAGGGCAAGTTAGTCTTATTTCAAATATTTTGTAACTCTGGAAGAATTAGATGCTCCAGTTAAAGCTGTGTAGCAATTTCAACTTGTGTGACCAGCACTTACTCAGCAGATCATCCCTACAGTAGATCTCTCTCCTTCTTTGGCAGTCTTACAGAGGTCATATTTTCACAAGGATGAAATGCTCTTGAACAGTTTCTCTAATGTATTGAGCACGTAAAATCATTTCTTCAAGATCAGGCAGACTCACCTAATTTCTCAACTATTCCAAAATGGTTTTAGAGAGCAGAAAACACACAAACACTTACACATACATTTGTATTTAAGAACACTCACGACTCTACATTTTGGACCAGTTCTTCCTTTTTATCTAGTTTTTCTACCCTTTGGGAGCACACCATGTACTGTATGCCTGCCACTATCCTCAGAAGGAGACAAAGACTGTGGTCGATAACTCCATACCTCAGATATACTGGAACTTTCTAGCACAAGACTAAACCTTGTCTATGCAAGAGACAACACTTTCTCAGGGGCCAGGCCTAGACTATGGAATGAACTCCCATGGGAACTAAGGATCATCACAAGCCACATTACATTATGCTCCAAGTGCAAGGTTCACTTCTTTAACTTTCTCTTCTCTAACACAAGCACATAGCAGCATGTACATTTTAAAAAAATCTATCAAAAAATACACTACACTGCACCCACATTTCTCCCCCTGGGGAAAGAATGAGAGACAGAATGAACCAGATGTTAGTCACATCACTTAATGTGTAACTGGAAGTCATTCAGATATTATGGAGACGAGGGCAGTATCAGAACCTGAATAAAAGAAAGAACTTATCAGATTCTAAGGAAAGAAAATACTGAACTCAAGTTATTTGATGGGGAGAGTCAGCAATGTCCAAATTTTGATACAAATTATGTGAGAAATTTCAACTTATAGAAATAGATTGGAAGCTCCAAATTTTAAATTGCTTTTTAAAACTTTTCTTTTCTTTTCTTTTTTGTTTGGTTTTCTATTCTCCTAACAAAACTTCTCTTCATGTTATCTTTGTTTGATAGCCTAATAAATTTTTCAAATCACCACTGATCTTCCAGAAGTGAGCCATAGTATGAGGCTCTGATCTTGCAAGAGACTGGATGCAAATGCAGGAGTGGTCTCTAACAGTTTCTGTGAGACTGTTCAGGCAGACTGCTCCTTTGGGTCTCATCTCCCATCCTTCCTTGTGTTGAGTAGTAAAGTATGGAGTAGTACCAATGGGACTATTCTAAGGATGTTAGAATCCGGCCCTTAGCTCGTAGACAAGTCACATTGTAATGGTGTTTCAGGTATAAATGATTCACTGCCAGGGCCATACTGTGTTCCCATTATTACAATAACTGTATAGGAATTCATTTCCCAGCCTTTCTGAAACATTTTAGATGTATATCATGAAAATCCCCACAAAATTGTGAAAACTGGAGATTAAATATACTGGTACTGAGCTAATCTGATTCCTTTGCTGGTATTCACAGTGCTCACAGCTCTCCCAAGTGTTTAAAGGCCAACAAAGCATCAGCATAATAGGCTCACTCAAATATTCACTTCTTCATCTTCAACTGAAATACTGAAAAATCAAAATCTGTTTTATTTTCCCTCCTTTTTAGAGCGACGTTTTATTATAGGAAAAGCTTTAGAAATCATCGCCCTATGAAATACTATTCTGTCTCTTGGAATAAAGCACTCTGGCAGATATGTTCAGAACTACCATACACATCACTAATACAAAGTAACAATCATTCTATACAATTGAACTTTATTTGACCATCACAAAATATGGTATAAAGTACCAATATAATAGAATTGGATATTTTTCTTCTGTTCCAACCTGCTTCAGCTCAGACATATCCCCAACCACAATTTAAAACCACTCATCATAACCTGCCTCCCATTATCAGCCACAGTTCATTCTGAGCTTTCCTTGTGCACCAAATAGCTTTACAGCCCCTTCAGAAACCTGGATTGCAAAATTTATGGTTACTCTACTTCAGACACTTGAATTTCCCACCTGGACAATAAACTCCTTTAACTACTTTAAATCTTCATGATGTTCTTTCTGTCTTGTTCTTCAAGGGCTAGATTGTCACTGATACTGCATACCCATGCAGTGGAGTAATATCCTATCCTCATGCAGGATGCAATCTCTGGATCTTAGGGACTTGAAGCATTAAGCAGACACTGCATATTCATTTCCTCCCTTCCCCAGACCACTTGGGTGGAGAGGGCAAGAGAATGGACCCGGTCTTGTCTCCACCTCCCACTCTACTTGGTAGCTGGAGAAATGTTGTAATCTGCAGTTGGCATAAGACAACTTTTGTGAGTAAAACCACCATTTAATAGACCCCATCAGCAATGAAAAAATTGGTTAGTTTCAAGTTCAGAAGACTGTTTCATTTACCCTTGACTGTGTTTAACTACATTCACTGATATTAAAAATATGCTAAACCTCCTTCATACAACTGAGTTATAGAGCCATATTTAAAATATTATAGTTTATACACTCTGGTGTTGCCAGAGACTACAGCAGACTTGTTTGTATAGACACAGTGTTTTCGGCAGTTCGGGCTACAGATCAAGACAGTTGTCGTCAGTCTAGATCCTCAATGTAGAATGATGAAACTGCATGTACTAAACAATGAGAAATTGGTCAGTTCACATGGACTGTAGAATGGGATCCATGGTCAATAATAAAAGCTGTCCAGATTTCAGACTTGTCAGGACTGGACAACCAGCCCTTTCTTGTCGTATTTATTTGCCTGGCTTCCAGTCAACCTAGCCTCATCAACCCAATTCTGAACAAAGGGATACCCACCCTCCAAGTGGCACAAACAATGCTAGTGATCAAACCTTTTTAATGGATTCTCTGTATTACTTTCTCTGTCATGCTGGGTCAACATGTTTTAACTTTTTGTATACACCCAATTCCTTTTCACAATTTCAGCGGTATTGTATATGCACTGTGTTCATGTAGCCACTAGAAAGAGTGCTCAGAAGATAGTATCAAGACTTCTAAGATAACCTCAATCTTAATAAGTTTTAGGAGTCAGAGTCCATTTTTCACTTCAGTACTTGAGACTATGTGCTTTCATCACCTTCCTGAATGGCCATAAATCCACATCAGACGTCACAGAAAAAAGCAGCACATGTATTAAAATATCTGTTAATCTGTGTATTAGCTGCCCTACTGCTTTATAACAGCATTTCTAGAAGTACCTCCTCGGAATTTGAGGAATTATGTTGCAATGTTTGTAGCTACGCATTTTTCCATCTTTGCTTTTTCATTGGCCCATTTCCAATTTTGCAATTTCCATACAGGGTTTTAGTCACTTGGTCAATGGCTCTGAGGATTCCTATCACAGAAGCAGCTTCAGCTGCTAGGTCTTCAACATTTCTCCATTTATCTTTCCTTGTGTTGCTTTTCACTGCTTTATCTATTTTCTTGTACTCTTTTGCTTTTTGCAATATTTTGTTGGTCATAGCATTCAAGAATGTTCCTTTCGGTACTTTTCAATCTTCAATAAGATGCCACATATTTTGGCTTATCCAATTTTTGCTCTATGTTTATATCCAGCTGAGGCTGCTACAACATGAATCACATTGTCTCTGAGCACTCCCTATTTTTCCTTCAGGTCCTGTCTATATCTCACCTTCCTCTGCCTCAGGCAGTGTGTCAGATCTGTTCCTTAGTTCAAGCTGCAATTTCTTGCAGTACTCTTTTGTTTTCATTGCTTTTACTCTTTGTTTTCTTTACTTCTTTCTGTTTTAAGTTTATCTTTCTCATTTAATATAAGTTTAGCAATCCAAAGATTATGATTGCTGCTGACATCTGTTGCTCCGTATGCCCTTCCATCTTGGACTGATTACCTGAATCTCAGACTAAGCAGACGTGGTCGATTAGGTTTTTCATTTTGCCATCTGGTGAATTCCATGTTTCTTTCCGTATCAATTCAGATGTAACTTCAGTGCTAACCCAAGTCTGCAAGAGCTGAAAATCTATGAAAATGTTAGAAATCTAGACATCTTTGAAAATAAGTGCCTACGAAAGATTCTGTTCTTTAATTGGAAAGACTTCATTACCAATTAAGAGAAATCTGAGTAATCACCAACCAGCAGCTCCATTTCCACCAGAATCAGAAGTAACTGCTGGACATGTTTGGGCCATGTACTCAGATGCCAACACAAGATTCCTACATGAAGTTGTCAAATAATGAGGAAACCAGGACATCCAAGATAAACCTTAAGAAGAACCAGTATTGCCAACCCCAACTGTTCAAAACTCATGAGTCAGGCTCACCAAAAATAATGAGATTATGTAAAAATAACAGAATTTGGGTTCTTTTTGAGCCTTTAGGGTGCACTTGGGTCACAGTTTGATGCTTTGTCCACAGCCGCAAGGGCAAGAAATGTACTTTTTCTTAAGAATGAAGGCTGAAATCATCACATATCACTTGACTCCAGGAACTGGGGCTTTAAGGGAAACAATAATTATCATGAGACTCATGACAAAATCATGGGAGTTGACAACATTGATTAGCAGGGAGGGCAGAAGAGTCAACCTCAGCACCATATAGCCAATGGAAGCAGCAACAGCAAAGGACAAAGAGGAATGGAAGAAGCTACTTCTGCTCTGTGCACCAACAGAATGGTATAGAAAGGATGTAATGTAATAATGTTTCTAGAGAGGAGGCCAGCTGGTCAATCAGCTTTGAGTCAAGAAAAACACCTACACTCAGAGACGTGGGCAGGTCAGTAACTGTGACATCTATAACTTAATACAGCCTGCAATATCTTTCACCTGTCATTTCATATGAATAAATAAAAAATAATTCCTACATCCCTGCTCAATTTATGCTCCATATGTCATAGAACTTATTACAACAGAAAACTATTCTGTATGTCTTAGCACTGGGGCATGGCTCTGATGAAGAGATGAAGTGGAATGACTCGGTGTGGCTTGGATACTTAAGGGGAAGTTCCTGTATGCTTAGGATTACCAGATAGCAACTGTGGAAAAACAGGACAGGGGGTGGAGAGTAACAGGCACCTATATAAGAAAAAGTCGCAAACAACGGAACTGTCCCTTTAAAAACAGGACATCTGGACACCCTATGTATGCTGTCTCTTTCTGTTTCTCCCTCTTCCACAGCAGTAGTTAGCTGTATCAGATCAGGAGACGTAACATCCAGATGGGTTTGTTCTATGAGACATGGCAGTATGGTTTGCGAGTGAAGAGTTAATCCCCTCATAGAAGGGATGCCTCCCGGCTGCATGTTACTAGTGCATGGACCAGAACATGCTAATTGGAAACGCTCCAAGTTCCAGTCATTTGCAAGTTGAACAGATGACAATGTAACTGGTTATAACTGAAAGCTAATTATCTTAACTATGAATTAGCTATCAGGTGTTCTGAGCCAAATAAAAGGAGAGGCTGAGACAGCAGCACTGGTTGTTAATGGTGAAAGAGTTGGCAGGAGCCACAGTGGTGTAAAATCTAGCAAAACCCTGTGTGCTTGTTGTGGTTCAGTTTGTCACAACTTTGGAATTTTGGCTGTCAGGCAACAGAGGAAATACCCAGTGCAGAGTGGTTGTGATTTGCTTGTGAAAAGCAAACTCTTTATTTTTGTTCTCTTATGAATGTTGTCAAGATGAATAATTAGGGTAGACCAGTGGCCTGTGGAATCAGATAATTTATCTGTTGCTCACCCACCAACCATAATCTGGCCTATTGCAACTTCTCCTTATTTTGGTTGTCTTTCAACATTTTTACTACTCTCTTCTTTATAACAGTTTCCCTTCTACTTTTTTTCCCTTCTTCCATATGTACTGAAACCAGTTCTTCTTCCTTTTTGTCTCTCTGATTCTCTGCCTCCGTTACCTTCCTGCTTTGATTCTGACAAAAATGGCGAGTAGTAGGTCCTCCTTAAAAGATAAATTTGTTTGTTTGTTTGTTGCGGTTAGAGGCAAAAATCTCTTTGCATGTTATGGCTGAGAAAGCAAATTTAGTATTGATTCACACCTATATTATAGAAAAAGCAAAGTTATATGCATATGAGCACTGATATCACAAATTAAGCTGTATATAAAATCATAAATTTTACAAGTCGTAGGATTTCATAGTTGGGTGAAATATACATAAGGTACACTCTGTTAGTTCCACCTTGCCTCTAACTTTCTTTACCTTAATGCTTATCATAAAACTTAATACCTTAATGACTAGTGCTGAAATTAAACAAGGTCCCTTTGGGGTAACAGGAAAATGATAAAACAGCAAATGAGCTGTAGCAAATTGGTTCTATAGTTTGTCACCTTTTTCCCTCTTTCTTACAGGAACACGCCCTTTTATTATTCTTATATTTTCTTTTTCTGACAGATCACATGAACAAAAGTGACAGCACTTTAAAAAATAAAATCAGATTCTGAAAGCAGTCAGAACCTCATATTGGAATTTCAGTCTTTGACGCTGGAAACAAATATCCAAGACAATTGTTAGTATTCTGCACTGTGCAGATAAAGACTTACGTTGGGAGCAAATTCTTCTGAGAGACATGCCTGATAAGATTATAAATTAGCTTCTACAGAGAAAGTGCACTTAAAGACAGATTTAATTGTTTGCCAATAAAAATCTCATGTTGCATGGAGATTTCAGGGCTCGTTTTAACAGCTGTTTCTTTCGAATGCCTTGTTTTAACAGTTTCGTTTTTGTTTGTTTAATTAATTTCATTGTTTTAACACAAAATTTGACTTTTTTATGACTTTTCATGACATTCTTCTTTATGGAAACAAGATTCTCCTTTTGCTATACAATAATAGAAAAATGTTATATAGAGTTGGTTATCCTCTATTTCAACTGTGTACAGGATACTGAAAATAAATTTAAATGGTAACATGCAATCCCAACATGTTTTGTAATGCATTTATGGGCAGCTAAATTTGTTGTGTCCAAGACCTCTGATTTGTATATTGAGCCCAAATAGTTAAATGTTTGCTGTATCTAAATACACAATGCCAATGCAAGGTAAGTGAAAACTCACGGCATGTATGTCCTTGATGGGCTATTGTGATGGATTCAAATAAAGTAAGAACTGATTCTAAACTTTGGCCTAGGATTTAAATGAAACCAAATCAGAAATTGGTGGTGGAGGGGGAGTTTTGAAAATGTTTAGAGGTTATCGTATGGAGACTTTCAGTTAAGAATCCAAACTTTTTTATGTTTATTTGTACCACTCAGCCTTGCAAGTCACTAATGTCTTCACTGATTAGAGAAAACAGTCTCTTTCTCTAAAGCCTTTATTAAGTTCTTTGACCACAGATCAAAAACTGGCCTCCATCTGTGCTCGCACTATCACCGACGACAGTAGGTAATGACTGTTACATATGAATTGCCCATGGAAATTCTGTCAGATGAGTGCTGAAGCGGTAGGTATTCTATTACCTGCATGCACCAAAAATTCACTCAAGACTTTGTGCATACACAAGTGAAATCTGAGTTGAGATTGTTCAAGCACTTCATTACACAATTAAGTAGTTCCTTACTGTTTAGAAGAATAGAAGGTTATTAAATTTTGAGTTGCTTTACTGCTCTCCCAAATTTAGTGAGGAAAAACTTACACCTACTAAAAACAACTATGTTTCTGAGTGCATTCCAGCTATCACAAAGTAGCTTCAATCATAAACAAAATCCTTTCAATGAAGAAATATATTTTTCTTTCTGAATAGGTAGCTTGGTTTTCAAAGAGGACAGTTGAGCACAGTGTATTGCAGAGTAATTCTTGTCACTGACTACTGTCATTTGAGGCCTTATCCAAAGACCCTGTGAACAGACTCCTGTTAATTTCAATGTGCTTTGGCTCGGATCTACAAAGAACACCTAATATCTTAGTAATCAGCATCTTAGTTTGTAAATAAATGGTAATTCCCACACAGAATCCACTAATGAATACAGAGAAACTATTGTAACCTCCATTTCTGTAGGTTCATAATGAACATCAAGCTGGACTTAAGCTAAAGATTTAGCTAGCTTCTCTTCACACCATCACTGCATTCTTGCAATTTTATTTATTTATTTATTTACAGATTTAACCTTTTGTTTCTAACAGAGATTGCTCTTGGCATCAAAGGGCTTTAGGACATGTATTTTTGCTGACATGCCAGTGCAGCAATTTATTTATGCATTGACTAAGTATAGTACTGCCCGAAAGGTGCACGACCTCCATCCTTTTTAAGTCATTTCCTGAGTAGACCAATATCATCGAAGTTCAAACACTGACCCATGTAAATCGGGGTCTATAAAATTAGAAAGATGCTGAACTAGAGTATATAGAAATGTATGACATTCCCCTGTTGTGAATAACAATCTCCTCTCTTTCCACCATGATAAACTTGGGTTGGATATATTTTGCCTCTTTGTAATGTACATAAGAGCTTACCATTGCTGTCACTGCACAGAAAAATTAACATTAGTATGTGTATTATGTAGCAGCAAGAAAAGACTCCTTGCAAGGTTAAACAAAGGGTTAGAACACTCTTCGAACTTTCATATGGTAATTGTCATTATGTAACCCACTTATTTGGAGGCTATGTACATTAGTGAATATGTTTATAGTACCTGGCTTTGTAGTGACCATATAAGCCATGGGAAAACAAAGAAGCAGATATAAAATATTTATTAATATCTTTATTTAAAAAAATCTGTAACTGTATCTAAACATAATTTTATCTGAGAATTTAAATGTTTAGGACACAAGACATTTTTGGGGGAGTATTGGTTTGCGTTCATTTCACAAGTAGCAGATACATTTGCAAATAGGCTGAATAGATACTTTGTTTATTTGTTTATAGGTGCCATAAACCCTATGATAGCAGACTTTTTTTTAAAATTTTCAAAACGTTCATCAAAATTTTTAATTTTTCATAAAAAATTTCATTTGTTTTTCAATTGGCTAAATTTTGAACTTTGAAAGAGGAAAGCATATGAGAGAATTCACTTATTCTGATTTCCACTCAAAATCATAACTACTTCTCTGTTCCAGGTTCACTCAAATATGTGCCCACTCTCACTCGGAATTTAGCTAAGATTTGCGTAAAGCTTAGTAAACCTGAGTGAAGTTTCAATTTTGTTTAACACAGACAAAAAAAAAATCCACCAGAACCAAGTCCAACCCCCTTCAAAAAGCAAAACAGCAACAGAAAATCAATGAGTTTGGGCTGGTTTAATGTTTCCACACTTTTTGCATTAGGTTTGCAAAAGCTGAAAAAACAGTGGTCCAGTTTGCCCCAAAAATGGCAATTGTCCATAAACAATGGATTGTAAGTAGTTAAACATCCAAACTATGGCCCCAACCCTGAAAACGTTTAAGCATGTGCACACTTTTAGCAGTTTCAGTAGTGCTACTCACATAAGTAAACTTACATGCTTATGTGTGTGCAGGATCAGGGCTTATATGTGAAACTGGGAGAATTCCTTCCTGTTACACACTAGTTTACATGGAACTGAAAATTTCATTTTCCATACCCAGGTGGCTTTCATTTGTGGTGGGTACATGTGACATGTCTGTTTTGTGCTCACCAGGATAACAGGTGAGTCCACACAAATTGTGTTGTAACTTTTGCCATGTCATCTCTAGATGCTCTGGATTTTAGCATTCAATTGAAAACAACAATAAATTCATGAAGCTTTACTGCTTCTGCCAAATTTGACATCTTTCAGAGTATAACACTCTGAAAAGCCTGAACAATCCCTGCCAACTGCATGATTTAGCTGCTATAAAATCCCTCTGAATCAAACCCATTTAGAAATAAAAAAGAACCTGCCTGAGAATTTCATTGCACTGTTGGATACCCTCTCAAAGATCAATCACCTGTCTTCATTCTGTATTCCTGCTGTATTTTCTAGTTTAATCTTTTCAGCAGCTTACCTATTTCATTAAGGCTGGAATTTTAAAAGACTAGTGATTGCACATGGAAGCAGGGAATGGAGCTGGGAGGAGAGTGTGAAAGCTGGACAGCACATTCCTATATATGTTATTTGAAAGGGCAGTCTTTTTTTTTTTAACATCTCTATGGTGCCCAATCTGTTCAGTATGTGAGGTTCCATGGTTTGCCATTCTAATATAATTGCATTCTTTCCTGTACCTAAATCCACTCAGCACAGAAAAGCGGGTTAAAGCCCCCTGGTTCTCTGCAATTTTGCAGCTCTAGCCCCAGTCTCAGCGTACGTTCCAGCAACTGATTGACGGCAACTGAGACTTGGCAGAGGAAGTTGCATGCCCCTCCCACCCCAGCCCTGTCTCCAGTATAGGGAAGGGATGGCTTAGTATCTAGCTACCACTGCTTTACATCAGCTATGAGCTCCCTCATGCCAGGAGAATTCTGAGCTGGCCAGCTATGACCAGTACACACCTCCTTTGCACTGTCTCAGCACTGCTGGAATGACCAGTACAACCCCAGCCCATTTGGGATAGATTGTAACTGGCCCTGGAATGGGTGCACAAGGAGGTTAGAGAGTTTAAAGAACCCCCTATGCAGTGGCTGGTCCCAGTCTTATCAATGTAGTCTCTTGTGTGTCTCCCAGCTGTTACATGGCCAGTCAGATGTTAATTCCCCTAAGCACTGAAACCTGCCTTCCTCCATTGCTCTGCCATTGAGGCTGTGCAGTTTGCTCTCCATGGTGGTTAAAGCTACTTGAATTCATACTCTCTGCTCTCTCTGAAGCACACTGTTGGGGAAATAATCCTGCATAGTGCTGTGGAGTGTGCCCAGATCTTCTTCCTTAGCTTGGCATGCTCAGTCTGAGAGCCCTGCAGCCCTGCACTGCAGCCCAAGCACCAGTGTGCTCAGGGCTCATTTCTAGTTTTGGTGCAGGGTGCGTGTTACTGGTGACGCCCCCTCCAAGCTGGTTTCACCCATTCCCCTCCCCTGCCCAACCACTTGAGCAGGAGGAGGAATAGTAGCCTTGAGGAGCCCCTGAACTGTGACTTCAGGTAGTTCACAAGGTGGGGTAAGGAAATGAATTACAGCTCTTGCTCCCCTGTGTACAGGACAAGAGACAATTGTGCCCTTAGAAACCTTCCATTGCCACCTTTTAATCTCCTCCCTGCCAATGAAGGACAGACGCAACTCCCTTCAAATTTCCTGATAACATTTCTTAAGAAAAGAGTCTTATTTTATGTCCTTTATTCTGCCTCCCATCTAAGTTTTCTCCAAAAATCATCTCTCTGGCATGATAACTATTAATGGGCAAACCCTGAAAGGTTCAGTGGTTCAACTCAGATAAGCCTAGAAAAGCTTGGCTGCTTATCTGAAATTATCCTAACTGCTCTGGTGTAAAGATCTGGAAATCTCACAGGAGGAGGCTTTCTCCAGGGATTTCTCATTCTCGTGAGTCCCGGATGAGCAGAATGTAATACAAAAGAGCAGCCTCTCTGACAGTGCTTCATTTCTCCTCCAGGCCTCAGCTGACAGCAGAAAGTGCAGCAGTAGATGAGAGTGAAGACAAAGTTAACTGAACTGTGACAAGCTCTGGCCCAGATTCTGTTTGATTTCCAGATGTGGTCCTGATCAATTCTTTGTTATCTGAAGCTGTTTGCTCACCTCCAATGGGAGTGCACAGCATTCCAGAAAAAGGTCTAAAATGTGGAAAGAGTTTTTATTCTGTTCTCTTTTGTTTTCTCATTTATGCCTTTTCTTTCAGATATAATCACTGGCTTCATAATTCTAAATGTGTTAGCAAACCAGCTCCTGAATACTGATGACAGCCCTTTGGTTCTGTATACAAATGACCTCTGGTTGTTTTTTCAGATGCATAGGGCAGAAGCATCCATAGGCTAGATTGTGAGTTGTCTTTACTTGTGTGGTTGGGGAGGAGCATGTGTAATCACAGTCCCTGAGTACGGGGGACATAGAGACCTTTTTGTCCATGTGTCCCTAAGGGTGCACACAGCTTTCAGAGAATGTGGGGACAAGGGGAATGGACCCAATATGCTGTGGGGTAGGTGGACTGGAGAGAATTAGGCTGAACCATCATTATTGATCTAAACTCCCCCTTTGAAGCAGCAGCGATCACACAGGAAGGAATTATACATCTCTTCCCTGTGCCTGGAGGCTGTGGGTAGATCACACCATCTTGTTCTGTGGGAATATGGATAATGCCATATAGTGCACACCAGGCTGCCTATGGAACTCAGGCCTGGTCTACTCTAGGAAATAAGGTCTGTATTAACTACATTGCTTAGGGGTGTGAAAAATCCAACCCCTGAGCAACACAAACCAGCCTAACTCCTAGTGTAGACAGAACTAGGTCGACAGGAGAATTCTCCCCTTGAATAGCTACCGCATCTCTGGGTGGCCTCCCGTCAGCCTAGATAGCATATTCACTGAAGCACTACAGCAGTGCTGTTGCCGCACTTTAAGTGTAGACAAGCCCTTAGTGTGCCCACACAACCACCCTGTGCTTTTGTTTCTCTTAATGATCTCTTGACCCCCTAGGAATAGGGAGTGCATTTTAATGTACTGTTTAATTGATCAAGTTTTCTTTACCGTATTCCCCATTGAAGTTTTCATATTCCATCACCTCACTACAAAAAGAGAACTTCTTTGTGAAACTCACTGTGTTTGTGTGTGTGTGTTGAGGATCACACGCATGTATATAGCCATCTTTCCTCTACAGTTCAGCAAGATGCCTTTTTCAAGATTCAGTGGCTGAACTCCCCTTCATGAACCTTCCGGGACTATGAGTCCATGTTCTTCAAAGTCTTGTAGAATACAGAGCAAATTTTGTTCTACCGAAGGGGAGTTCTGGTTAAAGATCAAAAGCTGAACGCTATTATAAACATCTAATAGCTTCTTTGTTTTGTTTTAGTGTGGTTGGTTTCTTTTTTGTCAAGCCTACAATATATCTGTCAAATCTCTCTAGCTTCACAAAGTCATTATTTCTTCACAGGATCACAGAAACCAGAAATGGGAAAAAATCTAGTAGGTCAAGTCCATCCCATCCTTTCTCAGAGGGAATATGGTTCTGTCATAGCTTTTTTGTGCACCATGTTGATAACGGAAAGAGGGGGTGGGGGAGAGAAGAAAAAAGGCAAACCAAAAAAGGCACACAACTTCTTTCTCCCATGCAATTTTCTGGGAAAAGAAAGCTGGGAGTGGAGTAAAAAGTATTTTAGATGTAAATATTCTTAAGCCAAAATTATTAGAAGGGACTAGGTATTTGGGGTGCCTCAATTTTTGGATACTTAAGCTGTAACATTTGAAAGGAACATGAGGGTGGGCACTCAGCACTTTGCGAAAATGCAGCCCCCTTTAAGGTGTCCCAAATACCCAAGAAGTCACTTTTGAAAATTCAGGCATTCGTTTTTGTAGAAGATGTTGTTTGATGTTGAAGTTCATCCCTCAAGCTTTTTTGCTTCCATTTTTAAAAAATTAACCAGAATAAAAATTAAGATTCAAATTCTGTGATGATGTAACTGCACTAATGTCAGTGATGTTATGCCCGCTGAAAATATGGCCCTCTTGAAAAGACACTTGTTCATTCTACAACTATCATAAAATTGTAATTGAACAATATAGAATGATGCATAATATTTGAACAATGAATAGGGAATTATTAGATATTATTTTGTTGGTTCACTTGATGAAACATTTATTAAAAAATCCACTCATAGGGCAGCCTATTAAAATGATAGATTATCAGTGCAAATATATGACCAAAGATTCAGTAAGTTAATTGAAGTTCCTCTGTTCTAATAGCTCATATAATGAGAAAGAAGTTTGCTAAATTAAGCATAGTAAAAGATTTTTGTCACCAGTTCCATGTTGTTTGTTCCATGTATTCAGATGTTGTTAGATTTAATAATTTGGAAAATGTACCCAGGAGGAGGGGTGAAGGATATCTGTGTGCTTGTGCATGTGTGTGGTGTGTGTGTGTAATTCACCAATTAGACTCCTGAAGTCCTCTGACTGTGATTCAGGCTGCTAGCAGTAGTTACCCAAATTATTTGTCATCACCCGTTTAGAATATTTGATTACAAATTTACATAGGAAAGGCAACAGCCTATAATGAGTGTATAAATCACCTTGGAATAGTGCCTTGACTGGAATGAAAGTGAGTACCCCCTTGTATTCAACCTGAGCATGCTAATGGTGGTGCATATTTATTCCTAGGCCCTGTAATTAAAAACAATTTGAAGAAATAATGTTCCAGCAAGTTGAATAATGTCTGGATAGAAAAGTATGGATCAAAATACCATCTTCTTCATTTTCATGATGAAGTGTTTCATTTTTACTTTCCCTTTTTCCTAAGATTTGTTTTATGATCATGTGGTTTCTAAATCTGAATGTCCTCTTCCTGTTTGGACAGTTCTGAGAAACTAATTTAATGTTGTACTGTAGTTTTATTCTTTATTAAATGTAAATTTGTACTTCTGACAGGCCAAGTTATTTTCTTCCATAAGCCATAATGGAAAGGGAACTAGATAGATGAGATCAATGATTACAGCAAAGTTAGGAAGTGTACAATAAATATTCATACTCCTTATTAAATATTTTTTTTAAAAAAAGACATCAAATTAGATTTAATTTTATATAGCTGATCTAAACTGTAAGATGAAATGAGAGTTATTTAACTTCCACATGCATCTGGATTTGTTTCTATTCCATTCACAAATAATACAATATTAATGTATCGTGTACCCCGTCCCCCTCAAGCATGGCTAAAGCAAGTCTCCTTCCTGGTGCTTGGAACTTGGAGTGGCTTCTCCCCTTTCCTCACCTGGGTTGGGTCCTGGTTTCTTTTTTGTGCAACCTGGTACCTCCACCCAGGACACAAGGGGATGCTGTTCATTTGGGAAATGAATAATACTACCACTGCTTGCAAGGAGTATAAGAACCAGTACACAAGAAATAATACAGTACATTAACAAAAACCTCACAGAAACAACACCCAAACGTGACAGTATAGCAAAGGGGGGCTTTACTGGAAGCAGGAAAAAAGGGATCTGAGGAAGGGAAAGGTTAGGGTTAACCATTAAGTACTAAAATTTCTTATCTCCCAACACTCACAACTTTTCCCAAACCCCATGTCCCTCCCTGGCACTGTCCTAGGCAGATGGTATGGCGAGGGTGAGTCTGAAAATGAGTACCGCAGCACTGTGAAGAATGACCACTTTAAACAAAGAAAGGGGTCCTCTGATAGTGTCTTCACCACCGGTTGGGGCAAAGTCCTCTCCTGGCTCCCTGCTCTGGAGTTCTGTGGAGGTGCAGGCTGGCTCTCAGTAGCTGAAGCCTGTTTGGGTCTCTGCAGGGCTAGAACTGCCTGACCTATGCTGTAGATCCCAAAGTGGTTCAAAGGCTTCATTTGTAGGAAGGGGATGTTAATCAGAGATTCCGTGACTGTTCTGCTTTCCTCTTAGCTTCCAAACTCCAAAGTCAAAACTGAAACTAAACCTAGTTTCTCTGTATCTGAGTCAGGCTGTCCCTTCCCACTGAGTGACTGAGCAGCCTTGGCCCCGAAAACTACTTGGAGATGAGGCAGGAGGAGACTTATAAACTTTCATAACTCCTTCATTCCAGACAGCTCTCTCTAGGGAAATCAATAGAATAGTATATATAACCAAACAGATAAATATAGATATGACTGAAACGTGTGAAACTCCCCTGCACCTTATTAATTAATCTTACCAAGGTGTCACCTCTAAAATCCAATGCTAACATTTGAGTGTCAGTATTAATTATTTCAGTGCTGATCATTTTGGCAGATACAATGGGGCAGGGGTGGCAGAGAATCCCACAGGGGGTTGGAACTGTTAGTAGCTGCAGGTATTAGGAGTTGTGTCTTTAAGGGCTGAGCTTGCCAGACAGAGAGTGAGGGTAGGTTGCTGTGAAGGTTTTGTTGTTATGCACAATACTTGGAACCAGACAGTGAATAAGACAGAGCTCTTGCAAATACTTAAGATGAACACCACACAGGAAATGAAATACAGAGGGAAGAACAGAGGAGACACAGATAGAAAAGAGAGAGAGAAATAAAAAAGGAGTTTGGGGAAAGAAGAGAGACAGAGAAAAGAGATAGCAGTAGCCCTAAAGGGAAGTGTGTTTTCCTACTGATCGCTGCTGTATGTAATGAGATGATGCTGAGTAAACAATACCTAAAAGTTTAGTTATCACAGAAAGGCCAAATTTGCCTTGATCTTTCCCTGTGAACAGTCCAATGATGGTAGTAGATCACTGTGGTTTGAGGGGAGTGGGACTGAGGCTCCATGAAGCGCAATTTACATGGTTAGGCAGAAGTACTGCAGCAAAGGATCTTGGGTGGGGAGAGGGGTTGTGAGGGCTTATAGTGAATCACAAATTGAATATAATCCAACAGTGTGATCCACAGTATTCTTACCAGCAAGTTGAAGAAGTATTTATAGGATGAAGGGACTATAAGGTGGATAGAAAGCTGGCTAGATTGTCGGGATCAATGGGTAGTGATCAATGGCTCTATGTCTAGCTGGTAGCTGGTATCAAGCGGAGTGCCCAAGGGGTCGGTACTGGGGCCGGTTTTGTTCAATATCTTCTTTAATGGTCTGGATGATGGGATGGACTGCACCCTCAACAAGTTCTCAGATGACACTAAGATGTGGGGAGAGGCAGATACGCTGGAGGGTAGGGATAGGGTCCGGAGTGACTGAGACAAATTGCAGGATTGAGCCAAAAGAAAGTTGATGAGGTTCAGCAAGGACAAGTGCAGAGTCCTGCACTTAGGACAGAAGAATCCCATGCACTGCTATAGGCTGAGGACGGACTGGCTAAGTGGCAGTTCTGCAGAAAAGGACCTGGGGATTACAGTGGACGAGAAGCTGGATATGAGTCAACAGTCTGTCCTTGTTGCCAAGAAGGCAAACGGTATATTGGGCTGCATTGGTAGGAGTATTGCCAGCAGATCAAAGGAAGTGATTATTCCCCTCTATTCGGCACTGGTGAGGTCACATCTGGAGTATTGCATCCAGCTTTGGGCCCCCCACTACAGAAGGGATGTGGACAAATTGGAGAGAGTCCAGCAGAGGGCAACGAAAATGATTAGGGGGTTGAGGCACATGACTTATGAGGAGAGGCTCAGGGAACTGAGCTTATTTAGTCAGCAGAAGAGAAGAGTGAGGGGGGATTTGATAGAAGCCTTCACCTACCTGAAG
This sequence comes from Mauremys mutica, assembly GCF_020497125.1. Lineage (NCBI taxonomy): Eukaryota > Metazoa > Chordata > Testudines > Geoemydidae > Mauremys > Mauremys mutica. Next base: position 33,472,303 of record NC_059085.1, read on the forward strand.
GGGGGTTCCAGAGAGGATGGATCTAGGCTGTTCTCAGTGGTGGCAGACGACAGAACAAGAAGCAATGGTCTCAAGTTGCAGTGGGGGAAGTCTAGGTTGGATATTAGGAAACACTATTTCACTAGGAGGGTGGTGAAGCACTGGAATGGGTTACCTAGGGAGGTGGTGGAATCTCCATCCTTAGAGGTTTTTAAGGTATGACTTGACAAAGCCCTGGGTGATATGATTTAGCTGAGGTTGGTTCTGCTTTGAGGAGGGGGTTGGACTAGATGACCTCCTGAGATCTCTTCCAACCCTAATCTTCTATGATTCGCAAAAAAAAGGGGGGGCTAATATTCTAGGTCTATTAACTGGAGTGTCATATTTAGGATTTGGTAGGTAATTGTCTTGCTCTGCTCAGCACTGGTGATGCCTCAGCTGGAGTAGTGTATCTAGTTGTGGATGTCACATTTTAAGAAAGATGTGGATACATAGGTCTAGACTTCATGGCCACCCACCAGCAGCCCTGCAATCAGCTCCTTCCCCTCCCTCCCAGCGCCTCCCACCTGCCGTGATAGGCTGTTCAGTGGCCTGCAGGAGGCGCTGTGGAGGGGAAGGTGAGGAGCAAGGACAGGAAGAGGTGGGGGAGGGGGCGGAGCAGAGCAGGAAGAGGTGGGGTAGGGGTGAGTTTTAGGGGAAAGAGTGAAATGGAGGCAAGGCCTGGGGCAGAGCACCTCCAGGAGCTCAGGAAGTCAGCACGTACAGGTAGACAAATTGGAGAGAGTCCAGAGGAGAGCAACAAAAATGATAAAAGGTTTAAGAAAATCTTACCTATGAGGAAAAGTTAAAAAAAAACAACCAACCTGATCATGTTTAGTCTTGAGAAAAGAAGATTGAAGGAGACTTGGTAAATCTTCAAATATGTTAACATTATAAAGAGGATAGTGATCAATAGTTCTCTATGTCCACTAAACATAAGAGAAGAAGTAATGGGTTTAATCTGCAGCAAGAGAGATTTAGGTTAGTTACATATTAGAAAAACTTTCTAACTATAAGGAAAGTTAAGCACTGGAATAGGCTTCCAAGGGAGGTTGTGAAATCCCCCTCATATTTTTTTAAGGACAGGTTAGACAAACCCCTGTCAGGGATGGTCTAGATATAGCTGGTCCTGCCTCAGCACAGAGGGTGGGACTAAATGACGTCTCAAGGTCCCTTTCGGCCCTACATTTCTTTGACTCTATGGAAATTGATACATATGAATTTGACATCCCTTCCATGTATGGCTTGTTCCAATGCCCACTGAAGTCAGTGGAAAAACTCTCATTGACTTTAATGAGCTTTGGGTCAGATCTTTATACTGCAGTAGTGAGAGACATTTATTGTGGTATTGCTAATATATATATTAGCAATACCACAATAAATATACAAATATATATATATATATAGAATTTATATATATAAATAATCACTTTTGGTTCAAGTTTTAGTAATGACTAACAGGTTCCTATGGAATATACATATGGAATGCTCATTCCAGTGCAGCCCATCAGAGAAATATTCAAGGATTAACATAGGTCACCTTTGCACCTTAGCCCTAATACCTTAATCAGATAACACTATGTCTGAGTGGAATTTGGAAGTGCTTTGCAGTTGTAAGTACCAAAGCGGCATATAATTCCCCAAAGAGGGGTAATTAGGCAACAATGCATAAATAATTGATTGTCTGTGGTCAAAACATAGTCCATATAGAATTCATATCCATTATGCCCTTATTTGTAATACCATTCTTCTCATGTCTACAGTGCTGATCACAAGGCAAAAAGAGAGAGGGGAGGGATATGAAATGCCAAAGACATTTAATTCAATGAAATTCATCAGAAAACCCAGCAAATTGATTCCATCAAGATGCACAACAAGAATGCCTGGCCCTGACTGGCTGCACATTTCATCAGCATATGCAATTGGGGGTCTGGTGGAACTGAAGTTTGAGCTCTGGGTACATTCCCACTTATTTATTATTGTAAGTTTCAAATCAGCACTGATGCTATGCTGTCCTTTGACTTCTGCAATGGAAGGTTCTATCTTTGGATGGAGGATTGACAGAATACTTCTCTGTCTATAATTATAGATAATAAGACAGAAAAGATCATATTGCCTCCATATAAATCCCTGGTACCCCCACATCTTGAATACTGCGTGCAGATGTGGTCACCCCACCTGAAAAAAGATATATTGGAATTGGAAAAGGTTCAGAAAAGGGCAACAAAAATTATTAGGGGTATGGAGTGGCTTCTGTATGAGGAGAGATTAATAAGACTGGGACTTTTTAGCTTTTAAAAGAGATGACTAAGGAGGGGTTATGATAGAGGTCTATAAAATCATGACTAGTGTAGAGAAATAAGGGAGTATTATGTACTCCTCATAACCCAAGAACTAAGGGTCACCAAATGAAATTAATAGGCAGCAAGTTTAAAACAAACAAAAGGAAGTATTTCTTCATGCACTGCACAGTCAACCTGTGGAACTCCTTGCCAGAGGTTGTTGTGAAGGCCAAGTCTATAAAATGGTTTAAAAAAGAACTAGATAAATTCGGAAGACAGGGGTACTGGTCTAAATGGACCTTTGGTCTGACCCAGTATGGCCATTCTTATGTAACGCTTGTGTAGTTGATAGGCCAAAAGACTTAGAGCTGTCTACGAGTAAGTGGGACACATAGGTCTGACCACTATAATATGAATATTTTATTTTGTGATAGTGTATTATTGTGCTTATTTATTATTGACCTAGTAGTGTAATTGTGCATAGTGTTTTATAGAACAAAATCGTGGAAAAAAGAACAAAATCCCTACCTCCATGATCTTATCTGAACCAATAGAGAGTGTATCATTGAGTAATACAAACAATATGCTATAAATGTAGTACAATACAGAACATGGAAATTAGAAGTAGAAAAGGCCCCAATGATCCAGTATGAATGTAACCTTGCTAGATCATAATTCTACAATTTTGTCTAGTGTTCTATAGCTTAAAACTTTCTAGATACAAGCCTTCCAAGTTTCCTTAGGAAAACTTTTACAGAATAATACAGTTCATTGTCACAAAGTTTTTCCTTGATATTAATATAGCATTTCCTCTTTCATTTAATCCAATTACTCTTATTTGTATCCCTGCATACCGCCTTAAATAAATCCTCTATGTCCTTTATAATGCAGATGTGTGATTGTTAGAGAGGTGGTGCATGGTTTCAGATTTTTTTTTAATTTATTTTTTTACAGTGGAGGAAAGGGAGTATATGTTGCTTGGAACTATCGTCCAGTTAAAAGGAATAACATAAAAATAGGCATGGGAGTGAACAATGAAGGGAACAGTTATAAGGTGAACAAAAGGCAGAAAGGCCATGTGTACCACAGGTTGAAAATGAAGGAAGAGACACAGGTATGTCAAAAATAAAACCATGTGCTTTTCTCTGTTTTCCTATGTATTCAGTATATGCTGAGGAAATTTCTAATTGTTTCATCACCATAGCTGGGATGGAAAATAAAATGAATGTCTTAGTAGGCAGATCCAACTCTCTTTAAAGTCAGCAGTGGGAGGAATCCGCAATGAGACCTATTGGGCCAGAACCTCAGTCTGTTCCAGACATTTTGGGCTGCTCTATGCAGATAGTGCAAAGTGGCTGGGAAACTGCCCTAAAGAGAAGGACAGGGATTCATTCCACTGGGATAAAGCAAACTCCTGGATGATGTAAAGTTAGTATAGCCAGTTCTACGGTACTAACTCTCCCCTCTCCATAAAGGCTGTGCCAGAGGCAGGGTGGGGGGCACACTGCCGCCAAGGCTGGTGCAATAAGCATAATTTAGACCAGCCCTTACGCTGCTCTGACTTATTCCAGAGGCTATTTTGGCTTCCAGGGGCCCCAGGATTGGGGGAGCAGAAGCTGATTTAAATGTAAAATTCAGCCCTATGTGTCCGGAGGTTACAGGTAGTGTGATGTCATAGAAGTGTTCAGGAATCAGCATTGCAGTTATAGTTGAGAGTGCATGCAATTTTATTTTGTTTGTTTTTTGTTATCAGGAGCAATTTTCCTTATTAGCTATCAGAAAAGGCATAGCTCATATGCAGCAATGTTGTTTGTTTATCGTGCTGCTTGGAATTTCACCTGAGATATTTCATCAGTGTTCCCTGATTTCACAGCACTTTCTTATTATATGACTTTAAACCTCGCTTTATGGATTTTTTTCTCCTCTAATAAAAAAGCAACAGGTACATTTTGTCTGTTTCTTAATGGTTGTTTTTACTCTAGTTATTTATGTCTTTTACAGGAGCCAAGTTAATACCATACAGTGTCAATATTCCTTCAACATAGTTATGCTGGAGTTTTACATCTGTGACCTTTTCCCCTGTAATTAATTGCAGCTGAAATTAGATTCAATGTAAGTCTTGCTCCAATTAAGGTGAAATCTGAATAAAACTGATTCGACAATGGTTGTCTGCAAAAAACATTCCAGTTTTGCTTTAAATAACTAGGTTATGTTCCTCACATCTTTGCAGGACTTCTGTACTTAGGAAAAGTAAGAAGTTTTTAAGGACAAGCTCTGTACAGAATAAATCAAATCATGGCTCTGCCCTTGACCTCAACTCCTCAAGCAAGTCACCTCTTCACCTCCCTGTCTCTCTCTTTCCCCTTTCATCCTTGAGCTGTCTTGTCTATTCAGAGTGCAAGCTCTTTGGGGCAGGGACTGTCTCCATTCAACTGCAGTCTCAGCTGGGGCCTCTAGATGGTGCTGTAATACAGATAATTGTCTTGGGGCTTCTCTACGCAAAGCTGCAATGCACACTATGGGGGAGTATGATTTGTAAAGCACACTAAGATGCTGCTCATTAATCAATCCATAGACCCTGCTGGTGGAACATAGTAGGGAATTTTTAATGTGTACCAGCAGAGTCTACACTGACTAATTAATGCACAACACATTAGTGTGCTTTAGAAATCACGCCCTGTGGTGCTTATTACCCCTCCATGTTGACAAGCCCTAAGATCTTTGAGTACGTTTCCATTATTCTCTTTCTACATCCCATTAAATGACACATGGTGGAGTACAAAGGGGTGTTTTGTTTTAGTCATCAAAAATACTATGAAACCATCTTGCCATCATCTGAGATACTTATCTGGGATTAAATTTTGTTTAGCCCAGATGGACTTGGAGTCTGTTTTCTGAACTTTCATAATATGCAGATTGGATTACTATAATTCTTTATTTGCACATTATCCAACATCTTTTTTGCAGCAATGGCAGCTGGCTCATCTCAGATGGCCAGAGATTGCTTTCTGGCGCCCACAGGAGAAAATGCATCATATTTATTCTGACATCATCCTCTTATTGGTTTCTGATTCCAATCCAAATTCGTCTTCAAATTAGATTTTAAATTCATAAGGGCCTTATAATGGAGCCACACCATCAAAATTTCTACCAAGCTGCTATAATCCCAGAACCTCTTTAAAAGAGATGGAAGAGGCCGTGCCACAATGCAGAGAGAGTTTCAGAAGAGTTCATGCAGATCCAGTTCCACTAACTCTGTTACCTTTTCCATGAGCTCTGAAGGGTGACAATGCACAACTGCCCGCCCCTACCTTTGACCTCCTCCTTCACCTCTCCTGCCAATTTGCTGCTGCAGCCATAGATCCTTGGCCCTACAGAGGGTCTCAACAATGGAATAGTGCTGAGTCTCTGAGACTTCAACACCAAGTCATGGGATGTAGTAGAATAATCCTGAGTCACCATGTGAGATGGATACAGAGGTTAATTAAAGTTATATATTAAAAAGCGACCCTTTAAGGAACAGGAAGGAATGGTCAGCAGAGGGGAAATGGAGAGAAAATGACCCATTATTCTCAGCGCCCCTCAGAGAAGGAGGAATTGGACCCAAGGTAGTGGATGGAAAAGCATTTCATTTCTAGCCTTCTCAAGCACTTGGTATTTCAGAAATGATTTATCTGGAAATATGTGTGAGTTATTTTGAAGTTGTTATGATTATATCATTTGATGAGATTTTTTTTTCTTTTTTGCACTGTGGACTTTAAAGTGAGAGAGACAGCCTGGAGATAGCTTGTGATTTGTTTAATTAACTGGCTTTCTTTTTATGGATGGTTGCTTACAAGGCTGCTCTTTCATTTGGTGATTGTTTTTGTTATTAATGATTTCAGACAGAGCTCTTCATGTATCAAGTGCAAGTTTCTGCCAAGCCAGTGAAGAAATCACACAAGAGGATTTTTATTATTATTTATTTCATTTATTTCCTGCAGCTCGTTTTTGTTTTCTGTGGCACTTTTCTCCATGGTGCACTGTGATTGTTAGCACTTTCCATTTTAAAAACCTTTTTTAGGAGTTCAAAGCTTTTCATCTGCAGTTTTGCAAAAGGAGTATTTGTTTTCCAAAGGTGCCGAGAAATATTAAAGTTAAACCGTTTTGAAATTTGCATTTGGAATTTGCATTAGTGTGGTATGTTAATTTGTAAGTGACCTTACTGGTCCCAAAACATGCTGGATGAACAGCCCTGGAGATTGAAATCCTGCCTTTTATCCACAGGCTCAGTAGAGCAAGAGAAGTAGTAACACAATGGGCTTTAGTGTTATGCTTTAACCCTGACTTTCATGCATGTGCCAACCTAAACCTATTTGCAAGAGAGGAAATTAGGTCCAAGTGAGATGGCGGCTTTGTAATGTGGGTGCTGGGTGCAGTCTACTCCTAGTTGGTGGTTGTAACCATTCAGTTACAACCACCAACTCAATTCTTATATTCATGTGAGAAATAGAATGCTCTTGTGCTTAAGGCAGTGGCTTGACTTTAGGAGATCTATGTTAATTTCCTGGCTCTGCCAGAAACAGCTGTGTGATATTGAGTAAGTCATTTCATTTCTCTGTGCTTCAACTCTCTGTATGTAAAACAGCCAGGGAACACAATACTTAACTGCATCTCTCTTGTCTGTATAGATTGTAAACTTTTCAGGGCAGGGACAGTTTTTTTACTATGAATGTGAACAGCACCTAGCAGAATGAGGCTCACTAGGAGCAACCAAAATACAGATGATAAATAATAAGAATAACAGGCTACTGAGTTTGTTTGGGTTTTTTTCTGCTTCCAATTTTATCAGCCCTGCAGAACTCCCTATTATAATTGCCAGCTGTTTAACTGGTTTACTTTTTATTGAACAAACTTACTTGATGATTTACCTACCGAAAGGCACCTTAATTATTTAAGGTTAAAATGGTTCTTTTGGACAGTGCTGCCTCTTTCCTTGCTTTGTGAGTTTTATTATTCATTCCCCTTTCTTCAGTAGAATGTGCAAGGGGCAATATTAAGGAATGAGGTGGTGACTGGGGAGAAATTGCTTTGGGTAATGTATTTTGCTACTGTTATTCATGATGGAAACATTCTGCATTTGTGTTTATTTTCTGCAGGGCAAATCCTGAGATCTTTACGCACACTTTTATAACTACCTATATTCCATTGAACTCAAATGGGAGTTTCGAGTTTAGCCTAAATAAAGCCCTCAGGATGGGTCTCTATAATGCACATCGGGCCATATTCTTTTGTGGCATGACACCATTGAGAATTTGACCCACTGCATTTATCTCTTTTGTTTCTAAGAATCTCTTGTCTTTGCCTGTTCTCAGTAAGTGTGTGAATCTGTTTCACTGTTTCACCCAGGTAGTGAAGAATTTAAAAACAAAACCCACAAAAATCAGTGCATATGGCCCATTGCCAGAGAATAGGAGTAGACTGCTATTATTGTGTGTCATTTTGGGAAGTGGTAAGGTGAAAAATTTCCTTGTTTTAAAACCATGGCAAATAGAGAGAAGCTTGTCGGAAGTACATTCTCTCGTCTTTTCTCCCATCATGGCTGAATCATGCTATCGTGTCTTCAGATTCTGGCCTCAAACAGGCTCCTCAATGATAAGCATTAAGTGGCAGAACGTACTTAGGGTCTCTCATTGGAGCACATCGTAAAATCTTGTGTGGAAGTTACTTGCAGTTACAAGGATCCAGGGTCCCCTAAAACAAACAAAGACCCCAGCAATAATTGCAAAGACACTCAAAAACATCTGCTCCTCTACAGATCATAGAGCTGTGATGGGGAGTTATTTTATAAAGGTGACTCTGATATGGAGATGAGCACCCAGAATGAATGTTACATCATTGTATAAGCATATGGGAGTTTGACATTCAAGTGTTGCTGGTGGAAATTAGAACTGAATTCTCTGAAATGATAGTTGATAAAACAAGAACATACTGTGACAAACAAAGGCAAACGTTGAGAAGGAAGGAATTATGCTCATGGAGTGATTTAAGACAAAACCTTACTGAGACAGGGAAGTTACAGAAGACTGCAAAGTTGGAGTAGAACTAAAGAAACATAATTCTCATATTTAATCATATTTACAAATGAGTATTTTAAAGTGATAAATGCACCCTGGGGAAGGTTGCTGGTTACACCACATTAGATATTAACCCACAGCTTTTGAGATGGACCTTACTATCTTAGCCCAGGAAAGTTTATTACTTATTTAGAACATAGAATCCAGTGAAATATTATGCATTTTCTCTCATTCCCCAGCAGCAATGTGAGGGCCATTGGTAATTCTGTTACTCAGTGTGGAACTATTCTACCTAAATGATCTCACAGGGGACTGACTCTTAGGAAATGTTATTACTGATTGATCCAGAGAGGAGCTGAGCTCCCTCTACTCAGAGGTTTCGCTGTGGGAGAAAAGTGTTCCAGTGCACGTTCCTGTTCAGAGAAAGCCCAGTCCCCTCGACATGTGAATTTCACCCTAAGTGCAGTCAAGTGCAGCTTATTTTAAGAATACAGTTACCATGGCAGGTCATGGTAATACAGGAAAATGGCATCCCTGGAAAGCTTTGGTCTAGTCTGTTAAGGTCCTGTAAGATCAGCATCAGCCCCTTAAATATGGTTATATATGGGTCTGATTAGCACATCTGTATGGATGTACAGATTAGCAGGGTGATGTGTTCTCACTCTCCTGCCTTGGGTTATGCAGGTATTGGGCTTCCATATATTGTAGTATCAGGAGTGTTTTATGATATTCACTTTCAAGTCAAGGTACAGCACATTGCAGTGGTTAAGTATGGAGGAGCACAGTGAGAAATGTATATTACCATGGCCAGTTCCACGTCTGACAGGAAGGTGCACAGCCACCTGGACAAATACAATGTTAGAAGGAATTTTTGGCCACTGCTGTTATTTTGATGACCATGAATAGCAAAGAGCCTAGAAGAAACCTGAGACCAAACTAAAAGATTAGGAGCCAGATATCCCTGAAGGAGAATAGTGTTATGATTTTGCAAGTTCCTCAAAATGCCTCCCATTTCCTACTCATACCACCCTTTATATTGTCTTCATTTTAGTGACTTTTCATTAAGGTGGTGATAATTTACTGGTAAAACTGGGTGATGATGTTCCATGTGATTGATGTTAAGAAAATATATATCTACATATCTCTGACCCTAAAGTCCGGGGCATCCTCCTAAGGTATTAATGTATATGTTGAATAGGATGGGAAATAGGACGGAGCTTTGCAGGGCTTTGCAGGTGGATGAGCTGCTGACCAAGAATGAAACTTTAGATACTGGGTGGCAACTGAGGCGATCATTTGTGTCAATAGATGGCTTTTTGAGCACCCAGCTAGATGATTGCATATTTCAGGTGGACTGTGCACTCTACTCTTAATAAGAGCTCTTGAGAATCAGTGTTATCAAAGTGATCAAGATCGTCTTACTGTCTTTCACAAGGGGCATGTGTCTGAATCAGATGGGCCTGGCCTGAACTTCCTTCAGTGCTTGAAAAACTCCTGGTTGCCTGAGTGGGGAACCAATGTGTGATTTATTAGCTGCTTGGTGCAGAGTTTCTCGCTCCTGGGGGTCCAGAGAGCTTTTCCCAGATCTGCTCTAAATAGGCTGAGACTTCCTTGCAGCATGAGGTGGTAGTAGTGTCTCACACTGTGTGAAGGCACTCTAGGTTGCAGTCAGTTCATAACATAGAGCATGGATGTTTGTCATGTCTAGAGATGGTTGGAAATGTTCCCACAGACCTTGTTTTCTGCTGAAAAATGCCAGTTTGTCAAAAGTGAAATGTTTCACAGAAACTCTGATTTTGGTAAAAATTTATTCTGGGGGAAATGACTTTTCATGTCATTCTTTTAAAATGTAATATTACAGAATCGAAAATAAAAACAAATTGAATTCAGAATGAAACTTTTCAGTTTGATTGAAACAAAATGTTTTAATAACATAACATTATTTTTCCCTCCAGAATTTTGTTCCACTGGAAATTTTGATTTTCTTTAAATCATTTTGATTCAGAACAGAACATTTCAAAATTGTGGACTTTCTCATTAAATGGAAAATCTGGCTCCCACTCAGCCCTCAACATGACTTTGCAGAAAGGTCACTCATATCCAGGGCCGGCTCCAGGGGTTTTGCCTCCCCAAGCAGCAAAAAAAAAAAAAAAAAAAAAAAAAAAAAGCCGAGATTGTGCAGGAGTGCGGGACCCTCTGCCGAATTGCTGCTGAATTCCCGGACCTGCCGCTCCTCTCCGGAGTGGCCGTCCCAAGAACCTGCTTGCTAAGCTGGTGCCTGGAGCCGGCCCTGCTCATATCTATATAGAAATTGAAGTCAATTCATTTGAAGGAAAAGGACATTTTAGTAACTTAATTCATCAATTTTGAAACACCCATCTTCTTTTCTCTTTCTCGCCAGTGGCACTGAATATAGATAATATTTATGTGTTTATGTATAGTGCAGTGCTGTACACACAATAGTTTAACAGTATCCTGTTAAGCTACTGCCTTGCCAGTCAGTCTCTTTATCTTATTTTTTTGTGAAAGTAGAGAGAAAACACAAGAAATGTGGGTTATTTGTTTTTAATTTAATGGTGAAAAATAAATAATTGTTTGCATTTTTTAATTCCAATAAACTAAAATAGATTTCCCCCCTCTATTTTTCATTATATTTACTAATAATCAAAAATACATATGTATGGCTTGGGCTTTCCAATGAAGTTCAAGGAAAATTTGAGAACTCCTGGGAATCTGCAAACCATCAGTAGTGACAAGCATTAATAAACAGAGTTAAGGCAAGAGTTGAGATTATTTTTGTGATGGCTTTGTTTCAATTATGCGCCATCAAATACTATCAGGAATGTTTTATGAAAAGTGAAACTTGAACTAAAGCCAAAAGTGCATGAAGTTCTCTCATTCATAACTTCATTTATTCATGAATGAAACATACTCACCGCCTTTGGTAGCATGAAAGCAGTGTTGCAACAATACACACAATACTGTGTTCCCGAAAATCACAGTGGATTGAAGAAAAGTCAAAGAATTTTAATTACTTGGTTGAAAAAAGTCCTGGCACATGGATGCAGTTAAAGAAATGGAAAGAAATATCATGCAATAAAGAAATTAGTTCGTCTAATTGCACAGCATTTGCAAAACGTGGCTGTAATAACAATAGAGGTCAATGGAAATGTAGCTTAGCAATTTATAATTACCCCCTTGCCTGTTGATCAATTTTACATTTATTTTATGACTCTGTGAATCATGCTATGAAAGGAAAAGCATACAGCTGGCATAAATATCATCCACTACACAAATGAAGGACAGGAGAAATAAAAACTTTATGCAAAAGCATGAAGATAACATAAAAATTCTGTACAATTATCTCTGCCTCACCACGAAAGTGATTACTCTCCTGGTGGACGTTAGTAAAATAAAGCTTTAAAACAGAGATGCCAGGCTATAAATTAAATTTTTGAATTCTACATCTGAATCAGTTATGTCTCTATAAGAAAAGGCTATAAATAATACACAAAATGACCAGATGTGTAATTTTTTTTTACACTTGAACATTTGCTGTGTTTTGAACACTTAAGTAAGGATGTTGGGCTAATCAGTGAATTTCATGGATTCTTGTGACAAGAAAAGAGGAGAAAAAAAAATTCCCAGGAATTAAGGCTCTGCCAAAAGGAAAGTTCTGTAAGGACAAGGTCAACTCAGAGACTAGCCAATTTATGCAGTTACCTTCAAAGTACCTTTACTCATAGAACAGGAATTTAAATCCTTAACATTATTTTTTTTCTGTAGTAAACCTGAAAAGGAGAGTTTTAGACCATAGATGTTTTCAAACACATGATTCCAGCATGATGTGAGTCAGGGTTCAACTGTTATTTTATCTATTTTTCCATTTAATTTATGTTGTCATCTTCCTTGCAATGGCTACTTATAAAGCTGTTAGACTGTTTAGTGTAGCAAGAGGATTCCAAACATTAGTAGCTCACAGTTTGCAAAGCATGACGGATGAAGCTTCTGAGGTACCCAAATAAAACCATTTCTCTTCATCGGCACGTTTTAGCTCAGAGTGCTAATCTGTGTATAAAGTAAGTGAATTTAGGGCAGACTGAGACCTCAATAGGCTTCAGATCTCTCTTTTTATTCACTGACCAGGTATGGTATGGGCAGCATCATACAGCTATCTCATATCTTAACCCTGAGCAAGACTAATCAGCTGAAGTTATGGTGTGTGTAGGGAGGGAGAAGGTGCGAGAGAACATTTGCTTGAACAAAAACTACAAGCTCACTTTGACAGTATTTGCAAGCCTCTGTATTCACTTCCTGTGGACATTCACGTTAACGCATTTTAATTCACAATAGTGTTTGCATAATGTCAACTGACCCCAGTCATTGGTAGGCAGCATCGAACCTGGGACCTCTAAAGCTTAGTGTATGAGTCTCTACTGCATGAGGCTGTAGCAGACTCATGAATCTCTAGATGATCTAGGTGCCACTAGAGGCAGACAGAGCGCCACACCAAGCGAGCATGGGTTATATTTGCAGAATGAGAAAATGTCACTGATTGTATTCACAGACATATTTGTGCACAAAGCATCCATGTAGCCATTGTGGAAGCTGTTTGTGTTTGCTTGAAGGTCATCTAGTCTGGCAATAGGAAAACTCTGGTCAAAAGTTTCAAAAGTGGCCTCTAATTCTAGGAGCTACATAAGAGCTGAGTACTCACAACTATATTTAATGTTCACAGGAGATTCAGTTTCTCACCAGCTCTGATAATCAGAGCCAAGACATCTCAGGACTAACATGCAAACATTGAGGCACCCAAAATCAGAGGTTACTCTTGAAAATGTTGTCCTAACTCGGGTTCAATCACAGAGCACTACCAGTGAATTGCAAATGCTGAATGCTCTAAGCAGTAGTCACAATGACTAATTCATAAACAATCCTCAGGCTGAGATGCATTCACATTAACCAAATGATTTTGAATAACAAATACGTTTGTAAAAATCAAAAGCTGTCTGCTGCTGATTCAAGAACAGAAGAAGAGTCTGAATTTGTCAAACAAATTATTTGCTACAAATAGTTCATCCAACTCCCCTGGAATACATAGTGTTAAGTATCTGGTGTTTTCTATTAAGAAAATGAATAGAGCGAGAATATTCCCAGGCAAAATCTCAAGGGGTGTTCAGGTCTTAGGTGAGCTCCTTCTCAAATCCCAAAGAATACTCTGCCTGGGTGTGCATTTCATATAGGGGTTGTTCCCAATTTAGACCCCCAATCTATAGTGTGTACACACATTTCCTAAACTCACACCTGGATAAGCACGAACATCAGCACAAAAAAGTGTGAGTCCAGCAGCTTCATGCATAGATATTAGAATGCGCACAATTGCAACCCAGTTGTCTAAAAGTGTTTTGTACATACAATTGTAACATCTGCACACTGAGGTGTTAGGACCTTTTTAGTTATGCTCATAAGTATTAAATGATCAGCTATGTATAAACAGGTGCATTGATGCACAAAGTTGTGTATGCAGAAATAGAAACTGGGGTGAGGCGCCACTGAAAATCATAGTTTGTTATATTTTGCACTGATACTGACAACATAAGTCTGGACTGTTACTCAATCATGATATACAGCTATCCTACAAATACTAATCCATTAAGAACTGTAAGTATTTGCCTTTTAGCAGGCTGAGAGGCAAGGAAAGTGTGACACGAATACATTTGTTTAAACTGATTTTAATGCGTTTTGTTAGTAACTCATATTGTGTATGTGGGCATGTAAAAGATAATTCAATAGACTTTGTTAAATTATTTCGTGCTACCATTGTCAGAGTGACTTACTTATGATGGTACTTCACATTGCGCGCAAGACTGCACTACATGTCAAATCAAAACAAGACCTTTACTATTCACACAAGCATTGTCAATACTATTATTCTTTGTGTAAAGACCTATAAAGACAATTTTTATTTCTCTTCATTAAAGTAACAACTAGAAGAGTGTCAAGCTTCCTCAAAGATCTACGATCTTGACACACAGCACATCACAGAGTCTTGTTATTTACACATTCGAAACTCTCCTTGTTTTGCTTTCAGACAAGGTGTTTTCTTCACATCCCAGTGGCAGGTTGACAAACAAACATTCCTTGGAGTGAATGCTAAAATTAAAATGCTTAGCTTGCTTTTTGAACTGTATAAGGCCAATTCCTGGGAGATTTTTGAGGCTGAGAAACCTCAAGATTTGGCACATATTGATTAACATTTGGGAAGATGGAAACAAATCTACTTTTGTAGGCATGGTTCAGCCGAGGTGAAAAGGAAATTGATGGGTGCAGAGCTTTTAATATGCCAACACACAAGAGCAGTTGTGGGTAATTGGAATAGGATACAGGATTAGTCTGCTCCAAAAAAAATTTCCCATGATAGATGTAAGGAGTTAACGTTGTGGAGTTTGGGGGTCTGTCTTTCCAGATGGGAGATATCAGATTTTCCATCGAAACTCAAGTTAAATTGCAAAAAGTGTGGGAGGGTGAAGGGGGAGGAGTGCTTTGTCTTTAGAATGGGATATGCCTCCAATAGTAGGGCAGGGCAATGCAAGGGATGATATCAGGTTTTTGAAGGAGCCATAGGTATTTCAGTAGGTAGCACCTTTCTGTGTGAATCAATACCAAACCCAATACCCAACCTGGTGCTGTACACTGGGAAAGGTTGTTGGTAATTCAAAAGAGATGGACACTTTCTTCCAAGTACATCTGTGTTAGTGCGGGACTAAGTGCCAAGCACAGTGTTTGACACTTAACTGTCATGATAACTATACACATATAGTAGGTGCAGTATTGCACATATTGTTTTGAAAAATCGGCTCTTGCTCACAACCGTCATTTCTGTGCGCAGGTCTGAGTGCCAGGAACTACTGCGTTCTAGTTCTGGCTCTGACAATGACTTACCATTTGCCCTTTGGCATGCCATTTAACTTCTGTGCCTTCCTCCATTTACCCATCAATTAAATGGGAATAATCAGACTTCCCACTCACAAAGATTAGTTTATATTTGTAAATTGTTTTGAAGGTGTGAAGTGCTAATGTAACTACTCTGTATTACTCCAATTGACAAGCTAAGGGGACATTTTCTAGATGTGACTTGAATATACTTATTTACAATTTATGTTGAAAAGTATAGAATTTGTTCACCAGCCATGACTCACACATTAAAACTGAATTGTTCTTTTCAGTGTTGTAATAGAGGCTAAAACCAGTGCTCATGATTATCTTCTATCCAGCTTTGCCCTTTGAAGTGTGAAGGATGAGTATTAGTCTCAGTGGAGCCCAGACTGCAGACATTCTTCTAGTTTTGTTAGGCACTTCGCTCACATTAATTAGGAGAAAATGTTTGAACCATTTCTAATAAATCAAGTTTCTAATGTCTGTAGAAGCATTCCCATTTTCTTGAGCACTGCTTCATTTCAGTGCTTCTTGGAGCCCTATATTCCCCATGCTTAAAATGTACCTGAGGATTGAGTGAATAAAGGATGAAGTGGATATCAGTTCTAAATAAAAAGAAGATTAATACTTTAAAAATGTAACATACCAATGATGCAGTGCTAATTCCATTCACCTGGGCTTGCTGAAATCCTCCAGTAGGCATAGGAAGATAATGCTTATTTATGGAGTTCTGCATGAGAAGCCTCTTTTGGACAAAAGAAGCAATGGTATTTTTCTCATACTAATGTTTGCTTTCTGTATTGCAGTCCTGTTTGCCTCAGACATATCCAAATGTTCTTTATAAAAATAACAAAAACAACTACTGGAATACTGCATCTGCATATGCAGAAATATCTTTCTTACATGATTTAAAGCGTCTGAAAACTAATTGGAAATTCAACATACAGACTTTTGAGCAAACACAAGTTCTCCTCCATTCAGAAGGATCAAAAATTACCTACCAGAATCATATTCAGTCTTACCTAGAAATACATGTTGTTTCCTTTATTGTGGATACAATTTAATGATGATATATGCTTTGGGGATCTGATGATTACTGGGTCCTATAAGTCATTTGGGATCCAAAATTTGATCATTAGTATAAATACTAGTCATTCCCTCTGCTACATGGTGGTGCAAACAGTTAGAGCTAAAATAGTGGTGTTTATGTAAATATGTGCTCTTGCACTAGCACTTGCTCTTCACAAAAATTAATATGAGCAAAACGTTCTTGCACGATGTTCATGGGAAATTAATATCCTGGGGGGACAAGCACAGCTGAAGCAAGCCCAGTTTATACTTTGCATGAATGGTTCAAGGACACATTTCTCCCACACACACCCGAACTAAACCCCCACACCTATTAACCCAGCTCCATTGCTGAAGCATATTAAAAACTCCTATTCCGTTGTGGTGGTGGTCCCATTTCTGAACCTCCTCTTTGGCTGCCCCTATGTTTTAGTTCACTTCCTGCTTATATGGAATTTCTGAAATGCAGCCAAACTAAGGCCATTTCCCATTGTTTCCATATATATCTGCTGGATTGCATAAAGACTGGCTTATTACTGTATATGCTATGGAGGAGAATATGCCTCTCCTACAATGAATGCACATCACATGTTGGCAGCAATTTTACTTTGCAGTAGAACACCAACAGCTTGATAATGAAACGTGATTTCTCTAGTAGTATGATATTTAAACACATTTGGCATATTCATTAGGATTTTTTTTTTGCATAATACCAGAATGTGAGGTCCAGCTGATGGTTAAAAACATTGTGACTTAACCTGACTTGACAACCTATTCATCACAATCAAGATATATATTTTTTTTAATCTTGCTGGAATCTTTTAGAGAAGGCTTGATTAAGGATGTTGTGAAATACCGTATACAAGAGCAAATCTACTAATCAATAAGAGGTGCTTCATCATGCACTCTTGTTCCAACCAGTATTTATTTGGATCAGTCACTCTCTCCCGCTGAATTTGATGATGCTATCTAAACTAATAGAAATGCTGCATTTCCAAGATATTACTTGTGAGGTGTCTGGATGCATATATAATAGGAGATACTGCAGCGTGTGTGTGTTAGGACTGACATTAGCCAGAGAAAACTATTCAGCTGAGGATAACACTGAATGAAGAAGTATCCTGAGTTGCACAAGTAACATGGACATTTTAACTACCGCCCCTGCCTTTGACTTAGGGCATGTCTACACTACAAAATTAAGTCAATCTAACTTACATTGGCATACAGCCACTATAGTAACTACATTGCTTCTTGTGTCGGTGGTACACATCCTCACCAGGAGCGCTCGTATCAATTGTACTCTCAGTGGGGGGGTATTGTGGGATGGCTTCTGAAAGCCAGTAAACAGTTGATATAAGCAACACAGAACCTACACTGACACTGCATAGCCCTAACTACATCAACATTTGCTGTACACCTCTCATGGCAATGGAGTTATTAAGTCGGCATAGAGGGGCAGTTACATCAACTGGAGTGAAATTTTAACGTAGACAATTCCATAGTTAGGTTGATGTACGCTGCCTTGAGTTGACCTAATTTTGTAGTGTAGCGACCAGGCCTTAGTCTACGGAGGCACAATAAGAATTGAGGTTACCAACACCTAGCAAAAACCAGGCCCTTATTTGCAATTCTATATGAACAGTACTAATATGGAAACTCACAAGTGACTGGGTGGTAACTGTGGGCATAGACAACTCGGGCCTCCCGATTATAGGGGGGCACAATCTAAAGAGACAGGCCAGTCCTCGCTTATAGACAGCCTCCCAACCTGAAGCAAATACTCACCAGCAACCGCACACCATACAACATAAACACTAACCCAGGAACCTATCCTTGCAACAAAGCCCGATGCCAGCTCTGTCCACATATCTATTCAAGTGACACCATCATAGGACCTAATCACATCAGCCACGCCATCAGGGGCTCATTCACCTGCACATCTACCAATGTGATATATGCCATCATGTGCCAGCAATGCCCCTCTGGCCAAACCAGACAGTCTCTACGCAAAAGAATAAATGGACACAAATCTGACATCAGGAATCATAACATTCAAAAACCAGTGGGAGAACACTTCAACCTCTCTAACCACTCAGACACAGACTTGAAGGTGGCAATTTTGCAACAAAAACACTTCAAAAACAGATTCCAAAGAGAGAGAGAGAGACTGCTGAACTCAAATTAATATGCAAATTAGATACAATTAACTCAGGCCTAAACAGAGACTGGGAATGCTTGGGTCATTACACTAATTGAATCTATTTCCCTATGTTAAGTTCTCCTCACACCTTCTATGGGTCATCTTAATTATCACTTGAAAAGTTTTTTTTTTTCCTCCTGCTGATGATAGCTCATCTCAATTGATTAGACTCTTCCAGTTGGTATGCATACTTCCACCTTTTCATGTTCTCTGTATGTATAAATATCTCCTGTCTGTTTGTTCCATTCTATGCATCCGAAGAAGTGAGCTGTAGCTCACGAAAGCTCATGCTGAAATAAATTTGTTAGTCTCTAAGGCGCCACAAGTATTCCTGTTCTTTTTGCGGATACAGACTAACACAGCTGTTACTCTGAAACCTTTTGTTAACAAGAAATTGCTTCCCAAAATAAAGGCTAACCCACTCTGAGGCCTGGTCTATGTTGGGGGAGGGAGTGTCAATATAAGATACGCAACTTCAGCTACGAGAATAGCGTACCTGAAGTCGACGTATCTTATTTCGACTTACCTCCCATCTTCACGGCGCGGGATTGATGGCCGTGGCTCCCCTGTCGACTCCTCTTCCGCCTCTTGCCCTGGTGGAGTTCCGGAGTCGACGTGGAACATGTTCGGGGATCGATTTATGGCGTCTAGACGAGACGCCATAAATCGATCCCCGATAGATCGATAGCTACCCGCTGATCCGGCGAGTAGTGTGGACGTACCCTTAGTATCATGCAAGTACTTCTGGAGGACTTATTTAACTTTCTTACAACCTTTTAGTTATTAGCAATTTTTTTTTCTATTTCATTTTTGTGATTTCAGATGAACATTACAACTTACCACCAATTTAGGTCTTAGAACACAAATCAGTGTTCACATCAGCAGAGACTGATTACTGTAACATTCTTAACTGGGGCTTAAATACTTAGTATCCTGTCCATTGGCTTTACCCCACTTCACCTGACTGCAATGGCAAAACCACAAAAGGGAGAAAATGGTATAACAGAAGACGATGTACTTTTTGGTTTGTTACCTTATTATCCTACCCTACTTAATCCAACCCCATTTGTGTCTCTTGTCCAGCTGTGGCATCCTGTCCAACACTTAGGGCCTCATCCAAAGCTCATTGAAGTCACTGTAAGACTTTACAATGACTTCAATATGCTTTTGGATCAAGCCCATTGGCTCTAAATTCTCGGGATTGCGTAGGTTGCAGGAGGTGGGGGAGTGTCTTCTTCATTACTTGTGCTTAACACAGTGCAATCATTGATTGTACTATGCCAAGGCACTATTATAAAATAAATAATACAAAAGAATAAGAATATATCAAAGTCAAAACCAGTCTTAATATCTCCTCCCCATTCCCTCAGTTCTCTCTCTCTCTCTCTCTCTCTCTCTATCTCACTCACACACACACACACACACCTTGTGGGAAAGTCCTATAGAATAGTGAATTATATCATTCCTACAGCTGAGATGTAATTTTCTATTATGTTTGTTTTAAATATTATATACAAAGGACATATTTTCTATTCAATCCTATAGCTCTCTAGAGGAATTTCTGGGGAATCATATTTAATTTCTTTAGAACCCTATTGGTTTAATTCCTTGTTAATTGTATATTCCAGTTAAATGTTTGGGGACAGTAATACATTATTATCTTTAAATTTTCCATCATCTCTAAAAATTGCAGAAGTTGTGGGTATAGCATAATACAGGACTTAGTTCAAAGAAGCTAATGAATAGTTTCTAGCACTGTCCTTCAGAAATCAGGAACAACTCCATTAATAAAAGTGACTTGTTTCCAGCTGGGAGCTGAGAGGGGAAGTAGACTTTGCTTTGCCTCATCATCACTCACCAGGAAACAAACTAGTGTGGAAATGAAGCTGAGCCCTTCACCATGTTACTCTACAAGTATCTATGCCTGGTTACCTGTGCAATAGCCAGCGGATATTTCCAACATGACAATACAGGCTACTCTGATGGTTTATGAAGGAAAATTGATGAAGAGAATATTATTCATTCCTATGAGGCCCATAAAATTAAACTCTAGAAATAACATATACACCTTGCAATTAGTTATAGGATTAAACAGATATTCCCACCCTTATGAAAAAGTCCTATAAAATGATTTAATAAATAAAGGATAATCTTTTTGGAATCAGCTGAGAGAATTTAATAGTGAATTATAGCCTTGCTAAAGCAACCTGTAGAAAATTCTAATATGATCCTTTATTAAATATATGAAGGGATTTTAAGAGTAAGTTCATAATTTGAGTCCTGTTGGCGTCATTCCTGTGAGATCCTATAGGGCCTTTCCAAAAGGGCTCACCCTGTGCTGTACACAATAAAATTACAAGAAGAGGAAGGATGTTTCAGTAGTTAGCACATTAGCCTAGGATTTGGGGGAGACAGGTTCAATGTCCTGCTCTGCTACAGACATTCTCAGCGACCTATGGTGAGTCACTTAGTCTCCCTGTACTTCAGCTCTCTTTAAAATTGAGATAATAGTGCTGTCTTACCTCACAAGGGTATTGGTAGGTATTCCGACTATAAGGATAGTACCTAAGATAGATATAAAATGTGATGTTACTGTTGTTTTTCAAAAACACCTTTTCAACTTTTCAAAACAAAGTGTGTTTTATCACCGCAGCTGCTATCTCAAAAGGGATTTTGCAAGAGGGTAGTGGCTACCTACACCATTATACTATGAGACTCCTTCTGTTGCTTTTGAATGGCAAGCGCAAGACCTAGATGCCAAGTCACAAAAGAGATTGTCTAGCAGCAGCATCTGTCTCCTTGGCAGATGCAGTCATGATAGCAGCTTTGAAGCTGCCTATGGGGCTGTCACATGTTTAAGCTACCAAGAGACTGTCTTGGCTTCTTTGTGCTTATAGATGCCATTTTCTATTAAATACTCCTTGATTCACAGGAATTTATCTGTTGTGCATAAGACTTTACTTTTAAAAAATATGGACTGAACAGTTTCATTTTCATGTGTAGAGGAGGACTCTGGTCTCAAAGAAAATGCCATAGGTGCTAGAAATACTTCCTGCAAAATAATGCATTTTAGGCAAATCAAAGTATTTAGGCTTTGGAATTTTTCTTTTTAAAAGAATTGGTAACCCTAAGTTATCTGAAAAAAAGTTTTAAACTACCTCTAGTGCTCAGCACTTTCTGAAAATCAGACCCCTTTAAATGTGTCTCAAATTGTTTTCCCCATAATTAAGACTAGTCTGTTTCAAAAATTTACCACTTTGATTTTACAGCTGCAGTATGTTACTGTGGCTAAATTAATAGGTTCCAAATAATTAAAGAAACCAGAATGTCATTGAAATTGTTTTTTAAACCATGAAGGAAGGCACTATGTGGTTAAGCCTAAATATGGAGCTTCCTACTGCAATAAATAAACATGGCATTGTTTTAGAAAGCAATTCATATAAGTGGACACTGTTTGATTTGTCAGAAATGACTTAGTGGTGCACAACACACTTTCTGCACTGAAGATTTTATGCTTTAAATGGCTGTGGACAGAACCACTGAAAGGTATTGTTTTATGTATAGGTCTTTTTATCAAATGTGCTATTATATGCAGATTTGAGGACTGAATTTATTTTCCTAATGGACAATATTTTCATGTTTTAAAACTGTCATATCCTTTTTGTTTGTTAGGCTGTCAATCTCTCTGTAGAAATGCAAAATCTACAATGAAAAAAATCTACTGGTTGTTCCTGTTAACATTTCCCCAATGGAAACAAACATGAATTGTTTGCATTGCCCTAGAAATATACCAGCCTGAGGACAGATTCAGTTTTTGGATTCAATTGATTTCAAAATGGTTCTAGGTTTTGATTTGATTAAAGAGCCAATGCCAAAGTTTCCCCTGAGATACATGTACACTGCTCCCATTGACTTAAATACAAGGTATGCACATATTTAATGGCAGAAATTTACAATTGGGGCATAAGGTCTGAAAACCCTATTAATTAGTATATGGATATTAGTATTGCTAAGATTTTATTTTCACTAGGGTTGAGTGAAAATAAAATCTTTCTTAGCAGTATTAATGGTGTGGTGCCCGGTTAGTGTGGACAAGCATCCGAAAGTTCAGGGGGCAGATCCTTAGCTAGTGCACATTGTCCTAACTCCAATGTCAATGGAGCTAGGACAATCAACACCATTTGAGGATCTGACCCCTTAGTGCTTAGCTGAGTTAAATCCTGTCAGTTTGTGTAAATGAGATTAAAATCAATACCGATCTGGTCTTCTCAAGAAAAAAATATCCAGACGTTTCAGAATTTCAAATTAAGGTCTGCGTTAGCCTTTAAAAGTAGGTGAAGGTATTGGAGTAGGGGTTAGCTGAGTAGCTGTCATGTAGCCTGAGATAGGCACTGGGGAATACTGCAGAAAATGTCATGTATTGAAAAGAGAAACATTAGAGACAATAAAAAAGTTGGCAGGATCTTGGCCCCTAAAGGGGCCAGCTTCCCACCTGCCCCACCCAAACATTCTAAACATATAATAGAGTAGGCGGGTCTTGTGAGGTAGTCTTAAAGTGTGTGAAAGTCAGTTTCTGTAAGAAGGGCCTGTGTCTGTGAGAGACACATGTGACATTGTCTTCATAAGGCACTAAGTAAGGGGCCAGGTGTGGGCTCTTCTTCAACCTCCCACCAGTGCGAAGAAAGAAGCTGATGGATTTTCTTCTGTATCCTCCCTCCCTCTTCTTGGGCAGTAGTGAGCCCCTTTTCATCCCATGTCCAGCCATCAGTATGAGGGCAAATCAAGGAGCTCCTCTTCAAACTCCCTTCTTATAGATGAAGGGGAAAACACGGGCACCCAACCTACTCTCTGAGCGTGGTTGATCCCTCTACTGGCACTGCCGGAGTCCAACACAGCTAACAGAACATCATCCCTTGCTCTCTGCTCATAGACTCAGTGGTAAAAGGTACAGGTTATACTTCCCAATAACTTAAAGAGCCTTGTTCTAGTTACAAGGCCTCCGCTCTTCTTAGACGTGAAATCCTTAGTGTTTGCAGTCTCATGTAAAATAAAACTTTGCTGATAAGAAATCCCCTGAAGCAGCATTTAAAAAACAAATTGTGGTGAAAGCATTTTCACAAGTTCATGCATCACTAAGAAATACCATCTCCAGCTTTGAACTGAAAGTGAGTGGGTGGCTGGCATATGTGTGAATTCTGACTGCCATCTTTAAAGATCAGAAGTGGGATGTTGGGTATGTCCCTCAGGACAGCCATAGGTTGTACACATTGAGTTAAAACATCTGACAAATCTGTCTCACCATTTTTTCTCCCATAAGCATCTGCAGCTGGCTTGTAACTAAGGTGACCCAAGTGACAGAAGTTGGGAAATGACAGTTTCAAGTTTTTGTCTCATCTCTATTCAGCTCTAACAATTTCTTTGGAGATGTTCCAGAAAAGGAATATTAAACCAAACCTGTCTTTAGAATTCAGATGAAGCTACTTCCTCAGACACAAATCCCATTGGAGAGGCTTGTAAAGAGGGCTTTGTGACACTAACAGTTGGAAAATTAAAATGTTTCATAATGTATTTACATTTCACACGCTTTAGGGAGCCTACTTTAAGGGGAGGATGGAAACAAAATCCCTTGCAGATGAATGGGTCACATACAATGTGATTCCATTTCAGTTCATTTTAGTGGCACTTATTTTTTAATTTACCAGTCTCTAATCTTTATCTATACTAATCACAAAAAAGCAACAAACGTGATCATTTGAAAGGATATACAGAAAAGACCTGTTAATTGACATCTAATCCATCTCGACAAACAACTACCTTGGCACTTTAGAAATCATTTTAAATTATATATTTTAAGTAATATCAAAATGAATTAGTCATGCCAGCACTGAAGTTGATGATCAGCAGGCAATGATTCTTGTCATGTTTAATAGTGTTATTTGCATATACTTTTTAAAATGCAAGACAAAAGGCTATTAGCTTAATCACCTTTGATGTTGCTACATAGAGGGAAAGGTTCTTAGTTTGCAGTTGCTGGTATAAAGTAAATGTCTTTATTGTAAATCATTTTATTGTCTTTTCTTTCATGGTTGTCTTTAAGAAGCACAGCCATGGAAACGTGGTTTTTTTCTATGGTGTACTAATTATACTGTTGTCTTCTAGGTAAAAATACAAACCCTGTCACTGACATCACTATTTATATCTTAAAGCAGATATACAAACTGATAAGAAAGTATGCTCTTAAATTACCTTATATGTCTGCCGTGTTGTTGTAGTCAAATTGGTCCCAGAATATTAGATAGACAAGGTGAGTGAGACCTGAAGAAGAACGCTGTGTAAGCTTGAATGCGTGTCTCTTTCACCAACACAAGTTGGTCCACTAAAAGATATTACCTCACCCACCTTCTCACCTTACCTGCTGTACTGCTTGTGTTCTCCAGGCACTGTAGATAGGAATATAATTTCAAGGCATCACAAATTACATGGGGGTTACAAATGCATTGCACAGATATTTGCATTAGAATTTCTGCCTGCATTTACATATCTTGAAGTCAGTAGTATAATAGGGGAAGGATTTGGGCCCATATCTTTAGCCTCCATTCAACTTTTCACTAGTCATAGATCCTCATTTGGTAAATCAAACGTTCTACTCCTTGGTAAGATTTTCTTTGTCGTATATCTCTGCAGGCTCAATAAGAAAGGATCCATCAGGCACTAGTGTGCTGTGGTGGTGGCCACCAATATAAGAACCCAGATAACTAGATAGAATACATCAGATCAAATCTATGAAATGGGTGAAATGACTTCCTAACTTACACCTCATGAAAACCCATTGGACCAAATGTATCTCATATATAGCTGCATATTGACTTTAAAGGGTCATACCAGGGGTGAATAGCTTGTTCTGACAGTGCCATTCTGTATTTTTCTGAGCCATGTGTAGTCTATCATACACAAGCCTTAAATCCTGCAACAAGCAGACTGATTTCTGTTGCATACCAGTTGTGGGATATGTGGTAAAAGGATCATTCTGTTATGGAGTAAAATTTATAGAAAACATTCAAAGGGACAGTCTGATTTTGACTGTTTCCATTTATTTTATATTTCCACAGAAAGCTTAGGCTTATTCAACTTTCCTCACACCACAAGAAAACCAATGAGACAGCTTTCTTATATATTGTGCCTTTATCTCCTCTCCTTGCTTCTGTTTCTCCCCTGACTGCCTGTATTAATGATGCTGGAGGATGACTTGGAAATATATGGTCTATTATCACCATGTTAGAGTAAGAACGATGGATACTCTAGTGGTGAAAATAGATGTCATAGTAGTTAGCACACCAGATGAGAACTTAGGTTCAATTCCCAGCTCAGTCATAGACTTTCTATATGACTTTAGATCAGTGTTTCTCAAACTGGGATCACCACTTGTGTACGGAAAGCCCCAGCGGGCCGGGCCAGATGCCAGTAAGTCCCTCAGCCTGTGCCGCTTTCAGCAGCACCCATTGGCCTGCAGCAGCGAACTGTGGCCAGTGGGAGCCGCGATCGGCCAGACCTGCGGACGGGGCAGGTAAACAAACCAGCCTGGCCCACCTGGGGCTTTCCCTACACAAGCAGCGACCCCAGTTTGAGAAACACTGACATAGGTAAAGAGGGAGAAGTCCAATGAGGCCAGGATTTCAGCCTTTGTCATCATGGGGGTAATGATCTGGTTCTGACCATCTATCCCAAAATTAGCTGGAAATTGCCAGTGAATATTTTTGTTCCTTCTGAATTACAAAAAAAATAAATGGGGCAGGTGTCTATTTTGTTTTTGTTGCTTTTATTCTTGCATGTCAACACTTTATATGCCAACTGCTCTGTAAAACCCTATTTGCTGTGAATTAGTAACATTTGACTACTTTGATGAGGTGTTTGTGAACTGCTAATGTTTTCTGTTATTGAAAGTAGTACTTGAATGAAACCGTGAAAGCAGGCCTCTTCTCACTCCGCTGCATCAGGGAAAGCTCTCTGAGCATGGCATGTTGTGTTTAGTATCACTTTAGAATTCTATAAATCTTTGATCAGCTTTTATTTAATCTTTGTCTAAATTGGAAGATAGCGATGGACCCTTAAGATTTGGTATGGAATTGAATGAAATTTAATAAGGCGCCCGACAGTTATTTGATTGTGATTCGTAGCACTTTCATTTTATAGGCTTAAGCAATAGTGACCTCAAAAGGACTTCAGACTAGATGGAGTGGGAGGCGGGGGAGATGGGGAAATAAAATGTTTTATTCTTCTCTGTTTCAATCCTTTTTACTTGATAAGTCCTTAATAAAAATCTAAATTAAGTTCTGACCAGTTCTTGGACTAATTCTGTGTTTGGAGATAGCTGATTCATTGTGACACTTAAGGCTAGAAATGCAAAACAAGACATCTAAATGGCTTTCTCAATGACGACCTTGCCAGACTATGTGCATTTGTGAATAGAAAAGAACAAGGAGATCAGAAAACATGGGATGTTTTTCTGGGGACCACCTGGGGAATTTTGAAGGTCCCTAGAACAAACTGTGGGTTACTGTGAACTGCAGGAGGCCCTCCCGACCCACTCAAGCAGAAACTGAATGTTTTGAAACGACACCGTCCAATTATTTCAGCCTGATGCACAACACAAATAGCTGAGAGAATGAGCCTGATCTCTTTGAAAGTTTTCATTTATCTCTTTAAAAGTTGCCTTTCTCACAGGCTCATGTAGATGCCATTTCAATTATTAAAGCACAATTGCATTAGTGACAAGCTGTTTCCCTCGATTAGTTTTGACATGTGGTAATTTTATGGCTTTAAGTATACTTATCTTTGACTCTAGATAGGTTTTTCTGTGTCCTTGTTTACTACCCAAGCTACTTTTTTACATTTGTATAATACGTGGTTTGTACGATGTTTTAATTTTAATCATTGGTATATGTTATTTGTATTATAATCGCATTCAGAGCCCCAATGTGCTAGCCGATGTACAAACAGATAATACATGGATCATGATTTATCTTTGAAATGATTCAGTTTGGTTTATTTTATACCAACTTTTTTTTCTATTCTAAACAGGTTTATTAAAGAAAGAGCAAGGAGAATTGCGGGCAAGTGGGTATATAGCAGAAAGACTGTATAGGTAGCAATGATTTAGCACATGATCCTGCAACGGGTTCCAAATAGGTGGAGCTTCATTGAATTCAATGAGTCTTTATATGGGCCAAACCCTTTGCAGGACTATATATATATATATTTAGGAATATAAGAATTGCCAAACTGGATCAGAGCAGAGGTCCACCACCTAGGCTGGCATTCTAGCTCCAAATGTGGCCAGCACGAGATGCTTCAAAGGAAGGAGCAAGAACCCTGCCATTGGCAGATGTGGGATCGTCAGCCTGCAACATAGGTCTCATTCTGATCTGCAATACGTTAAAATTGTCTTAAGTCCTGAAACACAAGGTATATTTTCCATTACATACTTAATTATGCAACTATGAAAAATGAAAGAAAATATGTCAGTTACAGTGAGAACATATCTGGGGACTGAAATTCAGAAACTCCTTTGTTCCGGTTGTGGCTCTGACACTAAGCCTGCAATCCAGCAAAGCACATTAGCATATACTTACCTGTAAGAACATGAGCAGTTCCATGAACCGCTAACTGGACTACTCATGTACTTAGGCATGTGCCCACGTGATTTGCTGGATCACAGCTTAATTCTGTGTGTGGACTTGGAATAGTAAAATTTTCAAAAAATCTTAAATGATTTAGGAGCCTACATCCCAGTTTCAAAAGTGACTGGTCACTTAGGGCTAGATGTTCAACGGCATTTAGGCGCCTAATGATGCACATACCTTTGAACATCTAGCCCACGTCATTTTTGAAAATGAAACAGACTCCTAAGTCATTTAGGCCTTTCTGAAAATTTTGTCATTAACCTCTCTGTCTCGATTTAACCAAATATCAAATATGGATAGTGCTACTAACGAGGCAATTTGGTAGGAAATTTTCCATTAAAACAAAATATGAATTAAAAAGTTTTCTGTTTTCTTCCTAGCTCTGTAGCCAGTTGTAAAATGTTCATCAAAATAAAAATTTAACACTAATTATCATAATAATTAATAAAATGGCTATCCCAAAAGCTGCGTACTCAGGTGTCAGTTAAAACAGACCTGTCTGTGTACCCAGGTGTCAGTTAAAACAGACCACGGTCTGACCCAATGTTAGATTTCACAGCCGTTATGGTGATTGCAATGTCACATGCTATGAATTATGACACTGCTGAATGGATAAAATAACAAGAGAGAATAGTGATTAGAAAGTTTCAGTTTACATGATTCTATCTTGGCTATAAGAAATAACAGAAAAACAAATGCAGAGATTGACAGATTTACAAAAGTGCTCAGCAACCAACAGCTTCCATTGTTCTCAATGGGAGTTTCTGGGATTTTAGCACTTTTGAAAATCTGGCCAGGAAAGTACCCAGGATTAAAGTGGTACTATAGCATTCAAGGCCTTTCTCATTACGGCAGTGGTTCTTTAGGAGATCACATGAGATGCTGTCATTATAAGCAGAATTTTAGCAATACAGGATGTACTGGATTCGCAGACTCTACACTGAGTTCTGTTGTTTGCCCTGTTAGGTCTGTTATAGAGTAAACTGGCTCTGGAATTGTATCGTCTTTCAAGGAAACCTTGGTATTGTTTTCCTCTGACTCTTCTTTGTGGAAGGACATTGATGAATACAACACTTTGGAGAATAATTTCCATTTCAAGGGTTTCAATAGATCCGTGGTTCTGAGACTGTTTTGTTTGAAGGGATTTACATGATTAACTCCTCTTGCAACAGTTTGGAAATTTACCCGTCAAAATTAAAAATATATATATTGTTACCTCTTTTGACCAGAGCAGTCAGCCAATATTCAAGTCTCGCAGGTTGTTGCCATTAGGGAGAGAAAGTGATGGTGGAGTAAGGTATTTCTTTGATGCAATCTCAGGGCTGCCCGGCGGGGGGGGGAGGGAGGGGAGCAAGTGGGACAATCTCAGGGCTGCCCGGCGGGGGGGGAGCAAGTGGGACAATTTGCGAGCCCTGGCCTGGTGGCGGTCTGGGTCTTCGGCAGCATTTCGACAGTGGGGGGCCCTTCAGTGCTGCCAAAGACCCAGACCACTGCCGGGTCAGTACAAGCACTGCAGCTCCCCCGCTTTGCCCCAGGCCCCCTGAATCCTCTGGGCGGCCCTGTGCAATCTTGTTTATCTGTAAAGAATGTACACCAAGTCCTGTTTCCCTGAACACAGCTGGAATCAAACAGCAGGAGACAGTTTCTTCTCTATCTGTCTCTGGGGCTTCCTTCTCTAGTGTTTCTGCGGTGTTTCTGCTCCTTCTGGCTCACATACACATCTCCATCCAGCCCCCTGTATTTGCATTCAATTCTAGGAAAATCCCCTAGACTCCAGCTCATCTCCTGCTCCAGAATTACACGTGACCTGTGTTTTGGTGGTGTCTCCTAGTGTCTCCCAGATATCTGTTCCATAAAGCAGCTTCATTGTTTTTTACATTTATCCTGTACGAAGAGTGGCTGTTACCCACCAGCTTCAACGAGGTTTCCCTCAACCTTTAACAGCAGAGATGTGAAGCATCCTAATTGCTACCTCTGGGAATCAGGGAAAAGTTCACTTCTGATAGGGAATTGCTGAGGAACTGGGGTGTTAACTAGAAAAAAATATTTCTTCATGGGTGATACTTCTCAAATGTAGAATTTAATAAATGTATCAATGATTTATGTTGATATCAAGCTTTTCATCCAGAAGAACCACAATGAACTTTTCAAACTCTCTCTTCCTTTCTGCTGCATCATCTGCAGAAACATACAAAAAAGAATGTAAAGCCCTGTAGTAACTGAAACATCCTGGTGGATGTGGACATGGCTTAGGGCTCCAATCCTGCAATAAGTTCCACATGAATGCAGGGTTCTTGCCTGCAAGGAGCTTACTGCAGGATCAGGGCTTTACTGAGTAATGACGTTGGATATTACTTTCATAGCTGCCTCTGTGATTTAGGACCCTAAGTCCCACTTTCAAAAATGTCTTGTATACTTAGGAACCTAAGTTTCAATTAAAGCCAGTGGGACTTCAGCGCTTAAGGGCCAGATTTGCAAAGCTATGTAGACATCTAAAAATGCAGACAGGTTCCCAGTGGGATTTTGAAAAGCTCCTAAGCAGGTCAGGTGCCTAACTTCCACTAAAAGCCAATGAGAATTAAGAACCTACCTCAATTAGGCACTTTTGCAAATTCTACCAGATGCCTATCTTTACATATCAAAAGCTCTTTGTAAATCTTATCCCCAGGCATTTTTTAAAAATGTACCCATTTTCTTATTGTTCTCACCATTCCATACCTAATTCTCCTCTGTTATCCATCTAGGGCAGTGGTGGTCAATCTGTGACCTGTCAGGGTAATCCACTGGCGGGCTGCAAGACAGTTTGTTTACGTTGACTATCCACAGGCACGGATGCCCCTATCTCCTAGTGGTCGTGTTTTGCCATTCCTGGCCAATGGGAGCTGCGGGAAGCAGCGTGGGCTGCAGAGATGTGCTGGCCACCGCTTCCTGCAGCTGCCATTGGCTGGGAATGGTGAACCATGGCCCCTGGAAGCTGCGGGCAGCCGTGCCTGCGGACGGTCAATGTAAACAAACTGTCTGGCGGCCTGCCAGCAGATTACCCTGACGGACTGCATGAAGGCTGCAGGTTGACCACTGCTGATCTAGAGTCCTCTACTTGTGTCATGTCTGAAAATGCTTAAATGAAGGTTTTTGAAAGCCAAACTCTGTCTCCCAGTGGTCAGGGCCCTAGCCTGGGATGTGAGAGACTTACATTCAAGTCCTTGCTCTCAATTCAGAACTGAGTTTGCATCCCAGATCACTCCAAATCAGGCACAGCAGAGACTTTAACCTGAGTTTTCCACATCCCAGGCCAGTGCCCTAACCACACAGCCGTAGAGTCTCTTGCTCGGTTGCTATCCTTCTCTCTCCCAGTCCCAGAAACCTTCCCTATGAAAGTTTCATGGACACCAATTTGGTTTCAACAAAACAGCAACTTTTGGTGAAAATTTTCTAATCAGGACATCATGTCCTGCAATGTTCTTGACCTTCCTCAGAGGTCTACGATCCCATTGCTGACCAGGCCTGATCAGACCTAAGGAGATCTGAGGAGATCATAGCTGGAGATGGTACAGCTGCAGGCCATAATACATTACAATAAATAAATCCAAAGGTCTGAGTTTTCTGAAAAATGAATATAGCTCTCATTTTCAATAAATTCTCTCATGGGATTGTCAGTGAAATCCAATTGAGTCCTCCATGCACATAACACACGAGGGTCAGACCTGTAAATATGTTCACATAGCTTCTATTAACATTAATATGAATTACACCTGTGCAGAGAGAGGAGAATAGAGACCTTTGTGCTTCCAGTTCTTAACAGTAATGATGCTTTCAGGGCAGTGTTGCTTTAAGAACAGAGCCCATTTAATTTACTTGGGCTTTGAAATCCTCTGCTAAAGAATAATTGCCAGACACACAGCTCCTAGGAGGTGAATTTAAATGAAAGACATTTTCCAAATGGCAAAGCAACATTATTAAATGTCTGATTAGAAGATCTGTGACACTAGAACTGCTTCATTATGAGAACTCTTCTTAAAAATTTCAAATCAACACATGGCTTTCACAATCCTCAGTCTGGTGCTTATTAAGCCACAGAGCAGTCCAAATCTTCCCTTTCCAGCATATATACGGGTAGGTAGGCCAATAACTACACTGCAGCTTCACTATGAAGCAAAAAGTCTATTAAGACAGCATCTGCAACATGGTTCCGAGAAAAGCATCAGGAATTCTTTAAGTGACAGAGTGAGAATTTTCCTCTGATTTCTCTATACTCTGGTATAAAAGATTGGAGTAATTAATGTCTCTTCTCCAGTGCTTTCTCAGTACTCTCGTTACTTTATTTCTAAAAATATAGGGTACAAAAGATTGTGAGATTTCCATGTTCAAATAAAAGACAAAAAGAAAAATAGTGAAGCACATACTGAAAACCAGTATAAGAGACCAGGTTCATGAGGCATGCTCCTGTCTAAAGAGACCTTTCCAAATTATTCCCAGATTAAATTATTACACTCCTCTGCTCTACATTTATTAGAAAGCTGTCCCCACCAAGCTGGTCTCTTACAGCAGATATCTCAATATTTCAGGAACATCACACGGCCAACAAAATGTCTAGGTCCTGATTCTCCTTTTACTGATGACAGTGAAAATCAGGAGTAAATCCACTGAGGTCAAACTATAATCAGGTCTATAATCGAGGATTCTGAATGAATGATCAGGCTCAGAATCTGCTTAAACTATTAGCAGTTCAAAGTTGTGCCATATTCTTTGGCGATATAGTTATCCAAAGGCATGCGATATGGTGTAGTGGCTGACCTATGACATCATGTGTCAGGATATTGACAATCACTTCCACAAGTGCTATACAGGCAACCAAATCTCCATGATTCTTGTACATCTTTTAGAACAGGGTTTCTCAAACAGGGGTCGCTGCTTCTGTAGGGAAAGCTTCCAGCAGCTCCCATTGGCCCGGAGCAGCAATTCGCCGAACCTGCGGATGGGGCAGGTAAACAAACCAGCCCGGCCCGCCACAGGCTTTTCCTACAGAAGTGGCACCCCTGATTGAGAAACCCTGTTTTAGAATGTATTAATTTATAATTTATAAAAAGCACCTACAATGCATATACCTATCCTCTGACAATAATTTATACAACTATCACTTTGATGTTTCCATTACAGCTGACTAGTGGGTAGAAACTACCAGAGAGGAATATGACTGGGTCCATTTCTAATTTTCCCATTGTATCTTTATTTAGACAGTGGGAAAAGAAAAGATAAAAACAATATTCAACAGAGGGTGATGAGTTGCCAGAAGGTAGTAGGGCTTCATACTCCTGTAACTTAAGTTTGAATATTTTTGTTGTAACATTAGCTCAGTATTCCTCAAACTGGGGTTGCCGCTTGTGTAGGGAAAGCCCCTACCGGGCCGGGCCGGTTTGTTTACATGCTGTGTCCGCAGGTCTGGCTGATCATGGCTCCCACTGGTCGCGGTTTGCTGCTCCAGGCCAATGGGAGCTGCTGGAAGCCGTGCGGGACGAGGGACTTATTGGCTGCAGCTCCCATTGGCCTGAAGCCACAATCGGCCGAACCTGTAGACGGGGCAGGTAAACAAACCGGCCCGGCCTGCCAGGGGTTTTCACTACACAAATGGCAACCCCAGTTTGAGAAACACTGCATTAGCTTATAGAGCAACCTCATAATTTTCATCTCTATAATGTGTACTGAGTATGAACTCTGATGGTACCATGGAAGGACTATGAGTTTAATTCCTCTTTCTAAAGACTGCTTGTTGTTTGGACTTTAAAAGGTTACACCTTTACAAAAACTTCAACAGCTTCTACCCCAGAAGGACAAAGAATGACTTTATAAAAGATTCCAGAAAGACTAAACAATAATAATAAGTCATGCACTTATGGGGTTAGAGATAGAAAACCAAATCCATCACTTTCTTAACCACTCATTCTGTTTCTTGAATACTCTCATTTTAAAAAAACGGATCTTTAAGGCTTGCAAGAGTACAAAATTATCATCTGTTCATGCTCTTCAAGCCTTACTGGCCCCTTGACTTCCTAACATTCCTTTCATCCCATGGGGGACATGGTGTCCTTTTCATGTGAGGTTTCTCAGACTGAGTTGTCTCCAGAATGGAGGGGTTAGAGAGGTAGATTTCAATGAGGCAGCATGTGTACTGTGGCACTCTT
This sequence comes from Mauremys mutica, assembly GCF_020497125.1. Lineage (NCBI taxonomy): Eukaryota > Metazoa > Chordata > Testudines > Geoemydidae > Mauremys > Mauremys mutica. The sequence continues at coordinate 33,506,722 of NC_059085.1, forward strand.
AATTCTGGACTGCTTTCAGGTTAAGATGTTAGTTCAGAATAGCAGAGGAGCATCCTGGGAACATGCTGGATCAGAGGCTATACCCTGTTGAAAGAAATGACAGAACTACATTCAACCAAATTTGGATTTCACAGCTGGACACATGTCTTAATATAAGGGTGAAATACATGAATGGTGACACCAGAAGAAGTAAATCATCTGTGAAATCCCTACCAAGTTTTATATGGTTTGGACATTTGAGGCCAGATTTCCCAATGTTCTCAGCACCCAGTGGTTCCCATAGAGGATATTCACATTTTACCTGCAAAAAATGTACACATTTTAAAATATTTCCAGACTCTTGAATCATTTTCTAGAGCATGTATTGAAACTCATTGAACCACTGGATTTTCCTTTTCTTATTATTTATTAATTGTAAAAAACAGAGTATTGTCTTGTTTTTCTTATTTTGATTGCCTTGAAAGAAATCCACTGTATAAACACTGGGACATAGGCCTGCTGTATCTGTAGCCACCACATGACCTACAAAAGCTAGGAGAATAACCAGTTTTTTTGGTTTGTTGGCAATTCTGAAAAATTGAAAAAAAATCATTTTGGGCCAAAAGAAACATTGTGTTCAACTTGAAATTAATAGTTTCATTTTTATTTTGAATATTTTAAGTTTTATTTTTAATTTTTTTAAATAAAATTGTTTCAAAACGACTTTTTGTTTTGAAATTTCATTTAAAGTGAACTATTGTTTCATTTAGAAAATGAAATGAAATGAAATGTTTTGATTACTCCTGGGTTGTTTTGACCAAATTAATTCAGCAAAATGTACATGAATTCATGATTTTTTTTCTCTGAAAAAAATTTTGATTGAAAAATGTTGCCCACCTCTACTTAATATTACTCCAGAGACCCATACTCCAGACATTTTAACATACTAACGGGTCATGCCATTCTTTTACAGAGAAGTAGTGGCCACCGTAAAAGAAAAGAAATCTCAGAGAGGATATAAAGCAGCTCTATGTAAAAGCTTTCCAACCTCAAAATTTCCTTTGGGATCTAGTGGAGATGAGCATTTATCAAACCACTTCAATGTTTTTCCCCTCATTACATTTTTCAAGGGAGGAGGTTTTGCTTTTGAAGTGCATAACCATGTCTCAGTGTTTGTATTTAGGGCAACAAAATCACTTTTTTAAGCTCTGGCACTCCTTTTCTTTAGTTTGGTTGTGAACACCGTTCTGCTTTGGGTGGCAAGAGTGTCTGAATGACAGTAGAAAACAGCCCCACGTATATAAAGAAGGGTTTCACTTCCAGGTCCCTACACCACTATAATAAATGTATCAGTGAATCAGCTTATTGAAGTAAATGAGACCATTCGTGGGGTAAGGTGCTGTATAGCATGTGTCAGAGTGTCTAATAGTGTAATACGATGAGAAGAAATTCCAGTTAAAAACTTCTGTATTGCATCCAAAGATTTATCAGGAATTTCTGTCGTGTTTCAGAGATGTGATTAATAATCCAATGCCATAGCATTAGTATACTTCTTTAGTTTCCCTACTAATGTAGTATGAAATGTATCAGATAGCAAGCAAAGCTCATCCCACCAGACTCTAGGGGCAAGGAGCTTTATTTCCTATGGCCTTTTAAGTGCTTTTTAAAAATAATCCTTTAGCACTTTTTTGGTGTGTGAATTGAAGTGCTCATTCTTACTACCTACGTGTCATTGTTGAGACGTGTCACAGATGGCAACGCTAGTATAAAATGTGTCTGAGCAATATGGAACAGGCTTTGCGGGAGATGTGTTAAGCTTGAAATGGACATATACCTCCAGGCTAGAGCAGCTCTAATTGGTATGCACCACCAGTGAGCTTGTGTCTTTGGTTTTATTGTTAAAGCAGAATTGCCCATTGCTATAAATATATTAATTGACTTTCTTCTTTAGAATCTGGAAAAATATGAGCCTGATTTTGCAGTTTTTATTCCCATGGAGTAGTACCCACTCATATGAGTAGTCCACTGAATTCAATGCAACTACTCATATGGGTGATATGCACTATTAAGGCTACATAGTGCATATCACCCATCACAGTCAGGCTTATTATTAATAGCGCAAAATCATTTTTATATCTATTAAAAATAACATGGAGAAAAGAGTCACCGTGGGCCAGATCCTCAGCTGGCTTAAATTGCCAACACTCTATTGCAGGGGTAGGCAACCTATGGCACGTGTGCCGAAGGCGGCACGTCAGCTGATTTTCAGTGGCACTCACACTGCCCGGGTCCTGGCCACTGGTCCGGGGGACTCTGCATTTTAATTTAATTTTAAATGAAGCTTCTTAAACATTTTAAAAACCTTATTTACTTTACATACAACAATAGTTTAGTTCTATATTACAGACTTATAGAAAGAGACCGTCTAAAAACGCTAAAATGTATTACCGGCACACGAAACCTTAAATTAGAGTGAATAAATGAAGACTCAGCACACCACTTCTGAAAGGTTGCCGACCCCTGCTCTATTGGCTTCAGTGAAGCTACACCAGATCACACCAGTCCATTGTTGTGAAACTGATTTAAAATCAGGTGTTCAGGAATGCAGGCTGTAAAAAAAAAAATTAAAAAAAGAGGGGGGAGGTGAAATATTAACAGCATGACTTAAAACTTCAACTCAATATCAGTAATGAGACTAATATTTTATTATTTTATTTAATAATAGATTATTTATTTCAAGCCAATCTAAATAACAAAACAAAATTTGTCCTTTTATAAAGGAAAACAAAAAAGAAAAAACAAAACAAACAAAAGCATGCAAATGTTCCACAAATTTCAAAATACACTCTAAAAGTTACACTAAAGACTGATAATAGTTTGACATTTCTTACTTATACACTTTTTGGCATGTACCCATTATGCTCTGTGAAAAATTCAACTGATTGGGATCTTACTCTACAGACTGGAAACATTTACAAAAAAATTCAAAATGAAAATTTCAATATGTGTTTTCACAACTTTTTTGTTTTCAAGAAAAATCCTTTTTTTAAATTGGATAAAAATGGTTTTGTTTGAAATCTTTTGACCAGCTCTCTCACTGGATAATTAACAATGAATAAATTGCAGCAAGGGAAGTTTTGGTTGGACATTAGGAAAAACTTCCTAATTGTCAGAGTGGTTAAGCACTGGAATAAATTGCCTGGGGAGCTTGTGGAATCTACATCATTGGAGATTTTTAAGAGGTTAGACAAACACCTGTCAGGGATGATCTAGATAAAACTTAGTCCTGCCATGAGTTCAGGGAACTGGACTAGATGACCTCTCGAGGTCCTTCCAGTCCTATGATTATATGCTTTCTGAAAACATCTGCCTTAGTTTAGTATCTCTGGCTCTGTGATAGTTCAAAATTCAAAATGTCTTCCATGACAGATACAACTTTAGATAATGCTTTCCCAGCCAGAAGGCCGAGATCTCCCTGTCATCTTTAGGAGCCAAGATAATACCTAACTTGTAACTCATGCTCACTGGCTTTAACATGTAAATAACTTTCTCATTTCCTTTTTCCTTTAGTTAGTTTATTACAGAATTGGCTACAAGTGTTGTCTTTGGTGTGAGATCTGAGATACAAATTGATCTGTGGTATGTGACTGGTCCCTGGAGACTCAAAGTAACCTGAATATTTTGTCATCTTTGGTATACTAATTATCAGTAAGTCCAGCTTGTTTGGGTGGATAGATAGATTGAAGAGCTTCAGGGGACTGTGACTCCATGGTAAGACTCCAGCAGTTCACATTTGTTACTAGGTTAGTGAAATCTAATTACATAGCACCAGTTTGGGGTGTTTGCCCTGCTTTTGACAGTGTGCCATAAGCTATGCACTCACGGTAGAGAGCCACTCCAGACAGCATAACAGAGGCTATACATACTGAATGTGATGAACATAAAAAGGACTCACTATCACATCATTGCCATCTCTGAAAGAACCTCAAAACTCTGTTACGGTACAATATGGACCAAAAAACAAAACAAAACGCAGGTGTCTCTTTTATGTAGAGATCCATCCATCTCATCTCTTCCATTGTGATGAGGGTCATGAAAAAGCTTTTTATCTGGAAAACAAGTCATTGATTTACATTTTTTTTCCTCTTTGTATCCACCATTCATTTCTCCTTTTCATCATTTTCCAGGTTTCTTCACATTAAAGCAGTTTTAAAATGTGACTACATGATCAGCATTGTTATTTTGTTCTATTTTCATTTTTAGGGATGGCTTAAGTTCCTTTGTACATTCTAGCCAAAATGCAGCCTTTTCCCAGTAGAAATCTATTAAAATACCAGGCATTCCTTGTAAACATCTTATTACCCATCTTCAAATTACACCCCCACCCCCTGCAAAAAAAACCTCTCCTGTGATACCCACAAAAAACCTGACAACAGTTAGGCTGCTGGTTTACTGTGATCACCAATATTGGTCTGATCTAGACTAGAAAAAATCCACATCCCAGAGCGGCATACTTAAGCCAACCTAACCCTTGGTGTAGACAGTGCTAGGTCAACAGAAGAATTCTTCCATCAACCTAGCTACTGCCTCTTGGGAGGTGGATTACCTATGCTGACAGGAAGAACTCCTCCCATCAGGGTATGTAGTGTCTCCACTGAAGCGCTACAGTCACCCAGCTGCAGTGATGCAGCTGAGCCACAGTAGCATTTTAAGTGGAGACATACCCATTTTTAACTTGTATTCCCCTGTCTGTCTGTATCCATCTGTTCTCTTTTGTCTTGTCCTTAAATTGTAAATTATTTGGGGCAGGGACCATCATTTTGTTCTTATTTGTACTGCACCTCGCATAATGACTAAGGTTCCTAGTGCTACAGTAACACAACTAATAATAATAGCGGACTCTCTCCATTATTAATAAAAGCCTGGTAATGTACAGTACGAAGTGGACTGATTTACAAAGAGAAAAAGAAGCAGATATTTTCTGGGTACAGCTCCGTTATCTACCTCTATCCCAGTGTGTGGTTAATTACACATCTGTACTTACAGGTTTGCAAAATTTGGCTCTGATCTTGCAAACATTTACATGCTTATCTTTACGTAGGCGGGTCGTCCCTTTGAAGTCAGGCTCTAAAGCTGCAATCATAGCTGTGTGGGTGGATACTTGTGCTCAGCCCCATTGACTTCACTGGCAAAGGCAGAACTTGAACTCGGGAGTAATGATTTCAAAGGGGCATTGAGTGGGTGAAAGAGACTTTCCAAGCTGATCTGATTGCAGGATCATCAGGGCCTTAGAGTTTTCCATCTTTCTCTGTATTTTTTTTAAGTACAGCTGGGGATGCAGTTTGTGTACTTTACAATCAAAGCTTCAAATCCTAATAGATTCCAGTTTTGATGACAGTCAACAAACCTTTTCCCTATCCCGCAGATTTCATATCAGAAATCCATCATCATTTCTCTGGCTGGTGCTGGTTTAACACAGTTGAAATTTCTTATCTGTAGCATGTTTCCCATCTCCAAAGGAAATTCACAGCTATACTGGCTGTACGTGGGTAACTGAACAGCTTGAATATTTAATGAATTCTAAATATACTCTCAGGCAAATAAAGGAAATTATTTCCCTGGAACAGTACACTTCAAACATTCATCATAATTATTAATATCACACACAAAGTTTTACTGGAAGTTTGAGCTTATTTAAGTTCAGATTTAGAATTATTGTCACATTAGCACATACTCAGGGCAGAAGGCAAAACTTACCTCCATTAATTCATTCAATAATAAAGACATATTTTATGACCTAATGCAATTTAGTTGCATGGGATCAAACCATTCTGATTTTTTTTTAAACTGAAAGAGCAAGGAGTGTGGAGGTTATAAAAATCTCACTTTATTTCTGAATTGCCTGAGAAGGTCTTTGCTGAAAGTTAACTGACAATTACAGATTCTTAGGATTTCTATAGTTCTTGAATGTATTTGTTATATACCATTAGTCACCAGGTGAAGCCCATCAGTAATGGCAATACCCTGCAGCAATAGCTCCGGAGAATATAACACTGATTGATGGCAGGTCACCTGGAATTGGTTGGCAGAATTTCCAATTTTCTGTTGGGAAATTGCTTATTTCTCGAAGTCTATTCCCATTTTAACAAGTGGACAGCAAGCTGAGATTATATATTATTATGTGTCTAACTATAAAATTGTGATGGATGGTGTCACATTTAAAGAGAGTTAAACATTTCATTTATGGATGGTATTAAACAAAAGTTTAAATAACTTTAAAATATAGGCTATATCTTTTCATTTGTTCATCCAGATTCAGAGCAATATTATCACATCTTAAATAGTTTAATGGGGAATGCTATGCTTTGTAATTATCCTTTTAAGTATTCAAAGGGTTATAATATCTTTGTTGTAAATATTTTGCACAGTTTCCAAGGTTTATCCAGGGACTGACTAGCTGAGTAGATTAATGTTTTACTTTGACTTAGGGGATTTAGGTTAAAATTCTGGCAAAACTGCATTGACAGAAAATCAAAGGCCAGTCAGCAAAGCCTTCGTACTGTGCTTCTTTTAAGTTATAAGGGGTAATAGCCAACAGCAACTAGTCATTCTTCTCTTTCCGAAGGCGAATGTGCTAAAAGCAAACACACTCTGTATTCTGTTAGCATAGAATGTGTATTCTCTTTTACAAAACCTAGTAGCATTGATAACCTTCTGGGATAGAAAGCAGATCTTACTGTAGCCCTACCACACACTCACTGAAAACAGTAAGTTTAGAATCAAGAAAGATAGGTTTGGTCTACACTTGAAAGTTATATCAGCATAGCTGACTCAGTTGGGGTGTGCAAGAATCAAACCTTTGACAGATGTAGCTATGCTGACATAACCCCCAGTGTAGATGCAACCCTGTCTACAGTGCTTCTGCTGAAATAGCTGTCATTCAGGGAGGTGATATTATTTCAACTACAGAAGAATCCTTTCTGTGGATGTGGGATGCATCTACACTCCAAGGCTATGCTGGCATAGTATGTCGGTATAGTCTCCGGAGTGCAGACATACCCTCACCCTGTTTCTGGATCAGATATTCAGATTAGAAACAAAGAAAATGTAAACTGAAATTCTACTAAGTAGAAATGACCACAGGTTAAAAGACTTCAGTTGTACAGTTCATTCTCATGACATACTAGGCTCTGGACTCAGATATATAGTCTCACAGCCTTGATTTAATAGCTCCCACTGAAATCAAGAGGCCAACGGGAAATAGCTCCCATTGAAGTCAGTGTGTGTTCAGCACCTTTTAAAAATCAGGCCATTTATTTAGGAGCCTAAACTGAGACTAATAACTCTGGATTCTATTTTTGAAAATGTGGCCCACATGCACTGAAGGAAAGGCAAAGCATGTGAAAGCCTTTTTCTAATCTGATCCTGAAGGGAACTCTAGTGGAAGGTGGGAATTAACTATATTATTTCTAAAGCCTTCATATTCCAAAATTTAATCAGCACTGCTCGCCAAGGTATGCTGGAAATATGTTTACCATTTTTACATCTACTTCTTCTTATGCAGTCATATGCAGAAGCTTATTAAATATCACAATGTCAGATTCGGAAGTCATATTCTACTAAGAGAAACGAAATACGTTCTTTACTCTGCTGTACTGCTTAGGCAGGCAACTATGTTGTTCACAGAAATATAACAATCCAAACCTCATATTTTCCAAGTACCAGATGAATTTATGATCTCTCATTTCATTTTCAGACTATCCAGTTTGTATTATCTGATACTGATCTATTCTTTTTAGCCTGAAAATAAACTGAATCATAATTGCTTTGGCTGCCTGAACTGAAATCTAAAGAAACCTTCCAATTATTATTTTTAATCTTTTGCAAGTAAAGTATAAAACACAAAATACTTTTGTGCAACATTTGGAGTCATATAAACCTTGCTTTATTTTATCGGTCCTAAAAGCCAATACTTACATTACTATTTGATGCATTTTATCAGAAGCATTGGTGCACGTCAGTGTGAGAACTTTCTACCACCTTGAAAATGACTTTTAGAATATTTCATTAGCAGACTGTCTTTCAGAACTCAAGTTGACATTCATGTTTCTTCACACCATTCTTTCATCCACAAAACTCTTTGTTCTCCTGAACAGTTTCGAGACAATATGGGCAATCAAAAAAGCAAAGGCTTGTGACCTATCTGCATCTTCTATTCCACCATTTGATCAGTCTTATTCAAATCTCATCTTTTTAATACTCCTTTGAGAAGTTTCTCAGAATTTTATTTCCTTTCTTTCATTGTGATTATATTATTTCAAAAACTTCAAACTTAATGAAATGGTAGCTCTCTATATAGCATGAGTCGGACACCACTGGTGGCTACACATTTATCCATTTTTATCTCTTTCAATAGCTGACGTGGAAGGAATTTGAAATACAGAAGAAAGGGAAATGCCTTTTATTACATATACATTTCACTGTTGATAATATTTTTGTCAACTATTTGGGAGGTTTTGGATACCTTTGTAGTTGTACATTTTCCTTTGCCTTAAAAAGAAAACACAAGTGTTTGTTGCTTAGAATGTGTCTTCTCAACTGTTGTAGGGAACTAGGTAGCTGCTTGAATTCCAGAGAACTGTAGATCAATGGGTACGTAAGTATTCAGAAGAACATGGCTTTGTGCATGTACTAGTTTAACAAAAATTTGAGGGATTAGGTCGCCGGTTCAGGAAGATCAGCCCAAGCTGAGACACAAATAAAAGCAGGTAAATGAAATGAAGGTACTCCCTTGTGCCATAATATTGCACTAGTTATCTCAGTTCTTCAATTTACAGTAGTAGTAATTTAGAATCCTGTGAAAAACTGAGCAATTGTTGATATTACAGAATGTTGTATAAGAAAATTACTTCTCGGAAGTGTAGTATTGGTTTGGCTCCCACAATAATACATTATGTTTCACTAATGAATGTAATACATTATAGGTCTGGGATCCTCAGCTGGTGAAATTTATGCCCCAACAGGTAGCAAACAGATAAAATCGTCTCGATCATACACAATTTTCATCAGCAACCACATTTTTTAGTCAGATTTTATCCTAAAATGGAAACAAAATGTATGTGCTGCTACTGACAGAGAAAGTTTTATGTGCTAGAGGAGTTCAGCTACTGATGAACAAAATCTTCTCTGTCAGTAGTTGCACTTTACTAACAGGTAGAGTCTTCTCAGTTAGCAGGGAGCATAAAAACTGCATTAGCAGCGGCTGTACTTCTCTGGCAGGTAAAAATCTCTCCATCAGCAGCTGATTTTTTTGCATTATAACATGCAACAGAGAAGGTTTTATGCACAGCTGCTAACAGATAAATTCTTCTCCATCCGCAGCTGCACTTTCTTGGCAGATAAAATCTATGGATAGTTGTTGCACATCTTTGGCACAGCCTTGGAAACTACCTCACACATGTCCATCTCCTTTACACATTAAAAACCATAGGAAATTAACACGCACACCAAACTTTGTTATGAAACAGTTAAGCTTCCTACACACACAATGTACCTGATGTCAAACCTCAAAAGCCATAAAATGAAAACATAAGCCACATTATACTATATATATTTTACTACTCCACCTACATACACACACAACCACTGCCATAACTACCATTCACCAGACAGTATCAGACTCATAAATCATTTCTTTTTTTCTGTGATCATAAATAGCTGCTAGTAGAAGGTTCCTATCCATAATGATAAAAAGTTTTACTACTTCATTCTTTCACTATTTATGGCAGAAGAAGCTAGAGAATGTAGGATTATTTCAGTGTATTCATAGCCAGTATACTTAAAGCACATAGTAATGGTTGATGTCTTTGTCATTCATTAACATAATTTACCACTGTAGATTACTGATCACTTCATAATTTTACACCAAAGGAATGAAGTAATAAAATAGATCATATTTACTCTTACTTAGCAGATTAGCTATCATGTATGTGTTAATTATAATAAATATTTTAGAAAAGAATGTTCTTAAATTGAGACAAAATAGCCTCCAGAATTGTAGCAGCTAATGGACTGACAAGTACTTGCATACTCTGTCTGTATTAAATAGCTTAAACAAATTAAATGAATTACCACATCACTGGTTCTTATCCTACTTGTGAAATAATACATGTAATTTAAAGCAATGCATGCCCATCAGTGGACAATTTGAATGGAAATTGTTACATATAATATATAGGTCATTGCCAGGACAGCAGAGTTTGTAGTGCGGGGAGACAGCATTAGTGTGGGGGGGGGAAGGTTCAAATGGATTTTATAATTAATCATGTAGAAAACTTGCTAACCTCATTTGTTGTATTATTAGTCTGGTTAGTTACATTGCCATTTATCTACATTATTTATTAGTGGTCACTCTTAAAACATTTCTTCATGTACAAATATTACTAGTTCCATCACTGTTCCCCATTTGACATATATGGAGTATCTGTTCAGCTGGTAGAAGCTTAAAAACTGGAAGACATTTAAGATATCACCTGCAGGTTTAAACTAGTGTAAAGGGTGGATTCTCCGTAACTTGAAGTCTTTAAATCATGATTTGAGGATTTGAGTAACTCAGCCAGACGTTACGGGTCTATTACAGGAGTAGGTGGACAACGTTAGACTAGATGATCATGATAGCTCCTTCTGGCCTTAAAGTCTATAAGTGTATAAGTCTATGAGTAGGTCTACACTGCAATAAAACACTCACAGCTGATCCATGTCAGTTGACTCAGGCTCATGGGGCTCAGGCTGCAGGGCTATAAAACTGAAGTGTAGACATCTGGGCTCCAGCTTGAGGTTCTGAGTCAGGAGGTCTGTGTTAAATTTAAGAAGAAAATCCAAAATGGCAGACAATTCATTTGTAGAAAGAGATCCTACATCAGGAATAGTTATACTAATTAAGCATGAGACTAGGGGCGTATACATATGCATTTAGGGAAATAGCCATGGGTTATTGTCCTGTATCCAGCCTATCCACTCTTTAATAAAAACATAGGGAGTTAAAATAGAAGAAAATCCATTTACTCAGTTTTATCTTCTAGGGCAAGATAATTAAGGTTAAATCCTCAGCTGATGCAAATGTGCTTAGCATCCATGGAGGTACACATGTTTACAGCCATTGAGAATCTGGCTAATGTCGTTCAGAGAAAAAAATCTAAATTGGAGGAAAATCCATTTCAAAGACAATTCACTATCCGTAAGAAAATGGGCCATAGTTCCTCCCACTCCTTAAATAACATAGGCCTTCCAAAAGGTGTGTTTCCTTGGATAAATGGACTGTATTCCATTTGGGATTTGCTTCTTATCTTTGGAAGGAAGGAAAGGTGAAGAGAGCCAAGTTAATTTCATTAGGCCCATCAAAGCCATTTTTTCTTTTTTTAATATTAAGCCTTTATGAAACTGTGAAAAAAATTAACTGTGAATTTCTTTTACTTCCTTTGCTAAGACTAAGTTGGTTATGAAACCCATGCAAAAAATAGTTTTGCATGATTTTGCAGAAGATAGATTTTCTATTGCTCAAAAATATCAAATTTTCAAATTGTGATGGGAATAATTTCTCCTCCTTAGATGGATATACTTCATCTGTTTAGATAGTCTCACCAAAGGCTTGTCTACATCGGGTAATTGTCCAGAGTAGCTATTCTGACATAACTATTCCGCTATAGCTATTCCAGAATAACTCCCTCTGTAGTCACTTTTATTCTGGTCTAAGCATTCTGTAATATCTTCCTCGTGCAGAAATGTCCTTACCCTCTTATATGTTATTTTAATTCTTTGCTATTTTTCTACCCTCGGCTGGTCAAGTATCATGAAATTCCCTGAGACTTTTCTCAGTGTCCTCATTAGGAGAAGGATCAAGGCCTATAACGGCTTATTGTAACAGAACTCACACCGTGTGTGTTCTGTTCTGGACACAGAGTTGTTATTTCCCGCTCTCCTCTCCCAATCCCATCAGATAGGCAGTGAACTACATTGTACACCCTGCATTGTACCTTCACTGCTTCTACACCTTACCTCTCTTTTTTCACTCTATTTTATGTCTATTCTGTCCTTCATACTGTTTCTCTGCCACTATGAGACTCATTGGAGTCAACTGATTAATATATTTTCTCTCTCCCATGTCTGTCTTTCTATAGCTTTTTATGATTCTTGCTGTGAAAGGTTCTTTATGAAAACAAATTGCATTGGTCTGGGAATGCTGGAGTCTACAAAGCACAATTCTCTTTCAATGGTTCAGGAATCTGGTCTTGAAATTGTGAATGCTCATCACTATATTTCTCCCCAGGGTGATAAGCACACCCTTATATACTTCTATAATACTTTATAAAAGTTGTTAGAAGACATAGGGCTTATTCTGTTCTCTCACTGGTGTAAATCTGAAATAACTCTGCAGAAGGCAATGACATTACTCTAGATTATACCAGGTAGTTGAACAGAATCTATCCCAGAACCAATTGTAAACTGTCTTTTCGAAGGATCAGTTCTATGTCTTCCATCCAAAACATGGAATAAGATGCAAAATGCTTTTTGGAACGCTGACCCTTTTCTCAATTTAGTAATTTTCTTTAAAAATCCACCTTGAATAATTTCTGATAAAAAACAACTTGTATAAATCTAAATAGATTAACAAAAACTGAGGCCCTGCTCCTGAGGTCTGGCCAAGTTACACTTGGCACTGGACTCAAGATGGGTTGGACAGACTGTCTGTTTCTCACCCTTCTATCGCTGCACACCCCTATGTAGGGGAGGCCAGGAATGGGTGTCATCAAGCTGGCTATACCAGCTCTAGACTGGCCAGCGATTGCTTTATGCTGAGGAAACCCTAAAGTTCTCATTTAGGCTCCTAGTTTATATTTGTAAAGAACTTTGCAAACAAAAAGCACATTATAAACATGAGTGTGTTTATTAATGCATATTCTGGCACCTGTTTCTAAAAGTCCTTCTTTCAGGAACAAGTATGCCCTGAATATTTGTGTACTCCAGCTCTCCTTTCACTGCCACCCTGTCATTACTCTTGGTATATGCCCAATATATATATATTCTCCAAACCAACAGAGCTTCTGCACTCCATAAACACACAAATTCCCCAAATCAACAACAAGCCTACCATTTAGAATAATACATATACACAAAGAATGTGCATAATATGGCTGCACACAAATAGTGAGTGCAACTTGAGGTTTCACTGTTTGAACTCAAAACCTTCTTTTTTTAATCTTTGTTTATTTGGTTTGAGGTTTATTGGCTGTTTTAAAAGGACCTATAAGATTTAGTTTGTTTTTTTGTTGCCTGTTTAATTTTTAGCTATTTTGCTGATTTCCTCCCCCATAGAAATATCAAGAATGTCACATTTTGCCTTAAGATTTTTGGTGGGATAACTTGTTGAATGGCTCAAAAATGTGACTTGGGAGAGTCCTCAGTCATTAATTGAGAGGCAGTAGAATTGAACCCCAAGCAAAATGACCTTTTCTCCCAAGTGTATCAGTTAAGTAGGTGCTAGTAAAATAAGCAAAAGATGATCAAGTTCTAGAGAGTATGGACAAAAACTACTTCCCACAATTAATTAGGTTTTCTTTCTTTGATATCTGTCATAAACCCAATAGGTTTTTAGTCATCTACAAAGTCTTCCAGACTAGACAAAACCTCCGTTTCTAATGTGAAAAATCAGAAGCAGAAAACCCAATTTGTCTAAATCCTAACAAATTTGGGGTTCATCGTGATGTAACATAAAGAAACCAAAGAGTCCATTTAAAAAAAATTGCAGTTGCCTTTAAATAATGTGACTAGCCTAAGAAGTTCCTGGATACAGTCTATCATGACGTGAAACTTCAGATCAGTAATCTGATGGAACTGATGACTGTCCTAAAGTATATTTGGAAAGAAAGGAAGAGAATAGGATCATTCCATTAAATGTGTGTGATTCTGGAAATGGGTTGCTCAGTGCAGGATTCCTTGCTTGAATAAGATGAGCAGGGCTTGAACCTTAATTAACAAGTTTTGGAAAAACCAAAGCCAACCCTTATCTCAACCTGTTCCTAGTTTGTAGATTTTCAAGATGACCAGGGACATTGGAGACCCAATTTATTGGGTACCCAACCTGAGACACCTTAGAGTTTCCTAAATGCCCATCCACTGAAAATCAGGCCCTTTAAGGCATCTTAAATCGGGTACCTTAAAAATTAAGTTACCCCAAATCCGTAGTTACTTTTGGCCATCTTGACTGAAACATTATTGATATAGACATATTTTAGAGAATATTTAGCAACTAAATGGAATGGTTGCAGCAAGTGTTATAATTTAATGCTTATTAGATGTCACTCTTTTTAACAATTAATTGAAACCTAACTTGCTGTAGGCTATTTTGATAAATGTTAATTAAATATCTACAAATTCCTTACAAAGGTTCATGTGCTAATAAGAATAAAATTAAGCATTTCTTGCTTATGTAATTTTGAGCTAATTACATGACTATTAGATTTATCTTTCAAATGCTTGATGTTTTCTTTTAACAGTCATCTTATATTTAATTAAAAAGCAATATCTACTTTGCTAAGTCTGAAATAAATGTTCATGGAAGATCCTGAATTAAAAAGTGTTAGCAAAATTTCACCATCTATTAAGGGCTTTACAGACATTTTCACAATTCAGCATAGAGACCAATCAGTCAGAAGGAAATGCAGTGTCCCCTTTCATGATCAAACACAATTATTTTGGTTGACACACTTTAGAAAAAATAGCGGGAGTTGTACACAAATTTACTGAAAGAAACGTGATTCTTTAAAAGAGTTGTCAGGATGTACCAGCAGCTTCTTGTGTATGATGAATGAATAGCGGCAGTGCAGTAGATAAAACATACAGACGAGTGCAGCTACAGATGTGGAGAAGATGATGATCAAATACCATTTTGAAAAGAGAATCTGAATAGGATGACATCTCCTGTATAGCTTTATTTATGAGATCATAGAAGCACGTGTTTATAAGCATCTGAGAACACTTGCATGATAAGATTCATCTGGCCAGCCAGGATGGAAAAGATCCACATCACATTCTATTTACTTTGGGGAGTTTTGCTACAACAAGCTCCTCTTGTCATTTTCCATTTTCTCTTCACCCAAAACCTTTGATTTAGAGAAAAGAAAATGAGTAGAAGTGGAATAACAAATGTTAACGAAATAAACAGCGGGGAACATTTTCAGCAGTGCCTAAGGGCTACACTTTCAAAGGTATTTTAAAATGCAGAAGATGCAGATCATCATCATCAGATGATGCAGATCATATTCAAAATCATTGACTTCAATGGAGCTGAGATGATTTACACCAGCTGAGAACTAGTGCATATGTATTTTTCTCTAGTTACTTATATGCAGTGTCGAAGTGCCTCAAAAATATTGCACATGCCAACACATTTTACCTGGCTCTGCTCCTTCACCCACCTGTGGAAGCAAAAACTTGCAGTTTTTTGGTGGTTGTTTTTAAAATGTGTGAGTGACTGTGTTGTGCATGTGTGTGTGGACAAATTACTGCGGCAAAGCTGAGGCAAAAAAATAAGTTTTCATTTGGTTCAAAAAGCATTGAGGTGAGTGGTCATTCTTAGGTCATAAGAGAATGAATTCTATAGTCTGTCCTCTGTCCTCCTTAGCCTCCCCTTATTGGTTGATAGTTTCATGATCCTTGCTCAACACGGCTACCATGAGAGGTCAAAGTTGATCTGGCAGGTAGCCAGGGCTAATTTCATGGAGTTCTTTGAATACAGTAGAACCTCAAAGTTACAAACACCTCAGGAATGGAGGCTGTTTGTAACTCTGAACAAAACATTATGGATATTCTTTCAGAAGTTTACAACTGAACATTGACTTTGCTTTGAAACTTTACTATGTGAATGATAAATGCTGCTTTTAACCATCTTAATTAAAATGAAACAAGCACAGAAACAGTTCCCTTACCTTGCCAAATCTTTTTTTTTTAGCAGTTACATTTAACAGAGGACTGTACTGTATTTGCCTTTTGGGGGGGGGGGAGTCTCTTCTGCTGCTGATTGCCTACTTCTGATTCCAAATGAGGTGTGTGGTTGACCAGTTATTCATAACTCTGAGGTTCTACTGTACTTTAAATTGGACTGGTGAGCCAGGGCACAGAGCAGAACCCCGGAGCAATGTGTTCGTATTGACCTGTATTGTTAATCAGAAAGATTGCTGTGTTTTGTACTAATTAGAGTTCTTTAAGGTTATCTTCAGTAGTCCCTAGTGGCTCTTGTAGAGTTCCTCTGGATAAGCTCTTCTCAGTGTTTATATTTTTAGAATTTAATTCAGAGGAGGAAGAGAAGGAACAGGTGGAGACGGGTAGGTTGACAGTGTCACCGATAAAGTCAGTGGTATCATTTTTTTCTTAGGCTGGCAGGTCTGACATTGCTGTTCTCCAGGGAATCTCTGCTTTCATTCTAATTTGTTTTATTTCTCCTGGAAAATGAACCCTTGGCATTGAAAATATCAGTCTCAGTTATAATGTTGGTCTTGCAATGGAGCCCCTACACATGCCTCAATTAGACAACACAAATCCAACAAATTCAGCTGGTCTGGTGGGAGTGATGCTGTACATGAAGTTCTGGTTCACAGAGAAGATAGCTACACATTAAGCTACACTTACATTCAGCAAATATATCTAAATCGTAACTGTTCAATCATTTTGCAGATTAGAATTTCACAGTATAAAGGACTCCACCTCACTAACACTGCTTTATTTTGTGTGTGCGTGTTACCGGCTATCAAAGGTACTGGATTGAAAGCCCTGGAGATAGAAGTCCTGTTTATCCACAGAACAAGCATAGCAATGAAAATGGCAGGAAAAGCTTCTCTCAGGCCTCCTTTTTAATGTTCCCGACTTAGAGTAAGCTAGAGGGACCACTGCAGAGTCCATGCCCTGTCAGTCCTTTTCTTATTAACAATTAAAGAGCTTATCGTGGTGGCAGAATGTGTGATGTGGACATTTGCCACTGTGAACTGGATTGAGACCCATCAAATTAATTTCCCCTAAACCACTCAAGAGTCATCAGATGGTAAAAAAAAATATGTGATTACTTCTGAGCTACTCTGAATTTGACCCAGTAACTGAGACGTGAAAGACAGTACTACATATTCCAGTTCCCAGAACCATACAGACCCCCAACTCATGAGTACTGTGGCATATTTAAAGTTACCTGTGATGTTCTTGGACAGTTAGCATCTAAAAAGTAACTCCATTTGCAAACTCTTAGCATGAGCTTTAATTGGCCTCTGTGGCTCTTTAAAGTGACATTTTTGATTTCACATTCATCGATGGGTACTAGAACATAGTAAATGTGCACTTCCTGTACTTTGGCATTCACGTGGCCCCACAAGTATGTGAATCTTTGAGATAGCAGAAACAAATTGCTCTGTCAATGTATGAGTAAAAGAATAAGGTTTATACACAGACAGAAAACTAAAGATGTATAAACAAAAGCAGTCCCTGGAGTTCTCAATAAATGGTGCAATTTACCTACAGAATTTTGAATCTCAGATGTGCAGCTGAAGGCTCTTAAGTATTGGGCATACAAAGATCAGTTTGACTTCCGAAGTGTGACTAACTAGAGGACTGCCTTCGCAGTGCCAAAAGTAAAGCTGTGCTAATTAAGCATAGCACCACACTTGGCTGTATCTGAGTCTTAGTTGTGGACTTGCAAGTAGCTGCAGTAACCATTAAAAACAAGCATTATCTCAATTACAGGGTAAAGATAACAAAAAGATCTTTATATATTTTTTCTTTTACCTCTGTTTGGTCATGAATTTGTTTTTCATTTTTCAATTGTATTCTCTTCAGCCAATTTCCTTTCTCCCGTTAAATGTTATCAGAAGGTATGGATTGTTTTCACTTCATGATTACTGCTGCAGATAACTATTATCTTTCACAGTCCTGTAGGCTTTATCTTTGTGCATTCCAGTTTGTCCTTTTAATTAATTTATTTTACGGTTTCCCTCTGCCTCCCCACAGTTACAAGGATGTGCAACCCTGCAGACATTCAGGCCCCAGTCAGTCCATTCTAATTCAGCGAAGTACTTAATCACATAATTGGAGCCCAGAGCATCTGCATAACTTTATATACGTGATTGGTCCCATTGACTTAAACGGGGCTAAATCACTGACCAACATTTACACATTCATAAATGTTTGCAGGATTAAAGCCCAAATCTGTAAGTTAGGGCTTGATCCAGAGCCCACTAAACTCAATATAAAAACTCTCATTGACTTCAACAGTCACTGAGTCCCGTATTTTCCTTGGTCGCCCTAGTAGAATGGACTGACATTTTGATTGGTTGAGTTTTTCTTAATTAAACATTTTTTTTCTATATCACTTTTGGATACTCCAGGTGTCACGGGCAGGTACATTGGTCATTACTTATAACTTTGCATACAGGAACTCTTCTGTGGGATCATCATTTAAATAGACTGAAATAATGTTTTATTTGGAAATAAAAAAGAATGGTCACAAAGAAAAGATTATCTGCTCTCTAACTACCGTTAATCACGGTGATAATTGAGTATGGAGTTAGGAGCTAGAGAGTGTTTGATGTTAAGAGTGAGCCAAGACACTGCAATATTCAGGCTTTACTCTTTCTTCCACACATACTGTAGTCACTCATCAACCACTTCCTGAAAGTAAAAAGAATGAGGAGTACTTGTGGCACCTTAGAGAATAACAAATTTATTTGGGCTAAAACCCACTTCATCAGATGCATGCAGTGGAAAATACAGTAGGAAGATAAATATATATATATATACAGAGAACATGAAAAAAATGGAGGTTGCCATACCAACTCTAATGAGACTAATCAATTAAGGTGGGCTAGTATCAGCAGGAGAAAAAAAAACTTTGTAATAATAATCAGGATGGCCCATTTCAAACAGTTAACAAGAAGGTGTGAGTAACAGTAGGAGAAAAATTAGCATGGGGAAATAATTTTTAGTTTGTGTAATGGCCCATCCACTCCCAGTCTTTATTCAAGCTTAATTTAAGGGTGTCCAGTTTGCAAATTAATTCCAGTTCTGCAGTTTCTCCTTGGAGTCTGTTTTTGAACGTTTTTTGTTGAAGAATTGCGACTTTTAGGTCTGTAACTGAGTGTCCAGGGTGGTTGAAGTGTTCTCCAACTGGTTTTTGAATGTAGAGTTCTCTCAGTTCCTAGACATTGCTCTATATGACAGCATAATATCATATTGTGGTGTCCCTGTATTGGGAAGCTATATATTGTATACAGAGAGGAAGTACCATAGTATTTGTTATATGTAGTTGCTAATATTTAGATTCTGTACAGATCAAGAATACTAATGCCAAGGTCAATGAGGAAGGAACACAGATACTGTGCACCAAATTCTATTCTCAGGTTATACCAGTGCAAATCCAGAGTTAAGCTGGTAAAACTGAAAACAGAATTTATCTTTCTTTCTGGATGCCTCAGTCAGTAGGGTTGCAGTTGGAGCATGCTGAAACCTCCAGCACCCACAGACATAAGGAATTACAGTCAATATAAACTATTATTAAAGTTCTATGTTCCATTTAGCTCTGTGTGCTTTGGAGTAAACATTTTAATCAATCCTTATCTAATATTCATGCCATTGTATAATTTTCACCAGCTATTCTATTTATGATACCATAATATGCTAATAGTCACATCATATTATAGCGTTGCTTAGCCCATAATATATTTGTATCTTATCATCAATATGAAAGCATCAGAGAGACGATTTTTGCCACCCTGCTCCCAAGACAAAAGCCTTTTAGGAACCATCCTCCTAACTGCCTCTCTTAATGAAATACAAATAAGGCAAGACAAGCAACTTCTTTCTTAAACAGAAACTGGAAGCTATTAGACTTTTACCACTGTTGTAGTGGGCTACAATTGTCTGTGACTACACATGGCAAGCTTGTTAACCTTAACTCTTGTTTATAAGGCCTATGCAAGCTACTTATTTAATTTTAATGCATTTTCATTTAAATGAATATTAAGGTTTGATGTAACGCTGGCATTTAGAGTCACATACCCTGCTGGCACAGTGTCAGTATTCTTTGTTAGCAAAGACAGAAAATGAAAAGGTAACATCTCAATAGTACAACAAAAAGAATGAAATGAAAGAAGCTGTGCTAAGCAAGTCAATGCCAGGACACCCCTGTCCTACCTGAAGCTACTTCTCTTTTTTTCACTCAAGATAAGCAAGAGCTCTCTATTTGATATGCTTTACATGAGTTGTCACTTCCAGGCAATCTGAAATAAATTGCACAGTACACTTCAGGCAAACTCTTGATAGACTGTTGAATTTTTTTCAGACAAATAATAAAATGCCCATGGATCAAAGCATGATCAGAGATGCTAGCAAACCCAGACGTCTGGACCACTGAGTGCACCAAATATAAATAAACACATAAATAAATAAAAATGTTCTGTGGTTGAACTCCTGTCCTCATTGAAGTTGATGGGAGTTTTGCCATTGACTTCATTGGAGCCAGGATTTCACTCTGTGTTGGACATGCAAGGATTTTAACCTATTTTCCATTAACTACAAATGAACCTTTGAAATAAGGGAGGTAGCAAATTTAACGGTATGTGTGTGGACAGAGAAGAGGGAGAGAGACAGGCAGGAACCTTTAATACAATTTTTATTCATAAGTCATGTATTGTCTGTAGTCTTAGTTAAGAAAAATGCAGAACACTGGATTAGGTTTTCCTTTTTTTATGATCAACCACCCTACGACTAACTTAATCACATGTTTAATAGAAAACTAGGGTAATTTCTTGACAATGAGAAGCAGGGATTGGTGGGTTTATATAGAACCCTTTAAATAGTATGGGCCTGGTTCTGTTTTCACTTTCATCAATTTTACACCTTTGTAACTCCATTGACTTTGACCTGAGTTACACCATAACTGTAACCAGGAGTGAGTGACAGAAACATAATGGCCCACTGTGTTAACATGAAATTATAAAAGAAAACAAAATCTATCTAGTGTATAGATAGATTTGTGGCAGAGCTGGGATTTATAGCCAGGTCTCATGAGTTCAAGTCCAGATTCTTAACAACAACACTGTCCTTGTTCTCTTGAAAAATGCTGATTCCAACCAAATCTCTGAATTTACTGGTGTTTGCCCATCATGGCTTATCTGTCTTTCTATGCAGTTGTAATATGCTTATCAGGATACCTGGGCACCTTAAATATTTTAGAGGGTATACATGAAGAAGTTTTGTTTTCCTATCTCAATCTCCCTGTTCATTGGGATTATTATTGTTAGGGGAAAGCAAGGTGGAAGTAGCGAGTTTTACATTTTGTTCTGAAGACGATGAGATTTGTGGTCATTCTAATCCCTTCTGGGAAGGAGCGCCACAGTGTGTCTTTCCAATGTGCTATACATTTTGATGGTAGAAAGCAATATGTTTGGATGAATAAAGAATCACAGAGGAGTTTTCCAGGTTTTAGATTTTCAGCCTGGTGTACTGACACTACCTCAACACACGCCATAGGGGGAAGTGCGATTTTAAGGGCCATTAAACACTGTACCGTAAACATTCTCAGCGTATTACAAGTACAAAATGAAACACCTGTGTTAAATAACTTTGTGCCAATCCACCGGGAAAAGTCACTGAGTACAGTAAACCCAAAATATCTTATTTCTTACATATCATGTGGTGATCTAGTGGTTGCATGGTGAGATGCACTATAAAACATGTAGGGATTCTTGGTCCAGACCTCCTAAAGGATTTATTTATTCTGCATAGCTATAGCTGTAGTTCTTTATTTATCTAAGGACACTATCATTCCATTTTATTCTGCTTTTATATTAAGCACAATTAAAAAGGAAGTGAACTGAGTGTGAAATATGCTAGCTAAATAGTTATGAGCTATGAAAGCTGGGGAAGGAAAAATATCTAGGCATCATCTGTCCTAGTCTGTGTACCAAGAATCTCAGGGTACACACAATAGGAAAGCAGTAACGAGACAACTCTTGAAGATTTAGGGCATAATTCATAGCAACACCAAGTTTACACTTGGGACAACTGATTTATGGGGAAAGCAAAGAAGGCTAAGATACCATTATGGGCTGGATAGAGGCTGAATTGACCCATCTTGACCAGCACAAACTAGAACAGTCACATGGCTGCTCTGATTTTTACTGGCTAGAGCACTCTGCTAGGGATCATTCCATAGGCCAAGACCCTGCTGTCTCCAGCCCCTTCTGTCCCCCACCTGACCCAGGTATGTCATCTGTGTCACTGTACATGGGGCATGAGTGGTGTCAAGAGGGGATGGCATAAACACAGACATGATAATTTCAAAGGGACACTATTGGAATAAGGTGCAGCTAACTCAATATAAGAGTAACAGAATCAGACCCTTAGTTATCTAAGGGCTAGTCTACACTTACCTGCCAGGTCGACGCGGTGAGTTTGACTTCTCGAAGTTCGAACTATCGCGTCTAATCTGGATGCGATAGTTCGAACTCCCCGCACGCTCCAGTCGACTCCGGTACTCCACCACTGCAAACGGCGGTGGCGGAGTCGACCTTGGAGCCATGGACTTCGATCCCGTGGCGTCTGGACGGGTAAGTAGTTCGAACTAGGGTACTTCGAGTTCAGCTACGCTATTCACGTAGCTGAACTTGCGTACCCTAGTTCGACCCCCACCCCCTTAGTGTAGACCTGCCCTAAGGCAACCGGTATGTTTCAAAATGAGGACTGTACATATGACACACCTAAAATGTAACTTCAATACACATCCATGGTCCCTGAGCTACTGCAAGAGAAATGGCATTAATGAAGCTGCAGGTTGAACTAAAGAGAAATCTAAAGTGACTTTAGATCCTAAACTGAGCAAGGGTACTGTTCAGTTATCTGACAAAAAGATCAAGGAGAAGAAGCCAAAATTCACATCTTGATTCTGACAGGCATAGTCAAAATCAAGAGCAGTCTGTAAAAGGCGAATGTCTGTTTTTAAAAGACATTTCACAAGAAAGCATAGATTGTATTTCAGCCTACAAGTTGTCAGTTTTCGAAATCCCTCTCCTACTTAAGGAACAGTGCAATAAAGTGGGAAAAAGAAATGTGGATAGCATATGCCTCCAAATCAAGAATAGCTATAAAAAAGTCCCATGATAATTTGTTTGCTTTTTAAATCTCCTCTTACAAATAAAACAAATCTATTTTAAAAGTAAAACACAAATATTAAAAATACCTGAATTTTAACTGCTTTGCACATTCACCTCCCTAGATACAGATGTTTCACATTTGAAAACTGACTTTGTATTGTTGGCATATAAAGAACATCTCATTTGATCTTTTTAGTTCTGATATTATCCCATGCAGCAAACCAGGATTCAGACTGCAACACTGCGCCGTTCATTGTAAACAAGGATGGAGAGATTCCGCCACTGTAAATGAGGAATAACTCTGTTGGTAACAATGGTATTATATTAGCATAAGAAAGAGGAGAATATGCAAGATGCTGAAAACAAATGATCAGGAATCTTGCTGTAAACCAGCCCCTCTCTTTTTGACTATTTTCTTTTGAGTGGGGTGGGGTAGTAATATCCCACCCAAATATTTTTATGTTCGATTTCCTAGAAAAACAAATTAAAAGACAGAAAATTTAAATTACTGGGATTTTTTTTCCTTTCCACCAACTGAATTTATATACCTCAGAAACTAATATAACTCTCTGATGGGGATGGCTTATTTTCTGTTGACAGCTTTTTAGTGAAAAAGATAAAAATCAGATTGAATTTCGACAGTGAGAAATTGAGAGCTTGTTCTACCAGCAGGAGTCTTGAGGCCTCTAATTTTACCTCTGTGAGCAAAGATGAACCAAGAATATCAGCAACCTACTTTTCCTAAAGCAAAAGAAAACCTGGTATCCTAAAAGTCATGAAAAAGTCTGAGTCTAAGGTTTGTCTAAGAAAAAAAACATTTGTTTAATTGATTTTAGTATGGCTATAATCTGAAGATTAAACATATCTATAATGATACAGGAAAAGCTGTGTTATTCGGCACTTTACCAACCGGAAAGCTCTATAAACAGCATTTCTCATCTTCATTGAAAGTCCGGTTTATAGTCTGGTTGGCCTGGGGCTGGCAAGCTCCCTACCTGGATCTGCGTGGCTCCCCAGAAGTGGTGACATGTCTCTGCTGCTCCTAGGTGGAGGAATGGCCACAAGGAGGTTGGAGTGTGGGAGGAGGTCCAGGGCACAGGAGTTTGGGTGCAGGAGCAGGCTCAGGACAAGGGGTTGGGGCGTGGGAGAGAGTGCAGGGTGCCGGATCTGAGTGGCACTCACCTCGGGCAGCTCCCTGCAAGTGGCAACATGTCCCTGCTGTTCCTAAGCGGAGGCAAGCTAGACGGCTCTGCACGCTGCCCCCCCATCCCACCCAAAGTACAGACTCCGCAGCTCCCATTGGCCAGGAACCATGGGCAGTGGGAGCTGGGGAGGCAGCACCTGCAGGTGAAGGCAGCGCATAGAGCCACCTAGCCTGCCTCCACCTAGGAGCAGCAGGGACATGTCACCACTGCCCGAGGGGAGCTGCCCGAGGGGAGCGCAGCCCAGATCCTGAACCCTCTACCCCCTTCCGCATACCAGCCCCATGCACCAAGCCCGCTCCCGCGCCCCAACCCTCACCCCGAGCCCCCTCCCACACCCAAATCCCTCCCTCTTTGTTAATCAAAATGTTTACTTGCCGGCACCTCCCATTTTCCTAACGGTTCGGATAACAAAGCTTTTACTGTATATAGCTAGAGAGATACAGTATAGATAATGGATTTAGCATTAATGATGAAAGGAAAGAGATTGGTACAGAGTAATACTAATACAGAGTGCACTCCTGCTAGAAAATCTGCACCCAGAAAAGAGAGTGTGGGATGAAATGTTGTCTCACACACCCTGCCCCTATCCAAATCCCTGTCTCCAGATCCCATGCATCACCCACTCACTCTAATGAATTGCTGAGGGGAATTTCATTCTAGGGCAAGAGCATGTTCCACGTATTTATGAGCATGAACCGCCTAGCCTGATTACACAGAGGTCTCATTTCACACAGATTATATGTGATTCTATCCAAGGTAATCTGAGTGGAAAAGCTGTGCAGAGCTGCTGCTGGTCTGAGGAGATGTGCACATCGGTGCTGCTTTTTCAAAGTGCGTGCATGCACTTGGACATTTTCTCATTGTGCAAGATTTGGTTGATTTATAACTCCATTAATATTAATATTGCATTAGTCTGAAATGGAATTATCTCAGTCAATCAGAGTGCAGGGATGCCTGTATTATTACTGATGTATAGCCACCCTGATTTTTTTCTCCCAGTTATGAAATTCCCTTCACTCTGATTGTTTCTTATTTGTATAATCACTGTTTGATTATTTCTCAATAACTACCGTGTACGCAAATCCATGTACTCTGATTGGCTGCCAAACACTGAGTGCAAAGATTTTCAAAATCACTGGTTAGTTATTTTCAATAAACACACTGGAAATATGCAAATCTTTCTACTCCAATTGCTTATTTTAAGTCTTTAGGCTCCTCTACACAGAATATTTAAATGATTAGGTCTAGATCCTACCATGGATAGCATGTGGGCAGACAGTTGCACACAAAAGGATTCATACAGTGCAAAATCCTGACCCCACTGGGCTTGAATTCACTGCAGAATTAACTTGGGCTGTTATTTGGCTTTACTCCCAGTCACACACACAACCATCTGTCCCAAGCATGGAGATTCTTTATACTTAGGCTAGTTGGCCTGTCCTGGGGTATAGGTAGGGCCCTACCAAATTCATGGCCATGAAAAATGCATCATGGACCATGAAATCTGGTCTCCCCACATAAAATCTTTTCTTTTGTGTGCCTTTACCCTATACTATACCGATTTCACGGGGGAGACCAACGTTTCTCAAATTGGGGGTCTTGACCCAAAAGGGAGTTGCAGGGGTTGGGGGGTCACAACGTTATTTTAGGGGGGTTGCAGTATTGCCACTTTTACTTCTGCGCTGACTTCAGAGCTGTATGGCCAGAGAGAGGCGGCTGCAGGCCGGGAGCCCAGCTGTGAAGGCAGAGACGCCACCAGCAGCAGTGCAGAAGTAAGGATGGCATGGTATGGTATTGCCACCCTTACTTCTGTGCTGCTGCCTTCAGAGCTGAGCTGCCAGACAGTGGCAGCTGCTGACTGAAGGCCCATTCCTGACCCTTTCTTTTCTATCTTTTAACGAGTTACCAATCCATGAGACAACCTTCCCTCTTATCCTATGACAGCTTACTTGACTTAAGAGCCTTTGGTGAGGGACCTTGTCAAAGGCTTTCTGAAAATCTAAGTACACTATATCCACTGGATCCTCCCTTGTCCACATGTTGTTGACCCCCTCAAAGAATTCTAGTAGATTGGTGAGGCATGATTTCCCTTTATAAAAACCATTTTGACTCTTCCCCAACAAGTTATGTTCATGTATGTGCCTGGCAATTTTGTCCTTTACTAAAGTTTCAACCAGTTTTCCCGGTACTGAAGTCAGGCTTACTGACCTGTAATTGCCAGGGTCACCTCTTGAGCACTTTTTAAAAAATTGGCATCACATTAGCTATCCTCCAGTCATTTGGTACAGAAGCTGATTTAAATGATAAGTTACAGACTACAGTTAGTAGTTCTGCAATTTCACATTTGAGTTCCTTCAGAACTCTTGAGTGAATGCTATCTGGTCCTGGTGACTTATTAATGTTTAGTTTATCAATTTGTTCCAAAGCCTCCTCTAATGACACCGCAGTCTGGGACAGGTCCTCAGATTTGTCATCTAAAAAGAATGGCTCAGGTTTGGGAATCTCCCTCACATCGTCAACCGTGAAAAACAATGCAAAGAATTCATTTCATTTCTTCGCCATGGCCTTATTGTCGGAGTGCTTCTTTAGCATCTCAATTGTCCAGTGGCCCCACTGGTTGTTTAGCAGGCTTCCTGCTTCTGATGTACTTTAAAAAAAATTGCTATTACTTTTTGAGTCTTTGGCTAGCTGTTCTTCATATTCTTTCTTGGCCTTCCTAATTATATTTTTACCCTTCATTTGCCAGAGTTTATGCTCCTTCTATTTTCCTCACTAGGATTTAACTTCCACTTTTTAAAGGATGCCTTTTTGACTCTTCCTGCTTCTTTTGTTTTTTTGTTTAGCCACATTGGCACTTTTTTGGTTCTCTTAGTATGTTTTTTTTAATTTGGGGCCTACATGTAATCTGAGCCTTTGTTATCTTTAAAAAGTTTCCATGAAGCTTGCAGGGATTTTACTTTTGGTGCTGTATCTTTTAATTTCTGTTTCACTAACCTCCTCATTTTTGTGAAACCTCCCCTTTCTGAAATGAAATGCTACCATGTTGGGTTGCTGTGGTGGTTTCCCCACCACAGGGATGTTAAATTTAATTATATTATGGTCACTATTACCAAACAGTCCAGCTATATTCACCTCGTGGACCAGATCCTGTGCTCCACTTAAGATCATACCTCATAAGCAGGTGGATCTGAGTTGGCTCGTTCTCTTACAGGAGCCTGTCATAAGTAGGCTGGTCTTTGACTCTCCTAAAAGGTCCAGACCTCATGATAAGCCTCTTTCAATATTTAATGATAATAATTATTCATCAGTTACTATTTCTATTGCAGTAATATTTAGACACCCCAATCTCAGATGACAGCCCCACAGATGACTGCCAGGCACTGTACATAAATAATAATGAAAAGACAGTTCCTGCCCCAAAGAGCTTACAGTGTATAAGACAAGGAACAACAGTTGGGTAGAACAGACAGGGGGATGATACAAGGTAACAGAGCGACACCCAGGCTTACTATAATTAAGCTGTGATCGCAGCACACCAGCTGCCTAATGTGCATTTCTTATGGTGTATCAGGCATTGCATACTTGGTTAATTTGAACTGATATTTCATGGATTGCAATGGCACTACTTGCAGAGTAAGATATTCTCAAAACAAATAAAGGCAGCAAAATTAGGCCCTAAATTTGCAGACTCGATAGGCTAACTTAAAGCAAAAGTAGGCTTATTACCACAGATAGGTTTTCCCATGTCCTCACACCTCTACTTTTAATTAAAATGCTGACAATCAGGGGTTAGGGGAACATAATACAAGGTAATTATATACAGAAAAACATATTTCACCACAGCATAAGCTATTAGCACTTTCTTGGCTATCTGATTATCTGACAGGCTTAAAGGTAAAAGTAATGTGAATTTCAAATCTCTAGCTGCTCCCTGAGGAGACTCTGTCTCATACAGTTTGTAGTGAAGTGAGACACTAGAATGCAAAAATGAAGGAAGGAAAAAACCATAATATAGGAGAAGGATATAAACATATTGGGGCAAACTCAGCCTTGCTTTAGTGTCATTAACTTGCATGGGCTCAGGGGCTTGTTAACACCTGTTCCAAAATGACCCAATGAACTTCCACAAGCCCTAAAATTTTGAATGATCCTTTAGGCTCTAGCCCGTTAAGGTACTGAAGCGGGTGCTGTACTTTAAGCATATGAGAATTCCCATTGAATCAAAATGATTAAAGTTAGACTTGTGCCTAAGTATCTTGCTGAACTGGGGCCTTGGTCCTGATGTGTTACTGAAGTGACATATCATGGACTGCTCAGATTTCGAAGGGCTGCATAGCTCCCACCTTATTACAAGCCTTTCTTTACAGGCAAGTTGCTCTCTAAGGATATGTCTAGACTGCAATTAAACAACTGCGACTGGCCCATGTCAGCTGACTCAGGATTGTGGGCTTGAGCTAAGGGCTGTTTAACTGTGGTATAGACATTCAGGCTCGGGCTCAAGCCTGGGACCTGAGAGCTAGGGGAAAAGGTCCTAGAGATCCAGGTCCAGACTGAACCTGAACGTCTACATTGCCATTAAACAGCCCCTTAGCCCAAGGCCCGCAAGCCCAAGACAGTTGGCATGGGTCAGCTGCAGGCTTTTAATTGCCATGTTAATTACCTTAAGCTGGCTGTGTATTCCCTCCCTCAGACCCACTTCTCCTTCCTTATACCACAAGTGTGTGACTTGTCCAGTGTCTATTACCTGCACACCGCAACAGCTTCTCCCCCACACACTGGTTGGAACAGCTGTTAAATACATTCTGGTCAGCTGTTCCTCAAAAACTCATATGTCCACCAACCTTCCACCTCCTTTGTTCTTTTCCTGACAACGTAACTGACCATTTCTCCTTCGCCATACACCTTCCTGTTCCCTATAGTTTTCTGTACTTCCTTTTATACATTTTCACCATAATTAAACTGTGGAATTCATTGCCACAGGATGTCATTGAAGCGAAACATTTAACAAGGTTTAAAAAGAGATTGGACATATATATGGATAACAAAAATATCCAGGGTTATAACTGTTAATGCTAGCAAACATTTTGGAAAGGTATTATTATTATTAATTTGTATTACTGTAGTGACCAGGCGCTCTAATCACTGTCCAGGTCCTCAATGTGCTAAGTACTATACAAACACAGAAAAAAATAGCTTATAAGTACAAGACAACAGGTGAATATAGACAGATGGGGGAGTACAAAGAAACAACAGGGCAATACTGGTCAGCAGGATAGGCAGTTGTCTCACCATACCACCTAGCATTAGGTATTTTGCAAGCATCATGGAAAAGAAAAGTTGAAGGAGAGCTTTGAAGCAAGACAATGCATTCGTTTTGCAGATGTTTAAAGGCAGCTCATCCCAAATCTAAGGCCTGGGCAGGGGGTTCGAACTAAGATACGCAACTTCAGCTATGCTATTCGCGTAGCTGAAGTCGAAGTATCTTAGTTCGACTTACCTGGCCGTCCTCACGGCGGCAAGTAAACCACTGCAGCGCCCCCATTGACTCCGCTTACTCCTCCTGCCAAGGTGGAGTACAAGCGTCGATTCGGGGATCAATTTATCGTGTCTAGACAAGATGCGATAAATCAATCCCTGATACATCGAACACTACCCGCCAATCTGGCGGGTAGTATAGACATATCCTAAGGGGCAGCATGGCTTGTGCCAAACTAACTGTTAAGGATTGGAAGATGTCTTACACCTTCCTCTGAAACATCTGTTGCTGACCACTGTCAGACAGGATACTGGACTAGATAGACCTTGGATCTGATTCAGTTTGGCAATTCTTACGTGTGCCCACCACCACCACTGATGTCACTACCAACTCTGAGTTTGCTCTCTGGGTACCAGTTGTGCTTCCAGTACAAATCAAAACAATCTATCAGATCTTCCTTTCCCACTGTCCCTTACTATGTTAGGCATCTGCCTAGCTGATTATAGTGATAATAAAATAATAGTAATAAAAATATTTTTAAAGTACCCTAACACATCCAACCAGATGTGTTCAGGCCTGATCTTATTATAAATCTCTTCTCACTGTCCCTTACTAATATGCACATCTCAATATGCTTATTAAACTTGACCCTTAAACCTTCCCTTCACATAAAGTTAGCTGTGGTTTATAGATTGCTATATCCCTCCTCCTTTTTTTATTTCTTACACATGAAAAATATGTTATACATGACCTCTCACATATTGCGATATCTTTCATGGCCTCAGTCCTTATCCATAGCTTTTCTGCTGCATATAAAAGCACATCAGTTTTCACCAATTGTACGTTGAGTTCTCCTAGATTCCCCATGTCAGCACATAGCTGTATTCGCCCTTCCAGCACATCTCTATTACATCTTCTAACACAAAGGATACATACAACTGAAATAAAGACAAAAGATAGTCTCATTAGAGTTGTCCTTTCATGATGTGGCACTGTACATTGTCAAATGGGAAAGTACAGAGGTTCATAAGTTACCCATCTCCAACCAGTCTCTAAGCGCAGAAGCTTCCTTTTTATATTCATCGTTTTTCAATCCTCTAGTTTAGGGGCAGTCTTTAAGGGGGGAAAACCCTCCTCATTTAAAAAAGGCTGATATATCAAATGTTATATATCATGAACTACCACAAATTAATGACATTTATAGCTGTATTCTAATTATGCCTAGTAGGGTTCCCTAACTGCATACCTGAGAATTGTATAGGAACCAGAATGAACCTTCAGATCATCTCTAGGTACAACTTCACTGATAGGGATAAATCAAAATGTTTTAGATCAGCTTTGTACCCCTAAGGCACAATGTAAATGATGAAGGAAAGGGACTTCTTTTTGTCATATTCTCTTCAAATATCAAATTATATTAAAGAAAACATTTTTCCTCAATCACAGGTGCATGTAGAAAGAATGAGTGACAACTTGATGTCTTCTCTTTGATAAGTCTACTCCCTTGGCATTTTTAGAGGTACTTTCATAAATGAGCTTCAATTTGTCAGAGTAGAACTGTGTCTCGCCAGCTGAAAAGCTGTATTTAAAAATGTGCTTACTACTTCAGAATTCACAAAGGACTGTGGAAGGTAAAGCAACTATTCTTCGTGCATCTTGCAGGAGTCCAAGTGGGAGCAGTGCATATTTGCTCCTAAAAAGTCAGCCCTGTAGGGAAGCAAGTAATCATGAAGTCTGCATTAGTCCACCACCAATCTGGCAATTTGTTATTTGATGTTTTTACATGCCACTCCTCAGAGGATGATCTTGTAATTCCAGAATCTGTGTGTCTGTCAAAAGAAAAAGGCAGGTAGAGACCATTTAATAGCCTGAGGATGTACTTTGCACAAGAGTTTACAGGTCTTTGTGTTTGCGCGTGTGATGTGTGGGGACAGATTATATATATATTCTGAATTTAGTTTGCATAAGGTATATTTCAAATAGTGTTTACCCTTTACTTTTGTAAAAAGAATATAAGGGATTTCAGATGTGGTGACACTTTTAAAAACCAAGTGAAGTCATGCAACTAGAACAACATACAGGACAGATCTTTGGCTATTGTAAATTGTCAGAGCTCCTTGACTTCAAGCTACGCCAGTTCACATCAGCTGCAGATCTGCTCCACA
This sequence comes from Mauremys mutica, assembly GCF_020497125.1. NCBI lineage: Eukaryota > Metazoa > Chordata > Testudines > Geoemydidae > Mauremys > Mauremys mutica. Next base: position 33,538,733 of record NC_059085.1, read on the forward strand.
GTACTTTCAAAATGTACCCCTGCAATTTGGGAATACCAAAGTATTTAAGAGAAAAGCTGGCGGCACAAAGCTTCTCTCCAAATCAGACCCATCATTTCTCAGTAATTTGAATCTGACAATATTCCTTTAGCATTATTGCTTCTTTGGATTCCAATCTGAGACTCAGCCTACCTGGAAATATATTGCTCCGTTTACCTTTAGCCCCCTCTCATTACCTCTGAATAACACTTCACTTTGCCTTTGGTTATTTTCATGAAAATTGCCACTAAAAAGGGTTCTATTTGAGTTGCCTCATTGTTAATGTTGTAAACTACTGCAAAATATCAGAAGTTCGCACTATAATGTGTGATAAACATTACAGCTAACACATACATGCCATTAGCAGAATCTACATTGATGTTAAAGGCTCAGCTGATAAGACTGTTTGCAAATGATTGCCAAATATTGCACAAATAGCACAATTCTGAGCAATCCGAGCAGTACATAACATTATGACCTGTAATAGGTTTATTCTCAGGATCTGTCAAGCAAATATATGTACAATATTCAGCACCTGATTTGGCACACATTTTGCACAAATCCTGACCCTGAATCCACTGGTATATCCACTAGATCAGGGATTCTCAACCTTTTTCTTTCTGAACCTCCCCCCCCACACACACACACATACACACACCAAATGCCGTAAAAACTTCACCACCCACCTGTGCCACCACTGTTTTTCTGCACATCCAATAGATAAAAAGCCAGGGCTGGTGTTAAGGGGTAGCAAGCAGGGCAATTGCCTGGGGCCCCACACCACAGGGGGTCCCATGAAGCTAAGTTACTTGGGCTTTGGCCTCAGCCTCAGGTGACGGGATTGGGCTTCAGCTTTCTGGCCTGGGATCCAGCAAATCTAATGCCGTCTGCTGTCTGCTTTATTTTGGCAGACTCCCTGAAACCTGTTCGCAGCCCCCCAGGGGTCCCCGGACCCCTGGTTGAGAACCACTGCAGTAGATCACGCTGTCTATTACTGGAGCTCTATCATTAGTAATGATTTATAGGCTAGATTGTGGCTCAACGTAGGCCTCATGTAATTGAGTAAGAACCCCCTTTTCTCCCCTACATAGTCTACCTGGACCTTGAGTCCAAATGCATAGGTGTAACCAGGGCTGCCTCTCAGGAGCAGATGGATCAGGAAGTGGGTAAAGCCTTTGCACTACGTCATCCCCTATCTGCTGGGCAGAGAGTAGCTGAGCTAGCAGAGGCCAGAGGGGAATGATGTGATTTGCTCTGGTAAAGGCCAGCAGTTCATTAGAGGAGCGAGGGGGAAGCAGAGAAGGAAGTGTGACTCAAGAGTAATCTTGCGTCTCATTGCCAGCTGGGGCTACTCCTGGGACAAAGCCATGTACACACGTGCACACACACACACAACTTCCTCAGGGCTATGCCTAAAGGCACAATCTAGCCCATTCCTTGGTACATTGTCAGACAAGATTTTTTTTTAATGATAGCCAGAACTGAATGCTTGCTTTGCCTTGTATCTGTCATGTAAAGTTTTTAGCTTGAACACTGTGTACTCCATGTACTCTGGTGGGCCACTGTCTTTCTACTGTAGTATTTTGCAGGGTTTATCAACCATCTCTAATGCTGGAGGCTTGGGGCAATACAATACGCAGTTTGCTTTTTACATTTCTTCTCTACTTTAAAAATATGGGAGATATTATTAGTACAAGGTGATATTCCCTACTGCTTTGATCTGTACAGCATTGCTGCTTATTTCAGCCTCTGAATCACAGCCGATGCTGTGTTATATAACTGTTTTCATTATTGCTACATCGAGCCTTTAGTCCCAATTCCTCTCCCATCTTGTTACCTGACTTAACCCTCACTGTGTCTAGCTCACGTTGGACTGGAAAGGGAGGAGCGGGGGAAGGACTGAGCTGTGCCAGAGGAACACTGAAGAACACTGACTGACTAGGGCTCCTGGGAAGATTTTGCCTTTAAGATCAGCGGCTGAGCAAAAAGGGTAATGCTTAAACTGCATCATCCCCAGGGATAGCCCCAAGAGCAGCTCTGCCTCAGAGGCCCATTCCTTCCCCCGCTTATCCATTGCCCCGCGGCACTGACCCAAACCAACACCAAGGTGCAATACACCTTGTGCTAGCCAGTTTTGCTGGCCAGCAAGGGATGGAGGGGGAGGCCAGGACATCTCATAGCCTGTCACTCCCCACTCATTTCCTCCAGGCTGTGTGGAAGGAACAGCAGATGCACAGCGTTTACTTACTCTAGCACACATGAACCCACGGTCCACGTGGCTCACACCTGGGCATAAGGAAGGAGAGGGGGGTGCCTTACTCTCCGTTATATCTCTGCATGGGCCTGAAGTAAAAGTCACAATCTTGTCTAGAGTAGCCATTTTAGCAACAGTTTCCTAGTTCTCTGAGAACATAGTTCCCTGATCTCATATGTAAAAAGAACACCCAGCAAGACACAGTGTAAATCTGATTTAAACTCACTCCCTGATCGCAGGATTAACAGTTAGTCAAATGCTGTAAAAGTTGGCATTGTAATACGTATTTTTTATTTACAAGTGGTTTATAATTTAAAGTAAATCACAGAGCTAGGAAATCATGCTACATTTCTTTGTAGGCTTGTACAAATCTGTGCACCAAAGATTCATACTGCACAATACGCAAATGAAATCAGATACTGGCATGAGGCAATCCATGGAGAGTCAATCATATAAAGAAACCGGGTTCCTCTGGTTAATTAAATAAATCAGAAAATAAATAAAAGACGTTAGTACTGTGCTAGCCAAACTCTACAGCAGCTCCCCAGTAAAAAAATTCTCCAGGAATAAGAACTGTCACATATAATATTTCTTTGTTGTTCTTGTTTTGGTTTTTGTTTGTTTGTTTTTGCATCTATAATGATTGGGAAAGAGGAAAGAGAAAATAATAATGTCCTCTTACAACTTGTGAAAATGCTGTATATTCCTATAGGAAAGAGGGGCCATGTTCTAGTGTAAGGAGCCCTGGACAGGGCTCAGGAAAGCTGGGCTTTATTCCTAGTTCTGCCACTGGCCTATTGGTAACCCTGGGCAAGTCCTTTTGCCACTCTGTGCCTCAGTTTGCTCATTTGTAAAATAGTGACAATGCTACTGCACTCCTTTGTAAAGCTCTTTGAGCTCTGTTGATCCTATAAAAGAACTAAGTGTGATTATTTTAATTTTAGTATTATAGGGCATACATTTTCCCCTTGCTAGGTAGTACATTGTAGCATCTACACTGAAAGAGGGAAATGGAGCTTGCTGCCTGTGCCTAAGGCTGAAGCAGCTGAGAAACCTTATCTAAGGAAGCTAATGTTGTGTTATGCAAGTTAAGGACTCTCCCAAGCTATCCATTCATTTTGAATGATTCATTAGCTGACTATCTTCAACTCTGACCGTCCCAGGCAGATCCCAGCGAGGGAGGTTTGTGCTCCCTCAGTCATTGTTCCTCATAAAACGTATTAAGGCTTACATAACAAAGGGATGCATGTGTGTATGTTTAAAGAGGCATTTATACAGGACCTTAAAATTAGTCCATGTTGCACAGATCTATGATGAATGTGAATGCTCCTGGCAGGTAATGGAGTGAATTTGTAGGGAACAGCTGAGGAAACTGATCCCTGAGATCTGTTGATAAGTAAGTTAAAAGGTCCTCTCCTTCTTTGAAAATGCTCCAAAGGTTTTACTTTTTATTCATATTATCAACGGTTGTTTCATCAGATAAAGCTAGGAAAGATCCACTATAAGTCCACTTTATGCCTCTAGGAGACATACATCAGGAAGATTCTCTGATGGTGTAAATTCATGTAGCTCCATTGAAGTTAATTGAGTTAAGCTGATTTACACAACTTGAGAAGCTAGCTCTATCAGAAGTCCCATTGACTTCAGTGGAAGAAGTATGAGTCTTTCTATATGCAAAAGAGAGAGGTGAATACAAAACTTGTACTTAACAAAAAATTGTGCATTCTAAATACTCAGCCTGAGTAACAAGTCAGATACAGGAATTACCCAAGAGCAAACTATAAATTTAATATAATCAAAAGAAAGCAAAACAGCTAAAAATCACTTTTTTTTCCTGAAATCATGTTAAACTTAAAATAGCCATAGCATTAAATAAAGTTTAACAAATTGATCCTTTTTTAACTAAATTAATAAACTTCCTTTTATTTCTCAGCTATCTAGGTTCATAGCCTATACTTAATGATGATGCACTTGATTAAATAAAATGAAAGAAAAATGAAAGTTCTTTCAGACATTAAAATGAATAATGAGTTTAGACTTAATCCAAAAGCAATTTAATTTTAAACATTAATATGAAATTAAATGAGCCATTGAATTTTCTATATAAGCAAGCATTAATCTTATGAAGCTATGAAGACTGGAATGTTATATAGTGACCCATTAATTTCAAAGCCTAATACAAGGTCTGTTTAATGCCTGCAGTCCATTAAAAAGTCTGATCCCACAATATAACTGCTTTTTTCATAAAAGTTTAAACCCCAATTCATTTTTTTTATTGCTCTAATCATTTGATAATCTGCTCTGACAAGATTACGGCTGCAAATCTAAAACCAGTATATGTAGGTTCTTCATGTGAAGCAAATTTTGCATATGGCTTTGTTCTAAATGTGAGCCTTAGCCCAAAGAAAGGATTTATTAGAAACTTACAGAGTCAAATAGTGATTATACTGCTATACTTACTTGTGATAGTAAATATACAGTTACAGCATTAAACTGATTCTCCCTTATGTTTAACAAATGGACATTTTCATGTTACATTATTCAGAAAATTTAACCTGACTTGGTACAGAGAGATGATTATATTTTATAGGCCAAAAATACACTCCTTAGTTAAAACACCTACAAAAGTCAATGAGAGTTTTGTTGACCCATTCAATATGTATTATCCTTAGAAATGTTTTTCCCATTCTGTGAGAATTTTTGAGAGCTTGAATTTTTCCCCCTCCTATGTCAGGAAAAAAGTCAAAACCTTGAAAATGTTTAGGAACAGACAAACTGAAAGATATTTCAATTTGGGTCAATTACAAAATTTTGTTTTGATAATTGTAAAAAATGTGTTTCCACTTTGACTTTTACTCTTAATTTTAAAGCATTTCTAAATATAAATTATGTTAAATTTCAAACTGAAAAGTTATTTTGAAGAACAAAAATTTAACAGTTTCAGTTTCAATGAATCAGTATTTTTCAACAACAACAAAAAAGCTTAATAAAAAAAAATTCTGACCAGCTGAGATCATCATTGTACCTCTGTTGACTTTAGCAGCTCCATGCTGATATATACCAGTTGAGAATATGGCCTAGAAATTTTCTTCTCAAGATTCTTAGGAACAGTTCAACTCATGATGAATTACAAAAAGAAAAATAAGCTAAAATGTAGCTCTTGAAACTACCCTTTTAAATTAATGAGATGGTTTGATAATAACAAAGTTTAATGACATATGTTCACCATTCGTTATCTACCATCTTGGAAGGTCAGGGTTTGAAATGCCTGTTCCTAATCAGTAGTTTCATCTACAAAAACCAATCAGACAGAAAGGTTGATATTTAAATATGTTTATCCTACTAAACAGGTGTTCCCATTTGACATACTATACCTAATTCTAACTAATTTTCACAAATCTAAGGTCAATGAGAAATCACAGCTCTTAAAATAAGACAAAAACAGTTGCGGTGTACTTGTTAAATGAAAGGAATAATGATTAGCATGCTAAAATTCTGTTTGTCTTTATTCCCTTTGCTAAACTTTAGAAAGTTTAGAAACTTTCAATCATACTTTAGAATAACTGTACTTCTGTTACCCATGATGCTTTTTGTGACTAACGCTTCTAAAATTCTCTGAAGAGCAGATCCAGTACTAATATCTGTCTACTAAAAATACAGCCTCATTATTGCTCACAAATAATTCTGACATCCTGACTGTATTCACTGTGTGTCTGCTTGCATTCAGAGTGCTGGTGTCACCCCACTGAGCACAAAGGAGTTTTCTCTGATTTACATTGGAGTAGGTGAGAATAGAATCTAGCTCTGGTCTACTACATGGTGTATTAATTTCTAAATTAAACTTGCTGTGCCATGATGGGGGAAGGTCCCAGAGCTCAGGCTCCAGCCCAAACCCAAATGTCTGCACTGCAGTTAAAAAGCCCTTTAGCTGGAGCCCTGAGAGCCCGAGTCAGCTGACATGGGCCAGCTGTGGGTGCTTCATTGCAGCGTAAACATAACCTTAGAGAACAAAAAGAATAGGCTGCCAGCCAAAGTGTTTATTACAATGTGTTTTTTTAAAAAAGGTGTTATAATTTTAGGTCCTAATTCTAGCACCTTTTCTTGCTTGAGTATTGCTGTACTGTACAAGTAGCCCTCTAACTGACTAGGAATATTTGCAGAGTATGGTATTATTCAGAATTAGAACCTAAATAACCTTGTGGTTCATTTATGGCCAGGATAGTTCCTATCTTATTGTTCAGTGTGCACTAAAAGGAAAGGAAAGCAACCACCCCACCCCTGGACCAGACAAAGTAGGGAGCAGGAACTATCCCCAAACTCGCTCTCCCAGTAGAGCACAATACCCCAAACAGGGAAGAGAGGGATGGGAGGAAGAGTAAACTGCACTAACAAAGGTGTGTAGTAGCAGATATACTGACTGCTTTGCATGTCACCTTTCATCAGGAATAATCCCAAATTCACTGAGGCCTGGTCTACACTAAGAGGGGGTGGTCGAACTAGGGTACGCAAGTTCAGCTACGCGAATAGCGTAGCTGAACTCGAAGTACCCTAGTTCGACTGACTTACCCGTCCAGACGCGGTGGGGTCGAACTCCGCGGCTCCAAGGTCGACTCCGCCACCGCCGTTCGCGGTGGTGGAGTTCCGGAGTTGACCGGAGCACGCGGGGAGTTCGAACTATCGCGTCTTGATTAGACGCGATAGTTCGAACTCCGAGAAGTCGAACTCACCGCGTCGACCCGGACGGTGAGTATAGACCTACCCTGAGACTCTCTCAGTTACACCAATGTAACTTCAGGGGATTTACTTCCACTTTACACTGTTGCAACCTCAGCCCAGAGCAGTGTCACTCTGCACTGCCCCCCAGTCCAGGCTGTGCCTAAATGGCAATATTGGCTCTTATTCCACTGGAGATATCTTAGCACTCCTTGCTTCTGACTCATTCTGTTTGCTATCACATGGCAAAAATATGATTCTCAGAACATTTGCTTCAGGTAAGTGCTGAAGATAAATAGGGCCATTTTTGTTCATGCGGTTCTGGTTCAGTTGGTCATATGACCCTGTTAGGAACAGACTGAGTTAATCTACAGTATGTAAAGCATCTAGGTATCATCACCATCAGCAGTCCTGCCAGAATTGCTTGGAACACTGCACCAGTATAAGTTCCTGGATTTCAATGGTGTTACTCTCAATTTACACTGGTGTGAATGAGAGCAGAATCTGCCCCTACATCAATGGTGGGCAACCTGTGGCCCATGGGCCACACGTGGCCCATCAGGGTAATCCTCTGGTGGGCCGCCAAACAGTTTGTTTACATTTGCACAGCTGCCTGCAGCTCCCAGTGGCCGTTGTTCACTGTTCCCAGCCAATGGGAGCAGAAGCGGCATGGGCCGCAGGGACGTAATGGCTGCCTTTTCCCGCAGCTCCCATTGGCCAGGAATGGCAAACTGTGGCCACTGGGAGCTGTGGGCAGCTGTGAAAATGTAAACAAACTGTCTGGCAGCCCACCAGCAGATTACCCTGAAGGGCCGCGTGAGGCCCATGGGCCACAGGTTGCCCTCCACTGCCCTTTATGCACAGTCACTCATGTAACTCTGAAATGCAGCCATCTCTGAAGTGGAATGCACCAGCTATTCTACACCAGCAACGCTGCTTTCTAGAAGGGGTATTTACAACATGCAAAATATAGATTGGGATAAGGCCACAACAATGGGTTGAAATCCTACTTATGCAAAAGCTGCATTAAAGTACATAAACACCTACCTGTTAGTGAGCACCTTCAGGAGTTAAGGGTGCTTAGCACCTCACAGCATCAGGCCCCTGGAGCTTGAGTATTTTTTCCTATTTTGTTTTTCTTTGGGTATGTGTGAGATGATGCTCCGCTGGTTTGCATCCTGTGTTCCTGATAAGTGCTGAAGCAGAACTAATGCATAGTCACTTTTGTGCTCCAAGAAGCCTTGGAACTTCTGAAAATTTGATAGAGGCATGAACCTTCGTGGTGCAGCAGATTCATTTCAGCAAGGCCATTTCCAGCAAAAGTATTTCCATAATGACATTAAAAGCTGACAGTATTTAGAGAAGTTAAGCAGAGACCAAGGGCAAGAAAACATCCACCCAGCCTATAGGCTTTTGAACACCACTAGAATTTTCCAGAACCAGTTTTCATAGAATAGTTAGTTAAAACTGGCTAAGGCCTTTCTGGCCATCTAGTCTAGACCTTTCACAATCCAAGGAGAGCTGGTCAAGAATTTTCTGATAAAATGTTTTTTCATCAATAAATGGTGAATCATGAAAATGGAAAATGTTCATGAAACAGTGTGGGTTTGACTAAACCCCTGACTCAAACAATTTTGTGGTAAAAAAGAGTTTTGAGATTGTTGCACCAGAAAGTTTTGATTTGTGGAATCAAAACTATTTTTCATTTAGAAATTCTGGTAGGTTGTCACTACAAAATGTTTCTAAAAAAGGAAAAAGTCAAAATGAAAATGAAATGTTTAGAAGTTATTGAAACAAAATGTTTTGATTTCCCCAAACTTTTTTTTTTTCTTCAGATTTTTGGTTTGTGACAATTTTCCAGATTTTGACATTTTGTCCGGATTTGGAACAGGAAAAAAATTCAAAATGTCAAAAATTCTCTCAACATGGAAAAACCATTTCCCACCCAGCCCTAATTCACAGACTCCATGATCATAGAGCATCTGCCTTTTCTTCATCCAGAATGTAGCTCAAGGCTGTGATCCTTGGCCAATATTAGTGTGGAGATGAAGAAAGATTCCTAAGTAGATTGTTAAAATAGTTCCCCAACGTATGCCAATAAAAGAAATCAGTTTCTTTATATTACTACATGCTCACACCAGCACCATAGCATTATAAAATCCACTTTCAAACACCTTGCTGCTGAATCCCCTGAATATACTGACATATAGTACAACAAATTTGGTAACTGAATTTTGGGAATTCACTTTGCTGGGAAAACAAGATACACACATTTCAAAAAATTAGACCAGGCCCCTTAGAGTAGTAGCAAAATTGTAGGTTGTTGAAATAATTGATTTCTAATTTCAACTAAATACTGAGCTCCCTTAATAATTACTTTGAACCTAGGAGATGAGCTCAGGATCCGTTAAAGTATATGTCAGTTGGTAATATAAAGACTCTAATGGAACATGGGTTTTCTAATAAGAAAGTGAGAATTGTAAGCAATAAGACACAGCATGTGATATGATTATCATGAGACAATAATATCCCTGGGGCATTTCTCTGCATAAAAACGGGCTATTCTCAAAAATCATGCATATTTCAAAGCAACCCCACCTATAGGAGTTGCCTTGTTGATGTAGTGTTCCAATACTACTTTCAGATTTAAACAGAAACATCATCTAAATAAATTGCTTTGGACCACTTGAATTTTGGAGCTGTAAGATCGATAGAAATATATCTAAGAGAAACTAATTGCCTGATTTCCAGTTGGTGATATTTGGACTCAGGCACCTCCATTTTCCAGTGAAGTAAAATGGTGGTGAGCCTCGCAGTAGGATAAAATGAATCTATCCCTTTTGGAGAGTGAGCAATCAATCAGAATTGGAATTATTCCAGAGCAGATGCTGGCTCTCATTTCTTATTTCATCTGTTATATTTACAGTCAATATGAATCAGTTAACTCTCTCCCCAAATGACTGCCGAGACAATGGAATTTGTTTTCATCCTCAGTTCCCAAATTATAGCACAATAAGGGCCTCAGCATCCCCCAACCTCCTAAACTGCACAGTGGGGCACTAATGCTTTAAATGAGGGACACAAGGCGGGATATAAATCGGATTCCTCTGTCTCTGTTCACATTCTGCCCTGGATGAGGCAGAGACACCCCATACCAGCAGAGAAGAAGTTAAGGAGAGGCTTTGGGTCCAGTTAGCTCCACCCCGCTATACCAGCAGCTAATGCCGAGCCTGAAGAGGAAATAAAAGGAGACTGGCTAAGTTCAGGGCTAACTGGCCAGGAAGGACCATGGAGTTCTGCCGCTCTTCCTGAAGGGAGCATTGCTTGCAGAGCTGCAAAGACAGACCGGCTAGCCAGAGCAGCCACTGGGGTAGAACAGCTAGACCCCCAAGAAGTGAGCAACGCTTGAGAAAGAGGCTGTTTGCTGGAACCAAGCCCAATAAAAATGGCAGGATCACACACCCTCTCTCCATCCCTCACCCCCCCTCCAAAAACAAACAAACAAAAAAAACTGGGGAAGCAGTCCAGTACATTTGCTTTTGGTTGTAGAACGTTTTTAGGGCAGAGCCCTGGAATTCTGTCCAGAAGGGGATAAGACTGAAGGGTCAATTAGCCAGTGGTCCAAAGCCTTAGTGGACACCAGAGATGGAGTCTTTTTCCCCCTTTGGGGAGACCTGAATCTGTGTGCCTGGAAGGTCCACAAGTGGGGTGCTGCTCCAGTCAAACCACTACATGCTCCTTTGTTCCAGTCCCATCTCTTGACTCTACCTGTGCTTCCACCCATCCATACTGACTCTCCCATCACCAGGTCCTTTCCTTTGTAATAACCTAATTACTCCACGACTCTTCCTTTTTCTGCATCGGCTTACGGACCTGGTGACTGTTACACAGTGGAGAGCAGACTATAGCATCCTCCACCACCTACACAATGGGGAGCAGAGGGAAATATTTTGCCTCCCACACACAATTCCTCCCAAAGCTCCCTTTGGGTATGGATAGCTCTGTACCTCCCCCAACATGGGCCATTCTGTTAAGTACAGAATCTGGCCCCCAAAAGAGAAAGGATATATTTATATTATTATGGCAGGAGTCACCAGGTGGTGCTGCTACATAGTCTTACAAGTTCTTTTTGTCTTAGCATGCAAGTGGTGTGAATAAATGTGTCATTGTTTTGTGATGTAGTTTCTTTTGGATGGAGCTGTGGCAAGCAGCACATGAGTTTACTCTCTGCCTTAAACTTGCTAACTAGAGTAAAGTTTGAGGCAGCGTTGCTCCCTGTGGTCCAGGCATTGGTGCTGGACTCTGAGTTCTGAAAAAGCAGATTGCCTGAGTGCCATTTGTGACCACCCCTGTTCCAGGTCTGGTGTAAACTGTGTAAAATGAATATGTTGCACTAAAGCTCCATGTAACTAATCTCTTCTCTAATGGGAAGCTGACTTGCAAAACCCTGCTAACAGCACAGGTCAGCAACATTATACTGTTGTAAAGGATAGTATCTGCTGTCACATGATATTCACATTCTGCTCTGAGTTATACCAGTGTGTGTATGCAGCAACTTCACTGAAATCAGTAGCGTGCTTTTGGGTGTAAGTAAAATCAGAATCAGGCCCAATGGAGTCACTCTAGGTTTAGACTGCTGTAACTGAGCTCAATCAATCCAATAAAATTACTTCAGAACTAAACTGAGACTGGGAGCAGAACGTGGCTCACTGTATAATGGTATCAATGAAGTTTAACTTTTTGTTCCTGAAACCATGGCTGTGTTCTGACTTTTAACAGGAGTTGGTACCTAGGGACACTAAGAAGAAACGAAAATTGGAGCTTGCTTTGAGATGGGATTTTTCAAGTCTGACTGTTAAAGTACATCTGATTTTTAAAGAAAAACTTGAAATTGTCTCTAATCCTTTTTTGTTACTTCCATTATAATTGGTTATCATGTCATTTTCTGAACTTTATGGAATTTCCAAATCCAAATGCAATACTTGCCAGATTAGGTTGTTTTTGTCTCACCTTGATTTCAATCAACATCTCGTGCCTATCATCAGTACAAAGTTGCAGCATGCACAGTATCACAACATGTTCCCAAGAATAATGGTGCTCACTTTAAATAAAGCAATACTTTTTCATTTATGTATAAGTTATTAATGCTCAAGAACCTTTTCTCGTCCATGACCTGTTTGTGTAACTACTACAGCATAGAATGCAGGTATGTTAATTTCTTCTGAAAGGACAAAATATAATAGAAGGATAAATTAAACAAAGGTTACTTACAAAAATATCCCACTTTTGCCACTTGAGGAAATGTTCCATGTGTCAATTTTATTAATACCATTGAAGAAACTATTTTCCTGGATATGAGTGATAGTCATAAGTGTCTTTGTGAAGTCTCTGCTTTAGCTGTAGGAAATTACATTTACACTCTGGGGTTTCTACACTGATGAAATATGTTCATTTCTGACTGGAAAGAAAGTAAATAATTCTAAAGAGAAACAAAAAAAAGTTCAGGCTTTCAGGACAACACATATTTGTTCTGTCTCTGTGTAGACAATCTATCAGGTTGGAAATTACACAGCTGTGAACAAAGCCAACCATTTCTCAACAGCGACAGTCTCCTATTGTCTCCCCAGCAACTTACCCCAAGCAGACACTTTAAAATGAAGCAATAGCACATTGCTCATACACAGTTTGCTTTCTTGCGATGATCTTTCTATCAGGCATAAAGGCAGAATATACGTGTAAATATGCATAAATGATTGTCAGTTGCTTTCTTTAGCTTCTTTGTATGTGTTAGTGTTTTCTGCTATTTGTTATCCTCAACCACTGCCCCTCTAAGCAGTGTGACTGTTAATGTAGTGCCACCCCAGTGTTGGATAATAAAAACCAGAGCTATAAGTATGTAAAGCCAGTGTCTATAAAGCAAGTCAAGCTAGATGATCGCAGCGGTCATTTCTGGCCTTATTAGCTATGAAGGCAAATCGAACCAATCAAATGTAACTCATCAGTGAGCAGATTTCACCAATGGGGAATATACTTCTACTTAAAGAAGGGTGTATCAAATCTGTCAACCTGACAATAAGTGGTAGAAAAGCCATCTTCATCAGCCCTCCTGCATGTAATCCTTTCTAGCTCATCACTGACAATACCCCCTTGTAAAATCAGCCCTGATGACACAATCAAGGCCAATGATCCTGTGCAGAGAAAAGATTAAGCCTTAAGGTTCCCTGAGGCAACTTCCAGCGCAGCGTTGCTCCTCATGATACCTCCACTGCCAAAAGGCATGATTTGCTTATGACCTCTTTGCCATACCACTCTAGTCATCCGATTAAAATCTCAAGATGTGCTGTAGTTCATGCTGAAAATATCATGGATAGTTAATGGAAACAGTCTAGGTGGAAACCAGTAAGCAACCTGTTAAGGTGGCACAGGTATTGATCTAGCATAGGAGCGTCTAGGAACCAAGATTTGCTTGAACTACTCTAAATGTTTTCACAGCCTTTTCCCTTTGTATTTCAATACATTGCAGGCAATGGCTCTGTTGGCTGCAATCTTCCTTCGCTGCTTATGACTTTAAACACTATTTATGCTTTCTGGGGTGAGATGGGAGGTTCTGCTCAAGCAACATGAAGGTACTCTAGCCTCAGTCCTGGTACTCTAGCCTCAGTCCTGGTACTCTAGCCTCAGTCCTGGCATTTGTTTGTTGTTGTTGGGGATTTTGTTGTTTTTTAGTTTAGTTGGTTGGTTGGTTTTTGCTGATATTTATATAGGGAATATGATCTCCTCCATAAAACGTCATTTAATGAATCATTTCAGTAAAGAGTTGCAGTTAAGATGATTTAGCAAACTTTTCACATGGACAGCTTTAAGGGTCTGATCCAAACAGGGCCACCCGGCGGGGGGGGGGGAAGTGGGGCAATTTGCCCCAGGCTCCAGACCCTGCAGGGGCCCCCACTAGGGTCCTTCACTCGCTCCGAGGGGCCCGGAAAACTCTCATGGAGCCCAGGCCCCCGGAGCTTCTTCCGCTCCAGGTCTTTGGCAGCAATTCGGCGGCAGGGGCCCTCCGCCACCAAAGACCCCAGGCCCCCATAATCCTCTGGGCGGCCCTGGATCCAAAGACCATAATTAATGGAAAAACTCCCGTTATGCCTAAAGAATGACAATATTGTGAATTTTACCACCATATGGGAAGCTTTCAAGTGCCCAGTATATGTTTGATTCTCCCCATTTTTAAAGTTTTTAGGCATCTTGCCAAGGTTTTTTTAGCTCAAATCAGCAGTAGTTATCTGGTTGAAATCATACTTTGAAAATGGAGGTGTCTTGCTTATCTTGAAGAACAGCATGTGAAGTATTGTTGAACAAAAGTACTGTGTGTTAGATAGAAACATAAGGCCATCAACAAAAAGACAAATTATGACTGTCAGCTACATTTTGTAAGTTATAATGACATTTGGGCACTATGTAGTAGAAGAAAGGCTTAGCTTTTCAACATGTTTAGAGCTATAAAAACAAGATTATTGTTGTTTCGTGGCACTATATTGCATCCAGAGCTTGAATTAGTGCTCCTTTAGTGGTAATAAAAACAAATTGTAAATCCAATTGGTTTTGGTAATATGAATTTTGCCTGTAAAGCACTTTTCTCCCATTAAAGCATTTACTAAGACAAACAAAAGGAGAACGCTTTTCCAGAATGACAATATTCAGGGACTGATTTTGATCTCACATACACTAGCTTTTACAACAGTATAATTCCATTGGGCCTGATTCTGATTTCACTTAGGCTGGTTCTACGTTAGCAAAACTCCATTAATTTCAATGGAGTTAGTCCTGTTTTATTCTAGTGTACAAGAGTTCAGGATGAGGCCTGAGGTGAATCTGAGAGCCAAAGAGCCTGATTTAAAAACCCAGGGAAGTCAGTTGGGATTCTTGCCATTGATTTCAATAAATCCAAGTTATTCTTAACTTGGTGGGCCTGATTTTGATATCTGTTGTACCAGTTGTACTCCAGTTTTACTCCACTGACTTCAGATGAACTATTGGTTTATATTCATGTTTGGTGCAGTATTTTTCCCATGAAGCTAAGATTTGAAAGTTCCCCATGGGAAAAATAAGAATTTAAAGCTCAAATGCGATAAAGGGCCAGATAGTTTTAGAGCAGAATTCCCTATTGTTCTTCAAATCTAGCATCAGCCCATGTGTGATCACTTAATGCACTGCATGAAAACATTCAGATTCCCCAGTGATGAGGGCAGTATAAAGCAGAACAGAAGTCTAGAGTAGAGTAAAAACCCTGCTTTAAAGGCAGGGGCGGCTCCAGGCCCCAGCACGCCAAGCGCGTGTTTGGGGCGGCATGCCGTGGGGGGCGTTCTGCCGGTCGCCAGGAGGATGGCAGGCGGCTCCGGTGAACCTCCCGCGGCATGCCTGCAGAGGGTCCGCTGGTCCCGCGGCTCCGGTGGTCCACCAAAGCCGCGGGACCAGCAGCCCCTCCACAGGCACGCCTGCGGGAGGTCCACCGGAGCCGCCTGCCACTCTCCCGGCGACCGGCAGAGCGCTCCCCGCGGCATGCCGCCCTGCTTGGGGCGGCGAAATGTCTAGAGCCGCCCCTGTTTAAAGCTGATGACATGAAATGGCTGAAAGTTATTGGTTGGATTTTATATCCTGCCAGAAACACAGTAGTTATCACATTACAACTTTTTTTCATTTTTCTTATTACTGTTTTGAATTGTATTGCTTCTTAAAAGATACAACAGTGATTAACTGAACCTTTTATCTTAAAGGGACAATATCTGAGTGGAGAGTGCTGCTGTTTAGAACAAGGTTGGATGCTTTAAAAAGTGAAAGCACTGTTCACTTATCAGCCTCCAGTTTTGAGTATTTTATAATGGTGGAAATACACCTAGGATACTAGATACACTTAATATGACACAGCAATGAATAAATTAATTATATTCAGAATAGTAACCATACAAGGGGCGGAGAGGAAGGAGGTTATATCAGAATTACACTCCGTAGGTTGACGGTGACCAGCTGAGAAAAACAGTTAAGATGCATTGCAAATACTGATCAAAGCATTTTAAAAATGAAAGATCTTATACACTAAAGGTGAAATTGACCTAAATGTAGAGGAGCTCCGCCTAGTGGGCAGGGCCTTGCACAGACTAAAGTGCATATTTTATCCAGATCGCCACAGCAACTGCTTTTAGCAAGGTTCTTTTATGTGACACCGTGCCCAACTTCCAAAAAAAATTCACAAGACTTTTGTTTTGTTTTTTCCCCCTCTCCTGAGCTTTGGTGCCTCTGTTACCCATAAAAGGCAGTTCCAGAGGAGCCAGTGGTGATCCTTAAGGAAGAAGAAAATCATGTATTACTACAGTGGCAAAGAGAGGTCATTTTCTGATGCAAGCTGATGGAGTCTAGCTGTAGCTACAGTGCCAGATTCACTGGGTGTGATTTTCAGAATCACTCAACCGTGATCTAACTTCTTTGGGAGCACAATTAGGCCAACACTGGGCATGTTTGCAAACCCCACCCAAGGGGTATATTTTGACTGGTGTCTTGACATGGCAGGAAAATCATGTATCTGGACTTGTTAGGCTTTCTGTAGCATACCTAAGGGAAGGTCTCTCAGTCTTTTCATAATGAGGAATGGAACAATTTAGACCATTGTACAATATGTGAATGCTCTTCCTTGCAATTTAGCAAAGGTAAACATTGGATCAGCTTGTCTAAGAGAGAGGGAAATCTATGAATGGGACCTTTGTAACATGTACTCATGCTGCAGGCATAACTTCTATTGACTTTGCAAGTTTTCCCTGCATAGGGGTTTGGGATTTTGTACTGAATGTGAATTAATTGTACTGGGATTTAAATATATAGTCACATTTTTAAATTCCATGTGTCCTGCTGGTGAGTCAAGATTTACCTGGCACATAGTTTAAAGAAATTATATTGCATGGAGTGATTCATTTAAGAACCATCACTCTCTATTTCATTTTTAACAACTTCATCATCCACTCAAACAAATACCAGTCTGTTTAGTTTGGAAAAATGATTTTGCTGGTAGATGCAAAGATGGAGTCTGTACAGTTGAGGATTCATAATCAGAGCTCAAACATATTAGGGGTAGGTGTCATCTTCCTTGATGTTTCCAAAAAAAAGTCAGAAGCCAGCATGCATTACAGACTATCATGTAAGTTTCCTACACATCTCAGAAATAATGTTACTCTTTTTGTTACATTATGTGCTTTTGATTCCCAGAGTAATTGATGTGCTTATATGATTCCTGATGTCCCAGGTCAGGCAAGCTTCTCTTGATTTCTATAGCAGTTTGCCTAAATAAGAACCTCCTGACTTGGTCCCCTCTGTTTAACTATAGCGAGCCCAGAAAGAAAATTTCCAGTAAACTAACTACATTTTACAACAAATAATTATTCCGGGGATATAACAGTGAAAGAACTGCTATACAACAATAAGCATCAGAGGAATATAAAAGCAAAAAGTGGACAAGCAATATTAATATTAGTTTAGCATTGCTATTTCGATAGCCCGATGAAATGAATGATAGAGCTTTAATTTATTTTCTTCCCCATTCTTTGCATCTCCTTTAAAATGAAGCTTCTCTTGGAGAGCACTAATACGAGGGATATTTGTTTTAATCTAGGATAATATGATCCCTGGTGACGTGTGCTGTGTGAAGGAGGGCTAGAGCTTCACGGCCAGATTTGTAAAGGTATTTAGGTACCTAAAAATGCAGATAGGTGACTAGTTGGGATTTTCAAAAGAGCCTAGGTGCCTAATTCCTTTTGAAAATCCCTTTAAAGACCTTTAAAAATCTGGTCCTTGATAACATCTTGTTCCTTTTTGGAAGCAAAGTTTTCCCTTTGTAACTTGCTGCTGATTATGGGCCAGTTCCTTCCTGCCTTTACATCCCTCGCCTGCCCCCACTGCAATGGTGTGGTGCAGTAGCTTGCCCTGCGGGACAAATCGTGTATCAGGACCATTTACTTTAGGAAGGAGATTTGGCCTTTCATCAGCACATTTTCCTACTATAAGGTTACTGATGAATGGTTTGAAATCATTTCCATGAAGTCTTCACTTGTTGTGACCTTGTGAAGCCTCCATTCCCCCGCCTTCTTCCCCTCTCCCCAGCAACTGGCTTGCTATTCTGCCTGTAGATCGTAGTTTCATGGCAACCATCTTTGGTTGATGAAGAGGAAGCAGGGAAGGTAGGGACAATGGCTATTCACTGAATACAGGCTATTGTAGAAAGAGACACAAACACAAGGATACATAAAGAGTCATGGATACAGGTCACAAAGGTTCAGAATCCAGCTGCCAGTAACAGTTGAACCAACTTTCCTTCTATCAGTTGCACAAAGACTTGTACTGGGCATAATGGTTATTGTGATTATTGTTATTATGAAGCCGGATTCTCCTCTCAGTTACAGTGTAACTCTGTTGGCCACATGCTTAACTGGTGCAAATGAGTGTCTCTATATTGAAGTCAAAGAACGATGTTTACCAGCTGAGGTTATGGCCAAGCTGTAGTTATGGCCCCATAACTATAGACTTTGGAGTCGACTGAAGATCATCCATCAATAAGGGATTAGTCAAGCCTGCAAGGCACAGCCCAGCACTAATGCTGATGCAGTATCACCCTGCCCCAGGGGAAACACTGCCCATTCTTCCATGTTCAATCTGCTCCTGCCCTCTACACAATATGTCCTTAAACTGTCAGTGTGGTCCAAGAGTAGGAAAGTGAAGACATCTTACAATCAGCTGTTTTTATTTATTTAGAACATAAAAGACACAAGACAGGTATAGCATTATTACTATTGCGTTATTGGAATAGCTCATCTATTGCTAAGTGTCATACAAAGACTGGATATCACCATTTTTCACACCACTGTATAGGTGCACAGTTTGAACATAGAGAACACTAGTGGAAGCAATGCTTACTACTGGGAGTAGTCCCGTTTACTTCTATGCACGTCTCCCGATAGTAAGAGCCAGACCCATATTTAATGAATGGGTCCCAAAGGAAATCAAAGTCTACAATACCATATCTGGACCTGATTTTTCTCTCACTTACACTGGTTTTGCAGTGGTATAATTCTATATTTAAGTGTAATTACTCTGATTTAGTATAAGTAATGGAAGAAGCATGCCTTCTAACTATATAGCTGAATTTCTTCGGAGGGATAGTATTTTTTAGATTCCAAAATTGTCCTTATGGCCTATACAGATAATATGGATTTCCCCTGGAATGTAATCCTTCTTTTTACAATTACTAATGCAACAGATAGTAATTTATTTCTGTATTTATCTTTACAAAATACCGAACAGGCACAAATTGGGAGCCTAGGAATTTCAGCAAGTATAATTTTAGCAATATGAGCCTCTATTGTAGTCCCATAATGTGCTGAGTTAGGACATGTCCAAAACATATTTAATAAAGTAGCAGTCTTCATTTTACACCTGTGACAACTGGATGACTTGTCTATTTTTATTCTTGGTCAATTTATCAGGAGTAATAAATGTTCTATGCATAAGATTAAAACAGGATAAATGATATTTAATGATAATTGAAAACGTTTTTCTGTTGGCACCGATTTTGTTCCAATCTGTTTCAGACCAGCCTCCAGCAAAATCTTTTCCCTCTGCCTTTGAAATTTCTTCTAAAACAAAAGGCCTGATTCGCCTTTTCTTTTGGAGGAATGTATGCCAGGAGTAACTCCAAAGAAGAGAATGGAAAGTCAATTTCAGAAGGATTATTTAAAAAAAAAATAGAGCCAGGATTCTTTAAAAACAGAAGTGGGGGATTCACAAATAATCCAGTTCCTCAGTGCCTCTTAAATCCCCTTTGTGTAAAGCCACTCTAGGGCAGAAGTTGAGGATACCTCTAGCATACAGGAATCCTGAGCTGGTGTAGTCTGACATAGCCAGCGGTATGTCAGTATTTCTTGCCACTTGCCTTGGCAAAGGGGGAATTCTGGGGGTAGCTGGGTAAGAGGAGGAGCATGTCAGGGGTAGGAGGTGGAGGGGCTGAACGCCATACAATCCATCCATCCTAGAGAATGGAATGGCCCATTTTGGACTGTTAGCCTTCAAAAACCCACAGGATCAGGGTAGAAAGGGGTGTAAAGCTACATAAACCCCACAAGTGAGAGGATAATGATCCTATTGTGATTTTATCAGACTAACATGAGCAAATTTTGATCGATCTTTGGAGAGCGATTGTGCTCAGTTCTCATGCTATATACCTACTTGTCATACTTCTGCTTTTATCAATGGTACACTAGGACATCAATAAACAGGACATTGTCTTATTTTTCTAACAGCAGTTTTCCAGTCAACTGTATAGTGAAAGAAAATTGGCAGTTATGAAAAGAAAGGAAAATGGTTTCCAAAGATAGTGGATAGTTGTACTGTGCACTATCAAAGAGAAAATGTCAGATGACTTTTAAGAGAAGACTTCCTTAATAGTTGTGCTCTGCCAGTAGTTTTCCCCACAAAGAAGGTTGCTAAGTAGGAAGGTAATAGTTAGAGGACTTGATCCTTACCTTCCTGTTGTGCAGTGTGTCTTTGTGCACACATAGGGGCATCAAAGCTCCTGTTTTATACAGGCTGCCTAAGGACCAGGCTGAATGGTGGCCCCTATGCAGACTGACTACAATTATTTCATTCCTAATGATGCTGTATGACCTTGCACAATTCACACCACCTCTGCTTCCCAACTTTTTGTCCATTTAGACTGTAGTCTCTTCAAGACAAGGAGTCTCCTAGCATGTTTGTACACCACCAAGCACAATAGAAGCCCAGTTTCCTTTGGCCCCATTAGGCAATTCTGCAATACAGATAGCAATATAATAATCAAGAATCAAATCCAACTTGTTGTGCCCAAACCTCTCATTTAAATCAATAGACATTTTGCATGAGTAAAGATAGCAGGGTGCTACTCTAAACAGAAATGGCATTCCAAAAATTCTTATGCCAGGCCTTTATCTTTAGATGACTTGTTTACATTCTTTTTATGCCACAAACCCCCTCTTAGGGTCAGAGTGGTGCCAAATTAGCCCCCTTCTATCTCACTCCTCCACTGCCCTCAGGTTTTTAGGCTTATATACTCTGGAGTTGGCAATGATCTTTAGAGTATTGTACTGTTCTCCCAGAGCTCTAACCTTGCTGCATGAGCTGATGTTTATATGAATTGTCACCAGAAGTTTAGGGCACATCTCTTTTTTTCTTAATAACATGTCATTCTGATGCGATTTTATTTGTGTTTCATAAAGAGATGATTGATTAGAGAGGCTGAAATTAATTTAGATTGATATTCACTGGACTTTTTCTGGTGACTTTGAAGTATGACTTCCCTCTGTTTTGCATTTTAATTTGCTTCTTGATAAGCTTTGTGGGTCCAGAATCCCACTGACCCCAACATACACTCACCAGTCAAATATTTCAGAATGAAGTCTTCCAGTCATGCTGTTTCAATCTCTCTTTCTCTCTTTATATTAGGCAGAGGCCATATTTTTAAAGAAGCTTCAGAAATGTACATGAAAATATTGTGTTTGCACCTGTCTGCACAAACAGGCATTTGCGAGTTCATAGTAGGTAATTATTCATGCAATTACAGCCTCATCACAATCCATACAAAGACAGTGGGTGCTTTGCCACTGACTGCAATGGGAGCAGGATCAAGACCTGACCCCTTTTATTCATGCAGACCAGTGTTGGGGCCTTGTCTCAGTAACTCATTCTACTTTTCCTCTGAGCTTACTTTTCTCCACAACTGATGGGAGCTATCTAATAGTTTAAATTTACCCCAACACCAATACCGTAGCCCTGATCCATGAAGCCACATGTAACAGGTTTATTTCCTTTATACCACAATAAAAAGACCCTAATTTATTCTCAGGTTAGCAATTAGGAGAGAAGAAAATATGAAGGGAGAAGTTTATCACAGCTGTAGGCAGTCAGACCTAGGTGAGTAGGGTCAGAACCAGAGTCAGTCGATTTTGAATTGCTGAACATGTTCCTGAGAAATCAATCTCTTAAAATACAGAGGCCAGACTCTGCCAGAGGATGCACATCATCATCCCAGACTCCCCCTACTGCCACAGACAGCAAATGGAGGCAGATCCAAGATGGAGCAACGGCACTGCAATTGTGTGGAGTCTTTCGAGGGTCCTTGTCCTTTCTGGTAAGATGATCCTCTCCATATCTGATAGTCTCAATATCTGAGAAGCTGACAGAAACTGGCTTCATGGTGAATACTTTTTCTGCTCCTTTGTAGTTGAGGAATAGTCTGCCCTTCAGGCCATCACCCCCAGCCATATCCACCCCTCTGCCTTCCCACAAGCCTCATGGAACCCTAAGGCAGTCTCCACCTCGATACAAAAGTGCTCTACAAATGGGCTGTGTCTGTAAATATGGAAGTAGTTAGTTACTAGAAAAGGTGCCAATAAATGGAGCTCAGGAATATGCAGCCTTGTTCCTGGGTTTTTTAGGGTCAGTACAATGACTTGTTGGGGACTTCAAAGGTCTCCTTTACATGCAGCTCTTAGCGCTAATCAGAGGCTACTGGGAGTCCTGCTTTCAACTCTGGGAAAGCTCCCCAAGAGTGGATGCTAGAGACCTCCCACTCTACTGAGCTCATGTACAACAGCGCAAAGAGGTCAGCTGCATGCTTTTAACGTGTTCAGACTCTGAAAGGGGCTCACTCCAAGAAAGGAAATGCTGATCTAGCATGAGGAGAAACCCACAAATGAGGAGGTTAGACTCCCGGCCAGCTTCTTTAAAAAAATGATGTTAGAAATTGACACTGAAAACTTCAGGCAGGGAGACGTCACCCCCCAGTTTTTATACTGCCTTAACCCCCATGACTTGAAGGAGGCAAGTTTCCAGGTTTCTCATTTAAAGGGACAGGGATCTATGCGTGATCCACTGGAATAAGGTGACTGCAGTGGAGTCTCCTCTTAAGGGTGCTGGATTCCTTGTGGCTTGAACAAATGTTAGGAAGTAAGGAGCTCTTTGTGAAATGAAGTTCAGGCGCAGAATGATTTTGTTTAAACAAGTTAATAAAAGGGGTGCTGGCCATTCAAGCCAACACTGCAGTGCAGAGCTGGGACCTGAGGATTGCACCCCTAAGCAATTTTGTGGCATGGTGCAGCCGATGATAGCTCTCGCTGGCCATAGTTAGCATTTGAGATCACAAGGAGGCACTTATGTCATGTCAAGGACCACAGCTTGGCTTTTCTTGGGATTGGATCCAGTTGATGTGATGGGATCAGCTGATTGCTCCTGATTTATAATTTCCACAATGATCGCCTTCCTCCTACTTGATGGCATCATCATTCACTTTCTTGATTTCATCTTAGTCACAAGAGCTGAAAGAAAATCTTTCTCTGCTCAAGTGACATCAAACTGAACTCTGTTGAAACAGTTGATCCCTGTGTGACAGGAACCCTCGGGTGCGGCCTGGGACTGTGGCACCACTATGCACCCTTAACTCTCTCCAGCTGGGGCTGTCTCTCACAATGCCTTGCTAGTGACCAGCAGCAAACCCCTCCAGGTGCTGTTATCACTCAGCACAACCGCATGTGGAGCCCCATACCCAGCTGGATTGCATGAATGCTCCCAGAGCGACTCATGAATAACACAGAGAGAGGCACCAGCCAAATCCTCCCAGCACTGTACCTCAGGAATATACCATCTTGGACTGCTCATCTTGAGCAGTGCAAATTTATTAATTGGTTGGCCACTTCATTAATGGAAACTGGATATACACCAGCCTTTGCAAACCTGAGCACATTTGCCACACATTTCAGGCAAACTCACTGGTAAAGATAAACAGTAAAAGAAGTTTATTGACTACAAAAGATAGATTATAAGTGATAGGCAAAAAGTTAGTTAGTTACCAAAATAAAATAAAATAAAATAAAATATAAGCAGTCTAAACTCTCAACCCTATTAGACTGGTCAGCATCTAGATGAAGAAGTTTTTCTCACCTCATTGGATATTGCAGTTCATAGTGCACAGATTTCACCCTTGAAACCTGCACCAGTCTCCTCTGTTGGAGTCTTAAGTCTTCTTGTTGCTTGCAGCATAGATGAGGGCAGGAGAAAGGCGGCGCATGGGCCCCCTGTGTTCTGTTTTATACCCTCAGTCCCATGTGCTTGGAGAACACAAGTCTAGGCATGTCTGGTGGGCATTTCTGAGTACCCAGGCAAGGTTGAGCAATTCCCCTGGTGTGGTCTCATGTAGGTGAATCATTGAATTGTAGCTCCATTGCTGGACAATGGCTGTGGATGGTTGTCTGACACCCCACCCAGGCATTGGTTGCTTTTCTTGCTGTTGTCTCTGCGCAGATAATATCTGGCTGATTCTCCAACTTGCAGCATGTTTTAGTGACAGCCATACAACACAATCTCATAACTTCATATGCACTAACGATATACATATTTAGATAGAACAGTGACTTTCATTCAATCATAACCTTTTCCCTGATACCTCACATGGCATGCTTTATATGCAATATCACAGTTATAAACAGATGAGGAACATGGGGGTTACGAGATGCTCCCCCAGGTATAGTATGGCACATCCTGCCATCATGTAGGTATAGTCTAAGATTCTGCCATGGTGGATCTGAATGACAGAGGTTTCTTTGTCATAGGATGAGTGCTGAATAGATGTGGTAATAGTTTGTGATGTGCTCTGTTGTATAACTTCCTAATGGGAACTTTTTAATTGTGCATTTCATATTCATCAAACCATAAAAAGTGCTTTAATTTGACACTAACTACTGAATATGATTGTCTGACAAGACATAAAAAAAACAACAAATCCTGACATAAAAACATACCAGCAAAGCACTAATTTTCATTTTCTAATTAAAGATGACACTGAAAACTCAGGACAAGAGATATATGGAAAGAAACACATTTTTCTGGAAACAAAAAAACAAAATTATATGAAAAAAATCACACAAAGCTTCCAAGATAAAACCTGAACTTCTCTGGTTTCTGAAATGTCAGAAGAGGGAATCCTAAACTGATCATCTTCCCATAAAAAAATAATTTATCAGTCTGTACCACAAGCCACTGAGTAAGATGTGAGATATCTCAAGCTGTTCAGAACAACTGGGAACTGATTGTAAGTAACCTACAATGCAATTGTTTTTACCTGTTGAGACTGCAAGACAGATGGCATGAATGTATTTAAAGATGGGGACAAAGCTGATGTGACACTGAGTTCGTTTATTAAAACTAACAACGTGAGTCTTAAATTTATTCTCTGATGGAGTTGGGCTAAGCCAGTTCTGAAAATAACTGGGTATCAGTGCAACTTGTGGGCTCCCGCCACTGTGGTTCAGGAGAGTACTCGGCTAGCCACATAAACTGATGCACCCTCTGCAGACCTGGTAATCAAATTCTTAAAACTCCCTCAGTGGAAGTAGGACTTAAAAAGATCTAATGTTCATTATGGGGCAGAGGGTGTTTAAAAGTGTTCTCCGAAGTCCAATAAAGGGTAGCGCTAGCAAGGGGTGCAAGAGGCAGCTGCTACAGTTGGATATATTTGGGCT
The DNA here is from genome assembly GCF_020497125.1 of Mauremys mutica. NCBI lineage: Eukaryota > Metazoa > Chordata > Testudines > Geoemydidae > Mauremys > Mauremys mutica. The sequence continues at coordinate 33,564,299 of NC_059085.1, forward strand.
ATCACAAATCTAATAGTGGCAAATAACTCCATTAAAATGTCAAGGAGACAGAGGGGGAAATTTCTGAGGATGAAATCCTCTTGCATAGTTCTTACAATCTCAGGTTTTACTCAGATAATCTCACAAGCCCTTTCTCACTATTCCACTTTCATGGCTCTTTTAAGGTATAGGTGTTAGTAACAGATGTGTAAGGGCACTTTAGTATAAAAATATTACAGATCTTGAGCTTCAGCACTACCCTAATAATCATACTGCATATGTTCCTGTTTCTGTGGTGTGGACTTGGAGGCTGTTTGCTGTACCATTTGTTTGCAGGGTAGGAAGCACTTATGTTTTAAATCTGTTTTAATTCCTTCCTATGATCATTCTCTTCTCTCTGTAAGGTTTCTTTTGCTTTAATAACAGATTAAGTTGCCACTTTAAAAATCAGCTTGCTCCTATTTAAATTGTGCTGGAATTAAAGGGTCTCATATTCTTCCAGAGAGCTTCTCTGTGGACACTATCAAATCTTTCTGGGAAGCCAGAATCTGGTTGTAATTATCCAGCTAACCGGAAGCTGATGCAACAGTGTCTCCTGCCATACCCCTGGTACAGGGTACATATCAAGGGAGCAAAGGGACATTGCAAAGTAGGGCTCCACTTTACCTATCATCCTGGCATAGGGTAACTTAGAACAGCCTAGCAGCAGATTTGAATCTTGTCATGTTTGAGGCCTGTTGTGTATTTGGTTGTCATGGGTTTTGTTACTATGGCAACTGAGTTAGACTATTAAGGGATAGCTCAGCCGGTTTCAACCGGCTGAGTGAGCTCTCTGTTTCTGTAAATAAAATGGAGGTTTTGGTTAGCTGTCTGCTCTCTGGCCTCAAGTGATTGCTTCCTACACCGGCTGCCCCTAGGACTTAACAAGGCCAGCTGACACAATCTCTCCATCCTCTTTCCTGCACTGTTCTGAGCGTAGGAGAGTTCTGGTGTTGGGGAGAATCTGGCTCATTGTGTATATTTCCAACCTTTGGGGGGAAAAAAATAATGGAATGTAATTAAGAACTATTATTATTCCTTTATAGATCGATGCATATAGTAGATAACACATTAAATACAAAGATATCTCTGTCTTGCTGCATATAAACTTATGATTGACTTTTGAAAGCAAAGAACAACTCTGAATACAAAAAACAGGTATTTCAATGAGCGTATTGAATGCTCTTGCAAACTCTGACCTCTCCCATCAAAAGCCCATGAACAAGTTCACAAGTATTAGTTGCCATGTCAGAATATCCTACTGTACTGGCTAAGTTATAAAGCTCTTTTTATCTCTCCAGTTACTGCCCCAGTTCAGTCCGAAGACATGATGACCCAAACAGTAATTTGCTTTAGTCTTTTGTTCTATGACACATGCTAACCTTGTTGCCCTGCTTCATCTGCTACATCTGCCTCCAGCTGTTACAATACCTACTCTTTGGTGTCGTGTTCTTTCTGTAACATGTGGAGAAAACTTCCATGCCGTCTAAATGTCAGGAAACTGATAGACACCAATATTTTCTTTCATGGTCTAGCTCTCGTGGCCATTGAAAGATGCTGGCCTGCATATTGGATAAAGCAAAACAACCAACCTTCAATACGTCTGTTTATTGTAGTCTTCAAAGTGCTTGAGTTTGAATTGTCACTCTGTGATGTCACGTCATCTAAAAAAACATCACACCTGAACATGAAATTTCCAACAGTTATCATAATGCAACAACAATAATAGATTTCCCAAGGACCATCCTGGAAACAGTTGAATCAAACCAAATTAAAATATTAGACCAAGGAATAAGAATGACTGACATTTACAGTAGATAGCACTTTTTATGCAAATATCTGAAAGCAAATCACAAACTAAAAAGACTAATACCTTTACAGATTCACCTTCTGCCTAGCTAACATTAATGTGGTAATGCTAATTAAATATTAAACTGCTCTAATCTTAAGACTTTTTCTAGTTCACTGTAGAATAGTCAGCTACATTTCTCCTTGGGCTGTGAGCTTGTGGTTTTATAACTAAGCAGTCTCAGGCCTGCTCAAGTATTTGGATTGGAAAATCTAGGCTCTGCACATGTTTTTAGTGTCGGTGACCCAGCAGATGATACTCTTCCTCAGGAGTTGGTATTGGGACGATAGTCATTGTGGTGTTAGGGGGCTGCATACTTCTGGAAGTACCATTTTTAGAATGGAATGTGAAATCAAACTCTAGAGCAGTGGTTCGCAGAACTGGTCTGCTGCTTGTTCAGGGAAAGCCCCTGGCGGACTGAGCCGGTTTGTTTACCTGCTGCGTCTGCAGGTTTGGCCGATTGCAGCTCTCACTGGCTACGGTTCGCCATTCCAGGCCAATGGGGGCTGCAGGAAGCAGCACGGGCCGAGGATATGCTGGCCGTTACTTCCCACAACCGCCATTGGCCTGGAGTAGTGAACCGTGGCCAGTGGGAGCCGCGATCGGCTGAACCTGCAGACACGGCAGGTAAACAAACTGGCCCGGCCCGCCAGAGGCTTTCCCTGAACAAGCGGCAGACTGGCTTTGAGAACCACTGCTCTAGACCATATGTGGGAAGGGAAAGCTAGCTCTAGTACCCTCTCATACGTGAAGTGATAGAATGTATAGGCAGTTAATTACTCATAATTGTTGATGGTGAAGATTTTAAAATGAGCACTCTAACAGTGCTCAAAGCAGTTTGGGAGAGAAAGTGCAGAAGAAAAGGTTGAGCAGAACTTATCCAGTACTTTTCTCATGTGCTAGAAAAGAGGTACTGTATATTGCTCAAGTAGTTAACCAGACAAACTCAACTCAGCTTATCAAATGACAAATTCATAGCCTGAGGGGGAATGTCTGCAGCAGGTCATTCTATTATAACCTACAAGAATGGTCTTAATGACCTGGAATCCCAGAGAAAACACAGCCAGCTCTCTTTTTTACTCCTTCCAGTTCTCAGCAATCCCAGGGTCAATGTTATATAATCTGATGGGTGAATAAGCATCTGTGAAAGAGTTTGATTTGTGTCATCTTCAGCCTGGCTGGAATCAATCTCAGTCGGGTCTTCCCAGGCTGCTATAGTAAAATTATTCTCTAAATCCAAGTCACACTTCTCTCTAACGGGTTTAAAGACTAGGTTTTGTTTTCTAAAAATATGTGGTGGAAAGAGGAAATGATTACGCTAAGACTGATAATAGTTTGATGGTGTCAGATGTTACTTCAAATCTGTCAAATCTCTGGAAACAGTTGGAAAAAGGCTTTGAAGATGGTTTCATAAGAATAAGGTACTTAAGTGATCCAAGATTTTTTTTTTTGTGTACTTACAAGATAAAATCCAAACCAAGTCCCTCAGCACATCATCACGTTAATGTAATTACAGAGAAATAGGCATTTGCAGAGAGAGTGTCAGATGTATTAGAAATCACAGTGAGAGTGTGAGAACAGGAGAGGTTAACATTTCCTTGTTCGTCTACATTAAAACTTGACAGAATTGGAAGAAAGTGACACTATTTAGTACATGAAACAGCATTATGCAGTGAAGCCAATACTAGATAATACACAAAGGCCAGTATAAACATGGGGCTGAACAGATACAATCCCTCCAGGAGTTTTTTATCTAAGCAAATGTTTGACTGTTAAGTCATGTATAATGAATAAAAATCTGGGCCCTATTGTTTCCACTGCTTGTGTAAGTTGATTTTTTTGGTAGGTTTGAGTCTCAGCCTTGCTGTTCAAGCCAATTGACATTTATTGCCTTTCAAGATGTTTGTGTGGATGAACCAGAGTGAGTGAAGGTTTTGGACAAGAACATGGTGAATTGCTGTTTGACCCAACTTCAAAGCAGAGAATCCAATTTAACGGTCCCTCAAATCTTTTTTCAGGCCCCAATTCAGAATGTGCTTACATATGTGCTTAACTTTATGCATATGCTTAACATCCATTGACTTCAGTGGCCAGTGGGTCTTAAGCACAGCTGAGCTTAAGTGAGGATGTTTTCCTGAATCAGGCCTTAGATTTTATCTGTCTCTATCACATCATCCAGTTTAAAGTGTGAGCTAAATATATACATCTATATAAACAAAAAAATCAAACTTCTTCCAAGTGAATTAAGAGACCAAGGGAGACCTTTACATTTGGGACACCAGTGCTGATTGTGGGGGGAAGAGGTAGCTAATTGTCTGGTCATGAACAGCAATCAACTGTTGGGAATGGGCCACATTCACCCTGATTGAATTGGCCTCATTAGCACTGACCCCACCACTTGGTAAGGCAACTCCCATCTTTTCATGTGCTGTATATTTATACCTGCCTACTATATTTGTCACTCCAGGCATCTAATGAAGTGGGTTCTAGCCCACAAAAAACTTATGCCCAAATAAATTTGTTAGTCTCTAAGGTGCCACAAGGACTCCTCATTGTTTTTGCTGATACAGACTAACATGGCTACCCCTCTGAAACCTGAGTTATTTTAATTAACGTATTAGGTGCTTAGATGTTATCGTGACAGGTATAGTATAAAACATTCCCTCCAATTGGATAGGAGATAAGGACTGAAGTAGAGGGATTAGAATTTGTGGGGAGACAAGAAAGGAGGAGGAGGAGGAGATCCAGAAAGTCCTGAAGCCTTGTTTGGAACTGGTGATGTTATTGAGAAGTACTGAAAGTGCTAGGCAATAGCTCGGGAATGGGCTGGTTCTGGGAGTTCTTGGAGGACTGTGTGTTGAAAATAGGAGACTGCATGGTGCTGCTGATGAGATTTGAACTGGGAAATAGTATTGTGAGGTGCCACCAGTTGAACTGAATCCAAAGTAAAGGATAATCATTTTTGTTAGATCCTATTTTTGAAATATTGGCAGCTGCTGAGTGCATAACAAAAGCTCTGCTGTACTACGGCATATTAGAGCTATCAGTAAATCATCAAAATCAGTAAATCAGTAAATCATCAAAGCCATCAGTAAATGGCCACCAGCCAACCCAAAACACCTAAGAAATGAATATTTTCAACAAGGTTGTGACCAATTATGACCTCTACCTGTTTGTACTGTCTATACGTTTATTTTTATTGTGCTGCTGGACCTTTTTAGACTTCTTTTATATATACACCTTATTTTGAAATTGTTGTACAGTTCCCTAGATACCTTAGCAAGGATCTCTGCTATTACAAGCACTACTTATTATGGTGATGTTAGTCATGACTCCATAGTTAAGGCTGAGATGCATTTTGCACTTACTGCAGGGATTCAACCTCTTTGTTTTATATGAAAAATGCAGGACAGAGTTATGGTTGTTTGAGTGCCTTTATTGTGCATTTTTTAGATTAATATGTTCAGATTTCTTTTACACGTAACCTTAACTCTGAATATGGTGACCAGATAGCAAGTGTGAAAAATCGGGACGGGGTGAGGGGTAATAGGAGCCTATATAAGAAAAAGACCCAAATATCAGGACTGTCCCTATAAAATCGGGACATCTGGTCACCCTAACTCTGAAATTCCTGGGTTTGCAATGTTTGGTTTGGGGATAATTACATCATCCATGTCATGGTTATTACCATTACATTATTGCCACACACTCTTAATATTAACTCTATCTTTATGTATTTTTTGTTATTCTGAGTATAATAAGAGATTCATAAACTAAAAGTAAAAATTGTCCCAGATATATCAGGATGAAAAATGTTACCTTACAGCAGAGATCGGCAACCTTTGGCACGTGGCCTGCCAGAGAAAGCACCCTGGTGGGCCGGGCCGGTTTGTTTACCTGCCACGTCTGCAGGTTCAGCCGATTGCAGCTCCCACTGGCTGCAGTTCACCGCTCTAGGCCAATGGGGGTTGCGGGAAGTGACGGCCAGCATATCCCTCAGCCTGCACCTCTTCCCGTAGCCTCCATTGGCCTGGAGTGGTGAACTGTGGTCAGTGGGATCCGCAATCAGCTGAACTTGCAGATGTGTCAGGTAAACAAACAGGCCTGGCCCACCAGGGTGCTTCCCCTGGCAGGCTACATGCCAAAGGTTGCCGATCCCTGCCTTACATTAGATTAAATAGACATTTTATTGTGAGATGCTTTTATTAAAGGCCTTTTTCTTTCCAGAGTTTGTAATTCTGGGACAAGTTTGTAATTGCTTTGGCAATTATTTTTGTACATGCAGAGACTATACTGAAGAAGCAAAGTGAAAACTTTTTACCATTCAGGTTCTCTGGTCATTCAGGATTAGTACTCCAAACGGTGGTAGCTTGTATCTCAGCAAGACTGACATCTTGTTATTGTCAGCATTATAAACTTCCATTCTACTGACCAGGAAGTGATCTCTATTGACAAATGAGACCCATGGGCTCCAGCTGTGATTTCTGACTGTTGGGAGGTCAGTCACTTTCTGTTTAAATTCAACCAGTGACCCACATGATAGACAGCAACATCATCTTGTTCTAGCCAGGGTCTTATTTAACTATAGGCTTTCAGTATATTCAGTAGAGCTGTCGGTCAATGTATTGCAAGTAATTTATTCAATGACTGATGAGGGGAAAATATCAGCTTAATTATTCATTGAATATTATTGACGCATCGGCTGAGTTGGTCAAATAAAGAAAATATTTGTAGCAAATAATTTGAGGTAAAATGCCAATGTTCATCACATAAATGATTCACAATGAATCTTCTTCAGTTATTTTCTTCATAACTTGAACATTCCTTGTACTGCTATCATACTGCTGACCCTGAATGGGCTTCCTAATCCATAGCAGGAAAGATGTCATATAATAGGGATCGGCAACCTTTGGCACACGGCCTGCCAGGGTAAGCACCCTAGCGGGCCGGGCCTGTTTTGTTTACCTTCTGTGTCTGCAGGTTCGGCTGATCACGACTCCCACTGGCCCGCAGTTCGCCGCTCTAGGCCAATGGGGGCTGCGGGAAGAGGCATGGGCCGAGGGATGAGCTGGCCGTCACTTCCCGCAACCCCCATTGGCCTGGAGCGGTGAACCGTGGCCAGTGGGAGCCGCAATCAGCTGAACCTGTGGATGTGGCAGGTAAACAAACCAGCCTGGCCCGCCAGAGTGCTCACCCTGGCAGGCCGCGTGCCAAAGGTTGCCAATCCCTGTCATATAAGCAGTTTCAATTCCTAGGAAATATGCAGCAGAGAATCATTTTTTCATTGTTTTCATTACACTTGGATCTTCTCAAATAGCCAAAATTCAGAAGATGCCATCACTAAGTTCCCTGTAAGCTGTGTGGCCGTGCAGCAGCCTATTTAGTGCCACGCTAATAGGCTCCTGGTCCCAACTCTGCTGTGGGCTGGTCCTGCCGTGACCAGGGCGGCGCGGCCTGGCCAGAACCCAGCCACAGCCGAGGTGGTGTGGACCCAGGCCTGGCCAGGGCGGCGCGGCCCAGCCTGGACCCAGGTGCAGCCAGACTGGCCCGCCTCTCTCCTGGCCCAAACCCAGTCCTGGCCCGGACCCGCTGGGGCCAGGGAAGAGGCTCCTAACTGCAGCTCCAGCCCCAAGCGGGGAGAAGCGCCTCTCTCCCCCAGCCCAAGTGCTGCTGCAGGGAGAGAGAGAGCTGGGGGAGTCTCTCTCCCTGCCGTAGCCCTGGAGCATCCTCCTGCACCCTAAGCCCCTCATCCCCAGTCCACCCGAGCCCCCCCTCGCCCCCTGCACCCAACCCTCTGCCCCAACCCTGAGCCCCTCATCCCCAGCCCTACCCCAGAGCCCACACCCCCAGCCGGAGCCCTCACCTGCTCTGGGCACCACCTCCATATTGGTGCACATAAAATTCATTCCACACATGGGTGGGAAAAATTAGAGGGAACACTGACTGATTTCAACTGAGCTGATTAACTCCAACTGAGCATCTGGTATATATCTAGGAGGAGTGTATCAACCTTTTTTTTCATATACACATGTATATACCAGCCGAGGAGCCAAGGGTTCATAAATATAAATGTCAATTTCATGGACTCAAACCTTGTTGTTTTCTTTTGTTTTTGTTTTTCTCCCATCTCTCTTAGATTTTTCTTTTCTCTTCCAGTAGGAATATGTGATAGACAGAGATCATTTTTAAGTAGTCTTTTGAAATGCTATTTGAAAGAGATAATAGTACCTTTGCATAATATTGGGTGAAACGAAGATTCCAGTGCATGGGTGAGCTGCTGCTGTATTTAGCAGAAGTCAGACACAATCATAGGAAAAGATAATATTTTCCATTGTAACAGTGTTGCAGTCTTGCTACATTTTGCTATATCAAGTGCACTTTACTATTCCACTTGTTGCACAGTGTATTATGCATCTTCTCCATGAATCAGTCTTCTGTCACTAATGGCTTCATTCACTGTTTGACTAGCCATTTTGAGTAACCAAAGTGTTTCTACAGTGTGAAATAGCACCATCCACTGGTCCTAGAGACTTTAAAATCGAAAAGCATCTTGGCACTTCCTAACAATGTGTGCCCTTCGCTGCATCATGGGACAGTTCAAGCCAAATGCCCATGAGATGGTTCTGGATTGGGAAAACAGGATTTCAGGTTACCATCATGGAAGAATGTTCCTGGACTAAAATTGAAAAAAAAGCTGCTGATCCACCTACACTTTTAAATGTTTCTCCAGCTTTACACACTGAGATTTTGTGGTTTGCCCATCAGCAGTTTGTATGGAATTTCTCCTTCTCTCCCTCTAAAGACAGGGTGGGAGGAGAAGCGGAGGAAGAGAGACGTGTCATGTCTGGTCCAAGGTCACACAGCAGGGGCACAGCCGGTAAAGCACTGAGGTCTGCTTACGTCCAGTGGCCTAGTCCCTTGACCAGTCTGTATCCCCTTATTACATTTATTCTACACAACTACATACATGACCACGCTGCCTTTTAAAAAAAATCTATAGTTATTTAATTGGGACTTTTGTGACATACCAGTTCCAACAATTATCTACAGCATGCGTGAATACTTTCAGCCCTCAGCAAAAGAGAATGGGCCCATCCCCAAATTATTCCATCTGGCAGAGTCAGTACTTGCTGTAGTTCACACATGAATAGCATCAATTTGCATGTAAATAGAGGCCTACATGCTTCTGTGGAGCTAAAAGCTGTATTTCAACATTTCACAGTAGAATTAGGCAGTGGGCACATCACTACATGATGGTTCAACCTTGTAGTGATGTGCCAGCTAAAATCATTCTAAATACTCTTCTCTGTGTTTCCCGTTAGGATTATTTATTGAACTGGTGTGTAGGATTCTTCTGAGATCCTCTATTGAAATGCTGCCAGCTCACTGCTATGATTCTGACATTGATGTTGTCAGTTGAGGTTAAGCACTGGTCTTAATGAATGCTGACAGTCATGTTTCTTAGGTATGGTCCTGTGCCTCCTTTCAGCTAGGAACCAAAATAGAAAGCCCAGATATATACAGAAGGATTTCAGTAGTAGGAATGTTTACCTATTTACTAGCACTTCCTTACATTTCTGTTTCTTTCCACTACAGTCAGAGTCTTAACGGTTATCATTTTCATATCAGAAGTTATGACCAAATATCCTGGATAAGTTTCAAACTAGCAAGGCCTATGGTACTGTGTTTGTCAGACAATAATTTAAAAATTAGAGGAGAAACACCAATGGAAAATTATGAATCCAAGGTGGTTATTCAGAATAAAAATAGACTTTCCAAGGTGTTCTTCCAAGACATGCCTTAAGAAAATGGATAATATTCCACCTCTCCTCCAAAAACAGTACTTCTACAATTCCTTGCATTACCTCTTGACCCTTTTCTGAATTACAAAGCTGTATCCACTAGTTTGACAACCTCAACTGTCCTCCAAACTTAGTAAGTCACAAAATGATCCTGCTCAGTTCTTCTCCATGTACATGCTCTCGGGACTTATTGCTTTGTCTACTTTAAGTTCATCTAACCGTCTTAGATCTAATTATGTTAAAGTCTATATATTACATGGCCCCTTGTCTGTCACTGAATAAATTAGACCGATATAAACATACTCATGGGATGCCATAAGGAGGTGTTATTTTTATATGCAGTAAAATCCCTTCCATCTGAAACTCCCTCTGAGTAAAATCTCAATGCTGTCCCCATTGCTATTCACTCACTAACTCTCCCAGACATCTTACTAGGTGTAAACGGCCGACACTGTGATTGGGTCCCTCCTCTTGGGTGTAGGAAGATGACTGAGGTGCAAGGACTCTTTCTCCCTCAGAAAGGTGAAGGATAATTATAGTCTCTGTATGCTGTTCTCCCAGGGGGCATACCTGCCCAAAGAGACTAGAAGGGAAGAAGGAGAAGACATGGGTGAATTCCTACCCCTCCCCCGCATTGACCAACAAAATGGGGATCAAATGCATAGGTGGGATCAGGCTGTATAATCCCAATGATTGGTGTAACTTACCCTTATGCACTGGGAAGTTCAGGGGAAAAGTGCACTGAGGCACAATTCCTCCCTGAGCTCCATCTGTGTTTCCACAATACCCCTAATTCAGGGCTGTGCCTTTAAGGCCTGAACCTACCTGTATGGAAATCAACTGACTTCAGCAGGGGCAGGATTAGAACCTACAAACAAACCCAATCTAATTTCTAATATTTATTCAACACGCATATAGGCTTATACATGGGCTGCCTGTCAGTATATGAAAACTTTTAAATAGTTTCCTTTCAAGCAAAAGCAATAGATATGGTCATCATTTTTGCTAAGCTTTCCAATGCACTGTTGGCAGCCTTGCAAATGGACACAGTAGATGAATACAAAAAGACAGCCTTCCAACTGCACGGTAAGGGGGTATGATGGCCAACAGGAAAAGATTATTTTACTCATACAACGCTGCCTTGTCCATGGTTAGTTGTGTGATTTGCAGAGTGGTGTCAGTTAAGAAGTAAAAAAGGCAGACATCAAGATCACTGTGATGGAAAATTACAGCTAAAGAACAATCAGGTTCTTGCTTCAATTTGACTTAGAGGTGCCAGGTTGTTAAATTTTAGCCATTTCCTTACTTCAGTGAAAGCAACAGATCCAGTTTATCAGAGTTCCTTTTCACTCCCTCTTTTTGTGTGTATGGCAAAGAGACTGTCAGTTTGTTCTCTGGAAAAATGTGATATCTTTGTTTTGTTTGTCAAATCCATTCTTTTTTTTTTAAATCATTTTCTGACCATACCCGTCAAGATTTAAAAAACCTAAATCTTTTCATGTTTGACAGGGTTTGTTTTTTTTCGTAAAGATTTATCAAAATCAATTCAGAACTAAGGAGGAAAAAGGGGCTGATATTTCTGTAGTGGAAGTAATCCCAGCACTCATATATATGGACAGAGCTAATGTCCTCTATGAATAGAGCTCCTGCTTCCTGATGCTGATTCTAAGGCAAGATTCCTGGGCTCAGCCAAAGGTTGGTTCAGCCTCACATGTAAGTTAGAGCAGCCTCAGTGCTCACCTCAGTTTCACTGGTTGACGATATGCTTATGATAGGGAAATCCTCAAGCAGCCCAGTTACTTTGGTTTCTGGCAGTCCAGCACCACGGAAGGCAGAGAGCTGAGGATCTGCCCCAGATCAGCTTCAACAAAGCTGAGATTCTCAAATTGCAATTTTACAATAATCTTAAAGAGACACACCATTATGTTTCATTTAAATCTAATTAATGTGATGTATGTTTCCTATCTGTTTACAGTAGCAACCAGCCAAAAGGAAAGAAAGCAACAATTGGGTATGCTTGTTTGCCGATCATTTCAGGTTGGAGTTTTCAAAAGGGCTTAACGTTGTTAGGCACCCAACTCCCATTGGCTTTTAATGAATGCTGGACATCTAACTCCCTTAGGATCCTTTGTAAATCCCATCTTTAAGAGCTAGAAAAATTGCATATGAAGAGATGATAAATCCAAATCCATCTGCAAACCTTTATTAGCACAAATACATTCAAGATTAATTAGAGAAAAGCTAAGAATCCCCTTCAAAGTTTGCCTATTTTTAGAATTTTTTATTATTATTATTATTATTATTTTTTGCTCATTAAGAAAGTCCCAAAATTTGAGAGCTACAATTTTTCTTCATTATTCTTATCATATTTGTGCGCTGCTCCATTTCTGGGTTCCAGCTGAAATAACTTCCCACATCAGTTCACATTCTGGTGCATATATCTTCAGAAGGAAAGGGGAATAAACGTATACTTGTTGAAGGAGGAAAGTTTGGGATTTGCAGAGCGCTGCAAGTGGCAGGAAAAGCAGAATGATGAGTTTGAACAAACAAATGCTGTTCCAGCTTTTCCTCTACCTGCATTTGAGTTTTAGTGACTAATTCTTGAGATAATTACATATTTTCTATATTTATTGAAGACAGCATTGAAGGAGAGAGAGAAAGGGCTCAGGGATTGGTGATGGATATACTGCTAATACCACACACAGGCAGCATATTTGAATATTTATGAAGTTCCATTTTTGTATAAATATAGAACTCTAGAGTCAGCTTTCAGTAAATGTAAACAGGTTTTGGTTAAAAAAAAATCCCTAAATGGAAGAGTGATGGGTATTTAGTTTAAAAGACCCGTTTGGCAATTTCTTCATGTGGAAGAGTTTTATTATCACCAGATCTATTACCAGTGATCTATAGATTCAACAGAGCCCTCTTAGCATTGGGTTTTGCTTTCAATGGGTGGATAAAGACAAAGCAGAATAGGCTGGCTAGTCTGGGAACAGCACTACAAAGGATGCCCCGGGTTTACAGCCCCGCATTTCACTAACCCTTGCCTCTGTTCTTATTCTTACAAACTGAGACTGAGTCCCAATTTAAATCAACTAACTACTAGCAACATGTGACTTGCATATATTGCACAGCTTGCTAAACCTCCCACCCCATAAACTACTCCCCAGAGGACCATACATTATTTATGTTGCGGGCTTCCTTAATAAATGATGCCTGGAATAACATTCACCTGTAGCCAGACAGTGGTCCACCCCTCTGTATCCATCATTCAGGCAAAGCTCATTGGAACTCCCACTATATGTGCAACTTTTTTCCTTCTCTAGCATCCTCGACTGGTTCAACTCCTGGGCTGAGGACCTGTTGAGTCATATATAACTGCTTGTCCTTAATTGTGGCGTCCACCCACTCTGAAACTTGCTTAATTGCCAACACCCTTCTTATTTGGATTCTTTTCTGTGGGCAACTGTAGCCACATCCACAACCCTGCTTTCCAAATGTGTACAAAAATATAGGTAATTCCACCAAATCCCTTCCTCTCCTCTGGACATAAAATACACATACACACATGTGTATGGGCACTACAGAGAAGGGTGCTACACAAGACATTGCTATCAATAGGCAGCTGACTCTTAGCCTGCCATCCTCCCCATTACCTTAGTACTTAATACCATTGCCACTGAAATACAGTATAGTGACCTCTTTGAGAGGCCAAGTGCTAGACCTGCAAATGCGTGTTCCATTACTGTTTGTTGTCACACTGCCAATTGCTTTAAGAATAAAAAAACAGTGGGGGACAACCCTTATTTACACTTATCTTAGAAAGATGCTATCAGGCTTTAATATTAACAAAATTCCTCAAAATACAGATGCAATTATTGACAGGCCTTTAGTACCTATCTGGAAGGCAAGCTGCAGGGCCTCACTTTGTTTTCTTTAAACATATCACACTAGTGCAGAGCCAGGCTATTTTCACAAAGAAAATGAGTTGTATCTTTATAGCAAGTGCTGCTAAAGAGGATTATAAATAGGCTTTAGACTACAGACTGTAGCTTTTGCTTTACAGTTGAAAAAAGAACATCAATCACCTGGCTGAGACTAAATCCTAACATCTCACCTTCCTAACAGATTTTAAAGGTCACAGATGTATAGAAATGTTCAGCTTAATCTTAAATGCATTGACTAGTCTGGCAAAAGCATTTTAAGGTTGTTGTTAGGGGAGTGGGGGGAGGGCTGTTGTTGTTTTTTTGCCAGCTATTTAAAATGTGAAATAAGAGTCACTTCTACCTGAGAGAAGGCTGAGATTATCAGAGATCTGGGCCTGATTCTCAGAATGGGCCACTGCAGCTCTGCTCTGCTTTTCAATCAATCTGCTTCATAATGTTTGCAGATTATTCTGGCCCACCGCTACCCGCCCCCACCAGCCGTGTTATCAGCAATCAGCTACATGCTGGGGACAGAGAACAACCACAAATGAGCACTAGCCTAAAAATAGCCATTTTCAAATTAAAATCATGAATTGAGAAGGAGAATGGGCTGCAGCTGGGGCATCTTTTATTCATTTATGCCAGAAGTGGCAAAAAAAAAGTGTGGGGGGGAAATCTCTCCTAAAAATCTCCTCCCAGTTCTGAATAGGTTGGGATTCTTCTTATGAAAATGTTTTGATCTGCACTGATGTATTTGAAACACAAACTGTAATTCTAGGTGATTTGTAATATCTATCAGCAAAATATGTTAGGACCATCCTCTATTCTCAGCAATTCGTAACAATGACTAAAAGCAGACAAGGTATTTTAAAAACGAGATATCATTATTCAGGGACCTGCATTAATGTACAGAGGATAAAGCGAAAAGATTTCCATAGTCCCGCCACACTTCCCATTTTGAAATTGTTTCTATCTTTCACGCTCTCTGATTATTTTTAATTCCATCCAGTTACCAAAAAACCCACCTCTGCCATTTGAGCCCTTTATCTATCTCCCCTTCTCCTCCGCCCGAGTAACTTTCTCCTGTTGTCCCCTGTTACACTTTGACACCTCTGAAGATAATGTTTCTTTCATTGAGTGAGGGCAGAATTCTGGCAGTGCCAACTTCATGTAGGTAATATCAGTGGTACATGGAGAGTAACCTTGGTTACAACAGCATAACTTTATTTTCATATTGTGGCTGGATTAAGTTCTTACACAGTGTAATGTGTAAGGAGATGGCTTAAAGCAGTGGTTCTCAACCTTTTTTTTTCCATTTGTGGATCCCTTTGTATATTTCAAATGGAGGTGCAGACCCCTTTGGAAATCTCTTGCCTGTATATATAGTTGAATTCTGTTCAGTCAGTTTTCAGTCTGTCTTTTGGGGACTCTCTTAGATATAGTTCATGGAGGATCCCTAGGGGTCCAGCTTTTTCAAGGTGTTTAGGCATGCGGTGCTCAGCATTGCAATGCCTGATTTTGGAACCTAAATCTCATTTTCCAAAAGGGATTTGGGCACTTAGAATATGCAATTTAGGCTCCTAAATCAGTTAGGCATAGCAATGCCGAGGGCAGCAATGCCTAAATAACTTTAAAAATCTGTGCCTTAATGCCTAGACACATAAACTCTGCAGGATTGAATGGAGGTTGGATGTCTTTCAGTGCTGTAGTTCAACCTCAAATTATTGGCTTTAACAGGGTTCACTTACACAGTAGAGAAAATTAATTCTCTCCACTGCAGGATTTACTGGGGGAAGTCTCCAACATGTGTTATGCAGGAGGTCAGACTAGATGATCATAGTTGTCCCTTCTTGCTTTAAAATCTATGAATCCAGCAGTGCTGACTCAGCCCTCATTCCTTTGAATCAGTCTGAGTTGCCTGCGGTTTATTCAGTATGTGGATTGTTCAAATAAGACTTTAAAAATCTTTACAGACCATGCTCCCCATGGATTTTAAAGATCCCATGGCACTTACTTAGTGGCATGGATTTGACCTGGTGTCCCAGTCCAAAATTTCCCCCTTTCCTCCCTGGTTTCCCTGTTACACTTTAAAGATGTTCAAAAATGACAGGGACATGTAATTGGGGATAATTGCTTATAATGTAAATGAGAAGACATAGGCCCAAATCTTCAAAGTTATTTAGGTGCCTAGATCCCATTGAAATGAAGGGGAGTTAGGCGCCTATATAGGTTCCTAAATACCTCTCAGGATCTGGGCCATAGACCACAAGTCTAGATTCTGTTAAAAGCCAAGTTGCACGGTGTGAAAGTGACAAGAATATAGACCGTGGATAGAATCGATTTTGCTATGGATTTGTGACGAATGGGGTGGGAAGGGCTCACTAAAGAATATTGATCTTCACCACAAAATGTGGTTTATGCATTGGCTATGTGGGCGGGGGGCATGACAATTTCAACACACTGCCCCCTCAGCCACAAGACCAGTGATCGCAAACCATTAAGACTGAATAGGTCAAACTGCCAAACAGTGAACAGAACGCTGTGAAGCTCAAAAGCTTGTCCCTTCCACCCACAGAAGTTGGTCCAATACAAGATATTACCACACCCACCTTGTCTCTCTAGGATCCTGACTAGCATGAGGCAAACAATCATGGTGTAAATTAATCTATGGTAGCCTAATCTGCAATAGCACGACCACATTACTGTGCTATCATACTCTGCATCTGCACTGGTGCTGTATCTGGCTGTGGCAAGCAATATAGATATCTGGGCATGTGTTCCAATGTTATCAGCACTATGACTCACTGTGGTGCTCTATGCTTGCATTCGCAGGGTATTGTGGGACAACTTGTCCGCCCACCCTGGGGATTGTGGGAGGAAATGATCTAGGCTTGCGGGAAATGACCCAACTCTTTACCCAGAATCCAAACTCTTTACTACTTCAGAACACCAGTCCAGCCTGTCCAGTGTCCCATATCCAGCAGTAGGCTTACCTGATGCTTCAGAGGAAGCAGATAAAAAGAAAAAAATAGAACACACTAGGAGAAGGAAAAACCCTTCCTGACCCCTGCAGGTGACTGGCTTAAGCCCTGAAGCATGAGATTTTAGGAACATCTGAGATGAACCAGAAGGGATCCTCAGATTCCTAATACCCGCTCCCCATCATCATAAGCAATCCTGTTGCACAATTCCACTGATAAATTTGTCCAGGTCTATTTGAAAAGTAATTAAGTTGTTTGCCCCCATGAATTTAGTGGGAGGCTGTTTCAGAACTGCATACCTCTGATGGTTTCCAGACTGAATGTATTCATAGCCAGCTTATATCCAGTTGTTCTTGTGCTTTAGCTTAAATAGCTCTTCACCCTTCTTGGTGTTTACCCCTTTGCCCTCATGTATTTATTGAGAGCAATCATATTCCCTCTCAGCTGGCATTTTGCTCAGCTAAATAAGCCAAGTTCCTCCAGTTTCCTCTTATAAATTAGGCTTTCCATTCCTATATCATCCTAGTAGCTCTTCTCTGCACCAGTTCCAGTTTGAATAAATCTTTTCTGAACATGGCTGACTAGAACTGCACAGGGATTCCAAATGAGCTCTTACTGGTGCCTTGTACAATGACGTTAGTACCTCACTTTCTCTACAGGAAATGCTTCACCTAGGATACATCCTAGGATCACATTTGCCTTGTTTACAGCCACATCACATTGGTGGTTCATGCTCATCCACACAGCCTGGTCTGAGCCTCGTGAGCCACCCAGTCCTCCTCCTCATCCCATAGGAGTCACTGATTCATGACTCTGGGAGTGGAAGAGCCCAGCCAGTCACCCTGTCCGTAGGAACAACTTATATTCCACTCCTGGTCAGGGCTCTTATGGGGTCTCAACTGTTGTGACTGCCTGTGGCTGCCTATCTTCACTGCATTTACCTTGGGGTTGCAATACATATTGACAACTACCTCAGTTAGACTTGGATGGTAAAAAAACAATGGGCATAGATAGTCTGTTGTAGCCAGATTCTGGTCTAAGAGTGGGAGAATTCAGAAAATTGAGAAGTAAGTTCAATAGGCCTAACATCTATGGGGGAGATATACTCAGAGAGAACAGAATGAGGAAAGAGGTGTGGCTAGCTCCATAACTATGACAGTATTACTTTGGTAATGGAATGTTTTACAAGGATTATATAAACAAACATCTGCCTACTTCTCTCCACCTTCCATATTGACCTCCCAGTGTTACTGGTTGTGGAGCAGGAATAGATATTACGCTGAGCTGCCAGCAGTCAATATTAGGTGTGTATAATTGTATAGTGGCATTTGTTTAGCAAAAATCACTAAAATAACGTCATACCAGTGTACTTAGCTTTAAAATTACTTGTATAAACATTTTATTGCTGCTTGGTTGAAAATGATGGGAAAAGCTTGAGAGATAAGTCAGATATGATAATATACTTTATTGGACCAACTTCTGTTGGTGGAAGGTACAAGTTTTCATACTACATGGAGTTCTTCAGGACTAGGGAAAGAAGGATCTGAGTTAAATACAAGTTGGGACAGATAGTTAAGTGTAAAGGGTAACACAGTTTGTTGGTCACTTGAGCTGGAGCAGGCAATAAATGTTAGATTGTTATGCAAAATGGGAGTGAAGAGGGCCCTTAAGAGTTAATAGGCAGGTGTGTGTGTGTGTGTGTGTGTTACAGAATGTTGTAATGACCATGAAACCAGTGTCCCTGTTAAGTCCAGGGTTTTTAGTGTCTAGCACTTAAAGTGCTAGAGCAGGGCTTCTGTAGCACTTCAATGAAGACACTACCTATGCCAATAGAAGGGCTTCTCCCATCCGGATAGGTAATCCACCTCCCCAACACAGGGGGTTAGGTTGGTTTAACTCAGTGTTGTAGTTATACTGACTTAATTTCCTAGTGTAGACCAGGCCTAAGTCCCCATGCTTGCCTTTTGAAGGTTTTGTGTCAGGTTCCTTTGAGCACAAGTATTAGACCAGATATGGAGTGATTGCCTTGTGGAAAGTTTCCCACACAGGTGATACAGTGTTTTTGTCTTTCATCATTTTTTTGAGTGAGTTCATTCAAGAGTGTAGTGATTGTCTGATTTCACCCACATAGCTGTTAGTGGGGAATTTGATGCATTAGAGGAGGCATACCACATGTTGTGATAGGCATGTGTAGAACCCATGGGTCTTGAAAGGTGTGTTGTGGGGGGCATTTTCATTGTAGCAGTGGAGATATGGCTGAAGGTTTTCCATCTGTTGTTTTGACACCACTTTGAGTTGGTGTGTCCTGGTCTGGGGGGAGCTTGCTTCTGATGATGAGCTTGGAGAGCTGGAAGGTTGTTTGAAGGCCAGAAGAGGAATTTCAGGAAACATTTCTTTCAAGATGTGGCCCCCATAAAATATGGGTTGTAAATGCGATATCCCGCATGGCTTCCAGTGTGAGGTAGCAGGGGACAACTAGGGGTGTGCAGTCAGTGGTTTGTTTTTTCCCCCTGTATTAAAGCAGGTTCTCCAGGGGTATTTTGGTGCACTTTTCCATGATGTCATTCTCTGATAGAGTGTCCTTGTTTAGTCAAGGCATTTGTAAGTATGTATAGGTATGTATCCTGATTTTCTCTTTAGGGCAATTTTTTTGGTATCTGAGTGCCTGGCTGTAGACAAGATATTTTAGTGTTTCTAGGGTGGTGACTGCATCTGTAGAGGTAAGTGTGGTAATTGGTGGGTTTCTGGGATAAAGTCATTTGTAGGGATTCATTGTTGACGCTAACTGTGGTATCCAGGACATCAATGCTGGTGTGGAAGTGTTCTAGAGAGAGTTTGTGTTGGAAATCAGTCAGGGATATATCTCAGGTATATTCTTGGTTTCCTGGTGTATTTTTCCCAAAAATTCTTCCTCAAGATGGCCCATGTAGAAGTGGGCATATTGGGGCCAAACTACTACCCATGGCCATTCCCATGTTGTGGAGAAAGTATCTGTTGTTAAATGGGAAGTTGTTGTGGGTGAGGATGAATGGTTATGTTTGGCAATGTGTCTTGGATGGATTTCCAAGTGTTGTACATTTTCTTGTAGGTATTTGAGGCAGGCAGGAAGGGTGAGGGATGTTAGTGTATAGGGAGGTGAGATCCATAGTGCCCAGAATGGTGTTCCTGGGGCGGTTGTTATGATGGTGGAGTTTCTGGAGGAAGAAAAAACATCTGTTTTCTAATACTGCATATGGATTTTAATATTTAATGTTGTATTATACCAAAGGTTTTTAAGGTCAGACTTGACAAAGCCCTGGCTGGGATGATTTAGTTGGGTTTGGTCCTGCTTTGAGCAGGGGGTTGGACTAGATGACCTCCTGAGGTCCCTTCCAACCCTGAGATTCTATGATTCTATGAAAGGTTTATGTTTCAGTTCAGGAGGGTACAGCGAAGTGCCAACTCATTGGTGCAGCGCTTCCTGCTGGTCATCTGGGAATTAGCTCTTTTCCAGCATACGGAGCACCCTCTGCAGGCCAGTGTCTTGCCTGCCGCTGGCCCGTGTCCCTCCTGAACCCTGGTTCCCTTTACCTCTGGGTTCTGCCCCAGCAGTATCCTCTCGCTCTGGGTCTCCCCTCCCAGGGGAACCCCCAACCCTCTAAACCCAGCTTGCCTCAGTGGCTACTGCCTGTCATAATCTAGCCCCCTTTCCCTGGGGCAGACTGCAGTCTGTAATGGCCATAAGAACATAAGAACATAAGAAAGGCCGTACCGGGTCAGACCAGAGGTCCATCTAGCCCAGTATCTGTCTACCGACAGTGGCCAATGCCAGGTGCCCCTGAGGGAGTGAACCTAACAGGCAATGATCAAGTGATCTCTCTCCTGCCATCCATCTCCATCCTCTGACGAACAGAGGCTAGGGTCACCATTCTTACCCATCCTGGCTAATAGCCATTTATGGACTTAGCCACCATGAATTTATCCAGTCCCCTTTTAAACATTGTTATAGTCCTAGCCTTCACAACCTCCTCAGGTAAGGAGTTCCACAAGTTGACTGTGCGCTGCGTGAAGAAGAACTTCCTTTTATTTGTTTTAAACCTGCTGCCTATTAATTTCATTTGGTGACCCCTAGTTCTTGCTGCTCATCATTGGCAAGGGGTTAGGACCTGCTGCATTTGCCTATTCCCAGGCTGTATCTCTGCAGCCCCAGTACCTCTGTAGGCCTTCACCAAGGCCTGCAGCCTGAGGGTTTTACCAGACTGGAGCTCCCCAGCTCCCTTTGTCCTTCCCCAGCACCACTCCACCTCAGGTACCTTGCTCCCAGGCAGCCAGCCCTTCCCACTCCAGAGCTAAAGTGAGACTCCTCCAACTTCAGACCCACAGCCCTCTTATCAGGGCCAGCTGGGCCTTAATTGAGCTGGCCACAGCTGTGGCTGCTTCCCCAATCAGCCTAGCTTGGCTGCTTTTAACACCCGTTCTCCAGGAGTGGGGCAGCTGCCCCACTACACAGGGATTTACATGTCAATGAATGGGTATAGGATGCTTCCTCTGATTTAACCAGCTCATGTGTCTTCTGGCCATAATACAATGCAAATACTGCTTTTATTGTTTACTCATTACAGTCTTCATGTAATCTTTCCACCTACACATTTTTTTAAAACCTAATAACATCATTTTCCAAGATCACATTTGGTCCTCCAAGCTCCCTGACTTAAAAAAATATGAAAAGCTACAGAGAAAAAGAGAGAGACCCCCTTTTCCGTACTTCCCATGGCTTCTGATTAACGTTTCCTCTTTGTCTGCTTGAGATGAACATGGTCTCTAAATCTCATAGCAAAATATACTTGTACAACAGATGCAGAATTGCATTTATCGGTTAGATGGCCTAGGTGAAATGGTTCTCAGTTCTTTTTCCATTGGACAGGTGACTACAATACAACGACCATCCTTACACTAAGCACTCACTGACAAAAAGGTCAAGAGGGTTGAAGGGACACTCAGACAAACCCAGCCAGAGTTAATTGCACCGAATCAATTTTACATATGCTTTGACGTCACTGCCAAAAACGTGTTTTTTTTTACCTCAGGATAGTTATTACATACTAATATACATGAGCTATCCCAGCATATATACACAGTGAAAACCAGATACTTAGTTTAGTTACCAGTGAGGTAAACCACAAGGTAAATAGACTTATACACTCTCCCAAGGCTGATCGCCACAAGTTTACCTTTCAAGTAAACTAACGTGCCTGGTCTTCACTGTGTTTTTACCTCAGGATAGCTCACATGTGCTAGTTAGCCCAAGGTAAAAAACATACCCTTCTTAGACCAGGCCATAGGGCTGATGCACCCTGGAAAATTAGATCGACTCGGCTATATTGCTCCCGGAGTGTGAAAAATCCACTTAGCCCTGGTCTACACTTACGTTGGTATAACTATATTGCTCAGGAGTGTGGAAAATCCTCAGTGTAGACAGTACTATGTCAATGGGAGGACTTCTCCCTTCACCTCTTGGGCAGGTGGAGTACCTATACCAACAGGAGAAGCTATCCTGTCAGCATAGGTAATGTCTTCGCTAAGCATTACAGCGGCACATGTGGAGCTGCACTGCTGCAGTACTGTAAGTGTATACAAGCCCTTAGTTAAGCCACCTTAAGTCCTTGTGTAGACAGCATTAGCTATCACCTCTTGGGGAGGTGGATTTACTACAATGATTGGAGAACCCCTCCCATCAGTGTAGTAAGTGTCTACATTGAAGCACTGTGGTGGTGCAGCTGTAGTGTTGCAGCTATGCCAGTGTAGCATTTTAAAGTGTACACATAGCCATAGTTACATGTTAGTCAGGTAGGACCAGAAATAGGCAGGGCCAGATTAACTTTTTGTGGGCCTGGTGCCAAACATATTTGTGGGGCCCAGTGGGGGCAATGGAGCATGGCACGGGGAGGTCAGTCCCCGGAGCGAGGGGGTGGCAATGGGGCATGGCATGGCGGGGCGGCCCCACACTGCCCAGCCTCATACTGTGCCCCTCCCCACCCTCCCCACAACTGGCTTAGATTGGTCTGGTTTCTGCACCAATCCCAGGGAGCTCAGCTCTGGGGAGACAGACTGGGTCCCACAGGTGGTGGGAAGCAGAGACTGCCCAGAGCTGGAGGTGTGTCGGGGTCCAGCCAGGGGGCAGAGAGGCGCCAGCGGATGGGGGCAGGGGGCAGAGAGGAGCCCTTGCCTGGCTGGCCAAGAGGAGCAAGTGGTGGGTGGGTGGGGCCCAGCGGCCTGGCCGGGTCTCAGGGCGCAGTGCAAGTGTAGCAGGCTGGGGCCCCTTCTGAACATGAGCCCGGCTCCATGGTGCCACTGGTACCATTGTAAACCCCGTACTGGAAATAGGTAATGGTGATTTGATGGGACATAGGAGTTTCTGCGGTGGATCAGACTAATGGTTTGTTTAGTGCGACATCCTTTCTCTGGCAGTGTCAGGGAAAACTTTGGTTGCTTTGCAACACACACACAAAAAAGCTCACTTCAATTCATGTATCAAGGAGCCCATTATTCTTAAACAGAAAGGTCATGTCTCTGCCATTAACAATCAATTGAGATCAAAAGCACCTTTGTCCTCACCAGTGAACTGATCACTGAGCTACTTCTGCAGTGACTGTAAACTCCTTTTGTGAGGTCTCATGTCAGATATTCATTTCAACTACGTTAAGAGTCTCCTCTCTCAACCACTTTAATTTTAGCGTTCTCTGTCATTCTGTGGTTTTTTTTAATCAGAGAGGGTTGAATAAACTGCTAAATTGTCCCAAGCCTTTTAGGTCATTAAGAATAATAATTTTACTTGTGAAGCGAAATCATATTTCTGTAATTTAAAAACATTAAGATACTTTCATAGGGAGGAAGGATGACCCAATGGATAGGTTGCTAGCCTGGAACCCAGGAGATATGCATGCAATTCCTCCTACAAACTCCCTCTGTGATATTCTGGTGAGTCACATTGCCTCTTTGTGCTTCAGTCACCATCTTTAAAATGGGGATAATAGCACTTGCCTATCTGATAGGGGGTTCGGAGGAAAAATACATCAAAAGATTGTGAGATCATGTAAGTATCTAAAATAGAATTATTTATGCAGCTGCCAAAACCTGATCCTGTTTAAGAGCCAAGTTACAAAAGACTGATTATAAGATTTAAAATTAGGATTGAAGAGCCTTCCAACTTCCCTCTTTTTCTCCACTGATGTCAACAAGAGGGCCCCAAAACCTCTCTGTAAAGACCTCTTCCCATTCCTCTCTAGAAATCAAGGACAAGAGCCCCGGCCCATCCCTAAATATCCATCTCCATTATTCATGTGTTAGTTTGAACAAAAAAACAATCCACCCTCTCACTCTTTGGTGCTATACACAAGGCCACTCCAGTCCTAAAGCTGGGGAAAATTCCACAGACTCTGCAACCAGTGGAAAAAGACAGACTGAGCAAAGATATTCACTTGCAAAATGAACTCTTTTGCTCTTCTCCATAAGCAGATCCTGAATAGAGATTTGTGTAGCTTGAAAGCTTGTCTCTCTCTCACCAATAGAAGTTGGTCCACTAAAAGATATTACCTCACCCACCTTGTCTCTCTAAGATCCTGAATAGGTCAGTCTACTGCAGAGCTTCCTCAGAAGCTCTGTTGCATAGGACTCACTGTTGATAACACCCTTTTATTGAGTGTTAACTGAGTGCATGAGTCAGATTTTCTTAATGTATCAGAAGCAAGAAACAGGTTTGGCAAATCTATTAGCCCAGCAGACTATAAATAAGTAAATAAATAAAATACAAGAGCAGGTTGAAGGTGATACCTTACTAATGAGCTATGCAGAAATAAATACAAGAAAGTCTGGTTTCTTAGTTCATCTGTATGGAACATGAGACCTGAAACATGCATTATATAATGAGCTGGTATATTAGTTAGCTATTGTGATCTAGATGCACAATCACCTTTGTAGCAGTAAAGATGATTTTTGCAAATTAAGGATTGGATCCTGCTCCAATTTAAGTCAATGTCAAAACTCCCATTGACTGCAGTAATGCTTGGATCAGGCACCAAAAGAAAAATGCTACATGTCTGTATCCAGCTTTAACTTTTAGTTACAATATTGTCATATTTAGAGGGGGGAGAATAATCTCATTTGTGTACTTATAGGTGAACTTAATTGGTCCATTAAACAATTAATTTAGTGAGTGAATGTTATACACTAGCATTCAGGTTATATGAGGTAAACTGTCCAATGCATAAACAGAAACAAGAGTCCAGAATAAGAGTTCATATGCAAGCAAGAATAAAAGAGTGAGAGATGACACAAATAATAATATGGTGTATACGGGTTAAGAGAGACCTCTAGTGTCCTTCAGCTGAATATTACATAACATAATGCAGTTATAAGATTAAAAGGTACTGGAAGTTACAGAATTACTATTTACTGCAGGTCATTTATCATTTTCATTTTTGATTTTTATAAATATAAGTATCTAGAATAGATATACATTTGTCATTGTTATCCATACTGTCCTGAATTCTTATTATGGTTGCTTTCTCTCAGCAGTCAGTCAAATCACTGAAGTATCTTGTTCAGGTTTTTTTAGAAATTCAGATAATTCAAATAATACAAACAATATTGTGGACAAGATTTTTTATTTTTTTTTAATTGTAACCTTGTGGACTTTAATGCATAGCTGGAATCTACATGGAAGGCCTCATCCTGTTAATACCCACACATGTGAGTAACTTTGTCCAGATTTTCCTGGATGCGATAGCTGATGGATTCCTTCACCAAGTAGTTGAAGAACCAACAAGAGGGGATGCCATTTTAGATTTGGTTTTGGTGAGTAGTGAGGACCTCATAGAAGAAATGGTTGTAGGGGACAACCTTGGTTCAACTGATCATAAGCTAATTCAGTTCAAACTAGATGGAAGGATAACCAAAAATAGATCTGGGACTAGGGTTTTTGATTTAAAAAGGGGTAACTTTAAAGAATTAAGGAAATTAGTTAGGGAAATAGATTGGACTGAAAAACTTGGGGATCTAAAGGCGGAGGAGGCCTGGAATTACTTCAAGTCAAAGTTGCAGAAACTATCAGAAGCTTGCATCCCAAGAAAGGGGAAAAAATTCATAGGCAGGAATTGTAGACCAAGATGGATGAGCAAGCATCTCAGAGAGGTGATTAAGAAAAAGCAGAAAGCCTATAAGCATAGGCGGCAAGTTATATAGGCCCATGGTGCCCGTGCTCCACCAATGTTCAGGAACATGGGCCCGGCTCCACCAATGTTTGGGCATATATTTTCAGAGCCGTTCATAGGGACGGGACAGCTCTGCTTGGAACCATTTTGGGCACCACCAAAAATTATACAAACCTGGCGCCCATGTGGCTATAAGGAGTGGAAGATGGGAAGGATTAGCAAGGAAAGCTACTTTATTGAGTTCAAAAGGGGTAGGGATAAAATGATTGCTCTTTATAAATATATCGGAGGGATAAATATCAGGGATGGAGAGGAATTATTTAAGTTTAGTACCAATGTGGACACAAGAACAAATGGATATAAACTGGACATTAGGAAGTTTAGATTTGAAATTAGACAAAGGTTTCTAACCATTAGAGGAGTGAAGTTCTGGAACAGCCTTCCAAGGGGAGTAGTGGGGGCAAAAGACCTATCTGGCTTCAAGACTAAGCTTGATAAGTTTATGGAGGGGATGATATGATGGGATAGCCTAATTTTGGCAATTAATTGATCTTTGATTATTAGTAGGTAAATCTGCCCAATGGTCTATGATGGGATGTTAGATGGGGTGGGATCTGACTTACTACAGAGAATTCTTTACTGGGTGTCTGGCTGGTGAGTCTTGCTCACATGCTCAGGGTTTAACTGATTGCCATATTTGGGATCGGGAAGGAATTTTCCTCCAGGGCAAATTGGCAGAGGCCCTGGGGGTTTTTCGCCTTCCTCTCCAGTGTGGGGCACGAGTCACTTGCTGGAGGATTCTCTGCACCTTGAGGTCTTTAAACCATGATTTGAGGACTTCAATAACTCAGACATAGGTTAGGGGTTTGTTACAGGAGTGGGTGGGTGAGATTCTGTGGCCTGCATTGTGCAGGAGGTCAGACTAGATGATCATAATGGTCCCTTCTGACCTTAAAGTCTATGAGTCGTCCCATAGACATACTCCACATGTGTATATCTACATGTGCTATTGCAACATTGACCTGCAGAGGAGCAACTATACACAGTGTGCTTTGACTGAAAATAGTGAATACCTGTGTTAGTAATCTGAGGTATTATTCCTCTTCTGACAATGAGCTTATGTTTATGTTAGGAGCCTTTCTTCAGGCGACCAATAGAGGGATAGCCAAATATGTGCATCTGTGTGCATAAAAAAAGAAGCAGACCATGTTATGGATAACAAACATGATTTTCATAGTGTATTGTGTCTGTGGTTAGTGAAATCATGAGAGAGTCACACTGATCCACCCTGAAAGAAATTATTGGCCCAGCTCCTTCCTTGTTATACTGAGCTGAATATGGAGAGAGCAAAGCAGGCCTTGCTGAATGAAGGCGGTCTCTGAGCCACCTTGCCACCAGGGGGAATCTGGAAGGAATGGAATCTATACACATTTTACACATACACATTTTATACCTTTTTAAGAAAGGGGTAGTGTGACCCCTCTCCTAGTACTTGGGCCCAGACACTCAAAGGTATCTAGGCACCTGACTCCCACTGATTTCAATTGATTTTCAATGGAATTCAGTGTCAGTTAGGAGCCTAAATACTGTTGAGGATCTGGGCCTTACTGCGTAATGTACCATATCAGCAGGAAATTCCTGGGCCTAACCGTGCCCCTAAACCTAGGAAAATCACCCCCAGGAAGTTGCAAGACAATCCATCCCCTCCTTGAGTTTAGCAATACATAGAACGCTAGGCTAGAATCCTGCATTGCATGTGAGAGTAAAGGGTCTCTCTGTGTCCTTTCCCCGCTATTTTTTAGCTCACCTTCAGTACACAAGAAGAACAGGAGTACTTGTGGCACCTTAAAGACTAACAAATTTATTTTAGCATGAGATTTCGTGAGCTACAGCTCACTTCTTCGGATGCATAGAATGGAACACACAGACAGGAGATATTTATACATACAGAGAACATGAAAAGGTGGAAGTATGCATACCAACAGGAAAAGTCTAATCAATTGAGATGAGCTATCATCAGCAGGACGAAAAAAAAACTTTTTGAAGTGATAATTAAGATGGCCCATAGAAGGTGTGAGGAGAACTTAACATAGGGAAATAGATTCAATTAGTGTAATGACCCAACCATTCCCAGTCTCTGTTTAGGCCAGTGTTAATTGTATCTAATTTGCATATTAATTCGAGTTCAGCAGTTTCTCTTTGGAGTCTGTTTTTGAAGTTTTTTTGTTGCAAAATTGCCACCTTTAAGTCTGTCACTGAGTGGTTAGAGAGGTTGAAGTGTTCTCCCACTGGTTTTTGAATGTTATGATTCCTGATGTCAGATTTGTGTCCATTTATTTTTTTGCGTAGAGACTGTCCGGTTTGGCCAATGTACATGGCAGAGGGGCATTGCTGGCACATGATGGCATATATCACATTGGTAGATGTGCAGGTGTACGAGCCCCTGATGGTATGTCTGATGTGATTAGGTCCTATGATGGTGTCACTTGAATGGATATGTGGACAGAGCTGGCATCGGGCTTTGTTGCAAGGATAGGTTCCTGGGTTAGTGTTTATGTTGTATGGTGTGCGGTTGCAGTACAACGTCCTTCCCACTCCTTGAGGAGATACAAACACTTATGTAAATCAGTGTTTCCCTCCAAATGTGAGCATAACATGCTTGTGACATACCATAAACAATCTGGGATTTCTTTCCCCATCTAATATTTCAGTTGGCCTCTACTCCCTCCAAATTTCTTAGGCAGTTTGGTAGTTTGATTGAAGGTCTTCAATTAAAAATAATGACATCCTAACCCTTCCACTGAATAGACAGGGGGAAATATACCTGTAGTAGTATAAATGCAGTGTGTGGATGATACTGAACTAGGAGTCGAGCATTATCAAGGCTCAGAAGTCGATGAAACTCAAGTGACTCAAGTGACTCAAGTGCAAATCTGCAAAATGGGGAAATGTAAAGGATAAAAGATGGGATAGTCTGCTACATAATGGCTTGGGGAGGGTAAGAACTTCCTGCCAGCTCCCCTTGTAAATCTTCTTGTTGAATGAAAAAATAAGTCTTCAGGTGTCTAATCTGTTTATTTAATTATCCTCACATCCAGTAGTTCAGCTGCAGCGAAGAACAAAATAATACATATACCACTGTCGGCATTATTTTGTATAGGGAAAGGAATCCAGGAACCCAACCTGGCCGATTAGGAGACATTCAGGACTTTGTCAACAGACGTTAGCCTTGGAGGGAAATGAAATCAAACGTAATCCCCAAAATGTTTGGTCACGTATCTTTCTGAGGCATGTTTTCTGATCTTACAGTCTGTTCCGATTAGTACATAAACAAAATAACAATAGAAATAAAAGAGCTTATAAATGTTACAAAGGAAAATATAGTCAAGGGCTATCTCCTTTACACTCTGCCATGTGCATTCTGGTGGGATAACAACTCCATCTACAGTTCACTGATGAAATAGTTCCAACAAAATGTTCTCACTGATCTCAAAGATCCTGGTCATAAATTTACATGAGACGGCATCCCAGGATTATTGTAACATGGGGCCCACATTTTGCTCCAATTTAAATAACTGAAAAGCAGGAGCAAGCCAGAGTAGAAATACCTTCCCCTGCTATAGGGTATAAGGGTAAAAAAGTGAGATTTTAATCTATTTTCTGGACTATCCCTTCACACAATATATATACACAATACAATATATCCTGGTGGAGAGAGAGCTCAATGGCAGTACCATGGCGACTGGCATTCACTGTGGAGACCAACATATGAGCCAACCTGATTGGTTGGTTAGTCGTACATTTTATTTGTTTTATTAGTAAGTTCTGGCCAGTTTCACTTTCTGTGACTGTGTCATCCCATCTTCTGGATTTATAGGGAGGGTAGCTAACAGGCCAACTACCCCAGAATGGTGGGATACATAAAAGTCACTACTCCTATAGATTCCAAAGTCATCCCACAGTGGAGGAGGATTGCCTGGATGAGGGCGGAATCAATAACTGTGTATGAGAGCAGAAAGACTGCCTACACATTGGTGGGGACAGGTTGCACTAAGTGCTGTGATCCAGTGCAATGGGATGGATCATGGAGTCCCACATGTGTGTTTCAGGGCTAGAGCAATTCCCTTCTCAAGAGTAAATCAATTTACAAGGACTAGTTCCCCGCTGCCATCTATTGTAGCGAGACTGGAGTGTTGTTAAATAAAATTGCAGCCAATCTAGGCAAATTTTATAAAGCATGTGTGTATGTGTCCATGTGTGTCCTACTTTGCAATATTCCTAATAAACAAACATTTACATTTTTTAATTGTCATCGACCATAAAAGCAACCAGACATGGTAGTAATGAAGCTGTAATATGATTCCCAACTAATTAATTAATAATGATTATTATTTTCAGTTTTTCAACCTTGAGTGCATCAATTTAGGCACATAAATCCACATATTGTGACCTAAATGAAAATGGCCTGGTTTTCAGAGGTGCTCACACTCCACTTCCAACGTCTGCCCTGGGAGTTGTGGATCCCCAAAGGTACTTAGGCTCCTAACTTCTGGACCTCTGTGCTTTTGAAAACCAGACCACGGTTATTTAGGATGCTAAATATGGACTCAAGGGTCTAACTTTAGGCTCTCACTTAAGAAAGTTTGGCCTTAGCAGTTAACATGATCAGAACACTGTACAAATATTACAGAATTAGTCTTCGCAATAGAGTTGTGAGGTAGGTAAGTAAAAATAATCATTTTACAGAGGCAAAGAGATGAAAATGACTTGACTAAGGACACAGAGCAAGTACTTGATACTTATATAGCCCCCATTGTTATAGTTTCTGAGCATCTTACTAACTCTTAAGTTGTTGATTGTCGCAACACCCGTGTGAGGTAGCAAAATATTATTATCCCCATATTACAGATGGGACCTGAGGCAAAAAGTCTGTGGGGAAAAGAAGGGATTAAACCCAGTTCTCCCAAGTCTAGATAAGTGCCCTAACTACTGTACCATCGTTCCTCTTATTGATGGTTATCATTCAAAATCACTTGAAGATCATCCCTATTCTCTTTGCTCATGCTGCCTATGTTGCTTCAGAGGGGTTGCTAGGGCTTTTTAACTAAACATCTATAAATACAGTCTCAAAATCAGAGAGAGAATTTACTTTCTAATTATTCTAAGCCACAATGTAAACAAACATTTTTGAAAATTTAATTTTAGGACTTATTCCCACAACTACTTATGTTTGAAATCATTGCACATTATGTTCCAGGGACATCTGTTAACAGGGTTGCACTTAATAGTGTAGTTAGAAAAAAAACCACTCACTCGTGTCAATTTAGGGTCTGTGAAAGGTGCCAGGTTGATAGCCTTGGAGAATTAAGTCCTTGCTTTACCCACTGAAGTGGTACAGCACGACCAATGGCAGCGGAAACTTTCTTCAATGTCCTGAAATGTGCCTTAAAAATATACAAGTGTGAGAGCAGGTCAGTCTCCATGGACCACACAGTCTTTGGACATTCTACCAAGATTGCTAACAAGGATGCCTTCCCATGGTGTTATTTCATGGCCACCTATCCATTGAGCACTGGACTGAGACTACCAGACATATATCAAATAAGCCACCGAACAGCTATCCAGTAGCAAAACTTTTGGTAATTCGTTACCAAGCCAGAGTTGGATTTCAAATGGTGACTTAGAATTAAAAAGGCTGGTAATGGAATATAAAATCTCCTAGCAATCCAGTCCCCTGCTGTGTTTTGTTTAATGCATAAACTTCCATTGACATGACAGAATTGGAGGCATCACAATCTACCATGTCAGGAATTCATACATTAACGATTCTAGTCTGCACGCTTTGGCACAATACACTGTACTAGTTTTGAATTATGCTAATGAACCACAGATAATAGGTCACAAGGAGATTTTTGAACCATACAATGACACGGTGCTTTTAGGAAGTGTCAAAGTGCATGGTGGCTTGGTACTATGACACGCTTTAATGCATCCTCAGAGCACCTTATCTCATATGCTGTGCTTTAATTGAGATTAAATGGCTATGGAGGACTGAATACAATTTCAAGGACAATGCAATCTCTCATATTCCCTGTGAAAGGTTTTTAATGTATTTTTTTTAAATAAAGACAAAATATTCAGTACAAATATATTATGCCAAACTAACATTAAAGGTCTGATTCAAACCCATAGAAGCCAATGCAATTAGAACTAAAAGCATGTTATCCCATCCCATTGTGCCTGAACATCATGGGGTCAAAGAACAGTGTATGATCTTGTGTTCCATATGAAGTATTATACTTAAAAACAAGGGCACAAGAGATGGAGGCTAGGATCCTAACAGTTTACAGATTCCGTTGAAACTGGATCTATTCTGGTTAGGTAAGAGCTCTAAGGGGGTATTCCCCAGGGGCTGTATCTAACAGTTTTGCATCCCTTATAGATGAGTAAAGTAGGATCAAGGCCTAATGAAGATTTTTCCAGTGATCAATAGGGCTATATAACTGTGTCCTAAGATGACTAACATACAAGCTGCATGGAGAGAGTATTGAAAAAAAATCTTTATGAACTTCAGTTTAATATACAACATTTCAGTTAGTTGCAAACTTGAACTCTCTGCCTTTGTTCAATAATAATAAAAGGTCTTGGAAGATGGTGCCGTTGTATTCCAATAACAATAACTGAATAGTTTCATGACCCTACTGATTTTGCATTTGAGGACTCATTGAAAAAGCTGCCACCATCTCACAAAGGATGTGAAGTGTAATACTGCCAATTTTTGAATTGTTCAGTAGGCAGAAGGAATAACAATAATAAAAGGAGCAAGTCAGTCTCTGGCTTTTTTTATTTTATTTATTTATTTATTGTTTTACTACTCCCCACTTTTTAAGAGACAGGAATATAATTCTTCCCCCATATCTGCAGCCATAACTCAAAGAAAAGAAAATATTTACTCTTGAAAAGTTGGGATTTCTGGGAAAACATTTTCCTCTTTTAAATTGCATTTTTAACATACGGTAAAACATTTCTTTGACAAGGTAAGTAGAGTAAGCAAAGATCAGTGAAAAAGTAGAAATTATTGAAGTACTGGGAAAAAAATGCTGCAGGCTACTTTTTCACACATTGCTGCTCAAGTCAGGATTATGCTCTGACAGTTCTAACTCTCCTGCTGACATCCTTATAGACTCTATTACATTATTTACTTCTTGTAAAATAACATTCTATTACAGCTGCTTCAAGTCCTGCTGCTATTCTAAGTTCAAGGGAAAGAGATTCTGCTCAACCATAATTCCTTGCTTCCAAATCGTTAATACGACTCTGAGGAGATCATTATTAGAAAGACTGATATGTGGTCTCTATTTCATGCCTCATTTTCTGTTGCAGCGAAGACTGGATTTCTAGGGTGCTGGTCTTCACTTAAATCAGCAGCACTGTACTGAATGTATTAGCATGTGTCTTAAAGTATCAGATAGAGCATGCCCTATCATGTGCTGAAGCTGTATTATGCAGTGTTATTGTAGCTGTGTTGGTCCCAGGATATTAGAGAGATAAGGTGGCGAGGTAATATCCAATCTCTGTTGGTGAGAGAGACAAGCTTTCAAGCTTACACAGACTTCTTCTTCCAGACCTCAAAAGTTTGTCTCTCTCACCAACTGAAGCTGGTCCAGTAAAAAAATATTACCGCACCCACCTTGTTTCTCTGAAGATGTATTGTCATTTTTCTTTCAGGAAGGGACATGCTCTCAGATTCTCTCTTTCTTTTTCATTGCAAGGAAGAGAAAAGCCAGTCATAACAAACACACACCACTTCAAAAGAAAACTAATCAGTTCTCAGAAGCCTTGCCAAGAGCATCTGTGGATAAAGCAGAGTTAATAGAAGAAAGATTACTTGAATGCTCCCTGAAGATTGGTCGAGGTCTCTTTTTCAGTTGCAGGAGATAGTCAAATCATATTAGTGACTCCCATTTCAAGAGTCTGCTAAAACTTGTTTGGTGGGAAGACACACTTACTAAGAACTAGAAAGTGAATTTGCTTGCTGTCTCCAAATTCTCAAACCTTTCTTCTGTATAAGCCCAGTTAGCATCTATGATACCATTAACAAAATATCCCTGCAATATAGTGACTATATAGAAGTTCCGTTTTGACAGACTACTGCTTTGAAGGCATTCCTGGCTAGAAATCAGAATTTAGACAGTACTGAGATATTGCATTCTGGGATCCTGCAGTTGTGCTTTGCAGCTGGTACCATATATAAAAAATGTTGGCCTCTGAATGTCAAAGAAGCATGGTGTGGTGTGTATGCTCACTTCTCAGGAAGACGTTCACTGGTTCCTGTTTTGCTTGGGAACAATGACACCAGGTGTATAATGGAATGTTAAACTCTATTTTACTGTAAAAAGCAACAAAGAGTCCTGTGGCACCTTATAGACTAACTGACCTATTGGAGCATAAGCTTTCGTGGGTGAATACCCACTTCGTCAGACGCATGTAGTGGAAATTTCCAGAGGCAGGTATAAATATGCAGGCAAGAATCAGTCTAGAGATAACAAGGTTAGTTCAAGCAGGGAGGATGAGGCCCTATTCTAGCAGTTGAGGTGTGAACACCAAGGGAGGAGAAACTGCTTTTGTAGTTGGCTAGCCATTCACAGCCTTTGTTTAGTCTTTGAGCTGATGGTGTCAAATTTGCAAATGAACTGAAGCTCAGCAGTTTCTCTTTGAGGTCTGGTCCTGAAGTTTTTTTGCTGCAGGATGGCCTCCTTTAAACCTGCTATTGTGTATCCAGGGAGGTTGAAGTGTTCTCCTACAGGTTATACTGTTTAGCCAGTAGGTGGCTCTCTGTGTAAAATACCTTATTTAAAGCTAACCTTAGTAATACCAGGCAAAGTATTCAAGAATCTTACGGTAAACACATCTGGTATGTATAAGCAAGCTGTCCATATCTGGTACAGGGGAACATGACACACTGTCAGGAGTAAACTAAGATCAGCAACAGAAGGAACAAAGTAACAAAGGTTCCAGGATTTCATGCCGTTCTTCAGTGCCCCAGAGAACTTCATCTTTGACAAACCTTCACAGTGTACAGACCTGGAAGCAGTATTTTGCAAGATTCCAAATTGCAAACAAACTCCACAAAGAAACTGGAGCTATAGAGGTATCTTCTTTAATTTATGCCATGGGGAACATATCTTTAAATCCTTTGACTTTACTGAAGATAGTCCCAAAGATGACCATGAAAGGGTTCTGGCTATGTTTGATGCATACATTGTACCTCAGAGAAGTGGTTTTGAAAGACCATGTTTTCACTGGAGAATTCAAGAACGGGGTGGTGTGTGTGTGGGGGAGGGGGGGTGGTTTGAATGTTTTACCAGAGCTCTGCATGCATTGGCTGAAAATTGTGATTTGGGGAATGAAAAACAAAAATATGCAAGATAATCCAGCCTATTGGGTTAACAGATAAAAACCTTTCACAGCATGTACAAATGAAGAGAGATTTAACCTTAGTCACAGTTATACAGAGAGAAAAGCAATCTGAGCTGGTGAGACAGCAAAACCTAGAGCAACTTGACAAATTTGAAAAACCTGAAACTATCTTAGAAACCATAAACAGACACTTGAGTGCTAAAAGACATTATCATAAAACCCCTGAGGCAAGGAGAGAGAACTCCCAGGCTAGGAGGGACAAATTCCAGTGAACATGCATGGAGTGTGGCAGAAGTCATATCCCAAGAGATGATACATGTCCAGTCAGATGCACACAGTATAATAAATGCATGAGTTATGAATATTTTGCAGCTGTTTGCCACACCAAAGCAGTCAAGGAGTTGACCCATATTACAGAAAATCAAGAGCCATTGCCAGTGGTGACAACACTGAACCTTCCTGGAGAGTGAAATTAAATATTCATGGCAAGATTATTGATTTTAAAATTGACTCAGGAGCTGATGTCACAGTCATTTCAGAAGGGACTTACAATCACCTTCAACCCCTCCCAGAGCTGAAGTCATCTGATGCAGCTCTGACTAGCTCTGGAGATATTCTGAACTCCATGGGCCAGTTCACCAAAAAATAACTAACAAAGACAAAAGCTGTGCATTCAGAGTGTATGTGATCAAAGGACCTCAGACCAACAGCCATCTCAGTCACACCTTGGCAGTCATGATGGGCCTAGTGAGTGAGGTGGAAGAACTCAATGGAATATTTGGTGATAGTGGACTTTTGAAAGGAGATCCAGTACAAATAACCTTAAGAGACAATGCTGAACCATATAGGGTACATACGCTTGGCAGGATTCCTATCCCATTACTTCATAAAGTGAAAACTGAGTTGAAGGAAATAGAGCAGATTGGCATAACTGAGAAAATCCTAAACCAACAGCACAGTGTGCCCCAATAGTACCAGTTGTAAAAAAAAAAAAAAAAAGGAAAATTGTGAATCTGTGTGGCTCTTAAAAGACATAAGGGATTTTCTACACTTAAAATGCATCAGTGGTGCCATTGTAGCTGGTGGTGCCAATGCATCAGTGGTGCTTCAGTGAAGTCACTACCTATGTGGACCGGAGGGCTTCTCCGTTCAGTGTAGGTAATCCACTTCTCCAGCAGGTGGTGGCTAGGTCAATGGAAGAATTCTCCCATCAGTCTTGTACTGTCTACAATGGGCATTAGGCCAGTTTAATTGCATTGTTTGGGTATGGATTTTTCACAGCAATGTAGTTATACCAACCTAATTTCCTAGTTTAGACCAGTGCTTAATGAAGCACCTTTGAGAGAAAAATATATCCTCCCAACACTGCATGACTTCCTCCCCAAAGTGAATGGAGCTGCAGTATCCTGTACAGAATCCTCAAGTAGATTCTGGCAAATCCCTTTAGCCAAAAAAGTGTTAAACTGATTACATTTATCACATCCTTTGGAGATTTTGCTTTCAAAGATCAGCTTTAGAGATTACCAGTGCACCTGAAATTTTCCAAAGAAAGATGGCAGAGCCATTAATGAACACAAATGGAGTTCTAGTTTTCATGGACGATATTCTGCTATATGGATTTTTGATGGAAGAACACACCAAAACCCTCAACAAAGTCCTAAGCCTAATCAGTCTGCACCAAAGCTAAACAAGAAAATATGCATTTTCTGCCTACCCTAATCGAGCTTTTGGGACACATAATAAACAAAGATGGAATCAATCCTACCCCTGAAAAAGTAAAAGTGAATTGAGAATTGAACACACCAACTAATGTACCAGAACAGAGACATATACTGGCGATGGTAAATTACCTTGGTCGGTACCTACAAGACATTTCTAGTGACAAAATCATTGAATGAACTGTTAAAATCCGACACATCTTGGCTATGGGGGGCCAAATCAAGAAATTGCCTTCAAAAAGATAAAATAATTTCTCTCAGCAGCTCCAGTTCTCAAGTACTATGATATGAACAAAACCACAATGGTCTGTGTGGGTGGAAGCATCTATGGCCTAGTTGGTGTGTTGTTGCAACAACAGGGCTCTGAGTGGAAGCCTATTGCATTTTGTTCTTGTGTACTCAGAGAAGCAGAAAAAACATATACACAGATTGGAAAGCAGTTCCGGAAAACCATATGGGCAGGGGTGAGCTGGAGCCGGTTCGCACGGGTTCACGCGAACCCGTTGTTAAATTTAGAAGCGGTTTTAGAACCGCTTGTTAACTAGCTTCCCTGCGAGGGAAGCTTTGAAGGGCTCTGGCTGAGAAGGGTGTAATTCCTCCTCCCGGCCACCGCCGGGGGGCGCTGCGCTGTGCTGCGAGAGCCATGTGAGCTGCCTCCTGGCCCTGTTGCTGCTTCTGCTCTTTGGACCTCTGGCCCTGGGGCTTCGGCTGCGTCCTGCTGCTCCCACCGTGTGAGTATCTGCGCCCCTCCCCCGCCTTGCCTGCCCGCAGCCACCCCCTGCCCCCAGCCAGCCCCTGCCCGCAGCCCCTGCCCCCATCCGCCCCCAGCCAGCCCCTGCCCCCAGCCACCCGCAGCCACCCCCTGCCCACAGCCACCCCCTGCCCCACCCCCTGCTCGCAGCCAGCCTCTGCCCGCAGCCACCCTCTGCCCGCAGCCACCCTCTGCCTGCAGCCCCTGCCACAGCCACCCCCTGCCTGCAGCCACCCCCTGCCCACAGCCACCCGCAGCCTGCCCGTCTGCATCACCTGCCCACAGCCAGCCCGTGTCACTCCCTGCCTCCAGCTAGCCCTGCCCCACGCCCCTATCTGCAGCCAGCCCCACATCCACTGGTGCCCTGCAGTTCCCAGGGCAGTAACCCTGCACACGTGCTTTAATGGGGGGGCAGGGAGCAGCTGGGACCCACACACGTGCACACCCTAGAGTGACCAGACAGCAAATGTGAAAAATCGGGACGGGGGTGAGGGGTAATAGGAGCCTATATAAGAAAAAGACCCAAAAATTGAGACTGTCCCTGATCACCACCCACATATGTGAAACGGAGCTCATTTCTAGTTCAGCCCCATCTTTTTAAAAAAGAACTTTAGGTAGGGTTAAAATACATCTGTATTTTCCTGGACATGTCAGGCTTTTCGGTTCTTAATCACCTCCTGGGAAAATATGGACGTATGGTAACCCTATTGGTACAAAAAATACATGCTGTCGCACATCCCTTAAATCAGAACTTTTTATAGGGAACCCGTTGTTAAATCAGAACTTTTTATAGGGAACCCGTTGTTAAGATTTTGGCAGCTCATCACTGCATATGGGCACACAAAAACTTTCACAAATTTGTATGGACTGGATTCATTTATATTGAAAACAGACCATAAACAACATGTAACCCTCATCAATGGAAAAGATCTGGATCAAGCACCACTGAGGTGCCAACATCTATTGATAAGCTTAATGCAATTTAACCCATTTGCCAAAATATTCCCGGGAAAAATCTGACAGTAACAAACACCCAGCTTCACACTCAACTATTCATGAGCTGTACGTTGACGTAAAGTTGTACATGGAAGCTGTGGACACATTCAGACCAATGTCAGAAAAGAGACTACTCCAGCTGCGAAAAGCAACCTCAACAGACATGCAAGTTCAGGAAGTTCTAAATTACATTAGGGACAGCTGGCCCAAAAGGAAGTGACACCAGACTACTTTGCAGTGCATGCACAATAAATGAAGTCAAGTGGACTCATACTTAAAGGCAATTGCATCATAATTCCAAATGAAATGAGAGAAGAAATCCTAAACTCATCTCTGAAGGACATCAAGGATTAACAAAATGCCATGAATGGTCCAGCTAGTCAGTATGGTGGCCAGGCACCAGCAAAGACATAAAGAATAAAGTATCTGCATGTGAGCATTGCAGAACTAGAAAAGACATGTAATAACGACACCTCTACCAGACATATGTTGGAAGAGACTAGCTGCAGATATATGCAAAATCTGATTTATGTCAGAGGACATCATTACCTGATTGTCGTGACTGTTTTTGCACGTATATAGAAATGATGTACTTGAAAGACACAAGTGTTGGAACGTGAAGACCACTTTTGCTCATTTTGGTATTCCAAAACAACTAGCACCTTCATCACAACAGCATTCTTTGCTGGCCCTTCACATGGATCAGAGTGAGCATGACAGTAAGATCTATCTTAACAAACCAGCCAGTGGGTCTGGGTCCCCCTCTGTGGCTGAGCCACACAAGATAGTTGCTTGCTATTTGTCCCACCAGATAAAAGAATTAGGTCCAGACATCCAAAAGTATTTAGGATTCTAATTTCCAATTAAATCAATAGAAGCCTAAATACCCTTGTGGGTCTAGTCCTTTGTCCTGTTGTGTGGTCTCATGGTCTCCTGCTTAGTGGTTAGAACAAGCAGGCAGATTCTCTGGTATGAGGACACAGGTACAATCTGTGAAAGCAACAGAATGTGTATTTTAGTAGAGGAAGAGGGGTCAGAGACAGCTCCTCTTCTGCTGCTGGTGCTGCTGACTCTCACAGCATTGTCACTTTCCCTAGGCAGGAAGTGCACACTCCACCCTGACCTTCCTGTCATGGTTACTGGCTGAGGCAAGGGTCCTTTAGAGCCACAGCCTTTAGGAGCGGTCTGCGAGTATGCCTCATATATGCATGCCCAGTCAGCACAGCAACTCCATTACAGTGCTTTAGTACAAGTGCCAGATGCCTGTTCAGTTGTCCTGATTCAATCTGCACTGGCAACCCAAGCAGGTGGTCATTATATATTTACCTGTCTGCCTGACTGCCAGTTTTATGGTTTTGTACAACACCCATCACTGCAGTGTATAAGTGTGTTGGGTAACTAAAACACATGATCACCTGGGAAAGCAGATAACTTCATATAGTTTGGAACCTAACCGATTACAACTGGAGCTACCTTTTATTTATTGCAAAGGCTAGCACATTCATCAACTTGCCTAATTAAAATGTACCAACTAATGAGCAGTAGCAAACCCCATACAAAGGTCAGTAGCAACCTAAGCAAACTTATCAAAAATGCAAAAGGGTTTAGAGTTTTTAAAAAGTTCATTCTTTCTTTAATTAACAGATCTAATTACAATCCTGACATAACAAAATGCAAAATGTTCTCTTCAAAAGACAATAAGTCGAAGGTTTATAAGCACAGATAACCTTCTTCTTCAGTACATGCTGACCCAAGCGTAGAAGGAAATTTTACCAAGCAGTCCACAGTGCTGATGAGATGTCATTGACAGAAATTAAAGCTAAGCAATACACAGGAATCCCAAAGCAACAAAGGAATTGAGAGGGAATAAAAACTATCTTGCACCTTGGGATCTGAACTAACACCAAGTCAAGTCTTACAATAATCTCCTTTCTTAGCAAGATATCAATGTGTTTATTCTGTGACCTTTACTGGTTAGTTTTGAATAACACTTTCACATAATAAAGACTGCATATATGTAATTGTCACCTCATTTAGCTAAAAGGTATCCTGCAAAAAATCAGCTAGAATAGTGTATTCTCTTCTCTATTTAAAAAATAGAGAGTTAGGTATTTAAAAGTCATGCATCTATTTTTCAAGCATTTAGGAGCTCAAGTTTATTTTCTAGCTCCTAGGCTAGGATTTAGGCAAGCAATGCATCTTCTAGAAAACGGAAAAAGAAAATCCAAACATGCAGCGCTGTTCAGTTAGGTTCAGAGCTTTGCAAAAAGGAGGATGGCAATAATGATGCTGTGTTCACATGAGAGCTCATGAAATCTCCACAGCTGATTTATATGGACAAAGGTCATTACGCCCGGGCAATATTAAGTGACTGAAAGAAAAAATAGATTGCTCAAAAATGAATTATATATAGCTGGACTGAATTGTTACCATTCATCTTTAGGTTTGGATTAGCAGAGAAAACACCAATATATGAGGCAAGATCCCTTCAGGGCAACCTGGACCATACAAATTTAGTTATTAGTCATTTTACTCTGCCAATGACAAAGTGAACACAATCTATGGAACATAGGTACATACAGTAGAAACAACTGGATCTCAGTAATTCTCTTTGAAAGGGTTAAACACACATGAGCCATATTCCCCTTGTTCTGGAAGAAAACTACATCAGACTAAACATTTCAGGCAAAGGACTCATTAAACACAACATGAAAACCGAGGGACATGCCAAGCAACTTCCATGAGCTGTCCTTTAGATTTCCAGCTGAACTATCATAGTCTGAATTCATTTAATATGGCATGATAATTTTCTATCAGTTCTCAGAGTGAAAAAATGAACCTGAGTAAGTGGCTTAAACTCAGACTGATAAACATGTTAGGATGTATCAGTTAATCCTTTCTTTACAAAGAATACAATGTTGTGATTTTAAATATCCTGCTTTATGTATATAAATGGTGTCAATCATCCACAATAAACCACACCATTATAGCCATCAGTCTGGTCCTCTGTAATATATTTGAAAGCAGACATGTATTTAAACATGGCAAGCACATATTATCTGGAGTTATTCTTGCAGCCCCATATGTACAGATGAGTGGTCATGGCACCATTCTCATCCCACCCAAAACTGACCTCCTGAGAACCCAGAGGCTGGAAGCCAGAGTTTGCTGGCCCCGGTGCTTTCTCTGCACTCTGCTGCAGGAGAGGAGACATAACTTGGCCCCTAGCATTACTAAAAACGTACACATAGTAGAATAAATAGATTCAGCATTATCACATCCCTTCTTTCAGTCATTTTTCTTAATCTTTTCTTTATAGGATAAGAAACCAAAACAAAGACTTCTCTGAAACAGCATGGAATGTATCACTATAAAAATCCTCCTAAGGAGTCTGTCATTGGCCCAGGCCATTTATGATTTGCTCCACACTTACATTTCTCTTTCTCTTCCCCCGTTCCCCCCAACTGAATTCTGAATCATTAACTTGACCCTTGACATTTCCAAAGGGAAGCTTTCGTAAGCAAAACCCTTTTCTTCATGTTCGATGATGTTAATCACTGCTGCCATAAATCCAAGACAACCAGCCATCCCAGCACCCTGAATTTATTGAAGAGCTGCAAGCAGCAGGATGTGGTTTTTTTGTTTTATTTTCTAGCACTAAACAACATTCAG
Organism: Mauremys mutica; assembly: GCF_020497125.1. NCBI lineage: Eukaryota > Metazoa > Chordata > Testudines > Geoemydidae > Mauremys > Mauremys mutica. The sequence continues at coordinate 33,606,620 of NC_059085.1, forward strand.
GATTTAGACAATCCCCTTTATTAATAGCAAACTGAGCAAGCAGAATTGTTAGCAATAACATATAGGCAAAATCACAATATGAAAGGGCAATAAATCGGGCCAAGTGTAAAAGAAGAATCAAAACAACAACGCTCCCAACTTACTGATCAGCCAGCTTTAAAGCTTACATTTTGACATGGAGTTTGCGCAATAAAACATAGGTAAAATCTTAGGGCTGCACTGGGGCAATCCCTTTAACAAAGAGGCAAGATGCCAGCATGCGTTTCAGCTCCCGCCTCATGGTAGTTTTCTTTTCTTTTCATCTTTCTTTGCCAGTATTACACCCACACAACAAAAGAATATGAGGCCTCTCAAAATGTCCTTGGATTTTGTTTGGTTTTGGAAGAACACATCTTTGCCATTCTCAGACATCCAAAAAGAGTGAGAAATGTGAAAGGAACCAAACTTTTTTGTGTGGGGGAAGCTTTCTGCAAAGCGACCCCCACCACCTCTCCACTCAATTCCTTTGTGAATAGAAACACATCCACTGATTAATCAATCTACCCTGCTTTGCTGAATTTTGCTTACATATTAACAAGTAGAGATCATCTATCTGGGGCCCTCTCTGTCTCACAAGCTGAGTATATCACATACATTATTGCCCTCTAGTGTTGTTTTTAAATGCATGTAAAAGATTTTGGAAAAGTGCACATTTTGCACATGAAAGCAGGGGCACTGGAACAATTCTTATAGTGGGGGTGCTGAGAGCCACTGAAGCAAACTGTAAACACTGTATATAATGGAAACCACTTCAAGCCAGGGGGTGCGGTAGCACCCCTAGTTTCAGTACCTATGCATAAAGATCAAATCCTCAGCTATTGCTGAGGAGTTGTCACTGCAGCTGTGAACCAGGAGTCCCCTCACTCTTATCTTCCCTCCACTGGGTCAGTTGCCTGAAGACTACCCTCAGCTGATGTCTAGTTATCACTCTGTCATGTTTACGCATGTAATGTTTTAATTAATCTTTCAGTGGAAGACCACTCATTTCTTAGTGCCATAAGTGAAAATATTTCCAGATTCTGAGAAATTAAAGTCATTCCAGTCCTTCATTACTTATGTTAAAAATAATAAAAATCTCACTTTCTAGGAGAGAAAACTAAGTTTAAAAAAATTCAAGTTTGCTGCAAAGCAGCAAGAAACTTTAGACCCACACCCTGGATACAACCCTGGACTTTATGAAAGTTTGCATCCAGGTTCAGATCCACCCTTTCTCTGAAAATGGGGATAACATAGCAAAAAATGGCTAGGATTTTAGTAAATAAACTAGTCTTAATTTTCAGATGTGAGTGCCTAAAATTAGGCATCTAAATTTGTATTTAGGCAACTAAGTAACCCTGATGTAAAGAGATGCTGAGCACCTACAACACCACGCAACATCAATTGGACCAGTGGGTGATGATTTTCTCAGAAAATCTGGCCACTAAAAATTCAGCCATTATGTTCAGCACTGTTACCAGAGAGATACTGAACTTCATAGATGCATCTTCCTTGTCAGTTTATCTCCTCGGCTATGAAGTATGTTGCTAAAGGGAGGCAGAGTAGCCTAGTGGATAAAGGCACTGGCTTTAGACTCAGGAGATTTGTGTTCGATTCTCTGTCACAGGTTTACTGGGTCACGTTCCTTCTCTGTGCCTTAGTTTCTCCATCTGCAAAACACTGATACTGACCTCCTTTGTAAAGTGCTCTGAGATTTACTGATAAAAAGTGCTAAGAACTAAATATTATTATTAAATAATATTCTGACTTTTTCCCCACTCTGCAAATCAGGAGTCCTAGAGAAATGGCTGAACAGATTTGGGGACAAAGGGAATATTTACAGCACAGAGGACATGAAGATTTGTGAGTAGATCTGGAATTTTGACTTCTCAATCAATGTTTCAATCAGTGTCTGAGTGCCAGACTCTTAGATATGAACAGCCCGAGACAGTCTGAACTAAAAAGACAAACTTCTGAAACTGACACCACAAAATGCAGAAAGTGGATTGATAACAAGTAGACATAGGCCTAAATCAGGATGTAAAACCCAAGTCCCTTTGAATTTGTCATTTTAGCCCAGAATCTTTTAATCCAAAACTGTTCCTGCAGTTTAGTCCCAATCTGCACAAGGACTATTTCTGTTTCCAAGTCACAGGCAATTGCAGTCTAACAAGAATGGCTGAATCTACAGCATTTCCACCATTCAAGGTGGCAATAAATTGTGTGAAATTATTGATCTCACGAGATTTCCACTGTCTTGAAAGCAGCTTGTTAGATTTTATTGCCATTCAGTCTAAACCCAAATTCTAGCCCTGGATCAGCCTCGAGCATGAACTCTGTAACTCAACATAAGGGCTTGTCTGCACAGGTCAACTGACTGACAAAGACGATCTTTTTTGTTCTCTGTTTGCTCAGTGCATCGCACAATGAAGTCCTGGTCCATGACTAGTGCTTTTAGGTGCTTCAGTAACACAAATAAATAATAGTGGGATTGTTATCCTGTATAGCTATGCAGTATACTCCACATGTGTACAGTCTGTTGTGGAATACAATCATGTTTATTCTGGTATAGAGTGGATATGGGGAGTTACACTGACATAGCTATAACAATGTAATTATACTGCTATAGTTCTGCTGGTCAGTTTCCCCATGTAGACAAACCTTCAACCTAGTCTGGATAGGAATAGTAGGTTTTGTTAATCTGCTAAAACTCAATCTGAGCATGTGAAAATGTTCACTAACCTTCATGAAAATGTTGAGCCAACCTGGACAGATTTATTGACGTGTATCAAACTCTTTAATATTGTCTTTTTGCCTCAGTTTGGGGGGCTTGTTTGAAGCCAAAACTGAAAGCAAACCTCAGAAGATACAAATCCATAGATATCAATCACAAGAAAATGCATATACACGCACCCACAAAGCAAAACTTGCCAGTTTCTTCCCAGATCTTGATGTCATTCCCTTTTTCAGGAGCTATTGTTCCTGGGAAGAAGTTTAAACGGTGATGGTCTATCAATCTATGCACTACTGGGTAAACAGTTTATTGGGAACACTCTGAAAGGATCAAGCTAGGTTCTCTATCCTCATTTCTAATTGAAAAGTACACAATTCCTCAATAGAAGCAAAATCACGATACAAACAACCCTAGGTATTTTGAAAGCAAGAAATGTTACTCTTTTATTTTTTATCAGGCATGTTTTTGAACTCCCTATGATTTTACACCAGTATAACCCCATTGATTTCAAAGACATTACTACTGACTCATGTTAGTGTAAATGAGATCAGAATCAGGTAATTTTAAGTAGCCCATAACTATTTTTTGATTAATTCATCCATTGTTTTAAATGGAGTCACACTTGGGTAGGATTTGATCCATTCTGATTATTCTTCTGTGAAACAGTCACTGCAGGGCACAAAGTCCTTCATAATTGTGCTGTGTAACTAGAAGAACAGACAATGACATCCAAACACCAATTGCATTATACGACACTCTCAGAACATGCTTTGCCAACATTTTTACACATCTCCTTGACCTGTCTGCTGAAGGCTGACATGTCTCCCTCTAGACTCTCAAGGATGATTCAAAATTTGATCTTCAGCGGGACATTATTTTTCCATAGGATTTTAAATGTCTCCAACATTTCATGCACTGAAGACCACTTTTAATGACACTCATAACTGGATTTTACTGTGAATTTTTATGATACAGGGAAATCAAATCATAAAGTGATTTGTGTCCCCCATGACTATAGGTACTACTTTATAGGAATCTCAGGATGTGTGCACCTTGGGCTACCCAGGCTGGGAGTGTCACAGGATTTATATCCTTTAATTACAGATGGTGACAGTAGTGCATATTATATAATTCTTCAGTATTTTCCAAGGCCAAAATTTGCTGTCCTGTGCAAAGTCTGACTGAACAGGTTTTGTATAGGGGGAGGGATAGCTCAGTGGTTGGAGCATTGGCCTGCTAAACCCAGGATTGTGAGTTCAAGCCTTGAGGGAGCCACTTAGGGATCTAGGGCAAAAATCAGTACTTGGTCCTGCTAGTGAAGGCAGGGGGCTGGACTTGACAATCTTTCAAGGTCCCTTCCAGTCCTAGGAGACAGGTATATCTCCAATTATTATATTATAGCTCCACAAGAACAGGGGAAGAGAACTTTCCTCCAAGGCAGGGAACAGCAGCAGAAGTGCAGTATGCAGAATAGCTGCATAGCCCATAGGCTGCAGCAACCACAGCTGCAAACCCCTGCCCTGGTAAGAGTTGGTCGGTGAATAGGCACAGTCATGGATTTACTTGGCAGATCCCTGTGTCCCCCCCAAACCCTGCCATGTTAACGTGGCTGGAGGCCCCACAGATCTCTGGGATGCAGAGGCTGAGGACACATGCTTGGGCTATGCACTTTCTCTATTCTCCTGAGCAATAGAACTGTGCCTATTAGTATTTGTGGAACTGCACATTCTGTCCCTGTGAACAAAGGAACTGGACCTGTTAGCTTGACATGCACATAACAGTGGTAGCTGAATCTTTCATCTGCTGCCACTGGCTCAGCATATGTGCCTTTGACCCAGGGGTGGATTTCTGCCACTTAGTGCCCACTAAGGGTGGATGAGTAAATTGAGATAATGTCAGAACCTGCTGAACATTCACACAGAACTGGAACTGAACCCAAATGGAACCTTTTTATGGTTCAAAATGTTTGCTTAACTGTTTCATTTAATTATTTTTTCATTTTTGCCTTCCTCTTAGTCTGGACTGGAAGTGGGATTGCAAAATGATGCAAGAACAACCCATGGCCTTCAAAAAGCTCATAAGTGATGGCACAAAATAGCTAGACCAGAATTTGGTTCCTTGTGTGTTAACAGCTGGCACTCCTCACATTTTGTCTTCTGAATTACATCTGCTAACTTTAAAGACACTACTTTATTCTCCTGTTAGCCTTGCAGAACCAACACAGCTCTGGGAGAGTAGGTAGGACAAAAAAATTGGCTCACACATCTACAGTAGAATTTTAACTAAGTCCCTACTGCAGAGAAGTGGTAATGAAATGCATGAGCCAGGAAGAACACAGGGCTGCCAGCTAGAAAAAAATATATTTTTACTTGGAAAGTGGGCAAATTTAATCTGTAAGTCATTCAGAAGCAATAAATTTGAACCCCAGTATACCGCTTATCACTTTTCAGAGTATAACGGCTCCTTACAATTCTCATGTTAGTGCACCAGAAGCTCATAAGCATCTCAATGTACCCTCACTTTTTACCTCTTTGAAGAATCAGCAACCAAGTTTATAACAAGACCTGTCCTCTTTTATTCAGCTCCAGAGACTTCTTTAATCACTTCACAGTTGCCTGCATGTGTCTAATTTTATGCAGCAAGACACACAGGAGCATCTCCTTACTGACTTAGCTAGTTCAGAGATATTTTGCTTTGAAATTGACAAGCAGCTGGGATATCCATGACTGGAATTACCAACAGAGAGAGGCACAACATACTTGGAATTACATTTTTTTCAGGTGTTCCTCTGCAGCTGGTGACATACCTCTAGCAGACTCAGACAGTCACAGAGACATAAATGTCATTTGGCACTTCCTGAATAGGTATACATTCTGGTCCCAGTATTTACAGATTATTTTAAAGTGGTATAGATTTATAAAGACAACTATGCATTAGATATCTGTACTTTTAGAAGAGAAAAGAAACAGAACTGGAATCTGATCATTTGCAGCATCTTTGTAAATCTGGAGTAACTTCATTGTACAGGTAGTCTATGGAGTTGTTCCATTTTTATACTGGTGTTACCAAGATCAGTGGAAACAGCAGGCATGTGGGGTTGAAGCATGTAGAGGCATTGTGGTTAGTATATCAACAATGTGAAGAGAATGGGGCAATTTGGTCTACATAAGTTAGTGATCACATATTCCTTCCTACTAGCTTGCCATAATTGATACACTTTTAAACCGCACCCACTGTGCATCTCACCAAGGATATTTACAGTGCATTTCAGCCTTGGATATTATATAAAACATTTGTTACCTTACAAGTACAGAATAATGGAAGATTTCCTTAGGGATAAACAGAGCTCCTTCAGGGAAAAAAAAAACAGAACTAACTACCGAAAAACTCTTGGTCTTAATCTAGGATGGGATTTTTCAAAAGAGTCTCAGACTGAGGAGCATAAATCCCATTGAAAACTCCCATTCCTAGCAGGCAACTGTCTAACACCAAAACCATCATCACACTAACTCCTTTAAGACAAGACAGAGTGGACAAAGATTACATGGACAGGAAGGATGAGCTAACCTTTATCCCAAGCACAGTCCCTTCCAAATTGGGATGAGGTGCATAGGAGGAAGGGAAATTATCTTGAACACATGTAGCTCATGCTGTATCTGTTCTGCAGATAAGCAGAGTACTCAGAGTCCTGGCATCTTTCCCAAGCACTGCAGTACCTTCACTTTCAGTTTCACCTAGTTAGTAAAGGAAAGAATGTAAGATCCTGGGCTTGGATGTGTCTCTTATTATCAGAATTCCCACCCTGGGGAAAAGTTTGCCTTTCAAAATATCAGTTGAAAGTCACTCTAAGGATGGAGCTGTTATAGTTGTTTATCTTAAAGGAAGATAACACAGTGGAAATATGAGAAAGAACCATTCTTTGACCTTGAGGCACCTTTCCCAGCCAAGATGAGCATACAAAGGTATGAAGTTGGAGGCTTTAAACAGCTAGTAACTGCATGTGATACAATTTGCTAACCTACAGTAATATTGGTGGATGACATTCATAAAGTTCTTATAGGTTTAAAATGGTTTAAACTAACATTCTGCTGATTACACTGTTTAATGGCAAAATCAAAACATTTGTCATTTTCTGTACCCCTCTCACAGGTCCATAGGAGCTAGCCAAGTACTGGCAGAGAGAGAGGATTAATACTGACTCACAAAGGGGACAGAACCTCACAGCTGCATATCTTAAGTACAGGGCTACAGCTGGGCCAGCTGTGGACAATTAAGTCAGTCCCTCAGCCCACTATAAGAGGGAAGTCAGGGAGGGTGTTCTGGTTAGCTGGTATTAGACTCAGGCAGTTCTTTAGAGGAGAATATTAACTGCAAAACCTCTTTAGCAAAACTCTCTCATGCTTTGCCTAAACATAACTATCCTTTTAGTTAAGTTGCTTTAGAAGCCAGGCTGAAAGAACCTTTTTTTAAAAAACTCCCTTTAAAACCCTGACTGTGGGAAATGTTACCTTCACCAGAGTTTGAAAAGACTAGATACCACAGCTTACCTGTTCTTGTGTGTCCCCACTTGCTGCTTCTGCTCTACGCTCTTAACAAAATAACTGATCTGGTGTAAGAACAAAGCTGATGAGTCATCATATTTGTTGATTACTGTGTCTCACAGAAGAAGGGCACAGGATGTAAACAAAAAGGGAACTGAGCAGTGTGACTATTGATTCCTTTAATAGCAGCACTGCCTGTCTATAATTGTCCACCTCTGCAGGAAGTGATATGGACAAACAGGAGGGAAACAAACTTCCAAGCTTGAAATGATGTAAAAATATTCAAGTTCATAATTACAATGAAGTCCAGTCAAGTAGTCCATTATTGGACAAAGACTTAGTTTTACTCTAGGCCCTTAACTTTACCAGCTGGTCCTTATTTAACTGCTAAAGGCCAAGAATACTACACTTTATTCTTTGGTTAATTATCACAGCTTGCACAGCCCTGCTAAAACCACAGAGAGAGTCAGTGGTATGCAAAATCCACACAGAAACCAGAATGGAGTGCAAAGGAATGGTTAACATATGGATCAAAGACTTGTTGTTAATCTGGAGGGAAGAGAGATATTTTCTTAGTGTTCTATATATGGCACTATCTTCTGGCACAGCAGTAATCTAACAAGTTGTGCTTTCCCATGCCTCATATGCTTGATGTACAGTGGAACACAGTGACTATTAAAGTATAGTCATCACTAGATCTAGACAATAGAAAATACAGGAGTCAAGGTCTGTTATTGCCATGGCTCCAATAGTATTAAAATGATTTTTGGGCAGTTCTCTTTGTTACAAACCTCTAACTCCATATGTTACATGGCACACACCAGGTGTCCTTCAACTTGCTGCTTTGTCTCCTGCTATAGGCCATGACTGTCTCACAGTCTGCTCCAGTATCCTGCTATGCACACTGCAATTGTCCTATAGATTGTACATTATATGGTTGTCATATTATGTAAGTGTTCTGAAAATAACAGCTGTAATTACAAGCTAGTTGGGGTAAGGAGAAGACCCCAGGATTCTCAAATCTCTGATGTACCTGAACGTTTTCTTAACAACAGTAACTAAATCCTAAGCATACACAGTTAATTTGCAGCTTAGTTGCAATCCATACATATCTGCCTTACACGCTGAAAGTATCTCTATTAGGATAGGTGCCATAGAAATTCCTAAAGTAGATTGTTTTCCTGGATATCTTGTAATCCTCATCATTTTAATGATGATCCTGTTTTATGTTATTAAGACAAAGAAATAACATTTTTAAAGTGCTTAATATGTTTCAACCTCAGTTCTGAACAGAGACTGTAACTTAAATGGAGTTTAACGTATGATTCATTCATTCATTCATGGATTTGTCAAGAACAAATCATGTCAAACCAACCTAACAGCTTTCTTTGACAGGATAACAAGTTTTGTGGATAAGGCGGAAGTCGTAGATGTGGTATAGCTTGACTTTAGTAAGGCTTTTGAGACTGTCTTGCTTGACCTTCTCATAAACAAACTAGGGAAATACAGCCTAGTTAGAACTTCTGTAAGATGTGTGCATAACTGGCTGGAAAACCATTCCTAGAGAGTACTTATCAGTCATTCATAGTCAAGCTGAAAGGGCATATCGAGTGGGGTTCGCAGAGATCACTTCTGGGTCTGGTTCTGTTCAATTTCTTCATCAATGATTTAGATAATGACAAAGAGAGTACACTACAAAACTATGGATGTTACTAAGCTGGGAAAGGTTGCAAGTGTTTTGGAGGATAGGATTAAAATTCAAAATGATCTCAAAAAACTGGAAAAATGATCTGAAGTAAGGATGAAATTCATTAAAGACAAATGCAACCATCAGTTGCACACCTACAAAATGAGAAATGACTGTCTTGGAAGGAGTACTGCAGAAAGAGATCTGGGATCATAGCAGATCACAAGCTAAATATGAGTCATAGTGTAAAAAAAAAAAGGAAAATATCATTCTGGAATGTATTAGCAGGAGTAATTCTTCCACTCTACTCCACACTGATTAGACCTTAAGTGGAGTATTGTGTGCAGTTCTGGGTGCCACGTTTCAGGAAAGATGTGGACAAATTGGAGAAAGTCCAGAGAAGAGCAACAGAAATGATTAAAGTTCTAGAAAATGTGACCTATGAGGGAAGATTGAAAACACTGGGTTTGTTTAGTCTGGAGAAAAGAAGGCTGAGGGGGGACATAACAGTTTTCAGGTACATAAAGGAGGAGAGAAAAAAAATCTCTTTAACCTCTGAGGATAAGACAAGAAGCGATGGGCTTAAATTGCAGCAAGGGCAGTTTAGGTTTGATATTAGGAAAAACTTCCTAACTCTCAGGGTAGAGAAGCACTGGAATAAAATTGCCTAGGGAGGCTGTGGAATCTCCATCATTGGGGATTTTTAAGAGCAAGTTAGACAACACCTGTCAGGGATGGTCTAGGTAATACTTAGTCCTGCCTTGAGTGCAGGGGGCTGGACTAGAAGACCTCTCGAGGTCCCTTTCAGTCCTACACTTCTGTGATTCTGATTCATGTTAGCATGGCTGTTGTTGTTCTGAATAATAAGGGAGGCTGGATGGCCACTAGCAGGGAATAAGAAAGAAGAGGGGGAATGAAATGTAATGGCAATGGTAGACAAGGAATATTAAGGACCTCCTGGGTGGTTTTACATTCCAGTAGCTACATAAGTGATACTGCTTGAGACACCAATGGAGCAAATGACAAAAGAGGGAGGAAACCACAATTCTAAGGTTGCACTATCCATTCTGTTAAGTAGGGCCTTCATTTCTGATTATTTTTGTTCATTTGCCAGTGTGTAATTCTACTAAGTGCTAATGTGTTTAATCTTTAATGCCATTACAATAGTAGGGGAGACTCAGTAAAGAGTAACACAATTATGAAAGGAAGCTTGCTTAAAATTATGGAATGTAAAACCAGTTTAGAATCTGTGATGCATTGGACCCCAAAATGGGGGAGGCGCGAATCAGGTTGGGGAAGCTGTTTTAAAGAATTTTTGTAATGAGGCTAATGTTTGTGAGAGATGCTGGGCTCAGAGCCCTGAAAGAGAAAATCCTATGCTGATCCATAGATCACATATGGCAGTGGCAGACTACCTCACATCCTCCTCCTGATGTGATTAAAGTTACATAGAGGCATAGAATTTAAAGCCAGAAAGAACCCACAGAGAAACTAGTCTGTCTTGCTGCGCATCACAGGCCATTAAACCCCACCCAGTTACACCTGCATGGAACCCAATATCGCTGATGTGGAAGATATCACTTGAGGTTGGAAGGTGTTTCAGATCCAATTCCAATGAACCTTCAGCTCTCTCTACTGAGCTGTCTGACAAGTGCCAGTTGTGATGGTTATTTACATAAAGCCATTATCCACTAGATTCCAACCAACAGACATTTCATGTGGGCCATAGAGCAGCCAGTTGTTGACAATGCACTTTGGTTACTACTTAGCTAGAAATGTTAAAGTGAAAGGCTTTGATTCCCATGAGGTACTCACTCATGCAGATCAGAGATACCATCAGTAGTTTGTCTGCTGGGGGAGAGGCAGATGTTTCAGTTATGTTTGGTTCTTTGCTTATTGCAGCACTCGTTGGGGGGCAGATATTGTCTTTTTGTTCTGTGTTTGTACAGCTCCTAGCACAGTGAGCGCCATGATTGGGGCTTGTAAGCACTGCGATAATACAAATAGAATTAGGTATTTATGGCTAGATTATCTCTAGTGCAAGTGTGGAGCTTAGGTGGGGGGAGGGTGGCAGGCATCATCTCCCCTCAAAGGTACTCATCTCATTTGGTGTCATGGGGGGTGGAAATCACTCTGGCCTTCATCTCCACACCATCCACTGGCCTATGGAGCTGGCTGGGCACAGTAGGAGATCAGGCTGCACCCTCCCAAGGGGTAACGTGTAACATGCCTGCTTGGCTAAAGTTCTGGAGAGCTCAGGGACTGATGGCACCCTCGGAGCAGGGCAGCTATACACCATCCACAAAGGAGCCCATAGCTAAATGTCACAACCTGGCCCTTATCCTTGAGGTAGAGGCAGGGTAAAGAATGAAAACAAAGCAGGACTTCAGTACCTTGGGTGGGAGGGAAGTATTGTTGAAAGGCCATTTGATACAAGTGGTAGTGGTGGTGATGATATTTTTGTCTCAATTACTTTGAGATCAAAGGCTTAGATCATCCCTTTGTCAATAATGTAAATGAGGCCACTGCATGGCTCAGAATTGCCATTCATGTGACTGTCAGATGGGTGCTAAGGGGAAAAAGCAAACTTTTTTTTTAATTATCATGTAATATGTTTATTACAACAGTGTTTAAGCACCAACCAAGAATGGGACCCAATTGTTCTAGGCACAGTATATAAACAGAGGAATAGTCGTTCCTTGTTCTGAAGCGCTTACAGTCTGAATAGGCAATACAGGATGGGGGAAGAGGTGTAACATACAAGCAGACTTAACAATATGATGGCAGCAAATGGCATGTTAGGCTACGTCTTCACTACCCGCCGTATCGGCGGGTAGCGATCGATTTTTCAGGGATCGATATATCGCGTCTCATCTAGACGTGATATATCGATCCCCGAACGCGCTCCTGTCGACTCCGGAACTCCACCACCGCGAACGGCAGTGGCGGAGTCGACATGGGGAGCCCCGGACATCGATCCCGCGCCGTGAGGATGGGTAAGTGATTGATATAAGATACTTCGACTTCAGCTACGTTATTCACGTAGCTGAAGTTGCGTATCTTATATCGATTTTCCCCCTTAGTGTAGACCAGCCCTTAGTTCCATTATGTTTTGGGGAAGGAAGTAGGTTTACTTAGGGAGGGGATCAGCCTTCTGTCTCACATGTGCCTTCCAGAACAGTAAGATGAAATATCCCAATACAGTGTAAAGATCCAGGAACTTTGTATATGCAGGCACTGCAGTTACAGCCAGGTACACAAAGTGTCCGATCTAATGTAGCCTGTAGTCAAGGGGACTCTTTCCACTGACTTCAGTGGATATGGGATCAGGCCCAGTTTCAGCATTGGGATGCAAACTTTGCAACTCCAGCTCACAGAGGAGTGCTGCACTGTCAGCTAATGCAAATTCTCCATTAGCAGAGTCACCGAGAGGGAACTACAAAGCCCATTCACTAGAAGGTAGTGATGTGCACTACAAGTTAATACATCTCCAAAGCAGTCTGTGTAAAACAGTCCACGCTCTGCTATCCATCCCACAAGGCTTTCTTCTGGTCTGAAAAAAATTGTTTTTATACTTCTCACTGTATTTTCTAATTTTTATATTCATTCATGAAATTACCTTATTTTACTGAGGTTCAACAAATGGTCTTTGGTTAAAATTCAAGACTGGGAGTTAGGACTGTGGTGTCTTTCTGGCTCTGCCACAGGCATTGGGTGGCCTTGGGCAAATCACTTCAGCTCTCAGTCCACCATTATTCAGTATCTCAAATGAGGGTAATAATACTTAATTTGGGGGGCATAGAATGCCTGCAGTGCTCCCAATGGGGCCACATGACTATGCGCCAACCCAATATGAGGCTGTACATTTTAAAGGCGCTATCAAGTCATTAGCACCTTGAAATCCTAGTCCCTGCAGTATTCACCTTGTTATTTACAGCAGGCTCAGTGCATTTCTAGTGGTAGGTGATATAGTCTGGCAGGGATACAGAACAGTAAAGTAGTACTATGTATCTGACAGCTATAAAGCCGAATCGCATTCACTCACACCGACAAAACCAATAAAATTCAGAACTAAGGCTTTGCCTCACTCCATAGTGTCTGAGTACAGCAGAGACCTGAAATAACCATGTAATGTTTTTGCCCTAAAGAATGCACTAGAGTGGTTAGAGAAAAGTGCCAAATTCTGCACTGGTTCACACCTCCATGCCATCCTGTTGTCTTCAGTGGAAGTGCACATGCCCTCTATGAGAAATGCAACTCAATGTTTGTTGTTTTAAGTGAGACATCTAAGTCAGTTCAATCATTTGAAATGCAGGTTTTTCTGTTTTTCTTTGCTAAAATAGGAAGCAATTGTTCTTCCCTTTACAATAATAACATGGAATTTATTCATGATTTGCTAATCTGGTGGGAAATGAATTTGCTTTGCTTTTCACTGGCTCTGTTAAAGAGGGATTCAATGTGACAGGATAACTAGCTAAGGGAGGCAGTATGTGATCTAGTGGCTAGGGCTGAGTCAGAATGTCCGGGTTCTATTCCCAGCTCTGTGAATGTTCTTAGGCAAATTGGTTAGGGGTAGATAGATCGTAAGTTTACCTTCAGCCCTGAGATAATTGGCAGTGTCTAGCTGTGTTGCCCCAGGGTAAGTTCTGCTCCCCTCTTCCTCCTGGAAAGTAACTTATTGCAGGGCATGACTTATTTCCCAAATCATTAATCAGTCCATCAGCAAGACAGAGACATGAACCTCCCCCCTCCCTCTTCCCCGCTCAGCTGCTCCTTAGGGAGAGTATTGTTCTGCCCTCACCCAAGATACTGGAATGTCCTACACAACCACATGGGGTGTTTGGGGAGTCTCATTCCCCCATGTAATTGGGTAGGAGCAGGACATGATACACAGATTTTAAGGCCAGAAGGGACCATTAGACAGTCTAGTTTGACTTCCAGTATATAACACAAGCCAGAGAATTTCAGCCAGTTAACTCTGTACTGAGCTTAGTAACTTGCCCAATAACACACTAACCCTCAACCTCCTAGTTTTCCCATATCTGCCTCACAAGAGAGATGTACATTTAAATGAATGAATATTTGAACGACACTTTGAGATCTCTCATAGAAGGAACTCTGTAAAGGCCAAGTGTCATGATTAGACCTGATGGGAAAGAGAAAGGAACGTCTTACCTGCCATATACTGCAAGTATAGTGTGGTCTGCAACACATGCTCGTGGTAAAACTTTTAGCACAGCATGGGCTTTCTACTGCTTTTCATATTGCTGCAGATGATACTAGAGAGCTACACAAAGAGAGAGAACTCTTCTTTTCAAAGTCAACTTGTCCCTTCTCTCATCTCTCTCATCTTGGTTTGTCTCTTGCTGTTGTTTACAGGTTTATTCTAGATGCAAAATTAGAGACCAATATGGGGAAACAGGGAAAAAATCAAGAACTTTAAAAAAAAAAAAAAAAAGGGCAAACCAAAAACAAATGCTTCCCATCGAGGAGAGACTCTGCTCTCAAGTGCTTTCATTTTTTGTTTTTAAACACCATGCACGCTAACAAACGCTATTTATCCCGTCTCTTCCACCCATAGGAAGGCTTGGATTGATTGTGCTCAATGACAGTTACAGGGAGAAGCAGATGGGAGATAAAATGTTGGATGAGATTTTCTGTCTGTCTAGCCATCTATTCATTTATCATTTGTCTCCATGTCTTTTCCTGACTTTAATGATTACATCATGTGATTCTTTAAGTGCTGTTGTTAAATGTCAGAGATTCGATGTACTGCCGCATTGTGCTATCTGAGTCTTTTCCAGCATGGTGAAAATGCTATTTGATTATATTGGGTGGTTTTAATTTATTTATTCATGTGTTTGTAAGGTGCTTCTATGATGGGCTTCATGGTGTAGCCCATAAATATATAGAGGATGTTTTACCTACAATGCAGCATATATGCTTGAGGGTTTTTCTTGTCTTCCATGCTACGTATCTTTATTTCTCTTGCATGTTTTAAGTCCTGATGTTCAGTCTTCAGTTTGCTTGGTTCCCATTGCCCCTTTTACATTTTTTTTAAAGAAATGTTCATTGAAAGATTTTACTGTGTTGCCAGCACCAGAAGCTAAAATACTTAAGCCAAGATGTAGCATAAGTCTGAGGACTATACTCAGGATTAAGGAGCAAGGCATTCCTGAGTCCTAACTTTGCCTTTGATACCAATACTCCAACCCTACATGTGTTGATTAAACTTTCTCCCTTTTTTCCCCTAGCTGGAAAATAGAGATGATACAACTTTCCCTATTATATGTGTGGAGAAGGATAATTAATTTTATAATGGTCATAGAGGACTTTTGAAGAAGGAAAGCACCATAAACTTGCTAGGGTCATTCTTGTTTGAGGGGGAATGGATTATATTCGAGTGCCAATCTACTGCAAAAATGTGACATTTTATTTGTAAATGGTGTTCAGATGAACAGCAGCTTTCACATCACAACATGAAAATGGGAACATCTTCATGTTTCGGTGGGAAAAGTGCACTTTGTGAAAAAGCTACATTTTACAAGAGTGTAATCATCCATAACATGTCACCATTCACAGAGTGCTACTCCGTGCACAGAGTGCTGATCGTGCGGTACAGTCCTTTCAGCAGACTGTACCGCACAATCACTTTGGAGTGTCTAACAAGGGTAGTGGGACAGAGCTGAGGGCAAGGAGGTGAGTTTTTAGAGGAGTTGTGAGAGAGCTAGGGAGCTGGGAAGGGGGTCAGCTCTGTTGCTGAGGGGATGGGTGTTTTCAGGAGGAGGCTAGGAGCTGAAGGAAATTAACGCAGGGCACTCCTATGATTGGTTTTATACAGGAGGTCAGAATAAATTATCACAACAGTCCCTTCTGGCCTTATAATGTATGAATCCTTGGGGTCATCAGTTCAATTTACTAACTCCTAAGGTTTAAGAGTACAGATAAACTCTTGGTTCTTCTACGGCCCAGAGGTACAATAGTCTTTGTCTTGGAGACATTGTTGTGGTCTTTCTCATTATCAATGTTTTACTCATCAATTTACTGTTCTGCACCTTGTTCACCGAGTCCTCACCGTGGTTATTTAACAAAAAGTGAATTGATTCATAAGAAAACAGGAGTCACTCCAAACTTTTGCCAACTCCTGCATCAGGTCCATGCTATTTCTGAGGTTTGTATTGCTTTAGAGAAGGAACCCTTTCCTTTCCTCATCTCCCATACTTCCAGAATCACTGTCCCTTCCTACGAATAGGCCCCTGTATACTCCTGTATAGCTAGCCCTGCTTCGTGCAATAGCCTTAAATTCTTATTTATTTCTTTTGACTTCCTCTAATCCCTCGTAATCATTTCAGCCATGGTGCTCTCAGCAGCTTTTGCTCCGGTTCATGTTCTAATATGAAAAGCTTTTGTATGGAATTGTCTTATCTCTCAAGCTTGAGAAACTCCATTTTGTTACCAATTTTAAATCCCAACTATAGATTTAATCCTGCTACTTTTTACTCAGACAAGTAACCTTTCCTCATGCCAGTAGACTTTAGTGGAAGTCACATGACTAAGAACTACTTTCATGAGTAAGGATTACAGGATTAAGTGCTGTTTCTTAGTAGCAGCTTGATTTTTCCCCACAAACACTTATTTTTTTGTCAGAGACACTGAAAGTTCACCAGAGTTGCATGGTTGAATTTTTGGCTTAGTAGCTGAGGGGGAAAAATGTACAGTTGTGGCTATCATATGTTCTGTAGAGAAAAAAGTAGTTATTTGTGCCCCATTTTCTTTCCTTGGATGAATAATATGCATCAAATATGAGCATAAATGCAACCACTTAAATCTTTCTAATTCTTCTGTGTAGTAGGCAGCTCCATGATAAATGCCAATGTCTTGCAGTCCCAAAGCTATAGAAATCAATATCACTTTTTGCTTTTCAGGCATTTCCATTCCACTAACTTCTGCGAAATACCATGCAGCTGAAATCTTGGCTTAACTATTTTCAGTCCTCATCCTTATTTGACACCAGTTGCAAGGAGGCTGGCGCCTTAATGACACTATGTTCATTGGCTTCACCATGTCTAACATCTTCCTCAGTTTCACTTTTAGCCTCTTTTTTGTTTGTTTGTTTTGTTTTTGTTTTACAACAATTGCTTTGGTCAGCTCAGTGTTTCTGCCACATGGGTAATTCAGGCCAGCCATGCCGGCATGAAAAGGGCTCAGATTCCCTTGTTTGCACCACTCCTTTTGTGTCCTGTGACAATGCAAATAGGATGAAATTTAGCCCTGTCTTCCCTTCTGAGAATTCCCAGCTGTGGGGAGTCCCCAGTGGCCATTGAAGAAGCTCTTTCACCCCCATACCTTGTAGCTCCTGGTATATTCTTGGAGACCGCTGCCAGCTGGCCTTTGAGGGGTAAGGTCAGGTAGATATTCAGAGAGCTATAACAAGATCCACCTCCCATATTTTCTTCACAGAGCAGATCTCCGCTGCAGCAAAGATCTGCGCCAGAGTCTTCATTCAACAGGAATATAGTGGTACACAATAGTCAATGTTGCCAACGTTAGCCAGCATTTACTAGTTACCATAGAGAGGCACCTGAAGTGCCCCAGTTACTTTCTATTTTAAGTAATATGGGGATAGCTGCTTAGGGATGCCAGCCTGTGGTAACTGAGACTTTATATACACATTTTAATGATAACCCTTGTAGCAGAAAGTTACTCCAGTGGCTAATCACAACCTAATCAATGCAACACATTGCTCCAGGGTGCTGGTGCCATTTGCCGATACAGAACAGTGTGTACTATATGCAGTTAATTCCCTGTTTTAAATGGATTGTAATTTCTCTCTCCACACATGATGTTTGTGCGTTTCCCCCACTGCTGGCTGCAGCACATTCCCTCTTTCTGGCCAATCGCACGTCTTTGAAGCCAGTCCCTAACTCTTTCCTCCACTGCTTACGGTATTGGATTTGTTTGATCAAATGTCTTTGCAATGTGACCCAATTATTTGACACCACCCATGTGGCACCAGTAGCTCAGTTCTGGAGGAGGAAGATATGACTTTTACAGTGTCGTGTGTCCAAGACCATAGTTACGTGGCAACTAAGCACTTAGGTAAGGAGCTGATTAAGTTGTGATTTGGCACCATACCACTCTAACAGATGGACATAGCCGGCCAAGAGTTCAGGCGTGTGCATCGTGCGTGGGGTTTGGAGGGCATGGTTCTCAGATGAGAACACTGAAACAGCTGCCTGTGTGCCTCTTATGGACCTTACAAGGAAATGCCTCTGCTACTCTAGATCTAGTCAGCCTCAAGTTTCAAAGATATACAGCGTGTTCTGCCATACTGTATGGCAGGTCATTGACCCTTTTGAGCCAGGAGGCATGATACTAATAGAACAGAAGGTCCTGTGGAATTTACCAGGACAAGCTGATGGATGGTATGTGAAAAGGGAGGTTGGAGGCGTAAAGCTGTTCTGCATCTTTTTCATAATAGGAGTGTAGAATATTTATTATAAATAGAGACAAACCAGCAGTAAACTTCTCTGTCACCTCACTGTGACAAGCTGGTTTTTTAATTCTAGCTGAGTGTTGATTAAGTTGCAAGAACACATACAAATATACTGAAATATTTTCATAAGGGCAACTTACAGGCCAATTCCTGCTTTGAAATGAATCCTACTTGCATGATTTTTTTTTTAAAATGCCATAGAACTGAATTCTCCACATATGCAAATCCTACAGTTGCAAGCACAGATTTTATGGATGCAATTGCTCATTTTCAGATAAAATATGGGTGCCCATGTACTGCATGCATAATTTTTTTGCCACAGGCCCTTATTTACACTTTCTGAAACATTTGTCCTAAATGACGTGTCCAGTTGATTAATTCCACTGTAATGATCTATGTTTCCAACTACTGTAATGTAGTTATGATCGCCTTCCCTACATAAAGCTCTCATGCTGGTCTATGAGTGTTGACTAGACAGACTGATTCTTTGGAATATAGGATTTATTTATAAAGACAACTTTAAAGAGGTGTTAGAGTTGATTTACCAAAGAAGGCTATAGTGCATCATGAATCTTGATTCAATGAAGCTGGCTTGTTACTGGGGGTTGGATAACTTAATTATATAACATGAAAAGGCTGCAAGGGGAGCTCCCTTTTGGAGGAGGGGAAGCTTGTATTTCAGAGAGGCCAGGTCAGCATAAGTAAAGTGATTCCATGGTGAGTGTTCAGCACCTAGTGAGAAATTTTCAATTGGATTCAGGAATGGGTAGGGCACCACTTAAGGGGGATTGGGGCTCCAGCTTTCTCTTAAAGGAATAGCAAGACTGTCATGTACTGTATGATGCTCTTGGAAGTTTAGACAGAAGGGTTGGGCAGCTCACAGAAGGCAAGTTGGAAATCATGACAAAAGATGAAATCCTGGCCACACTGAAGTGAAAGATGGCTTCAGATGAGCTAGGGTCAAGGCAAGGCCACATTTGCTCACTGTTCCAGATGAGTGATATTTTTGAGCATGAATTTTCTTGTTTCTCTCCTCCGGACATACATTTCCTCTGTTCTCCTTGATGTTCCCTTCCTACAGGTGGCACCAACTCCTGAGGATACTTCCTGTTTCCTCTCCTTTTCTTATGTAGAAATGGTCTCTAGTGAGGCAACTAAGCTAGCTCATCCTCCTTCTCATTTCCTGATGCGGTGAAAGGCTTTCCTTTAGCAATGAAGGGTCAAGGACATCTGCACAAGCAGCTGGGGAAACTTGGAGAGCCGACACCACGTGACCTGTCATCTTTCTGCTGACAACCAGCAAGTGCTTTACAGACTACAGTTTGAGAACGGTTGTTTTAACACATTTCATAGTCATTTCCCAAAGGAAAAATGATTTTTTTATTAACCATTTCTTGTGTAATGTAATATCTGTTACTGTGCTTTAAAGTTTTTCCATATGCCCTAAGTGTATCTCCAGTACTTACTCAACCATCTCACCCAGCAGTCTGTGATATAACACTTTCGTTCCAAAATTAAGACCACTAGGGGAGATGAATGGAGAGAGCTGTCTCACATGAAGAGTGTAAAATATCAAAGAGAATGAGCAGACACCTCTTTTATGTTCCGGATTAGCTGTGGGATGTTTTCACTTCTATGAATCTTCACAGTCTGCCTGATTGAAATCTCCTAAATTTATAAAAAACGATGAGATTTTTTTTCTTTTAAATCCAGACTACTGAACTTTTTCCTACATCAAGATAGGCTTGAAAACAGGCTGTAGCTATGTCAGGAAGACAGAAATAGATATCTCCACACTTGACAGTGTGTTTCTATCAGCTGTTTTGTTAGCGTTGTATGGTATCTGGTGTTATGTATGCACACATACATACTGTTGCTGTCTGTGACATTGTTAAATTAGAAGGTATATCTCTCAGTTTCTCAGACAGGTCAATTGTCTACCACTCCACAAAGTGTCAGACATCCTCAGCTTCCCTACATTGTTTTCATTAGAACGGAGTGAGTCATTCATTGCAAGTAATTTATCCAGTGAATGTAGGTGCTCGTTTCAACATGACTTTGAATTTTTGCTTTCCGCAAAGATCCACATGCCAGAATATCTCAAATGCAAAACAGTTGGTGAAAACCAAACATACAAAGGGCCGAGTCTGGCTGAAGTGAATTTGTCAAGAAATTCAAATGAATATTCATGGGAAAACAATGTGCTATCATCTTTCATCTCTCATTTTCACAGAATAATGTAAGAATCTGACATCAATTCTACTAGTAATACAGCCACAAACTTTTTCAATATTCCAGGTTGCCAGCGGGTCAGCTTTGAACTTCCACATGCCCAGGTCAGTTAGGTTTATGCTTTAAACTACAGTGCTACTGCCATATGATGACTTTGTTCTAACATCAGGAGGTGAAATGTTGGTTGTTCCACACCTGACCTCACCAACTTATGCAGTAATATCAGGCTGCTGCCCCTCTTTAAAACCTGGGAGAGCAAACTCCAATTAATAAATTACGGCAGGAATCAACCCAATAATCCACAAATAATCCAATTTCCATTCCACAAAAGACTCAGACGTTTTAGTAGACATGCTTCTGCAGCAAATATACTTTGATGGGGGTGGAGAAGTCTCCCGGGGTGTCTGTACTACAAAGAAATTCGGGACCATGGTCCTTCTCGTCCTATATCCTGTCTCCAGCAGTGGCCAGTACCAGAAAGCTTCAGAGGAAAGTGAAAGAAAATACCTGCTCCGGACAGTTATAGAATAACCAGTTTACAGGAAACATTCATTTCTAATTCTCATCAGTTAGAGGTTGTCTTAAAGCCTGAAGCAAGAGGGGTCTCTGTTGAGCCCATGCTCCCAAGACCCTTGAGTCAGGCTCAATCCACCTTCCACCTACGGAGGACTAGATGTAAGCCCCTTTAGTCAATTGTTGCCACTGTTGAGTGTGTTAGAGGGATATAAACAATCCTTCACCATCATCGGCAGGGCTTCCATCCCCTGCTTGACAAGGAGTTATTCATACTTCCTCCTGGGAATAAAGTTACAGGTTAGCCACCTTTATTTTCTTTTAAGTAAATCAAGAAAACTGTGAGACTTTTAAGGGCCTGGAATTTGTTATTGTTTTTATTCCATTTTATACATGGTTTGACCTAAGCATAGAAAGTCAAGTATCTTTCTCATGTCAGAGTGAGTGGCGCTCTTCAGGCTGGCACAGCAACATTGGGAATGCGTGAACACAAGTCTCCGGAGTAAGAATTCAAGACAAGACACAATATTCTGGCTCAGAAGCCATGAGTGTTCCCATTTCTACCAATTTAACTTTGAATCTGCATGACTCTCTTGTGCAGGCCGATATACACTGGGTCTGATTCCGTTGTTGCTTACACTAATGTGTAAAATCAGTGGAGTCATGGCAAAGTAAAACTGATGTGCGATCCGAATCAGGCTGAGCATTCCCAAGAGACATGTTCTTTCAGTGTGGATATCTATTAACATTAGCACCACAGGAACAAAAGCTCAAACGATCCCCTTGCCTGTGCAAGAACAGACAAAAACTACTACGGATGCATGCTTGGATGGAGAACTGTGAAGGGGAGTGAGTCCACTATAGGGTTATTTCACCCTTCCCTGGGTCTGTGCACAAGTTCCCTCTCTGTGCCCAGGAAGGATGAAGAATAGTGGGATTGATGTGGGGGGAAGCACAAAGGTTAATCTTGAGTGTGGGGATCCCATGGAATATTTAACACTGGCAGTCAGTACTGACTTGTATGCTTTCCCCGCCACACAGAGAAAACTTCCTGCATGTGGGAGAGATGTTTTAGGGGCAGTAGCCAGTGAGAAACAACCTGTATTGCCATATTGGTTGGTATAGTGCGATCCAAGGTCAGTGCTGGAAGCACCAGGCCTCTGGGAGATTCTGAGAGCTATGCATTATAGGGGTTGAACCCCATTTAGGTGGAGTGGGCAAACCCTGCTTCCCCTCTTCCCCCAAATGTATGGAGATGAATTCAGTTTTCCCAACAGAGAAATGGACCATGTTCAGGAACCAATTTAGTCCAAAGCATTAATGGCAAAGAAATCGCCAAATAGCAGCAGCTTTGGTGTGTTTGGAGCTTTAGAGGAAATTTCTGCTAAGAATCTCAGTTCTGGAAACTAGTCATAATAAACGCTGTTAAATAGCAAAGACACGGCAAATGGGACAGGAGATCAGAAACCAATGAGAGAGAGATACAGAAGTGAAGACAGGAAGATTTGTGGGGGCAGGAGGGAGCACCGTGACTATTCAGCCTCATTGTGGTTGAATTCTTTGTAGCCCTCTGCACCGTAGGAGGGTAGGAAGGTCTGAAGAGTGAGCCCTAATTAAAATCAGCTGATCCACATGAGAGCTGACTTTCTCCTTGCACTTCTTTGTGCTGAGTGCATTTAATTAGGTGCAGAGTGCTGATCGATCTCAGTGGGATTAAAATTAAAAGTGCATTTGCCAGCTATTTTTAGTACAGTAGTGATATCCAGGGACTTAGCCATTCAAAACCTCAGGGCTAAAGATACAAAGAAGCTGGACTTCCAGTGCTTTGAAAATAGCTTTGGAGTTTGAGCAGCATTTCTCCACACCTGCTTTTTTGAAGCCACAGAGTATTGACATTTTAATTTCTACATTATCTCAATGATTATCTATAATGACAACATTATTAGCTGGGTTTAATGTTTTAGTTGTTGTGAACATAAACTTCCATCAATAGTATTTTGTCAGGGACTGTTAATAGAGGGTGAAACATTGGGTATCTTTGTGTTCTTCTTTTAGACTCTGAGGAATTTTAGGCACGTGCTGTTTTCCATTACTTTTATATTTCATTTCAACTGCATCTTTGGCTCACTGAGCATTTCTGAACAGTGGGAGTGCCTGAGAGCTTATCTGATTTTCAGTTTTTAATTTTCAAATAACAAGTAGGTTTCTTAGCAAAAGTGCTTAGCAAATAGAGAATGATCTTTACTTCCCCAGACTCAGAAACTGTAACCACTTGAGAAACAAACTGCAACCTCTGGGGCTGCTGCATCTTAATACTGCATTTGCTGAGTGCATATAATATGAGGATAAAGTTGCATGCTTATTGGAACCTATATATAATATGCAGTGATGTAAAATGGCCACACAGTGCTATCAAGCTTTACATGCACAACTTTGTTGGATGTACATAGTGGGCCCAATTCTCTAGAACTGCAGCTGCACACTTTTATGTACAAGCTTTTATCTAAATACACACACACATACACTTTTTTTTTTCCAGGCTTACTTAAGATTTTGCATACTCAGAAACTCAGATGGGTGCATGAAAACTATTTGCTCGTGTGAACGGGTTGTTCTGTTCTATTCTTTGTATAGAGGTCCTGATACTGTGCTTCTCCCCACAGTGTCTGAGCACCTTTCAGTAGTGTCTCGAGCATTGTGACTACGTATCTGTCACATGTTGTTTGCTCTCTTATACTTTCCTTGTGGGAGAAGCATGTACAATGGAGGTCTTGTTTTGGCAGTTTGTATTTGTTTGTTTACTATACCTGTTGCGCTGTGTTTGTTACAGAAGGCAGGTCAAAGAAATGGATCTTGCACTTGGAGCAGAAGGCAGTGAGATTTGTGATGGTCCTTAATTCCTTGCACAGTCTCACTGCCCCTGAGGAAGTTCTGTCTTCCACACAGATGAGCTTTGCCCGAATTATAGAGCATTCCATTGTGTCAGAGTGTAGTTGTTAACCACAGTCGTCATCTGAGAGCTCGATGCAGTCTTTTAGATAGCCTGGGCCTAGGTTATGGAACTCCTTGAAGATAAGAACCAAGACCTGGAACTTGATTCGGTATCCCATTGGAAGCCAGTGTAGGAAGTGGAGGACAAGTTTGATCTGCTCACGGTAGCCTGTAGTCCTGGAGCAATATGCTGCAGAGTTTTGTACTAGTTGAACTAGTTTTTCATTAGTTAGTACCTAGAGAGTGGAGGCTTCATGCTCTAGTATCGCACTGCTGTAGTCTAGCCAAGAGCTGATGAAGGTGTGAATAACTGAGGCCAGGTTATTGTCCTCCAGGATGGAATGGAGTCTCCTAGCCAAATGGAGATGATAGAAAGTGTTATTCATGGATACTGCTATGCAAGTGCTTAGTGTCAGTGAAGAATCCAGGAGTAATCTTAAACTACAGATTGACTTGACCAATCATGGGAATGTATCTTCAACCCACAGAGACTGCACCTTAGCTGCAAATTCTTCAAAATGGTTTTCTCTGCCCACCAGCATCACCTTTGTCTTGCTCAGGTTCATCTTCGGCTTTGGCTACACTTACACTTCAAAGCGCTGCAGCGGCAGCGCTTTGAAGCGCTAAGTGTAGTCAAAGCACCAGCGCTGGGAGAGAGCTCTCCCAGCGCTGTCCGTACTCCACCTCCCTGTGGGGAATAACGGACAGTGCTGGGAGCCGCGCTCCCAGCGCTGGGGCTTTGACCACACTGGTGCTTTGCAGCGCCGCAATTTGCAGCGCTGGAGAGGGTGTGTTTTCACACCCTGCTGCAGCGCTGCAAATTTGTAAGTGTAGCCAAGCTGTTCTTCATCCATGAGTTGATCTCATAAAAGCCATCCCAGTGGTAGTGGTATGGTCACACTGTATAGCATCTGCATATTGCTGCCTCTTTCATCCACATCATCTGACCAGTTCACCTGCTGGTTGCATGTAGATGTTGAAAGGGACCGAGGAGAGAATCTATCCTTGTGGGACTCCACAAGTGAGGGGTCTAGTAGTGGAGTTACAGTTTACCATCACTATTCCTTGGGTGGATCCCTTCAGGAAGCACTCAGATTATTGTAGTGCATCACCCTGGACCCCCAGCCCAGCTCTGTCAGATGGGACAGCAGTATCTTATGGTCGACAGTGATGAATGTTGCAGAGAGGTCCAAGAGGATGAGAATGGATGTCTGGCCTTTATCCATTAGCAGGGGGAGGTCAACCATCAGTGGCATTTTCACTTCCAGGTCCTGGGGTAAACACAGATTATGCCAGGTCTAAAATGTTATCTTCAGTTAGATGAGTTTGTAGTTGGCTTTTAGCTAGTTTCTCTATGAGCTTGCTCAGAAATGGAAGATGGACACGGGGGGGTAGGGGTGGAGGGATAGTTGGCTAGAACTGATGTATCCATTGCAAGAAGTCTCACTACATGATTTACAGGAACCTAAGTTCCCTCTAAGCCACGGGTAGGCAACCTATGGCACGCGTGCAGAAGGCGGCATGCGAGCTGATTTTCATTGGCACTCACACTGCCCGGGTCCTGGCCACCGATCCAGGGGGCTCTGCATTTTAATTTAATTTTAAATGAAGCTGCTTAAACATTTTAAAAACCTTATTTACTTTACATACAACAATAGTTTAGTTATATATTATAGACTTATAGAAAGAGACCTTCTAAAAATGTTAATGTATTACTGGCACGCAAAACCTTAAATTAGAGTGAATAAATGAAGACTCGACACACCACTTCTGAAAGGTTGCCGACCCCTGCTCTAAGCTGTGCGGCCGAGCAGCAGCCTATTAAGTGCCACACAGGTGCTCAGGCTGTGGTGGGGAGAGATGCCTCTCCTGCAGCCCCGGACCTGCCGTCTCTCCCCTCCGTAGCCCCTGAGTACCCTGCACCCCAAAACCCTCATCCCTGGCCCCACCTCAGAGCCCGCACCCCCAGCCCTGAGCCCCCTCCCACACTCTGAACCCCTCGGCCACACCCCCACCACATGAATTTTTTGTGCCCCAATATGGAGGTGATGTGTCACCTTCATATTGGTGCACATAACAAAATTGATTCCGCACATGGGTGGGAAAAATGAAAGGGAACATTGACAGGAACTATTACAATTTTCACATGCATATTTGAGGTTTATGATTGCAAAAATGTTGACATGAAAAATATGCAAATGTAAACATAGTATGCATGCAAATTCACAAGGGCTATTTTGAATGCCAGAGCAGGACCCCTTTGAAATGTTGACTATATAATCTGCTGTGGAAGTTAATTGACATCAGGGCTTAGATTCTGGGATAGGCACCTTAGATACAAAATTACTTTCAGCAACTAGTATAGATGTGTCTATTTATCTTAGTTTTTTTCTTATAAACCCTCAGTTAGGCTAAAAGTCTAGAAACGTTTTGCCTATTAGTAATAAATTGCTGAAAAAACAATCCGAGTTAGTCATAAAGAAATTAGAAATCCTGTCTCTAAACTTCAAAGAATTCAAAATAATTTCTGCTGTGTTTGTGCAGAAAATCGCTGAAAATCATCTCTAGTTATATTGTTTTGTTTATAGAACAGTTCCAGCTTTCTAACAAAAAAGTTCTTTATTAAATATCCTCACCAGGGTCAATTCTAATCATGTCCACTAGGTGGCCGTCTAGGAACACACATACTTTTTGGCAGGCAAAATATATTAGGGTTTAACATTGTGTCATATTCTGATCATACGCTAGAGTGTAGTCTCCCATCAAAAGCATCATATAGAGGTACAGATTATGCCATCTACACTGGTTGTCTCTTGCTGAGCATTAGTAATAGATCCAAATCAATAGTTTAAATCAAATTCCTTTGAATGAAGTCTTACATGTTATCAAGACAGGGAAAAATGTAAAAGGCAAAATTAAAATGAATAGGCGTGTTGATTACATAGGATAAGAACCCTTCGCCTCCCATGTTGTAAAGGCTGGTGTTTGGTGACCTGGCTGTGATTTCCCTGGCTTCCCAGTTTCCAGGATTCGATGACATATTAAAGTGAAAACTGTGGGCAAGGCACATTGACTCTTATAATATCCAGCAACAGTAAGTTAACAAGTAGCTTTCAAAGATTGCATCCTGTGGGCTTGCATGTAGGGACGGGCCCTGGAAAAATCAGAACTCATCCAGCCATTTGCCTGACACCCAGGTGGAATAGAACCTACTGTGAGGACAGAGGAGTTTGGTCATTACTGAGTATGAATTTTTTTGGCTGGGCCTTTCTTGAGTACTAAACATTGGTCATAATTTTTCATTTTTGCTCCCCCCCACTATAGATCAGAGTGCCAGCCTTCAGCTAACCTAGTCCTTTAAGACATGGCCCTGTATTGAGGATGCGGGTCCCAAGGGGAGAGAGCAGGAGCCACAATCGCTCATGGGTGCACAGTCTGGACTATTGTCCTATCTCCTCCTACCACTGGAAATGTATGGAGGGAGAAGTCCCTGTGAGTCCCTAGGATCAGAGACTCTAATTGCCCCTGGTTCTTGCCCAGATCAGGAAATGGGGATTGGGAGAATCATCTCCCATCTCTTGAACCATCTTCCTGTCCCCATTCTTCGCAGCTGAAGGGACAGTCACTACAGGGATCCATATGTGTAAATAGAAGAGCCAAAGTATTGCAAGAAAGCTGTTCTGGTGATTATTTCCAACCCTTCCAGAAGCAAGGAAATCCCAAATACCCTGGAGGAAATCTAACTTGGCAGTGTCCAGGGACTTGATTCCGACCTTAAACACATTAGTTTGACATGGGTATAACTCCATTGGCTTCAGTGGTGTCATTCCTGATTTACAGAGATGTAACTGAGATGAGACTCAGACCCCAGAGGCTCAAGAGAGTTCAGATAAACTTTGGATAAACATTCACACTTTGGAGAGCTTTTCTGAATGGAGGCCTTAGCGCATCAAGGAACTTCTGTATGCACCTAAGTGTAAGACCATGAGGTGTCGCATTGACTTCAATCCAGGGAAACATGGCCACATGCAAATACAACCCTGTGCAGCCTCCCTGCATCTTTGCTGCAGGCACAGGAGAGTTAAGAGCTTCATGTCCTGCACTATCTCCACATGCACTTGGGCCAGGGATGTGCACTGTCTTGCCTCTTCCCCATGCAGTGCTGGCTGGCACAGCTGAACCAGCATGGGGTTGGTAGTTGATAGGCGGTAGTAGTCTGCTACTGGTGTGCAGCACAAAGGAAGAAAGGAAAAGTTCTTTCTAGAGCTGGTCATGAATTTTCTGCCAAAGTGCTTGAGATTTTTTTTATTTTATTTTTATTTTTTTTAAAAGGAAAATGCAGCTTCTGCAGAATTGAAATTTCCCAATGGAAATTATGAGTTAGCCGAAACATTTTCAATATTCCCTCTAAACAAAATATTCCATTTTGGAGGGGGGTTGACCCAGATCAGAGCCTTTCAGTTTGTCCAGCTGAATTTAAATGTTTCATTTTGTGTCATTTTAACCTTCATCTGAACTATGATGGTGCCTCGTAGGAGTTGTAATTTCGGTATCTCATGCCTTTTCTCTCCCCTGTGGACTGGGCTCCCTACCTGGACAGCCTCTCCCGTGAAGCACCATGGTCTCCACTCTGGTTGAGCCAATGTGCTATAGCTGATTGTGGTGCAGCATGAGAGAAGTAGTTTAGGAAATGCTGATTTTCAACCAGCTCTAGTTCATTTCCTGGCATGACACAGCCACTTGCACTCCTCTGTTACACATCCACATAAATTCATGATCTAGGCCTTTGGTTGCCATGAGGACTAATTTGCCTATTGCAAGTGTAAGTGGAGCAGTGGTAAGTTACAGGGTTGTTTTTCGTCTCTCCACCATACACATATGAAAAGCCAGCATTCTTGGCTCAAAACCTGCAGGATTACTATGAAAAGTTAAAACATGATACTGGAGCCAATCAACCCTTACAAGCTACACCTGAGGGGAATTTTTTCTCAGGGAATTCATAAATATGTTCTTCTTTTCTCTTGATTAGATGTGACTGTTATGATTTAAAGGGGGAGCAGCGTCTTGTACATGGATTCCAATATAAATGGCAGTGGGGGCCTTACTGTTCCAAAGCCATGACTTTAAATCAGCATAGTTCCTCTGTCAAAGGGGATTATTGCAAAACACTGCACTACTGAACCCACCCCCTCCAACGGTTTCAAGGGGGTCAGGGAGGGAGGGAGGGAATGCACTGAGCAAAGGATGGAACTAAAAGAGAGATACACAGAGTTCTGCGCCAAACAGTCACGAAGATTTAAGGACTGGCCGACACATGGATTATTAACAAATCTCTTTGCAGCCAAATACCTTTTAAACCACTAGATGCAAAAATAAACGGCCTCCAGTTTGTGTCTCGTCCATCTATTTAGAGCCTTACAATGACACAAAGAACAAAGATGTCCCTGAAAACGGAAGCGCAGACTCGCCTTTCAGAGCAGCCTTTTGGTGGTTGAAGGGAGCTGGCTGGGCTCCAACAAGCAATGGGTGCAGAAAATTAATGAGAAAATTAGGAAAGGGGATGTCTAAAAGTCAGCCCCAAGAATAACAATCTTCCCTAACTGCTCTGATTTTAACCCTAGCAAAGTGCAGTTGTGTCAGCTAGAAAGCTGTTGATGCTACTTCACTTAATATTCTTCTGCATATTTAATATTATTGGCCAGATCTTCAGCTGATGTCGGTATAGCATTTACCGGTATATCAGCTGAGATTCTGTCAGTATCCCTACCAGTAATACGTGAGACAGTATTTGAACCTTTGACAATTAATTTTAAGAAGAATCTAAGCAGATGCCCTTTTGCTTACAGGTGATGTCAGCTGCTGGAAAAGTTGCAACTGCTGATGCTGAGACAGTCCTATTAACTGGACATTGGTGCATCTTAGTTTCATCTGTTCTCCGTGTGTGGCATACAGTAGTTTAGTTTCCTGAAGGATATAATACTTTGGTCTAATTATGGTTGTTGGG
This sequence comes from Mauremys mutica, assembly GCF_020497125.1. Lineage (NCBI taxonomy): Eukaryota > Metazoa > Chordata > Testudines > Geoemydidae > Mauremys > Mauremys mutica. The sequence goes on from NC_059085.1 coordinate 33,636,833, forward strand.
TTTGGTGTGTAGGTGACTGGGGGGTGTTGGTGGCTTGTGATATACGGGAGGTCAGACTACATGATCTGAAGGTCCTATCCCCAGAAAATTATACTGTTAAAATTGTTGTTTTGAAAGTTCAATCTCTTTAATGAGTTCAGTTATTTGAGGAGATGGGGAAAATCTATGGTAAATGTCTTGTTGTGATTCCATTGTTTTAGAAAAAGAACAATAAGTCATTAATGCTGTGACTAACCCAGGCAGGCTTGTTCCCTTGCATAAAGCACGATGAAATATATTGGTTTTTTAAATGAAAATTGGTCTATTTTTAATCAAAATTCATTTCTTTGGACACTTTTTCTGGCTTTTCTGACAGAAGTAAAGTGAACATTTTTCACTTGTGGAAAACCAAAAACAATCAAAACAATTTTGGTTATTGAAAATAAAATAATAATAATAAAAAAAGATGAAGAAAAGAAAAGATTTCAATCTGCTCTAGTAGATTTCCAATATGGATAGGCAAATTGTTGTACTCAATGGGTCCTGTAGCTTTTCTTAATGGACTGGGTCATATCCCTAGATCTGCATCCAGACAGGACAGTATTTGAGTTGATTTCTCTCCCCCTTCCACATAGGAGAACTTTGTGCTTCCATATCATTGTCCCCCATCTCTGTGGCCCCTGCAGAGAACTCTTGACATGGTCTCCTACACTGGTAGAGAGCAGGGAGTGGGCAGACCACTGCTGGAGGCTGGCTGAACCACATTGAAAATTAGTCAGAAAATCCTAGGGCCCTTCTGCAATCCTAGGCTCATATGTGATTTGGACACGTCCCTGGTAGCATGATTGCAATAGAGCACCTGTGGTCCACAGCTAATGTGGAGGCATCCTTGTGCAGTGCATACCTGATTTGGGATGGGCCTTTCCTGTTAGACAGGATGACATGGGGAGATCTCAGGGAGGGAATCTTATTAGAAGCTTCCTCCTACCACCCTCCCTCCTGATTGCTTTTCCATGGAAAGCAATGATCTGAGCTAATACTTACTTCTATTATAAAAATTCCCATAAACCTTTTCCAAAGAAGCTATTGTGTCAGCTCTCATACATCATTATGAGAGGATTAATGAACATTGTCACACCAAAACAACATTAAATTCATCCTCAGCCACCTGAAGTCATTTAAATGATGCTAAGAGACCATTTTAAATCCTGACAAGCACAGAAATTCCATGTTAAGGCTGAAATATTGGGTGACAGTGGCTTGACTTAATCCTGGAGGATCAGTCTAAATGATGAGGCTTATCTTAATGTCTTTGCCTCTGTGGGCAAAATTCAGGCATTAAAACCGAGTCGCTTTGTGGTTGAATACTTTATCTATGTTCAGCTATAAAAATATGTAATGTATCATTTAATTGCATGAAATATTACATAGCTACTATAGAAAAGATAGGTATTATTTTTCATGATGTATAAGGGGAAGGATGGTCTTAAGGTTAACGCTCTGGACTGGGACTCAGGAGAAATGGGATCCAAACCCAGCCTTGCCGTATACTTCCTGTGTGACTTTGGGCAAGTCACTCATGCTCTCTGTGCCTCAGTTTCCTATCTGTAAAATGGAAATTTGACTACTTCCTTTGCATGTCTTGTCTATTTAGAATGTAAGCTGTTTGAGACAGACACTGTGTCTAGCACAATGGGAAAGTAGTCTTGGTGGGGGATTCCAGGAGCCACTGCAATATAAATGAATAATTACAAATATCAATACCAACTGAATTTTGTCTCATTCACAATCTGAAATATTCTTCCACGAAGAATCCAGGTCCAGAAGGTCCAGAAGACTGTTTCCTGTACAGTTATTTCTTTATCTGTCCATTGCAACCCATACAGTCTTTTTCATCTCTTTCTGATAGGGAGCAGACAGAGGTACTGAGTGACACTTTTACAGATGTGTTCTTTTTCCCATATGCATCATTTGCCCAAACCACTAGGCTCATTTGTGGTTGTTCAAATCACTTCAATTAGGTTGTCTAGTTCTTTTATGGGTGGTGGTTTTCTAAACTATGTCTCACCATTTTACTTACATTATTTGGCATGAACCATTAGAGACTATTGAAGTATTTTCCCCTTGTGCTTGAATTTGAGACCCGTAGCTGAGATCTGGTATATAAGCCTTCCTTCTTAAGGAAATACCTTTACTTTTCCAGATAATGCAAAGCCTTCTCGTCCTGCCAACCATTTTTGCATGAAATGGCTCCAAAACATTTTAATTCCCTGTTCCTGCTCTCAACATATACCAACAGTACAATACCTTATTACAATACCTATACACAAAAGGAAAACTTAGAGACTGAATTGCTAGCTGAATTCTGAATGTTCTTGACACCGTGTTTTTAATTCAGACTCTAACTTAATTTACATGTAGGCTTGGGTTTGGGCTTTTCTTAAAAAAAGAGAGATTTAAAATGAATGTACACTATGGTCTGGAGGGACAAAAATGTATTTTCACTAGTTAGAGTTAACTGCATAACTATAAGTGGTGGAAGAAAGCAGCCGCCAGGGAGTTGTGGATGGCCATTACTAGCGAGTGAAATTGTCTAAATTGTTTATTCTGCCATCTCATTGCCACTTTTATTTATACCCTGTTAGTCTTTCAGGTGCATTATTTAAATCAAATGGTTAGCTATTTAGTTGATTAATTTAGCCTTCTGCTTTAGTTTCACTTTTATGGGCTGATGAGCTAAAGTGGCTTGAGGTTAAACAAAAGCAAGTCCAAACATTGAAAGAGCCTGCTGGATCCGACTCTGCAGAAATTCAGCAGACAGATGAAGCAAGACAAAAGTACAGATTTGCCCTATATTCTGTCAGCCAATGGCTATGCTGATGGGAGTCAAGTAATGTTTGTAACTCCAAGTAGTAAAACTTCTGAAAGAAGTGAAGGTCCAGGCATGACATCTCAGCATTGACTAACATTCTTCAGCAGTTTTGAAGAATAACAGATTGAGAACCTCTGTGAAGAATGTCATACATTGTGCAGGAAATGGACAGGAAATCAAGACTGATTTGGCTCTTCTTCACATGAGATTGCCTAGTGAAGCATTCAGGACGTTCTTTTTGGCGGTTATAACTTCTTATTTTCAAATGTCTTTTGATGGAACTGAGAGATCCTGTCATGCCAAGACTCTTTGCAGTCCGTTTACTGACAGGATAACTCCCTGAAAGTTCTAAGTTTATTAATTTCCACTACTGATAATCATTATCTCTATTTATGACCCAGCACCTAACTTGCACTCATCTCTAACTCTCTTTTTGTTTTGACTCATTCCTTTGCTTATCCCACTTTGTTTCTCCATCTCTCCTCAGTTATCCTCTCAGACCTTGGCTGTGTTGTGCATTGCTTTCTAAAGTTAAAGACAAAGCTACGTTACTCAATGGTTCATGCACTGTGCTCTTTCAAATCCCCACTTAAAATTCACCTGCGTTGTGAGGCCCACAAAATGCTCGGTGGTGGCCAGACAGCTGGTGTACTATGACCAAGGCTTTATTACACAATCATAATGATCTCACTTAGTTTGTGCTCCTCCTGTCTGCTTGCTGCATCCACTCCTTATTTCTCATAATGTAACTGATTGTAACTCTTTGGGTTAGGGACGGTCTTTTCATTGTATGTGTGCAGTGCACAGTGGGGCCCCAGTCACTGATTGTGTGGCACCTATGGGCTATTACAATAGAAATAATAAAGCCGGTAATTTATTGTGTTGATGCTTTTGAACAGGATTCACTTTAAAAAGGAAACCAGCAATTTGGCTCATGTTGCTGTAAAACCACATACAGCAAAATGCTCATCTGCCTCCAGCAACAGTTCATGACTTCCAGGCACCTCAGGTAGTTGAGTTTGATTAAAACAATCAAGCCATTGATAAACTATCTGTTCAGTTTCAGCAGTGTGATGAAATCTGACTATGGGAAACGCCGGCGTTCCTCTTTCAAAAGCCGCCATTCTGCTTTGTAAAGTGAGCCTTGGAGCAACTAACTCATTGAAAATTGCCAAGCTTTGCAAACCAACTATCAGCATGAGGGTTCAGCAATTCTAGATATTGATATATATTAATTTGGGGATTCCTCCAGCAGCATAACCAAACACATTTATGCAATATTGTCTTTTTTCCAATGTTTGGCTCCAGCACTGTTATTCATTGGCAGCTGTCAGTCTATTTTAATTCCAAATGGCTGTCCCAGAGTAGAGCACAATTCAGCGTCCTAATTTTTGTGGAAATAAATAACTGAAATCAGTGGCTCCTAAACTGTGCACCAATGGAGGTGGTTATTCAAGAGATGGTTGGTCACGTTATTCTTACTCTCCTTTATTTTCACCTCCTGACTTAAACAATGTTAAAAGATAGTAACAGCACATTAAATATCATCCTAACATAAATGTTCCATGTAAGCAAGTGTTGACAGAGATGTCATATGATGGTGAATAGGCAAGGGACTGGCCTATGCAGTTGGGTGGGGGAAAAGGTCCATGGGACAGTCTATTCAGATAGAGTCCACCCTAAGAAATGGTTTTGGAAACCCCTGATTAGGGTACTTTATAGTAACAAAAATAATGCAAACAGCATCTCCATCAGCCAACAAGTTATTGTCATGGGAAAGACTTGGTGGGCCTTAGTTTCTTATTTCCCCTCAGGTGCTATCAATAAATAAGTAATGAGAAAAAGCTAAAATAGGAAAGCTCCCTTAGCAAACTGCAGTCTCTTCCGAAGTGCAGTGTGCATCTGAAACAAATCCTGTGCTCAGCTTGAATAGCTGAGCGGTGAACTAGGGGACTCGAGAGGTTTGGAACATCTCAGAAGTGTTCAATTGTAGCTATTAGATTGCAGTAGCTCCAACAACTATTGGAGGTATAGACAGCAGATCTGTTGGCCCCTTTCCTAACACTTGGGCCTGGTGGGGTGCAAAGGGATATACTGGTGAACATTGCTTTTTGGTGGAAAGGGACTGACACCCACCATCCTCCCCCAGCCTTGCAGATAAACAGACATGCTGGAGCAATGAAGGGTGAGTCACTATATTCAACTTCATCTTTCATCAAAGTGTGCAATTGTACCTCAGTGACCCATTTTATTTCTGTGCATGTAAACTGAGCACACACAGGTGCTACTTCTGTCCCAACAACTGGAAGATCCTACTGAAAAATATTAAGATGGTCTACAGGCAAGTAAAGTAAGATAATGGGACATTTTTCGTGATAGCAAATGCAGTTTCTTACCTAGTGCAACTGCTAACTGATGAAAAAGCAAATAGTCCAAGGAGAACAAATGAACCAACCATGACCTCCTGAACACAGGAGGTTTTTTTGTGATTGTCCTGTCATCATGCTAATAAAATCATGAAGCTGTATCAGTTCAGGCCCTTTTAATGTCTGAAATCTAAACTCCATTCATTGCACAATAGTAATGCAAACAAGCTGCACTTTTTACCCTACATAGTCAAATTGGCAGAAACATTGTGCTCACTCTGTTGAGTAAACTATGGTGCTTTTCAGATGGATCAACCAGAAAGGTGAACAGCATATGTCCTTCCAATTTCAAGTGGAATTTAATATCCGGCCTAATTCCTGAAAGTTATGCATCAATCCTGCTGCATTGAATTCCCACTACCATGTCCTAGTTGAAACTCTCTTAATTTTATCTCAGAATCTGTGTAATCCATAGTCACTACACAGTGGACAAATTGGAGAGAGTCCAGCGGAGGGCAATGAAAATGATCAGGGGGCTGGGGCACATGACTTATGAGGAGAGGCTGAGGGAACTGGGCTTATTTAGTCTGCAAAAGAGAAGAGTGAGGGGGGCATTGATAGCTGCTTTCAACTACCTGAAGGGGGGGTTTCAAAGAGGATGGAGCTAGGCTCACCACTTCTCTATGGTGGCAGATGACAGAACAGGGAGCAATGGTCTCAAGTTGCAGTGGGGGAAGTCTAGGTTGGCTATCAGGAAAAACTGTTTCACTAGGAGGGTGGTAAAGCACTGGAATGGGTTACCTAGGGAGGTAGTGGAATCTCCATCCTTAGAAGTTTTTAAGGCCCGCCTTGACAAAGCCTTGGCTGAGATGATTTAGTTGGGGTTGCTCCTGATTTGAGCAGGGGTTGGACTAGATGACCTCCTGAGGTCTCTTCCAACCCTAATCTTCCATGATTCTATTATATTGGCAACTGACTTCTAGATTCTTGCTTGTCCTGGATATAAGTAAAGGGTAAAAAAATCCAGCCATTCTCCCATGACTCTCTTGTATGGTACTTAGACATACACTCTATCTTAATATGTCTGTAACATAATTTGAAGCCCCCGTCTCTCTTTATGGTACTATACCTATATGTAAATTTCTGTACATGCTAATTATTTGCAGGATCAGGTCCCCAGAATTAATGGGATGCTTTATCTGGCTTCATGGGGGGTGGGAGGAGGAACTGTTTCTAGCCCTCATGTTGGCAAAGGAACGCTTGAAAATATGACTCAAATGTTACTGATACAGTAATGTCCACCTGACTTTGCAGAGCCTGAAACAATACCTCTGAGAGAAGTGAACTGTGCCCCATTCATCATAATGAGTTGTTAACACTCAAACCCACTGCTGTGGGAATCCCTCACAAACATCATCCTGACTCAGGACACTTGGACAAGGGCCCTTTCTGCAGCCACCCCATCAGGGCTCTGCTAGACTGGTGTTGGGAGTCTCTCCCAAACCCACCCACCCAGTCTTGGATAAGAGGGGCTGCAGATAGGGAGCAATGCTGTGTGGAATGGGAAGGGCCCAGCCAGCAGTGGTCGTTCCCCCTACATCTGCCCAGTAGACAGTTCTTGTAAAGGCAGGCCTTCCTTCTACCACAGCAGGCTTGGGTAAATCCACAGCATGAGGCAGGTCAACAGCACAGGGGTGGGACTATGGCGTTTGGGAGGGGCCACAGGGCTTGTCAGCCTAGGATACTGTATTTGTCTTAATCTAGAACAGTCTGGGATTATTTGCATTAGTATAGATAAACATACACCATTTACATTACTCTTCATCTATGTATACCCTCCATCTTTTATTCAAGAATTGTACAATTCCAAATATAGTGAAACCGTTAGAGTACTTTATTATAAAACTTATAAAATAATTAAATATTACACTTATATTTTTGCTTTTTTTTACACCATAATCCATACTTTCTGACACTATCATTTTCTCTTCTGAACTGTTGTCACTTACTTAAGGAAGTAAGTGATGAAATATAAAGGAAAAGCTATGCATTAATAAATTAATTATTTTACATCAAATAATAAAAGGACACAATTATAAAAACAAAACAAAACAAAAAAAACTTTGCAGTTTTCCAAGAAAAAAAAGTTATAATTATACAAAGTCCAATATCAAGACAGAGCCTAGTTGATTGAGATATGTTTCCAATCAACATTTCTTAAAGTATCAGAGAATACATGTTTTTCATTTAAATTGTTGCAAAAGGAACTGCTAATTTTAACTGACCACTGTCTGGCATTAGTGCTGAGATGGCTAATCCTAGTTTGAAATGATACTTTAAAAAGCAGGAAAATTGAGCTACATTCATCAAAAGAAGTTGTGGGATTGGGTGGAATTAGATAAATATGTCCCTTATAGCCACTCCCCAGAAAATTACAGTAGGACACAGTCCTGTTTCAGTTACAATGGTTTTGGCAAACGGCTTGGGTGTTTTTTTTCCAATGCAGAAACATTTTAAATGGTACCATTTGATATATGATATCTATTGACTGCTGGATACTGAATGACTACACATATCATTGCAAGTGCTATAAAATGTTTAAGGAGCCTGACCTTAAAAAGTGTATTTTGAGGATTATCAAAATGTCTAAAAATATCATTGAATTTGATTTTTCTGTTTAGATTACTATTTTTTCCAATTGATGATCTTTCATGTATCAAGAGTTAACCATTCCGAGAAGTGTGTGTGAATTAACAGACTATCCTATTCCTGCTATTTCTCTTTTGCTAACTGATAAACCAAAATTTGCAGAGAAAGTTGAGATAAAAATAAGTTATTCTTAAGCATATTGGCATTTAAACAATTTAGTTTCTGAAAAACATATTTTGAAGTTTTATTATTTTAAAAAGTCAAGTTTAAACCTTAAAATAACTTACCTAACGTGCTTAGAATGTTGAAAACTATATAACCATTGAGCTCAATAAATCTTTGAGTTCCTTGAATTAGTCAAAATGTGAAATTCTATTTTACTTGTATTACACAGCAATACTAAAAGTCTCACATATTCTACTGGCTGAATATTTCTAGGAATACATTTCAAGTTGCTAGTTAACCACCTCTGAGTTTCTACACTAAGCAGAAAGTGTAATTTTTCAAAACAATAAAAACATTAGCATGATGCCAAACTTGCTTTTCCAGCAGCAAGTGTAATACAGAAGCACCATTTACCTTAGTAGTGCACTATTTACTTATTGTAGTTACAACACCTGTGATGTGTGACACTGCATGCTCCAAGCTACAGCCATATGGACCTCTCTCTCATGAGAACGGTAGTAAATCTCCTCCTTACTTTGAATGGACATTATCATAACAAATATTGAAAAGAAGCAATGGTGAGAGACTGAGATATACTATGCTGCCACACTGCAACCTCTTGCACGGAATTCTCAATCTCTTTTGCTCACATTCCAATAAATTATGCGGATGAGCATTGCTTACCTTATTTTCTTCCTTATCACATATGACAGTGCAAAATGACATATTTAAAGAGTGATGGGAAGAAATGACCCTTGTTTGGGAGTGTTCAAGTGATCCATACTACTCTGTACTTTAGGGAGATCAGCAAAAAAAACAGTCCTGGATCACCATTTATCTAACAATTACTGTACCTCAGATAATCCCCTAGAAAGGTACTCTGCCGTACATCTCTCTTCCATCAGTGGCTTATGTGGCACCAGGTCCTGCCTTAAAGTCAATTGAATTTCAATGTAAACCAAAAGGGAGAATCCTGACATTGCAGGATTGCAATAAAATATTGCAATCAGTTCTTCCTTGTGCATGATTTACAGCACTGCTTGCCATAAAATTTGTGGTTGCAGACACCATGCTGGGGAACCAGATGACACCAAGGGAAGAAATCCAGACAAGAGGGATCATCTGAAAAAGGGAAATCCAATCAATATGTTTAGCGTGTATTTCAGCAATTCTGCAAATTAGGCAGTACTTCAGCTTATTGATTTCTACACACTTGCCGAGGATGTAAACATGAGGGATGATTCCAGTTAAAGAAGAAGAAGGCCTTGTACACTCTTTTTTTAAATATCACTTTCTTTTTAATTTATTAGCTCTATTTTTGATGTAATACACTGTGGCATTATGAGAGGCAAATGAAATAGTTTATAACACAACACTTCAAAAATAACATAGGGTGACATCCTTGGCCCACTGTAGTCAATGAGAGTTTCACTATTGGCTTTACTGAAGCCAAGATTTCATCCCTTATCACTATATTATTTTACAGATTATAACCACTGCAATAAAACCAACTATTTACACAAATGGGTCCACCACAGAGCCCTGTGCTAATGAATATTACTCTACCCTTTCCTTTGATGTGCAGAGAAAATAGTTCAGGCTCTGAGAGTGTGTGTATGTACATACACTATAGAAATAAATCTAAATGTTCAGACCACAAGCTCTGTATGTGTGTGCGCAAAATTGCTTGTGTACATACATGTACCCACATTTTATGGGTGTGGGGAAGAGGGTTCAGTTTCAATTATCTAAGCCTAAGTGCACAGAAGGGTTAAAATTTGCATCCACAAAGCAAAATCTATTGTATGATCCCTACTTTTGAGACCCCAAGTTTGCATCCTCAAATGGAGACATCTAAATTCTGTCATTTATAGGCATGTTTCACTCATTAAAATCTGAACCGGGCCCCCAATATAATAATCAAGCTCTTGATCAGATTATATGACACGGTAATTTAGGGTGGGATTTTTCAAAAATGCTTAACATTGGCCTTGCTCTGCTCCCACTTCAGTGGTGACATTCTCATTGACTTTAATGGGAGCAGAGTTAGGCCAACGTTATGTGTGTTTGAAAATTCCACCTTTAATTAAAAAAAAATCAGACACTAAAATGCAGATGAATTTTTTGCTTCATTTATTTCTGTATATGAGTCACACACGTACAGCCCAGTTGGTTAAAAAATATTTCATGGGCATCCCATTCTACATGTTTGCAGTCACTGCTTTATGCTTCTTTTCAAGTACATAGTGATGATTCACATGGATGATTTATAAACGAATTCAAAACGCATGAGAAGCATGAAGACTTTTAAGTGAGGTTTAGAAAAATTATAGCTAAATTGAACTCTTAAATGAGCATGGGAAAACATTCCATTCTGCCTTCACAACTACTGTACACATGGTCAGTAAAAGGAATTTACAAAGATTTTTACTCAAAAAATCTAGCTACTGTTGCCTGTGTTCTCAGATCAGCTACTAAAGGGGTGGCACAGAGAAAATGAGCTCACTCTCAGACCATACAGACTCCCTCATATCTGTAACACCAGAGTTACACAGCCACACACCCCTCTGTTTTAATAGCTGCCACTTCACTGTGTTGGCTTCTTTTTAAAGAATGTTTAAGGGTTTTGTTTTGAAACCCCCTCAAAAGATGGCATGCATAAGGCACACAGTCTGACATGAGACGTCACTGTCTAATAAAATGCTTCCCCCCGTGCCAATAACACATTGCAAGCAATGTCACATAATAACAGACTGGTGTTGGACAAACTGCACTCTGGGAAGTAGGTGGCACATACCTTGCTGCAGCATTTCCCCCCCTAGAGTCAAGCATTCAAATTCCAATTTGAATGTCAGTAGGAAGTAGATAGTCCCAGCTTTGCACCTTTTGGCCCATTAGCCACCATACCAAGACAAAACCATCACACAGTTTACCAAGTCTGACAGTGAATGCTCAAGTGAGGACTATGACTTGAGGGGGAAGGGCATTGCAAGTGATGACTGAGAGGCATATGCAGAATGATGAGTGGAAAGTTCTCATAGCACATTCGCCAACCCAGTCAGGCTCCTAAGTCACTTAAGGTAAAATTTAAAAAGTGATTGAATCTCATTTTCAAAAGTGACGTAGGCACATGGGAGCATTTACAGTCAATGGAACATAACAGAACCCATGGCACGTAAGTCCCTTTTGAAGATGGGATTTAGGCACTTGAAAAGAATTACTCTTAGGACCTAATCCAGAGACTGCTGAAGTCAACGGAAAGACTCCCATTGATTCCAGTTAGTATGGTTCCTCATTTTCATGAACGTCAATTTCTTTAAAAAATGCAGTTTTCCTTTTAAGATGCTCCAAGTATCTTGGATTTACTGGCTATATGCTACAGTACCTGTTGCTGTCTCTGGTGGAGTGATGAAAATGAGAAAAAATTGCTAGAGGGGAGACCCAAATTGTCTAGGAGAGCATGATAACGCTCCCTGAAATGTTTATTTCTTCTCCATGATCTCTCCCTAATGGCTCACAGAGTTGGAGCTGTGCGGCTGTTAATTGAGAGTGATTTGTTGCCACGTGATTGTAGCACGGCTGGCCCCTTCTCCATGCATGGGTTTGGATGGAGCGTTAGAGAGCAGTGGAGAGATAATTGATCTCCAGAGTCTGAAGAACCAGTTACAAAACAGGAGAAAGAGCTTCTACAGCTGTGGGGAGGGAGAGAAACTGGCCAAGACCAAAATGAATAACAGATACCAGCCCAGACATGAAATATGGCTGGGGGGAGGCATGTTGGGGGGTGATGGGTTTGCTATACCATGACAGAAAGTGATTTAATACATTCACAAAACAAATTCTGAAGCACAGCAGAACTTCCCAGAAGATTTGGAACTAACTTCTGAGTCTTTAGAACTGTTTAGTCACTTTTCAAACTCAGTCAGTTATTTACTTATCCCTTTTAGGCCTGATTCATCCATTCCTCCAACCCAGGCTGGTTGCAGCTGACTGATGAATCCTGAGGCTGTACTTTGCACACCCCGCAAATAAAACAGTATTGATATTATTTCTGTATCTGTCTTGCTTCTTGGGCTCATGCAATAGTATGTTTACCAAAGGCCTGGTGACTGACATATCAATGTGTTTTACAGATTTTCCACACACAGTGAAGCTCCAGGAGTCAATATGGATGAGAGAGAATATTGTCTGATGGTTCGAGCAGGAGACAGGGAGTAAGGATGCCTGTGTTCTTGTGCAAGTGCTGCTATGACCTTGCTCTAGGACCTGAAGAAAGTCAACTATGACCTGGCTCTGGCTTTTGTTTTTTTAACCAGGGCACCACCTCTATTTTCAGCTCCTATCTGTAAAATGGGTATAATAATGCTAAAATTCCTTACCCAGGGGTCTTTTGAGAATTAATGTTTGTAAAGTATTTTGGGATGCTGGGATGAATAGCACTGTAAGCTGGGCCTACAATGCATAACTGGGCCATAAGTGACAGCTACAGGAAAAACTTCAGGGTTGTACATATTGAATCTTACTTTTGTTATTATTCATCATGACTTGGGAGCCAGAGAGAGACAAATGGAAGAAAATTGAAGCTATGAGGGGCCTCTGCTCAGCAGCAGCAAGAACAGTTTGCCACTGCTCTACAGAAAAGTCACTATTTTAACTTTATGCCAATGTCTCTATGGGATGCGCCCATCAGCAGAATTCACTGTAAGAGGGTGGAAGTTAAGGTAATGCACAGTGCAGCCCGAGCTTTACTTAACCGAAAACAGAGAAACAACTCAAACCTGAACTCAAAAAAAAAAAAAGGTACATATCCTTTATTATTCAACATGTTCCTGCTTTTAAAAGTATCTGTCCCTCTTGAACATATCAGACCTAGCAGTTAGCCCCTTATGTCTGCTTGTGAAAAGAGAGGTGATGCACTTCCGAATTTAATATATTGCAGAGTGCAATGGGGATACTGAAAAATGTGGGATTTACACAGGAAGATATAACCCCCTACACACCTATTCTGAGAATGTACCTGGCAAAGGTGATGTTTGTCAGGCTATACAATTCCAAGCAATCAAACCCACCACTGAATGTAATTCACAACACAGAGTTTGGTGTTTTACCTTTTTTCTCTGGAGCTGGGCAGAAGTTAGTATTGCAGGCTCTAGACACCGCTGGTTTCTGATGTGGCAGACACCCAGTTGCTGGTTGCCCCTGCCGGAGGCACTGAACGCTCCGGATTTGCACTCCCCCACCACACGTTACTGTACACTGCAGAAAAGGATAGAGGAGAAGCCACATTCTATAACACAGATGGTCTTCAAAGGCCTTGAAAGTCAATGGAAAGACTGTCCAGGGCTTTGGATGAGGCCTACTAATTGTAAAGAACCTAAGGGCCAAATTTTCAAAAGAGCTCAACACCCCACAGTCACAGCCAGATTTTCAAGTGAGCTCAGCTTCCATTGAGCCACTAAAGCAAGTGCCAGATTTTCAAAAGAGCCCAGTATCCAACTTGCACTGAACACCTCTGAAAATCCGGTTACTTATTTAGGGACCTAAATGGGAGATGACTTTTGAAACTTGATTCTCTGGGCCCAGTTGTGCTGTCCCAACACAGGTAAAATTCCCACTGAAGCCATAATTGTGGAAATATCGGGGGAAAAAAACAAGTATTTTCAAGAAGATCTCTGAAGTATTATAAAGTGAGTGAGTCTTTTACTTGCACGTGCTTCATGAAAAGTATGTCCTTAAGACAGATGTGATGGGTATATCTGATTACAACTGTCAGGCATACATTGTTGCAAGTATACAATGTTAAAGAATATGTGTCTCATAGATATGTGACTCAGAATCTAGATAAGTTCCAGAAATACAGAAGCTTGTTTGCAAGAATGTAGAAACAAATACAGGCCGATCCAGTAATTAATCATAGTATTTAAGGAATTCCAGACAATCTGTGCAGATGCTCTAATACTTGAGAATATAGATATGTAATGGTTCATCTATAGTGCACTTTCAAGAAGAGTGGAAAGATGGAGTTTGGAAATGGCATAGAATGTAGTGCAGCTGCAGCACATATAAGAACATAAGAATGGCCATCTAGCCCAGTATCCTGTCTTCCAACAGTGACCAATGCCAGATGCTTTACAGGGAATGAACAGAATAGGTAATCATCAAGTGATCCATCCCCTGCAGCCCATTCCCAGCTTCTGGCAGAGGCTAGGGACACCACAAGTAACAGATTAGATTCTTCAATTTTAGCATAAAGGAACTAGCTACACCAAAATGCAGTAATATGGAACCAGCTACATCATACCAAAATATCGACATGGTCCAAGATTTTCTATGGAATATTGCCAGAAGCTAAGACTGGATAATGGGATTCATCACTTAATAATTGCCCTGTTCTTTTCATTCCCTCTGAAGCATCTGACTTCAGCCACTGTTGAAAGACAGGATACTGGGCTAGATGGACCATTAGTTGACCCAGCATGGCCATTCTTATGTTCTTATGACTATATGCGGAAGACACCTGTGGGCTATCAACATTAAGATGCAACAGTCCCATTATGGCTGATTATACTATGTTCTAGCCCTCTCTTTGGAATTGCTGCACAACTCTGCATGGTCTGCTTGTGCAGTTTCCCTGGGCATTACCCATGATTCAGAAGGTGTTTCACCAAACAGCCATGCTGTCTGCAAACTGGCTTCACCATGCCCCAGTGGACTTTTGGGACTGACTGCCCTACATACCAGCCATTCCAACCCATTGGTTACATTATGCCCTATTACCACGTTAGCCGAATGGGGCTACATGGATGTAATGGAGAACAGAATTTGGCCTGATATTTCTAACTTTGACATTAGCTGACTACAATGTGTGGTTGTGTTCAAAGAGGACTGAACTGGGACGGTTATTGGTCTGATCATTAAGGGTACATTCACCCACGTGGTGAATCTGAGGTTCTCCATTCCACAGTGACCAATAGTGGGAGAACAGTGTTAGATCTACCACACAGAAGGGACTGTGCACTCCCTACTGACTCCATAAATGCCAAAAGAGAAAGTGGCATTGGGAATGGAAAGCACTGAGGTGGGAGAGAAAGGAGTAACCTACTCCAAATAACCCAGGCTGACTTTTTTTTCTCATACCTGCTGCCAGGGTGAGGAATACCATCCGGACACCATGCGGTATAGCCTCTGCAATGGACAAGCCCCTCTGTTACATGCCTCTTCTAGTTCTATGTTTGGTTTCTTTATGTTCCGACACCTTCGCTGAGGGAAAGTGATCCATTTTCCATGGAGGCTTTTCTCGCTGCACTTCATTTCCCGCTTTTTAATACCTGGGCCACAGGAGGCTGAGCACTAAAAAAACGAAGTGCATGCTTTTAAAATAATACATTGCTGTAAATTAATATCAGTTCCACTAAAGACTGGACAAACTTTTGTGGAATATGAATGCATCGTGGAAAATAAAAACATAAAGATCATGGGAAAATGTTTCCATACTAGTATAAATTATGCCATCTTGGAAACCACTGTGAAGCCAGGGGCAGTCTGGCATACACACTGACAGCAGGATACAGCCAAGTGTTTTGAGACATGAAGACGTACATTTTCAAAATTGACTTTGCCTCAATCTTTAGACACCCAAATTGAAACACCTTAAGAAGGTGCCCTAACACGTTCTGAAAATCAGGCCTCTCCAGGTGTTTTAAGTAGGGCACCTAAAAAGTAAGGTCCTGCAAATTACTAGTCGTTTTTTTAAAAATTAGACTATATTAGTTACAGGCAAAGCCCTTATAAATGTCTGATCCAGAGTTTGTATTTTCATCAGATCATGACCCTTACTGAATCCATAGCACTTTTTTTCTCTCATACGCTCCATGCATGCCAGTGTTTCAGTACTCTTTTATAAGCTCTGCAGAGAGCAAGTCAGTCATTCGGATTGTGGTACGGTACCTCACTCCAAGAAGAAACCACCCACTGGAGCCGATCGTTTTTGGGACATCGTCCTAGTACGCAGGTCTGTTGGGATTCTGGCTTGGGATCTCTGCTGCACATACTTTCTGGTAAGATTTTCAGCTTGGAAGGGCTGGTGCTTTTGCAGTGGACATCCCGTTTCTTAATGCCTCTCCCACAGGTCTTGGAACACTTTGGCAGAAAGAAATATTCATTTGAGTTTGGGGCACTTAAAATTGACATTTTTGTATTTACAGCAGAACACAGAAGCCATAATGAATCTTATCTGTAGCCACTGCTGTTAACTTAAACCTGTAATTCTGTTATGGAAAATGTAATGTAATAAACATACTTCTGTGGCACTTTTCATTTTTCAAACCTGGAGTTAAACATTTTATTGTGTAGCCTTAACTAACCCTCACAGCCCTCTAGTAAGGAAGATAAGCATTCTCTGTTCTATACATGGGGAACTGAAGCAGAAAGAGAGATTCTCTCAGCCCTTGGCAACACAGAAGGGCTGAAATCTGGCCCTAACGACCCACCTGAGAATCCCCCCAGTGCAAGGAGCTCTCAGCAAGTGTAAAGCTACACTAGCGGGTTCCTATGTTACCCAAACCCCACCCTGGCATAGAGGATGGGAGGAGGTAGATGGCAGCTGTACTCTTCCAATTCTCAATTAGGGTACATCTATACTTACCGTCCGGGTCAGCGGCTAGCGTTCGACTTCTCGGAGTTCGACATATCGCGTCTCATCTAGACGCGATATGTTGAACTCCGAACGCGCTCCCGTTGACTCCGGAACTCCACCACCGCAAACGGCGGTGGCGGAGTCGACGGGGGAGCCGTGGACTTTGATCCCGCGGCGTCTGGACGGGTGAGTACTTCGAACTAAGGTAGTTCGAGTTCAGCTACGCTATTTGCGTAGCTGAACTTGTGTACCTTAGTTCGACCCCCCCCCCTTAGTGTAGACCAGGCCTTAGTGTTTGGGCCCTTGAGGGCCACAGTCAGCTATTCCAATTTATGCTAGGGCCAGCGCTAGTCAAAGTCACAAAGCAAGTTATTTGGCAAAGCCATGACTGGAACTTGGGACATTTTGGCTGTGGTTAGAAAACATTATAAATATTGAGTTATTCTTATTTTGTTTGTTTGTTACTATTTGATTTAAAATCTAAAATATGCTTTTTGTGGCTGAAACAAAATGCACCAACTGAATATATTCTAGAGCAGAAATTGCAGAATTGTGAAAGCCCTGAGATAACTGCAGATTTCCTACCATCCTGTACTTGCTTTGTTTGTTATTTTTTTACCAGAGTTCATTAAGTTAGTAATATGCATGTAAAAGCCCGTGTACTGTGCTACCAAAGTGCATGTTAGGCTATGGATATTTTTAAAACAGTCTATCCAAACTCAGTGCGCAGAAACCTGTGCTCGCTTAAAAGCTTGGATTTGTGGTCTTCACATAAACTGAGCTGCGTTCTCCCTGTCTGTCTGTGAAGAGATTTGACATTATGAGGGATACATTTTTATGTATTTATTTAAAGTTTGCAACATGATAGATGGAGGCTGAGCTTTTCAGAGAGACCTAAAGAAGTTATGTGCCCAACTGCCATTATATTTTGATAGGAGTTTTGCCTAATTTTCTTAAGTGCTTTTAGAAATCCCAAACCAAAACAGCAAATTCGCAGATGTATAGCAAAGGGGGAAATATTGGTGGTTGGTTTTTTTTTGCTTCTGTATGATGTAAAAGAAAATCTGAAAGGTTCTCAAGCCCTGCCCAGCCCTCCCCCTCGCCCCAAAGAAATATTTTTATAGTTGTTTTTAACATTAAAAATTCAGGTCCTGAATAACCTTGATGAATGCATGACTAGTGAGATGACAACACCAAAGCCAAAAGTAAAAGATGAATAACTGAGAAGGGAAAGCTATCTTTAGTCCCACTCTTCACCTTTTTTATCTTTGTTGATAACTTTTTAGTTATTGACGCTAATGAATACTGTGGACAAAGGAAGATTTTGTTAAAGACTGAACACCCCAAACCTTCATTAAGATATCAGAAATACATCCTGTAAGACTCCCAGCTGGTGGTGGTAAGTGGGGAACTAGAATTGACACTTTTATTTCTAAGAAAAAGATGCAGAAACAAACCATTTACAAAATAGTTCTACAAACACAAAACCTTTTAACACGTCTTTTGATGTTTGATACCTTTGTGTTTATAAATATTTTCCTTCGGTCTCAGGACCAAAGCTAAATAAAGTTTTAAACTTAATTATTTTTAGATTATTCAAAGGGAGACAAGTATTATTATTTTTAAAATTAAGATAAATTACAAGTTTACCGTATATTTGTCTTGTCTCCCAGTTGGGATGCCTGTACGTTAAGAGACTGAAAAGGGTAAAAAGATAGAGTAATAGGACTGAGCACAGTGAAGTTACATCAGCATAAAACCAGAGTATTGCAGGGTAAATCAGACCCAATATCTTTATATCTATCTGAAAAGCCAAATGGATCTAACTTTGCAGTATCATTCAGAAGAGCCACTACATTTAACCACTGGCTCGTCTGATCTTGCATAAATGCAGTTTCTCTCAGTTTCCAATCCAGTATCACCAACTTGTTTGATAACTGGTGATTTTTCTTAAAGAACCAGTTGCTAGAGCTGCATGAATATATGCAGAGCTCAGCTTTCATTTTTTTAATAAAGGAAGTTTCTAGCCTCATGGTTTCAGAGGAAAGCACGAAAAGGTGATATCCATATATCTTAAAGTCTCAGAAACCTCTATCATATATCTTGCCAATTAGGGAATCGTGTACATGTTTCCTTCTCAACTCATTGCAGGGACTCAGTTTAAGTCCTGTCAGATGATATTTTATTTCCTTTATTTTTGTTTATGTAACTGCAAACTCTGTTAGTGTTGAAAACATTGTCCATATTCTTTAAAAATTTAGCCATAATATCTGATTTCATAACCTCCTGCAACAGCGAATTCCAGAGATTTGCCTATACACTGAAAAGCAAATAGTAATTCTTTTTGACTGTTTTAATACTGCAGCCCACTGAATAGCTTTGTTCTTCTTGTGCAATGTGATAGGATAATGAGAAGTTCTGTTCTCTTTAAAAGGCATTATGTCCTCTGTGACAGTGACCACCTAGATCCAGTCCTCTCTAACTCTCACAAAGAGTACCAGAATTAAAAAACAGTAGTTTCACAACAGATTTATATCACTCTTGTAGCTCATTAAATGAAGACAGAAGAACTTAAAATGGACTTTGCTTCTTTTGACAAAGGTCCACAGTGTCAGTTCCCACAGCAGTTCATTTACCCTTAAATTAACATTCACCGCGTGCCAGCACCAGCATCACTGCAAAAATAGCAGAAATGACTTTTTAACTTCAGAGTGTTCATGTTTTTCATGCGTTTCTGAAAAAGGGTGTGTACACACAGAAATGTGCCTGGGGGCCCACTGCTACTGACTTATGCCACTAATAGTAATTTACTGCACTACTAAATTACTTACTTGGAATGGGCTACACTAACAAAAGTAAATATGTGATTACTACACGTATCATTGAGTAAAACATAACTTCATCTGCCTGCACTTCAAAAATGTGTGTGTGCACTCATGTGCCATTCTAACCCCATTCTTTTTCCATTAGTGGTATCTCTGTCGATACACCTCTACCCCATTATAACGCCACCCGATATAACACGAATTCGGATATAACGCGGTAAAGCAGCGCTCCGGGGGGGCGGGGCTGCGTGCTCCGGCGGATCAAATCAAGTTGGATATAATGTAGTTTCACCTAGAACGCAGTAAGATTTTTTGGCTCCCGAGGACAGCGTTATATCGAGGTAGAGGTGTATTTCTTCTCTGAAAAATGTTAATATTGCTGTATGAACTAATGTCAGAAAGGGGTGGGGGGCGGGGTCTATGACTTTAAGGAAACCAGAGTCTTGTCCTTCAGAAAATCAGAGAATCCTGTGGCTGTGTTTGTGGGTACTAGGAAGCTCCTCCTTTTCCTTCCGCTGATTGAGGGACAAATCCCAAATTAGGGTAGACAGATGCAAGTCCATGCATCCACTTATACCAGCCATGCTTTGATTCTTTTAGTAAGGTCGCTATCTAAAAACAAATTAGATTGTCCTTATTATTTTCCTACACAGACCTTCCAAAGTAGGCAGGATACAACTATGTGAAGAAAACTATTCTGTACACATTCATTCCAACTACCTCTGTCACTGGACTCAGTACCAATATTGCTATTACTCTGGCAAAAGAAAACATTCTGACTATTTCTCTAAATTACCTGAGACCACGGTCCAGGGCTCCATTCAGGTGGGCAGTCTTGGGTATTACATATCTGTACTTGGGCTGGAGTGCTGACTGGACAAAGAGAATGTGCTACCACCTCTTCCTTTTGAAAAGTCTTCTTCTGGACACATTGAATTGGGCGACTTTGTTGCCCTCCACCACAAGACTTGCTGCATACACTCCATTCACCTGTCGACCAGCTTACAGAAGAGAATGAATTTATTTCTTACAAGCACATGACTTATAATGCACCCTGTACAATCAGTATAGCGAGGACTAAGTTCAAATGCAAAATCCAATCTATTCAATCCATTTGACTGGTGTTGCCGTTAGATAATTTGACAATATTCCTGTGCAGGACTCATGCAATCTATTTGCAATGAACATTTTGAAGTTCAACAAGAATAAATCTCGCAGCCCTTGCTCAGGAAAAACTCCCAGTAATTATTATTTTTATTTGCAGTGTGGCAATGCCCTAAGGTTCAATCAGGATTAAGGATCCTATTGTGCTAGATGCTGTACAACCACATGGAGAGACACATTCCCTGCCCCAAATAGTGTTTATTATGAAACAAGACACAACATGTGAGTGCAACAAACAGAAGGAGAGAGGAGAGGAACAAAGCGCACACTAAAATCTCATGCTGTTACACAGGTGAATATTGTGGAACTTGGTGGGTTCAAGCCATGTTCTGTTTTAGTTGATGGTGAGACTTCCAGCAGGAACAGCCAGAGAGAGGGACAGGTTATGGTAGAGTAAAACAGGTCAGATGTGATCAGGTAGAGATATTAGTTGAAGGCTTGTGAGCAAATGAGAGACTGGAAAGAGAAGAAGAGACCAAGGACAAAACCTTGTGAAACCCTAAAAAACTGTAGGAAAAGAAAGCGAGGACCTACCAAAACAGACTCTGAAGGAGAAGCCAGTATGGCAGAAGGAGAACACTAAGGACCAAATTTTCAAAAGCACTGTTTTGCAGATGCTCAGCCTCCATGCATGCAACCCCCAATGTATAAACACACGGAGGCTAATGCACATGGACCTACGTATATTCTTGGTGCTGCCCAATTCTAGTCTTCCTCTCAATTGTTATCTTGTCTTTGCTTTGGATAATAAATCTGTTTACAAAGTTCTGTGGATCTTTAAAATAAAGCAAGAAAGAAATGGCTTGCTAAATTCAACATTCCTGTCATTAGAGTTCAGAGGATTTAGATGATGTCCTGAGACAAATACTTTTGGCAGCTTAACCAGCAAGATTATCTGAAATCTAAATAAAACAATAGCAAATTAACCAGCTGACTACTACTGGGCAAATATATCCTCCAGTCACCCGACAAGGTTCACTGATGGATATCGTCTCTAAAAATCACACAGGGTCCTCAGATGTATTGCTGAACTGCACACTCGGGGTTCACTTTGGAAAATGAGTAATATTCTTTGTAGTACAGTAGCACCTAGAGTGCAGAGCCCCATTGTGCTAGGCGTACAACATATAGCGAAGAGACAGTCCCTGTCCCAAAGAGCTCACAATCTACGTGAAAGACTATAGCTAGCAGGTGGATGCAACAAACAGATGGAGGGAGCACAAGGAAACATATAAACAAATCCTCTGCCTATGGCAGAACCATGAACTGATCCAAGCAAATTAACAAGTCTTCAAAACCTTCTCCAAATATCAAGCACTGAATTTAAACTGAATCTTTTAAAACAGGAATTCTCACACTTTATGACCCATAGAGATGGTCTCTTTTAACTCATAACTGCATGGGCCACCAACTCTCCCATGCACTATCACAGCACAAGCCCTATGGTAACCAGAGCAGCTGCTTATATCAAACAGAAAGTATTTGAACTCTTGTAACTATGTGGAAGTTGAGCACCATTCACTGGACTGTATTTCAGATCTGCATGAAATCAAAATTAATGTGCATGTTTAAAAATGCGTGACGCCTCCCTTGGAAGATTTCCTCTGGGAAAAGAAGAATTCTTGAGTCACAATCCAGATTTGTGGGTACCAAAAGCTGTGGGAAGTTTAAAGCTACCAAATCTAAGGACAAAGGAATTTTAACACACACATCATGCACCTTAGGCATTCCATACAATTTCAGGACTGTGGTGGTCTGCTGCTGTTGGACTAAATATGGAAATGGATATGGAAAGCTCGGAAGGCTTTTCTAAGGAAGCAGTAAAGAAGCATGGAGGTTGCCTTTTAACTCTCTCTAGTGGGAATCTGAAAAATCTGAGACTTTCATCCTACCTAACAACCTGCTTTCACTCAGCCTGGATTTCTTTCTGCTTTTTGAAAATAGCATTGTCAGGAAATAAATGTTTGCTTTTTTTCCAAATTGGGAAAATAATATAACACTTATTTCAAGTAAATCTGGTCAGTACTAGGATTCAAGAACTGTCTTCTCCTTGGTAGCCTACCTTGAAAAATATGCTTCTGGAAAGGTCTTGGTTCTAATCAATTCTATGTGTTTTAATTAGTTATACTAATGGTACTAATCAGTTTGATAGGTAAACCAGCCAAAAAGAAAGAGTTAGTTTTAAAAACCTACATACAGTAGGTGTCTAGAAAATCTACCTTTTCATATGTAAGAGTGCAATAAACCTGCTTTATGCCCTCTTGTAAACTGCCATTTTCCAAGAGTATCTTGGCTATGTTTCAAGAGTATCGTCCATTAGTTCAAATAATAATTATGACTAGATTTGGCAGCCCTTTACTCCAATCATAATAATATGCAATTCTGACGCCTTTGTGTATTCTTACTGCATGTACTGAGTAGTAATTTTATTCCTTCTCATATTAATGAGTCTTTGTTCTCATTGTGCAGTAAAGATTTGTCCTTGAACTTTAAAGTTTTGTCTTCTTTTTTTACAATGGCATGTCAATATCATATTGACTTAAATGATAAGTAAGATACATTTGTCTTTCTCTCTTGCCTATTATACCTACCAAATTTATATATGTTTTATTTGCTACTTACCACTTGTTATTCTTTGATTTCTCAATAAATATCTGGGCATTTACAGCATGAGTGGATTGGAAGCTATTGCACACTAACATTATGGCCTACATCCTCAAATGATATAATCTCCACTGCGTTCAAGGGAGCTATTTTCACCAGCTGAAGATATGGCCCTATACATAGCTCAAATATGCATTTAGTGGATGCCAAATATTCTGAACTTTGTGTTCTGTGTTATGCGACAAAACAATCTGTTTTTCTGTTAAAATTCATCAACTCTCCATCTTAAACTACTGAATCCAAGACTATCAATTTAATGCAGCATGGACGAATGATGCTGTATGTCAAAAATGTTTTTTATTCACCATTAATTCTTATTAGCAGTATGTATGACATACTCGCTTCAAAGGATATGGAAAGCTCCCATTAATAGTAAGGCAGTTGCATACGTGGCCTTGTTGCATGATTAAAATAAATGTTATATTTTAGAAACATTATATGAAGACAATGCCAAGTCAAAATTAAGGCATTTATAAATAACTAAAAAGGACTGCTGGAAACATCAGAGATTGTTTTTTTCCGTCTATAAGAAATTGAGCCCATTGGATAAAAATACATTTGGCAGAAGATAAGTCATATACAAACAGATTTTGTTTGGTTAGGAAGATTACTTAAAATTAGTATTCAGACAATAGTGTGGCTAAAGGGAACCCAAAGAAACTGCTGAAGCAGGCATATGGGGCTCTCACGTGATACTCTACCGCTATTTAAACCTTATCTCTATTTTTTTGTGCCTCTACTGTATAATTTGCCATTTGGATTTAATGTCCTGTGTTATAATTTTAAATTTTTGCAGGAAATTTCAAACGATTACTGGACCACTTTTAAGGGTGTTAAATTTATTACAAACTATAGACTTTAACTAAAACAAGGCCATTCCACAGTGCAAATCTTTTTGACTTATCCCACCAACATATTCCTGGATAGGAAAACAAATCCCATTAAATTTCACTTCACTAAATGTGCTGAGTTCATATAACAATCATGGCTGTGGTAGGTTCAGCCAATTAGCGGGATATACAGTTCTATGTGCCTATCAGAAAGTATGGCAAACACAAACACATAGTAAACACTACAGGAATAAATAACACTTACTATGCTGGGCACGGATTAGCATTGCATAGTTTTGTTTCAGTTAAAGGCTTTGTCCTTGGGCCACAAAAGGACGAATTAACTCGTGTACGATGATCTTGTAAACAAATAGCTTTTGCTGTAATGTGCCCTAAAGGAAATATCAAAAAGAAATACAATAAAATAAATTGTTACATTTTTTCCTTATATGTAGGGTATTAGTGTAGAAGGTTAAATAACATAGACCAGACTCATCCCTAATACAATTCCACGGATGTCAATGGAGTAACATGGGTGGGGCCAATTTGGCCACTTGTATTAATGTTAATTCACTTTTCTGCAATATAGGTGTGACGACTGCCACTGAAGTCAGATATAACATTTTTAAGACAAACAGTGAATTGGCAGAATTTAAACCACAGGCAGATATCTGCAAAATGTAAGACTCAAATACAAAGCCACTCTTTGAGTTCCATCTACCTGCAGAAACGAGCAGAGAAAATTCCTTAGAGCTTTTCTCAAGTGTTTAGAAATGGTCCATCAAACCCTTTTGTCAACTTTTTATTCTACCTTTATATAGCTATCTTTACATTCTTTGAGGCTGCTGTTCCTGGTGCATATCTACTTTGAACCATATTTGCTGGAAAAGTCAATTGGGAACTTTCCCTATGAGTTCAACATATTAAGAGTTAATCATAGGAAAACTGCATTTGTCTGAACCCAAACCATTTGGAACTTCAGGGCCTTCTGAAGCAGTTCTGAAACACACACTGGTAAATGTGCAAAACAGCTGTATGCTCTTGTTTGCAAGTGAATTTATTCTGAGCCAAAGTCTTCTCACCCTACTTCACACAAATAACCCCATTGAAACTTTCTGTGGAACATATACTAGGCTCATTCCATATACAGATAGTCCATTGATTTCGAGGCTGCAAATGATTTAAGAGCATTCCATAGATTCACTTTTCTACTTTGTAACTTACTTTACATACAGTCTGTGGGCACAACAAAGAGAAATCTGGGAAATACAGAGACATTTCTGGGTACTGCTATCTATTTTTTAAATAGAGAGTTTACCTATGTGCTAATTTCAGGGAGGCAGATTCTGATACCCTTACTCATGCTGAATAGCACCTTACTCCATGAGTAGTTCCACTGATTTGTTGGTAAATCTGTCAATGAAACTTACAAAATATTTACATGAGCCTTGCTTAGATTTTCTTTCTACGTGTTCTCTCATACCTATTGCCTGTCTCCACTCTTTGTCCCAGAATTTGGTTTAATGACAGAATTTCCAGGTTTTAGAAAAAATAAATAAATGTATAATAAAATGTTTCCTGGAAAACAAGAGAAAAAGTTTATCATTTGGCTACATGGACTTTCAGAGCTAGACTCTGACGAACTCAGCTATTTGGAATTAAATTTACACATGCTCTATATTGCCTCCTAACAAGATGTTTTAGACCTTTACAAAGCTACAGAGATTTGGAGTGGAGTGTGTTTTAAAAAGGAATGAAAGAAAGAAAGGATGGGATGAAGGAAAGCTACCTACCCCCGCCACAGGAAGCTGAGCAGTCTGACTGCACTGTCACCCAGGAGTAGTTATGTCTTTTGGCAGATGTCTTGTTCTCATTGATGATCTTGGGGAATGTGTATTCCCATGCAATACCTGGATGTTTGCCTTGTAACAGGATCTAAAGAGTTTAGGGGGGAAAAAGAGGGGAATTAAAAATATGCAAATTCTGGAATTCCTAAGGTAGCTGAGAATGTTTAAAGATGTCTATATGGAGTATTTTTATACAAGTTACATGTCTGAAAGAGTATTCAGAACTAACTCCTGCACATACAATGCACCTTTGTAACACTGAAATGTCCTGGTTCCAATAGTGGTGTGATATGGCCAAACCTTGGCGGGGATGGCACTTCACGTAACAGGGATCACAGTGGAATAGTGCACGAAATGTGGGCCATGAGTCAGCACCCTTAAAAGTCAATGGAAAGACTCCATTGAGTTCAGTGGAAGTCAGATCAGGTTCAGGAAGTGGAAATAGCATCTGCTGGTATGAGGTGGCACCAAGAGCACCATGACAAATATTTTTCTCAGTATGGTCTTGCCCCACATGTTCCTTGGCTACTCAGAATAAATGCCTCTTTAAAACATGAATCCCTGAATCCACTGGGGCTCTGTACCGGTACTGGACTCTTCTTGTGGTGATTCAGGTGCTTGTTTGAAGCCCAGGCTCTGTTGCTGGGTGAAACTCCATGTCCTGTGCTATGCAGGATGTTAAGCTAGCTGATCCTTTCCAGCACTGAACTCCAATTCAGCAAGGCATTCAGTGCTAAATACCTTGCTGAAACAGAGTCTGAGTGAGTGAAGGAGGAATGTGGGTGAGGGTTGGAGTCGATGTGGTTGAAGATGTCTCTCTTGCTTCTGGATCCTGGAGACACAAAATAGCTATTTTGCTGCTAAACAGGTACTCCTGCATGCTTATAGTCACACAGTAAATCCACAGCAAATGCAGTTGCTGGTGAAAAGTCTTTTGGGCAGAGGGTGATTGACGTCAATGGAGCTATGACAAGGATCATAGCCCAAGTATGTCTAAGATGGGGAAGTCTGTATCGCTCCCTTGTGCACTGGCATATCACCCATCCTATTTTTGGTCTGGGAAGACCTGGCCCACAGTAGACATTTTATAGAAAACATGTCTTTGATTCTAATAATGCAGTGGCCACTTCATTCAGGTGGTCTGGCTGCTGGTGGTGCTCCTCGATGTGTGTTTTCACTATATTTAATATATTACTGATGAATTACATTGCACCTTTCATGGGAATGACTTCCTAAAATTTACTGCAGTCATTCCAACAACAACAACAAAAAAATTACAAGCTTCATAAAAGCCTGACACATATTTGAACTCAAATTTGAATTGAAGCAGAAATTTCCATTTTATAACATTTCTTTTAGATAGGGGAGTTTTGGCAGCTAAAATACAGCAATATCCATGTTCAATAGAAACCGTGCCTCATATGTAATACTTCTAAAATTACAGTGTTCTATTAAGTTTTACTCCTTGAACAATATGGCCATTACAATGATATAGAGCAGGTGCAGTTCACTTCACTTCCTAACCACAGTTTTTGATAAGCATTACAGTTTAAAATAGGATTCCAGTCTATGTTAATAACTTACTTCAGGGACATTAGTGAAATATAGTGGGCAGTCAGTATCACCAAATGTCTGCACAAATAGATCTATGTAGGTAGAAGTCACTGCTAAGCAGACGGGTTTCAAAAACCAGCAGCAAACTTTCATTTTATCTTTTTATGATCAAGAGCAACATAATAAATTTTTAAAGGCAGTCAAGGGATTTAAACTATTCAGAAAATGTATATATTGGAAAAAAGAAATGACCCATGACAGTGAAAAAATTAGAAGAAATGTACACGAACTCCAGTGCAATAACGTTGAACATATGAAGGATCTGGACAGAGTGCTATTTACATCTGCAGAAAAAAAAATGGATGATATATTTTCCATTGCTACTAGCCAGATATTTTATTTCAGTGTGTGAATCTTGATATTGATCCAAACTGGGAATATAGGCGTTCAGGTCTGTAACAGGCAAAATATATTCATCCAGCAGAATAATAGCATACTCTGGTTTATTGCAAGATTCAGATACAAAACACCTAATACTCAGATGAGTTTAAATTTGGGTATTTTATGTGAAACCAGTGGTGGAAACAACATATGGCTATGAGCACAGAGTTTGATTCATGACAACACTAAGGTATGTTTAGTATGCATGTATGTAATAGTATTTAAAGTAATTATCCATTGTCGCATTTTAAAGAATAGTCAATATTAATGTTTATAGTATACATATGAAGATAGAATCAAGTGTCACCTTCTAGTAATACTACACAGAAGAACTACATTATTCAGTCAAACACTCAAAAATTAGGAAATACTGGAATTAAGGTTGTCTGTGTAACCTTAATTTGGCCTTTCTGTGCATATATATTATGATACAGTCTTTAATTACATGATCATGTACTATTTGTCCACAGGACCCCTGCCTTTTTTGGTGCACACAATGGGTGATGTTTGCTTTATGAGACACTATTTTATATTTAGTTTTATCCTCATTGTTTAATGTGTGGCTCAATGCCTTATTTACTGCACAATGATCAACCCATGCTCAGAAGGCAGAACTATTCATTTTGGCATATGGCTGTAGCATGTGAGTGCTTCACAAACATTAAATAATGTTCTCAACACCCCAGTAAAGTCACAGGGTGGTATCATCCCCATTTTACTGATAGGAATCTGATGCACAGAGAGATTTAAGTCAAAAATGTCCATTAATTTTTGGTGCCCCATCTGAGACACCTAGGACCTGATTTTTTCATTGTAGGTATCATAGAGCACTGTATATATTGAAAGCACAATTCCAATTGACTTCAGTTGAAGCAGAGAGAGATCCGCCCCATGATCTCAAGCTGGACTTTCATAAAATGAGAAACACACCATTAGTGGCCACCTGTAAAATGTTTGGTGTAAGTGACTTGCCCAGCATCACACAGTAACTCTGTGGCACAGGCAGGGATAGAATCCAATTCTCCAGAGCAGCATTCTACTGCCTTTAATGTAAGACCATCCCTTTTCTTCCTACAATACCCTGCTTCATTCATTACACACCTTCCAGCTTCTGTATCAAATAAAGCAGGAGTCTTACAGACAAACAGGTTCCTTCACTGTACAGCCCTATTCTGTCCCCAGAGCAGGTCCATTCTGTGCACTGAATGAGGCGGGGGTCCTTTCAAAAGGTAGCATATGATTATATAATTAAAGACTGTATCAGAATGCACATGCAGGGAGTGGGTGAGGGAGGGAAAAATTAGTGTTGCAACCTTATTTCTGGCATTTCCTAATTTTCAAGTGCTTGACTTTGCAACCTTAATAACACTCTGGTAATGTGTCAATGTGTATAACTTGCTAGGTTTTTTAAAAAGCAAACTGAATAAACAGAAATTCTATCATGTAGCACCATATTGACACCTGCACGAGCCACCAGCAGGGTTGGAACTTTTAGATCCACCACAAAGATCCCTGTCACCTCAGCTAGCAGAGTAACTGATAACAATAGTAGGTTGCGAATTGCTATATAGACCAGCTCTACAGAGGGATGAGAGACACAGCTTTTCCAGTGGTTTTCTCAAATATTTGCTGACAGCAGAGGAATTGAGATGCAGGGATCTTGGGTTCCATTCCAGCCTCTGCAAGGGAGTGTGCAGCTGCTCGGGGCGGCCAACGGTGAGAGGCGGCATGTCCGGGTCTCCAGCAGCAATTCGGCAGCGAGTCCCTCAGTCCCTCTGGGAGTGAAGGACCAGCCACCGAATTGCCGCCGAATTGTGAAGCGGCGGCAGTAGAGCTGATCATGATTGCGGCTTTTTTTTTTTTGCGCTGCTTGGGGCAGCAAAAACCCTGGAGCCGGCCCTGGCTCTAGGCAACTCCTATGTCCAATTTCACGCTCTTGTCAACCTCCAGTCACAGTCTCCCTCCTGTTCACCCAGACTCCCTGACTCAGTCCCAGGTCTGGCTCTTGTCCCATCTGCATTTGAATCAGGCAATTTCCTCCTCCTCACTGCCTGGTAGGCAGGCCACTCATCTGGTCTTAAACCAGACAGTCCTGCTTTTGTAATATTTGTCCTCCATCTGGTACTGAGACAAAACCAGATGTGGGGGACACCATAATGTCTCGCTCCCGCATCCCTGCCACCATGACCTCTCATGCCCAGCATGTGTGCATGGCCATGCCAGTGGTATGCCCAGTCTTTAAAATGGCATCCCCCGTGCAGTGTGACCTCGCATGTACTGTGCATATGAGGTCATGCCAGCAGGGGCAGGCCAATGCCATATCCACCAGCACCCCATGTCTGGTGTTCTGGAAACGTGCGACTGAACATGCTGCTGCCCAGGCATCAGAAGGGGGCACTGAGAATCCCAATCTCAGTTCTGGTGCTCATGTCCTGCCCACAGCATCCTAGAGCTACAATTGCAGGGAAAGTCCTATTCAGCCCTGGCTGAAACATGCTCAGTGCAGACAGAATCTTTGGGGAATTTAACTACGGTGCCCTGGCAAGTCTCTTCTGAACATGCACAAACTGATTTTTTTTCAAAGGTTTATAACTTGGCCATATTTGGGCAGATTTTCAAAGGGAAAATCTGACATAAAGGCCACCTCCATACCAAATTTCAAATCCCTGCTCCAAAGCCGGGGAGTGCTACAGCTTTCCAAGTAAAGGACACTACAAATTTTTAACATGGTCAAAACATTATTCCCACCCCCTCCCATCCTCAGTCTCAGAAATGGCTAAACTCTTTTGGCTGAAATTTTCCAAAAAAGAAAACAAACCTTCTCCCCTCCCCCAAATCCTGAGGCAGAAACCTCAGCCCAAATGATTCAAGTTTGGCAAAGATATAAGCATCTGAGTAAGGGTCTTACAGTGGGTCATGTCAGGTCACTGAGTGCTACCAGCTTGGCCTATAAAATAAACTGAAAGGCTACTGTGAAGGATTTGTTGGCATACAAAAGCAGTTCAATAATAATAATAATTATTATTACTATTATTTATTAATTCTATTGCAGTAGCATTTAAGCGTCCCAATCATGAACCAGGACTCCTCTGTGCTACATGTTTTACAAACAAAGAAGACAGTCCCTGCCCCAAAGACCTTACACATAAGGATGTTTTCTATTTACTGCAGTCTCCAGAGATAGCTCTGATTAGCCCATTCAGTGACCCTGCTCAGGTGACCAAATGCTGCCATATGACATGTAAATTGATTCATAAAGGCTTTTGTAAAAACAGCATACCTTGTCTGACCTTCCCACAAGAGGAAAGGTGCCAGTAACACATTGATGAGTCCCAGATCATGTCCACTGTGTAATTATATAGTGCCCAGCACAATAGGACCCTGATGTTATGTGGCACTGCCAATACTAATGACATATTATTTATTTCTACAAATGTTTGCTTTTTCAAATGAATGTATTTTTTTTTACATGCAGCCTTGGACTGCTGATGGTTTTAAAAATAAGTGTTAGAAGCTGTTAGGGAAGCTGAATAAAGAAGAACAAATTACTGCAGCCAGTGAAAAGGTACACATTAATTCCCTATTTATATCTGCTCAGCTACTCTGGCCAGTAAGCAGCATAAGTTAGAAGCCTCCTAACCACTTGATCACAGGAGGAGATACTGGGAGAACAGGGACTGCATTCTGCATCAAATTTGGATGTAAGAGCTGGGTATGCTTAGCAAGGGGAGAGAGGGACCTAATGCCTCCTTATACCCCTGCTCAGCCTAGTAACAGGGGACATAATCTAGCTGTATTAAAATATTGCAGACCAAGTATTGTACAACTGAAAATTGCATAAATATAATTTATATTCCATGGCATTCATGTTAAATGTATTGTGTAATGTTCATATAAGTTATCATCAAGGAAAGTTGCAATTTGCCAAAGAAACAAGCATATACATAGCTCTTCTGTCATATTTTCAAACATTTGCTATAAAGCCCTTCCTTAATAACCCAATATTTAAAGTCTGCATATATAGCCAAGTTGTTAGACCTACAAATTTGGAAAGACCTCCAGTTTCAGTCTACTTAACTGGACTCATTCCAGAGACTTTTCAGCCAACTGGCATTTGCTCCCAAATTTACAGCTGGCAAACAACCTTCTTAAACATTTCCAGGTCCTCTATAGAACTGTTTAATGTCTACCTTTAACACAGCAACCACCTGACTTCAGACACAACACTCAGCAGCTCGGACCGCAGGGCGCAGAGTTATAAAATTTACAGCTTCTTGAGTCTGAAAACCACAGGCTCTATGGCCTGGAATCTGCCAAATCTATTCTGAAGAAAGAGAACTGCAGCTTTTGCTTAGGGCATAAAATGTTAAAACAATGGATAAATTGAATTCTCTTGAGTAAATAAACCTTTTCTTTTGCTGCTAATTTTGATTTCAAAGCTAAAACAATAAATTTTCTAAACCAGCTGTGCATCTGCTTCTCTGTTCAAGGCCCTTTTTTCATTGCTATCCCAGGTTTCCCATGTAATACCTAAATTTGTGAGTCAAACCTTTTAAATGCCTATCAACACATCCTTATTAGGACTGGCTTTTTTAGTTTTAAACTGGGTTTTCATGTAACAAGCATAAATTAAGCCACTCTTAATATATTTATTAATTTCATTGACTTACGATAAAAGCCTGACAGTGCACGATATACAAGCCAACTTACAAGTGGTGCTTGTAGCTAGTCGAGAAAACTATGATTATTTCTGGGAAAGGCAGGCAGACAAAAGTTGTAATTAGAAATAAATATATTTTAAAACAAGAACCACATAATGCTATCATGCTAGTTATTGCCTACCTGGCCTTTATGGAAATAATCATTCATTTTGTCAACTGTTTAGAACCAGCAAGCATCACTACATATTTTTTATATTTTCTCATACTGCATCTGTGTAATGTTCAAAGATGGACTTGAATCAAAACGCTGAATCCTACCTCACCCGAATTTTGAGAAGTTTTAAATATGGATCCAGATTTTTGTGGTCATTTCCATCTCTGGGACTGATTAGTCATTTCTATAGGTGAGGTATCACCAGTGATGGTAGACCAATAAGTCTGCAGGCTTCTGTGTGGGGAAAATTGTATCTTGTTGAACTGGTGGTGTTCTTGGAAAGAACATTGCAGTTTTCACTTATCATGAACCAATCTGACATTTAACAGACTGGCATTCCTAGTAGGTTACAAATCGAATATATTTCTTTGGCAGCTTAGTTATACAAAAAAAACTTTACTTCCTGTTAATTTTCAATATACTGAGCCAGATTCTGATTTCATTTACACCTCCATAAATCTTGAGTTATTCCACTGATTTCTACAGAATTTACTCTGTTTTCACTGGTGTAAATGAGACCAGAATTGGCTTAAGCTGTGAAACACAAGGGTTTATATCCTTTTAAAAATTTCTAGATGGCATCATAATATCTTACAATTAGCTTATGAGAAATCAGGACTCTTCAGCCAATTCCTCTAAGGTCATTTAAAAATCAACAAGAGGTATCTTTGGAAAGTCCTGTATGATTTCATTCCTACTTGCAGCTGTTTCAGATTTATCCTCTTTTGTTATTCTGTCTCCTTCTTTCTACTGTTCACATGCTAAATGCACGATTTTAAGGGATACTGTCCAGCTAATCTCTTTTCACCAAAGCAGGATCCTTTTATCCCTTATGTAGGATCTACATCTGTATCTTATAAGCAACATCTCTGCTCTCTTCAACTCACTTTCTCTTTAGGGGAAATCAATACAAATTTATCATCTAGTAGCTAATAACAAATGTAACGCTTTATAACTGCAACCTGGCTGTCTCCCAGTGGCAGCTAGATAATCTGTAAAGTCGTTCCACCTGGCTTCCTTTCCTTTTTCCCATTCAACAAAGAGGAAGTGATTTACTGGTTTTAATTAGACATCTTTTCCTGCTTTGAAGCTACATGCACCTTCTCTTCCTGTGAATGTTCGTCTCTTTGTAAAACATCCCATCCATCTGCTACTTATTGCTGTTGAGATAAACCCATCATCTTTCACAGAATTTTCATTTTTTCCTTGATTCAATCTCTCAGGTATGTTTGCTGAAGACTTTAATGTTCCCAATGATTTTACGTCATATCATCTTGAGAAAGTCACTGTGCTTTCACATATGGATATAAAGCAGGTGATATGGTAGCACATTATCTTGAATTGCAATCAATTTATCCAACCCTGGTCAAGCTACTTTATTCTCTCACATCTATGATAAATTTCCCACTAAATAGTGGCATTTAGTTTAAACCCTTACCCACAATTCTAGCCAATGGTGGGAAGTGACTGAGTGTTTTGAGCCACTGGAAGTCAGTGACCCATTGCAAGCTCCTTTGGAAAACTGCATAATTTTTGATGACCAAGTTCTCCTTGCTGTTTTGCTTACTGATGCTAACCTAATATGGAGAACATATTTTCAATGCTTATTTCCCACCATTGTCAGGCCTGATTTCTAAGACTAGGCAAATGGAGTGTTGAACCCACAATAAGTTCTTTCTTGAGCTAAATCTCTTGCTAAATTCTTTGAAAAACGCTGACAACGTCTTTAAATTGAAACCAGGTGACCTTAAATTACCTATGTCTGAATCTCAGACAAATGTAATAGTGTTGAGCATTGAATTTAATTTAAAAATATTCTAGTATGTCTCCACTTAAGATGACACAATTGCCTTACCAAAACCATATGTTAAAAGCCTAGTATTAATTCCTGATCCCAGATTATCATTTAACTATCACATTTCTACCACAATAAAGCTTTGTCTATTTTTTCATCCAGCCAAAATCTGGCCATTTGGGGAGCTAGGTTGTGAATCCACAGTGAATCTGGGCTTTTGTTGTTTCAGTTTTCATTGGCTTCTGTAAACCCACAATCAGCAAACTATAAATATTACTCACTGTAACTTCAGGACTTTGCACTGATTCCATGAAGCACTGGCATACAGAGTAACTGCTGCACTTTACCACCTGAGATTCCACTCACTGCCCTATCTGGAAAACCTCTGGTGGATTTTGAAATCTCATTGAGCTTTTGCAATTTTAACAAAGCATGTAATGAAACACCATTGCCCTCATGCATTTCATTCCTCGTTCTCATCACAATTTTATTCTCTTCCACCAAAAAATAGTTGGCCATGGAAGTTCGTATTTCTGCCCCGCAACCCAGCTAAATTATAGATTCACTCCCGTTTGTCTTCCTTGGTATGACTGGTTCCCATAATTATATATATATATATATATATTTGTAATATTCCAATATAAATATGAAAAGCACTGCATCATGCTTTTCTTGCCATACACCAATTTGTGAATAGTATTTTAATGAATACTGTAAAGTTTTAGATTAAATGAGGTGCTCAGCTGAAGTTTGATGGGGTGGAAAACCAAAATCCCTTAGGTGCATTTTTCATGAAATATTTAGTGGAATCTTAGGGCAAGATTGTCACTGTTTAATGTATCCAGGCAGGGAAGGAGGCATAAGGTCCCACTTGCTTCCTTGCACGGCCCAAGGCAAGGGGAGAGCAGCATCCCCATTTCTGCTCTTCCTTATCTAAATAGATAAGCTGGGAATGAGGAGGCAGGGGCAACGAGTGGATGGAACCTTTATCTGGCCCCACAGGGCTGCAGCCAGCACAGCCAGGCAGGCACAGGTTAAGGTCATGGGATAAAGGGCTGATCCCAGATACTTCCCGTTTAGAGGAAGAAGGTGAACTTGTGCAAGTGTGTGATGCCCCTTACTGAGGGAATGTGGTAATTCCTTAATGTGGCCTTCAGTGATTTTTAATACTTTATCTCCTGAAAGTAAAAAGGAAACAATGTATGTATGTGCCAGAAAAACAATCCAGGGATCTTAAAAATTGTCAGCAAACAAAAAATGTAATATGAATTCATCTTGCTTCAATCGCCTTCCCATCTCTTAAAACATGGTTCATGCTGTACAAACTGGATCTCATAGAGACATTTTGGAGAGTGCTGGAATGCACAGATAAGTAAGCTCAAGCAATGTGGATCTACCATGCAAAGGATCATACTGAAGATGCAACCGGTGCACTCATAAAACCTTGCATTGGCATGCACAGATGTAGGAACCTCACTCCTTTATATGTGCATACATTTACTCAATTTACACATGCAAACACCAGTAATACATGCACTGTGGGTTTTTACAAGGGCACCCATTGTGCCCTCCTACAGAAATCTTCTCCAGAAACTAGTAA
This sequence comes from Mauremys mutica, assembly GCF_020497125.1. NCBI lineage: Eukaryota > Metazoa > Chordata > Testudines > Geoemydidae > Mauremys > Mauremys mutica. Next base: position 33,673,094 of record NC_059085.1, read on the forward strand.
TTGAATTGCTCTTGGGCCTTGGAAGAATACTGACAATTATATAGCATCATAGACGCAAGATGGGTAAGGTAATTTCTTTTATTGGACCAGCTTCTGCTGATGCGAGAGACCAGCTTTCGAGCTACACAGAGCTCTTCTTCAGGTCTGGGAAAGGTCTGAGTACCTTTCCCAGATCTGAGGAAGAGCTTTCTGTAGCTTGAAAGCTGGTCTCTCTCACCAACAGAAGTCGGTCCAATAAAAGAAATTTCCTTACCCACCTTGTCTTGCTAACATCCTGGGACTGATGTGGCTACAACAACATTGTATATAAAGTATCATATACATTTTAAAAAGAACACCCAATTTTTTAGACAGAAAGTTGTCAATATATAAGGGCCTGATCCTACAAATGCTTATTTCATGGAAATAAAAACCCTTGTGAGAAAAATGTTGGCAGGATTGGGCCCCCAAGGTTGCTGTGCATGCTTCTCTGAAAAGGTGCATGAGAGTTTAAAAAACAGCATGCTCAAATACCCCTTGCAATATGCTGTCTGCCTATCTTAGGTATTTATAGTTGAAGCAGGATCTGCTTCATCATTTGTACTGAAATAGTAAATTGTCATGTTACATTTTAGGTTTACATTGGTTTCTAATAATGGATTTGTGTTTGTTTATATTTTGGATTGGCTTTTTCATAGCTTAGAGTAATTGATGGAGCCAAAATAGTATACCTCTTTGAAAGCAACATGCTTTGCATTGCTTAAGAATAAAGTCCATTGAATGTCACTTAAATTATAGAGGATAAATATATATATATATATATATATATTAATAACAGTCCATAGATTATATATTTTTGGAATACATAGCCCTACATGCACTGTAACTTTTCTAGTCATTAAAGTCCCTGGTTGCCAATGCTAGTAGTGTAGGTATTTCAATAAAAATACATGGGAAGTTTAAATAAGCTCTCAGAGGAGCAATAGCCTGAAGTTAAATGTTAAACCTAAGTGAAGCTCTTCAGCATAATTTGATAGGATGAAAATAGATGAGTTATCTGGCATTAAAACCAGGTTTTTAAAATATATTTTTGCAGAGTATTTGCATAATCTGCAACAAAACAGATCACTTTCTATGTCAATTTACTATTCATACTTCAGTCTTCAGGGTTATAATAATATAGCTCAAATTACACTGCATTATGATGAATTAGATTCCCAGGATTTTAATGTACTATTTCTTAGTATTTGTACATATACTAGTAGCTTTGGTATAAGGCTATTTTGGACATGACTGCACAGTCCGGGCTTCGCATCTGAAACGTTTCCCTCCGAAGGCTAAAACGTTCATGTCAATAGACAAACAGACAGAGAATGAAAGAAATTAGTAGCTTTTAAAAAGTACAAAATATCAAGATATACTGCAACATAAGAAAATTCTTTTGACCCCCTTCAGCAATCCCTCCCAAACCAAAGCACTCAGGCACGGGCTTAAATCCCATTGGCTTCGATGGGATTTAAGGACAAAATTAAGCACAGACTTAAATATTTCCCTGAATTAGAGCCTTTTAAAGACTAAGTAAGATTTAACTCAACTATTAAATATTCCAGATAAAAACTATACTAAATAAATGTAAAGGTCTGGCTAACACTGAAAGAAGCCAAGAAAGCAGAAATGTCACACTGTGGTGTAAAGAGATCTTATTGTGGCTTCGTTTTACTGCACAGAGGAATGAAGGAGAGGTGAGATGTGAAGCTTTAGACTTGTTAATCATCGCTGCAAAGTTTCAGCAGGATACCACTTTTTTCAAATTACAAGTATTTTGAATGTAATGGGGTGTAGGACCAGACACGGCTGCCTCAGAGAAAGATGTACAACACTGAACGTCATCCTCCACATGTGCACTGAAGGCAAAATAATGCATTTGGTAGTGATCTAATCTGAGCACTTGTGCATGGGGTGGGAAAGAGTTGAACTCCCTGGGGGAAGAGCTGCTTCCCCACTCTGACAGTGAAGGATGAGTCAAAACATGCCAAATGGACAAGCTGGAGGTTCCAGAGACTTGTCAGAGATTTCCAGGGAAAGAGGTAAAATAATGTAGCTAGGGCCTCTGTAACTATCATCAACTAGCAGTTGGCCATCAAGTGTTCTGGGACACATTAAAGGAAAGTCTGGTAAAGCAACTCGGTAAGAAAAGGATTTTCCTTACCCAGAGCAAAAGTGCTGCAATTCTAAAACGAAACCAACCCAAAAATGACATGAGCACTAAGTTCACTTTCTGCTGCACTGATCTGAGGACACATAGCAGACAGACCAGGCGATAGTAACTTGATTGTGAAAAATCTCCCCCTCTCCCCCCACATGGTGTTAGCTACAAAACTGCATGAATGGAAATTGCGTAGGCACCCACGAGTAGTGTTTAGACAATCAATGACCTAATCCGCATGCACAAAAGCCTGTATGTGCATATAGCTTCAGAGGAAATATTTGAAAATGTGTCTCTTACGCTTTACCATGCTGTTTGGTATTTAGTTTGCATGTCACTGAATTTTATTGTATAACATTTATTGAATGAAGCTATAATCTCCATTACAATTGTGTGGCAACTCAGAAATAACGCGGTGTAGTGTGTTTTACACATTTTCCTTTTCACTAGCCTTGTGACAGTTTACTAAATCCCAGACCTCGACAAACTGGTGAAAGGCCTTTCAGTCTAGCATGACTATACAATTAAGTCTGAATAGTACCATGACTCAATGCTATTCTTTAATCTGTCTGAGAGCTACAGCCGTGAGCTAAAGCTGTCGTGGTTAATTCTGTAATAGACATCAATGATAGAAGAAACAGGAGAAAGCTTACTTCAAAGACGAGCGTCTCATTAGTCGGCCCTGCTGCATATAGACTCTCTGGATGATTAAAAGAGCGTTGATAATCAAAAATTGTCCCAGCAAAGGAGAACTTTCCTGGCCAGTCAATTGTCCAGTCCCCTGTTAGATAATACTTCTTATTCAGGTTGCGCACTGCAAGATAGCTGGTAGAGATGTGCAATTCCTGGATTTCAATACTACGTGCTCCTGCTGGAATGATGACCACTGGATAATAGTCTACAATGAAAGAATTAAGCAATATTTTCCCCAATTGTAATAAAATTAAGTTCCTTATTTTGAGTAAACCAGGGACTATATAGACAGCGGTCCTGATTCATCAAATTGTTGCTTTGGATTTATGACAGTGTAACAACATTGATTTTAAAGGTTCTACACCAGCTTATAATTAGAGCAACTCAGTGGGTGAATTAGTCCCTGGAATTCTATTATTTTTTTCTTCTTGACTGAAGACAAGAAAAATCAAATTCTTTTTTAATACATATCAGGAACAATCAAGTTGTTTCAGTTGTTTTACCACGTTTTCTCTGTAATACCTATAATGTAACGGGACCAATGCACTTTTTGGGTGAAATGCAACAAAATGCAGAGTTTGTGCAAGATTTTATACAGAACTAGATCTTTCAGTTATTGGGGATCTGACTTATATACAGGCCATTTCCACTGGAATGAATTTGTGTTTTACCTATGCATACAGTAAGGATTTATGCTGGCCCTCACCCAAAATTACACCCATTCTGCAACCTGGTCACACACTACAAATCACTTGGACTATAAATTCTCAGTAGTTTATTGCTTCTGTAATTGCCCAGGCCATTTGAATGCTATATCTCTACACCTTAGATTACTGACATGGTCCCATCTGACCACCTCACAATTTTAATGTATTTAGCCTCACAACATGCCTGTGAGCTAGGGAAGTGCTATTATCCCCATTTCACACATGGCAAAACTAAGGGAGACTAAGTGACTTGACCAAAGTCACATAAGAAGTCTGCGGGGGAGCAAAGAATTCAACCTGGGTTTCCCAACCCCTCCAGTAGGATCTTAACCACTGGTCCATCCTTCCTGTCTCAACTGAAGATGATTTTCCTGAGTCCCAGACTTGCACACTAAATACTGGCCCATCCACAGAACCCAGTTGAAAGGTTCCAATCAAGGTACATCACAAAATATACATACATTCTTTCTGGTTCCTAATAGAACAAGAAGCACCTGCATATTTGTCATTAGTCTATGAACAATTTTTTATATCTTCCACAATCTCATTCAAGACAAAATAATTCAGCTATTTTTCACTCGCCTGCGACCTTAAACCCTCTACCTTTTAAGCCAGTGATGGGCAACCTGTGGGCAGCAGGCCACACACGGCCCATCACGGTAATCCACTGGCGGGCCACAAGACAGTTTGTTTACATTAACTGTCCACAGGCACGGCCGCCCACAGCTCCCAGTGGCCGCAGTTCACTGTTCTCAGCAAATGGGAGCTGCAGGAAGTGGCGCAGGCCGCGGGGACATGCTGTCCACCGCTTCCTGCAGCTCCCATTGGCTGGGAACGGTGAACCACGGCCACTGGGAGCTGTGGGCAGCCATGCCTGCGGACGGTCATTGTAAACACTCTCTCACAGCTCACCAGTGGATTACCCTGACAGGCCGCAGGTTGCCCACCACTGCTTTAAAAAAACAGGTGAGTGCGGAAAGTGGCTTAAGTAACAATAAAATACTTGCAATTTGACTAAGGAAGACTTATGGTCATAGTTTTATTGTAGCCTAGGGACAACGGAGATATGAACTCTCCTCTCACTCTCCCCGTGAGTTTCAGTTTACATCTGGACTTTGAGCCACTGACCTAATGAGCAAAGAGTCATATATACTACATGGAGATCCAGCCGAGAAATGTGCTGATAATCATGTGGAATAGCTTTCCTTACCATTAGCTTTGTGCTGGATCAAGTACTGGCCTTTAAAGAACTTGCACGTTGAATTATCTCCTTTACAAACGCCACAGGCATCCAAAGCAGCTTTTGAACCAAGTCCACGATCACACCCTACTTGCTGAAAGCAAAAGGCAGAAGTGAAGGACTCAGACACAAGGGAATTTCAAGTAACAGCTGCATTTTCTATTAAGGAGTCTATTGTTCACTTAAAAATGACATTGTTACTGAAAGAAACTTCAGTTTATCTTACTTCACAAATTCCATCAATGCAAACATCATATTTGTTCTGGGAGCATAAGGTTCCATCTTTCACTTTGCTGGACATTGCAAAGAAAAAGTCAAAGTCTTCAGCTGTGCAGTACAATTTACATCTATCTTCCTCTGAAAACATGAAGAGACAAGTAGATTAAGAAAGGGATAGATAATAAGATAGTAAATATCATAATGCCACTATATAAATCAATGGTACACCTCACCTTGAATACTGCATGCAGTTCTGGTCACTCCATCTCAAAAAAGATTATATTAGAATTGGAAAAGGTGCAGAGAAGAGGAACAAAAATGATTAAGGGTATGGAACAGCTTCTCCATATAAGGAGAGATTAAAAAGGCTGGGACTTTTCAGCTTGGAAAAGAGGAGACTAAGGGGGGATATGGCAGAATCATGAATGGTGTGGACAAAGAGAATAAGGAAGTGTTATATACTTCACATAACACATGAACCAGGGGTCACCCTGTGAAATTAATAGGCAGAAGGTTTAACACAAACAAAAGAAAGTACTTCTTCACACAACGCACAGTCAACCTGTGGAATTCATTGCCAAGGGATGTTGTGAAGGGTAAACCTATAATGGGGTTCAAAAAAGAATTAGATAAGTTCATGGAGGATAGGGCCATGGATGGCTATTAGCCAAGATGGTCAGAGATGCAATCTGATGCTCTGGGTATGCCTAGCCTCTGACTGCCAGAATCTGCGAGTGGACAACCAGGGATGGATCACTCGATGATTGCCTGTTCTGTTCATTCCCTTTGAAGCACCTGGCATTGGCAGCTGTCATACGACAGGATTCTGGGCTAGATGGATCATTGGTCTGACCTAGTATGGATGTTCTTATGTTCTACACAATGAGGTACAAAGTACTATTGTGATAGACATGGAGCTGCTATGCAGCTATGCATAAATTTTATGAACTCTGCATGTGACGTGGTCAGTCAGGAAATGTTATTGTATAGCTATGATGGGTTACTAGAATTTCCTGTGTGACTGTATTGATCCAACTCATATTAGGGTTTAATGGAATGTTTATTATACACCTATAATGCTTGAATTCCACCCTGTAGTTTTGGTGACAATTGAAACCATAAGGATCATGCTTGAGTGGTTTATCATGTCTTTAGGACCCCAGAATGGGTAGAACAGACAAATATGATAGGTTATATGTTGTTACTTTAAATTAACGCATGGATTTGGCAATCCACATAGACACATAATTAAAATCTAATACTATTATGACAACATGTAAATTCCATTAGCTCTACTTCAGTCTCTCCAACCTCTGTTGCTGATGTGGCTTCAAATTTCAGAGCCACTTGTCCACAGTTCAAGCTTCATTTTTTATTACGAAAGATTGGCTGGGGATTTGTAATATTTTCATTTAACTTTTCAATTAAAAATGGAGAGCATGTAAGTTGGCACAAATGATCAGCCTATTTGGAAGCTAGGACTGCGGCCTGGCATTTCAATTCAAAAGACATTTTCCCCCCAAAGCAATCCACCCAGCCAGCGCCAGATTTAGGGGCAGGTGACCCATGTGAGCACCTGGGTGCTGAGCTTGAGGGTGGGACAATGGGCTTTGTTAGCTACAAAAGGGAAAGTAGAATGTTTAAAGGAACATGTTTCAGGTGTTCCATATTTGGATTCATTTTTCACTAACCTTCTAGAATTTTTGGGACCTTTGTAGAATATCATGGAACCTTCCAGGCTTTCTGAGAACTACATTTTCCTCAAACCTCTACTCCTGAGGGCATTCTGCGCCAAAAAATTAAAAATTCTGCACCAAAAAAATTTAAATTCTGCAAACAATATTTTAAAATTCTGCAAGTTTTATTTGTCAATAAATTAATTCAAAGGCTCCAGCATGGCAATGGGGAGCACAGGCCACTGGCTGCATGAAGGTGGGAGATCACCCTGCAGCACCCCCTCCCCCAGGACATGGACTCAGCAGTGAGGCTGTACCCAACCCTAATACAGCACAAGGCCTGGGCCTGCCCCAGAAACACCCTGGGGCCATGTCCAGGGGTTCACCAGGTGTGGGGCAGGTAGGCTCAACCAGGCAGGATCCAAGTGTGGAGCGGCTCAGTGTGTGGGGATCCAGGCGTGAGGTGAGAGGATTCTGTGTGGGACAATCTGGGTGCAGGCAGCTCAGCGGGGTCTAGGTGTGGGGGGGATCTGGATGCACAGAAGCTCGTTGGAAGGTTCCAGGTGCAGGGGCAATGGGACTCTGCAGGGGGTTCCAGGTGAATGTTGTTGGGGCTCAGTGGAGGGTCTGGGTGTGGGGGAGAGGGGCTTGGTGGGGTGGGGGTCTGGGTGCAGCTAGTTGGTGGTCAGTAGTGTGGGGGTCTGGATGTGGGGGCTCAGGGTGGTGCAGGAGGTGGTGCATCAGGGCAGGGGGTTGAGTGCAGGGAGCTCAGTGGTGGATGGTCCAGAGGCAGGGGGGTCTAGGTGCAAGGGGGCTCCAGATGCAGGGGTTGAGTTTCACTGGGGTGAGGTTCAGGTATGGAGGTCTAGGGGGTTCTGGATGTACTGGGTGAGGCTTAGCAGGGGTGGATGCTGAGTGTCCTGCAGCTGGGGAAGGTTTCTGGGGGTGGGTCTGACATGGCCCCAGCCACTCCTTGCAGGGGAAGAGGAAGTCCCATCCTCTCCTGCCTCCAGCCCAGCCGGGACTAGCAGCCCCTGAGTAGGAGCCCCTGTCTGGGGTGTTCCCAGCCCCATGGTGATTTACCTCTCTGCCAGCTGCTCTGGGTGCCTGAAATGTTGTACCTGTGCTGATAGAGAGTGGTGTGTGACTGCTCTTGCAGCTTCCCTTTGCTTCCCTGTCAGAAAGTCATTTTTCTGTGGGAAAGCAAAGAAATATCTGGGGGACATGAATTCTGCGCATGCGCAGTGGTGCAGAATTCCCCTAGAATGTTGTCAGCCATCCCCTCATAGGTATATATGGGGCAGGGAATAGCCAGTTAGTCAGTGAGATATAATTACTAACTGAAGTGAAGTGAGAGCCCAGATGCGATATTGTGAACCTTGTTTTACTGTGTAATTGTGAAAGTGTAGTTGTGTTTTAAAACTTGAAGAGTGCAAGTAGTAACTCATAAAGGAGATATTTAATGAGACACCAGAGATATCTATTAAACATCTGTCTATGAAACAAAATAAAAGAAATACTGTTACTACTTTTGCCATGCTTAACACGTAATGTTTGATGACTTTCTAAGACTGCGGAACATAGATTTTTGCTCTCCGTAATGCTGTCTGTTTCCCCCTGTAGAAAGTAAAAGATGCCTACAAAGAAGCCTTCAGGAGCTCAGTAAAGGAAGTGAAATGTTCAGTTGCAATCTAGTTAGCAGCAAGGGGCAAATCTGATGGAAAAATAACTGAAACAGAATAACACAGACCTTTTGAACTAAAGGACTAGGGTTAACATTCTAAAGCTGTCACCTACTGTAACACTATTTAATACTGGTCCATCCAACATTGGTGTATAGTTCAATTTCTTGATGTTTGTACATTTCAGCTATGCTTAAAATTAGAAAGTTTCTATAAGGTTAGAGGAAACATTTTTTTTATTTGCTTATGTATGGCATGAATAAATACAGATTTACAGATCCTAGCATGCAAATGTATTGTCTTATATGACAAGGATAAATCATGCATGCAAGTTGTGCATTAAAGTTGTGAAATGGGCTACAAATGCAATAAAAAATAAGGTATTCAAAAGTTCAATGGGCAGGAGGGGCACCAAAGACACTCCTTGCTTGGGGTGCCATTTGATATAGGGCCATCCCTACGCACAGTTAGCTGGCAATCAAGTCCTTCTTCTACACAGATCACACATTATGCCTACAAGGGAATTGATTGGTTCTATATTGGAAAATTCAATAATTATATTCTAATGATTGCTTTTCATAGACTGGACAGTATTATTGAGTCACGTGCTATCAATTAAGCACTATGGCCAAGATTTCAAAAAACAGCAGCCTAAAGTTAGACTGCTAAATATATGTTTAGGCTTCTAACTAAGGGTAGGTCTACACTGCAAAAAAACACTCGCATCAGTGAGTCTCAGATCCCTGGTCTCAAGACTCAGGCTCACAGGGCTCATGCTATGTTGTTAAAAATAGAGTGTTAGATATTCCTGCTTGGGCTCTGAAACCCAGACGGGGGTGGGGTGTCTCAGAGCTCAAGCTCCAGCCCAAGCAGGAACATCTGCTCTGCTATTTTTAGTGCTGTAATGTGAACCCGAGTCTGTAGACCCAGGCGCTGAGACTTGCTGAGGTGGGTGTTTTTTTGCAGTGTAGACATACCCCAAGTATTCTAATTTTCAATACCCAGCAGTTTCCATTGAAGGTAAACGCTGCTCAGCAGTTTTGAAAATCAGTCCATGTACTTAAGTCTAAATACAGACTTAGGGGGAGATGTTGAAAAGCACATATGGGGCTTTAGGTGTGTACGTCCTATTTACTTTCAACAGTACTTGTGCTCCTAAATCCCTCTGGGGCTTTTGAAAATTTTTTCCTTAATGCCTAAAAGTAGGCTCCTATTTTTGAAACTCTTGGCCCATCTGTTTAATATAAATGTGTCACCATGATAGTAAATATTAAATAAGATACATCATCTGAGTGATTTAATGCAATAAACATTGCCACCTAGTTCTGAGACCCACGCCAACTAGATCACTCCTCTTTAGCTTTACACATTCCTCCCACCCACAATGATTATATCAGAAAGCAGGCTTCTAACCAGTAATCAAACTACTTATAACATGTCTGTATAAATAAAGATGGCTTAAATCATTGTATTCCCAGCTAATGTTGACTATCCTCTAAAGAATATTTAAACAGACCACAAATAAAAGCATATTTAAAAATATATATGTATGTATGTAAAAATATGCCCTCTCGAGGTTTTTGAAGGCAACTTCTGTGAATTGTAGACAAAGCAGCCACAATATGACATATACCCACCACTTTCATTTAAGAAATAGCAATCACAATTATTCACTGTGCTTTGAAACTACGGGGAAGTATTTGTAGCTATTAACTACCCAATAAAATCCTAATAATGATACCGGATGTTTACAAAATTGAGGCGTATGCAGGAAAAATAAACTTAAAGTTGAGCAACAGAGAAGGAATATTTACTGAGCCATGAGTCTTATAAAACCCCAGCAACAATTCTCATGAGAATATACCAGTAGGAAACTCGAAAGGGTTGATTTACTGTTACATTTAGAAATCTGAGAACATTCCAAATGAATGAAGATCCTGGCATGTTATTGTAGGAGTTGGTGGTTCCCATATAGAGAAATTCGTGGGAAAAGGTGGTTTGCTGTTTGGGTTTGCTTTGGTTTTTTATTTTTGTTTTGTTTTAACAAAAAAAAACAATATAAAACAAAAGTGAGGGACAGCATGGTCAGAGAACAGAGGATAGAGCGCTAAATTCACAATGAAAGACAACTTCGCAGACTCTTACATGTGATGTTACACCAGAGACCAAATTCAACCCTGCTAGAAAGCATGTGCAGCTCCACAGAAGCCTCCCTGGATTTCCACACACTCACAGAGGAGCTGCATTTGGCCCAGAGAATATCACTGAATTATAACAAGGTAGCCTGCCTCATGCAAATTATTTTGTCAATCGGAACCATGGCCAAATTACCTTCAACTTTAGTATAGGGCTTCCAGCTGTAGTACCATCCACGGAAAGGCTTGCTGTTAAATTCTGCACACTGCTGGGCACGGAAATCCAGACTATTGGGGGGACATGGCTGAATATTGCAAAGCTGATAAATACGACTGGAGCCCTGACAGAACTTGCCACCATACTGTGGCCTACAAAGAAAGAAAAAAAGAATATTTTGCAAAACCAAAAGTGGATGTGATTGATACCTGTTAAATACATTCAGTGACAGTTCATTAAGAAGCCCCATTCTATTGACTTCTGTTGAGCTAAACAGCACAACTTATTGACCCAAAAGGTGACGATTTCTCTCAAGATACAATGAATTTTAATTATCACCAAAACCAAGCAAAGTAGTCAACAAACTCTATCTGCTTGGATCATTATATATCAATTTAACCATGTGCCCATCTAGAAGTAAATAATGTTTTCACTGAATTAAACTCTTGCCAGTCAGGGTGTTTTTATTTGCATGTATGATCTGATTTGTCAACACAATTACAGATCTCAGAATTACTGACCTGCAGAACTAAACAATATCAATGTACTGACTTGCTATATGCCAGTTTTCAGTTTACTGTGATCCAGGAATTCTCATGTATGTAACAATAATTATTTACCATAATAATTCTTAATAAAGGAAAAATTAACAGATAACATAAAACTAATAAACATACACTGAATGAACAATTGCATTGTGATATTGTTAAAACTGTGATATGTAGATATGTTCCTTTAAATAGTTATCCAGCAGCTCAACTCGATTGTGCACAGTTGTTCTGATGTAGGAAAGCACTTATGTACATGTTTAACTTTACACACATGTTTAAGGCACACTGACTTCAATGGACTTTAATTGTGCACTTGAATACTCTTCTGAATAGTGATGCTTTCCTAAATTTGGACTAGTATGAAGATAAACTATATCATTAGTTTGCTAGTATTCATATATTAATTATATAAGCAGATTTAACTGCTAGTTGGGTGTATATAAATATAAACAAATTAAAAATGTTAGCTTTACTTTTTTTCAGAATGCCTGTGAGAGCTGAGCAGTTGATTACTGTATTCATTCTCCTCTCTATTCCTTGCAGATCTACATAGAAATCTACTGATGTTATGGATTCAATGTACAATTTTGCAGTGTTCCAATAGACCACTGTGCCCGAAACAATATGATTTTATTATTGTTGTCAGCATTATTTATATTTTCATAATACCTGGGAGCCCCAGGCATGGACCAGAACCCCATTGTGCTAGGTGCTGTACAAACACAGAACAAAAAAACAGTCCCTACCCTAAAGAGCTTACAGTCTAAATGTAATACAAGAGGAAATAGATGGTAATAGACAGATGGACAGGGGCATACAAAGAAACAATCTGACGGTATTGGTCAGTATGATAAGCTGTGTTCTCAGCAAACCAGCAGCCTCACCATTGTCAAGTATTTTGTATTATTCCACTTAGCCTTGCTTCTAGTGAAACAGATGTAAGTAGAGCTTTTGTTCCAATTCTGCACCTGCATACATTTGTCTAATGATGGTTTGAGGTTAGGGAAAATATACACTTGGAATGCATGTTATGGTCTTTTAGTGACTGGCTTGGCTATGTTACACAAACATCAAGGGAAACACTTTCAGAATAATGTACCTGGTGCAGTATTTGCACAGTTCCTAACTAAGATAATGGGAGTAGTTTGTTTAAATCCCTACACACTGTATTATAAACGTCCAGTATATCTTGTAACTTATGTTAACAAACTTTCCTGTTGAATCAATTGTGGAGTGATGCTGAGGGGACAACTAGGTAAAGTATGGATAAGAGATTCCAGGTGCATTTTGCAATTATATTTTATACTATTTGCTTATTCCCACATTCTAATCCTCATACATTTGTAAAACAAGCTGGAGTCTGTTTTCATGTCTTGAATCAGCATACTGCTTTGAAGGCAATACAATACAATACAATACAATAGCTGGCTTTTTCAGAAGTCTTTAGTGAATACTGGACTACAGAACAGTCTCTCAAAGGAAAGGAAATGGTGGAAATCCATCTGTTAGCCCATTTAAAACTGGGCAGAGCACTAGGGAAATGTGCTCTAGGGAACAATCTTGCACTGACCTCACCCAGGGATGGACTAGAATCATTACTAGCCATCTTAACACTGGGCCTATAGTGAACTAAGGCATGTTTCCCATCCTGATTGGCAGCTGTTCAGTTCAGCCAAAACTATTCTTCAGCTCAGAGAGTATATATGTTGACTGAGTGTAATAGATGGCAGTTTTGGCTGAATAAAGTAGGAAAAGTTGTTGGGCCCATACTCATTTCTGTTCAGATGTCTTTCCTTTACAGTATGTATGATTTATTTTAGTTCCTCTGGCCTAGGGAACAAGACTCTCTATATGTAAGTGAGTGAAAGGAAGCACGTCCCTGCTCAAGTTAAAGTCACCAAACAAGCAAAATAACAGAATAATTTAGGGTTAGATTGTGGCTTTTAGCCCCAGCTCTGCATTTGAGGATGGTAAAAAGCTCCACCAACCTAGAGGAGCACGAGAGAAGCAGTCGAGTTTTCCATTTGTGCTACAGACCTTTAAATGGGGCGGTACACTCCACTCTCTGCCAAACTGCTGGTCAGCGAGTAAGTGGGAGGCAGGGTATGGGTAGGTTTCTACTTACTCCTCACCTGTCTCTGCCACTTATCAATGAGTCATTCTCAGAGGGGATAAACTAACCTCACCTCTGGGAAGCCCTTACATGGGCTGTCCAAGAGAACTTGGGTGCTAAGTAAGGGCTCACTACAATCTAACCCTGAGCTGTTACTATGTGAAAGGGATAATCTTTATAAAAAAGAAGGCTGGCTCTGTTGTCCTATGGACAGGGAGAGGCTAAGCACAGAGATATCCATGTACATTTCAATGTACTGATCAAATGATATTATTGTTGTTGTTTTTGTTTATTTAGCAGAACCAAATAGTGTGGTACACACCTCACAATATAAATAGGAGTGCACAGTCTCTGTTCCGAAGAGCTTACAATTGAAGGCCCTGATCCACACACAGATTCATAACTTCACACATAGGAGTAAAGTTTCTCACATGTCTAGGTGTTTTCTGGATTCAGACAATGGAAGAACAAATGGGATACCAAAACACCCAAGGAGTTTTGAAGTAGGGGCTGCAGAGAATAGACTCCAAAGACTAATTTATAAACCATCTCAAAGAGTCCAAGCACAAAAATACTATTAGTCTGACTTAAATGAATTTGCCCATCTGCGATATCCATAGCAAAGCCAATGCCTCTACTCCAAAACAATTTTAAGCAGCCCTACTGGTATATATACGTGTTACCATATGCACATTCCATCATTATAGTAATAGCTAAATGATTGACTATGAAGTCACATCTTCTGCAAAAAAACCAACCAAATAGACATGTAGTCAATACCTTGTTGGAGCAGATGTGACAACAATTAAAAGATCTGGGATGACTATTCACTTGAAGCTGACAGATGGAATACAAACAATACACTGCAATGATCTGTACACAGCTCTTTCCAGAGATGGTATTCAATGCTGAACAGTTAATAATGGTAACTAGACCATGAAGTGCTGGCTCCAAACTCCTTCAAATTTTGGAATAGTTTACATCTAGATGTGCACACTTCAGCATAGGCCCAAATGCTATTAATAGTATTACAATGCTAAAGTGCCTTTTCTCCTATATGAAGTCAATGGTCTACAGAATTCTTTCACGGTCCTTATAAAATTTCATTAGTTACTGTTTCAAACTGCATTATTACTTTAACTTTTCAGTGCTTGTGATCATTCTTAAAATAACTGAATACAAAAGAATAAAAAGTTGTTTTAGTTAATAAATAATTATTATTTTAGTCTTTTTATTATGCACCTGCCTAAAACTGTATTCTAATATTTTAGCGACCAGCGCACAATTATGAAGCAGGTAGGATGCAATCCCACCAATATGATTCAGGTATTAACTTAAATCTCTTGGGCACTATTTAGACTAAAGAGACCAGCTGAACTATTAAATGATGTAATTTATTTCTTGGGAAACTATCTTAATTGTAAAATGTTGTGATGTATGAAAACCAGATCCCTGAAATTATGCTGTGGCAATTTATAAAAATGTAATGAGTTTAGCAAATCTGCATAGCTCTCAATGTACTATAGCTGACCTCAGTAGGTGTTTGGTAGTGTAAATTCATGCTTAACTCAGACAGTCATTCAGACTATGTTTCAAAAGACTCTAGGGCAGGACCACAGTGACTGTGTTACAAGTGTCCACAAAAAGGAAATTGAATTGGTTGGGTATTATTTACAGGAAGAGACTCATACTCACACACAGACGTGCGCACACAAACAGGACAAGATTTTGAAAAACCAGGAATCTAAATTCACTTCATATTTAAGCTCCAAATAAGTGATCTGATCTTTAAACTCACTGAACATGCAGTAGTTCCTACTGAAGTCACTGGAAACTCAATGCTTTTCAAAATCAGGCCATGTATTTAGAAGCCTTATTTTGAGGGCTGAAATGAATTTTCAGTGGGGCATACTCATGATGCTGAAGACTGAATTTCACCAACAGTTACGGCTAAATTAGCCGAATGCCTTGGTGTCAT
Source organism: Mauremys mutica (assembly GCF_020497125.1). Taxonomy (NCBI): domain Eukaryota; kingdom Metazoa; phylum Chordata; order Testudines; family Geoemydidae; genus Mauremys; species Mauremys mutica. The sequence goes on from NC_059085.1 coordinate 33,688,490, forward strand.
CCAAAACCTTTGAAAAATCAAAGTGGGAGGAACAAATTTAATTTTCCACATGCAGTTTGGATTTGGGAAACAGAAATGAATTTTAGGAATTTTGAAGATTTAAGTCTGAATCATTCGGATTTTGTGCATGTGCACATGCACAGAATACAGTGAATGTGTCATAATTTTTTTACTGTGTTTCCACATTTTAACTAGCTAATGACTACTTTCCAATGCATTCACCTTTATTTTAAAAGCACTATTGGTCAGGGATGTGAAATACATCTATATGTGTATTTGTTCATCCTGGAACAGGATGTTCTGTAGACAGTGTTTTTTATAGTGTTGGGGTTTCATAAGTCTAATTCTGATAGAGATTTATAGTTACTCCTCTTGGCTCTAAGTGAATTATCACTAGCATAATGTAATTAGAGTAGGCAGAGACAAGATCAAGTACTGGCATTGAACATAACATGTGTTCATACCAGAATCCGTAACACACATTTCTTACTGATGGTTTCAATACAATATACTGCAGTCACACACTGTTCCTGTTGGAATGGTTTACTTATAACACTGGCTGAAATGTAAGTCAAAGTACTCAAGCTAGTTGAAACATTTCAATTAGTAGAGGTACCCCTTCTGTATTCCGTGCTGTGCCAAGATAGCCATATAAGAACTTGAGAAAAGAGAACTAAGTAGATAGATAGTACAGTATATACATAGATCCCATGGAAACATCAGCATAAAAACTAAAATCTATCTACCTGCATTAAATTTTGACACAAATGGACCAATCTAAAAAAAAATTCAAATGTATCTGTGATTCTCCATTGAGAACCCATTTGTGCACGTCTAGAGACAGCTGTGAATTCATATATACCATGAATCCTGTGTCTATCCAATAACACTGAGACACAACAGAAAATGTTAAGCAAGTGCCCTGCCATAGATTTTTAAGGATTAGTTCCATTAATTGAAGGGCAACAGAGACTGTTATAACTAACCCACATGTTCCCATAATATAAAATGTGAAGTGTGCTACTATAACGTTATATAGTAGGTGTGTATGCTACTTTACCATTTCATATAAAATCTGTCATATTTTCGTCTTTTTATTGGCTATAAATAATCATTTTATTGGCTATGATGGAGAGCATGTGTGTCTATGCCTGTCTAGAGATATGTCCAGAATAAACCAGTGAACCTTTTTTTTCCTGCAAGCTAAACTGAATTGAATACTTGGAAAAGATGCTGGATCGATAGCACTTCATCACTCATCTGAAATGGTAATTCTAAGCAATGAGAGGGTTTTTTCAATCTATAGGCAGGGCCGGCTCCAGACCCCAGTGCGCCAAGCACACGCTTGGGGCGGCGTCCCGCGGGAGGGCGGCAGGCGGCTCCGGCAGACCTCCCACAGGCACGCCTGCGGAAGGTCCGCTGGTCCTGCGGCGCCGGTGGACTTCCCGCAGACGTGCCTGCGGAAGGTCCGCTGGTCCTGCGGCGCCGGTGGAGCATCCGCAGGCGTGCCTGCGAGAGGTCCACCGGCGCCGCGGGACCGGCGACCGGCAGAGTGCCCCCCGCAGCGTGCCACCCTGCTTGGGGTGGCGGAAATCCTAGAGCCGCCCCTGTCTATAGGCCAATGTAATCTTTGCCTTTTGGACAGAAATGCCAATTAAGGTACACATTAGTGAAAGTTGCGAAGGCAGTGTGGGAGCATGTACGCTATATATATATATATATATATATATATATATACACACACACACACACATATTACAGTAAAATGTATAGATTAAAATAGACATTAGAGCTACTTTAAAAATACAGCTGGTCAAAACATTGGATTTTTTTTTGCCAAAATGTTGTCCCTTTTTTATTCTAAATATTTTGCTATGTTTCAACCAGTTCTATTTAAAACTAAGTCAGGCCTGATCAAAAACCCACTGATGTCAATGGGTGTCTATTCACTTATGTCAGTGGGCTTTAGACAGGCCCTTCGTTCCTGATATCGGAATATCCTCCCTCTTTCAGAGCTCTCCATCCCAATGATTTGTAACTGACTACTCACAGTGTACTGTGGAGCTTTCTGAGAGGCTCAGAAGCAGTTACCCCCATGTGAATTTGCGACAAAATCTACTCTTTCCCCTTTTTTGTTACCTCAGAAATAATGGTTATAAAAACAATACCTTTCCACATCAGTGTCTTACTTTGGGTTATTGCAGTGTCTCTCTTGATAGGTGACTCCACCTCCACAGGTCCGAGAACACTTGGACCACTCGGACCACGCAGCCCACTGGCCATTAACAGGCTTGGGTCCATGATCTCCATATCTGACACATTGGCCTCTTCGACACCACTGTCAAAAGAATGTCAACAAATGTCCCATCACAGCTGGTGCTACCTAGTAGGCTGCTGAGAAGAAAAGACCCAGGTGCCAATCCTGCCATCACTTAAGCATTCATTTAACTCTATAGAAATTAGCAGTCCCATTGAATTCAATGGGATGGCTCACAGAAGTGTTAGCAGAATTGGGGCCCTGGGTAGTAACAAGATAAATAAGATGACATGTACAAAGAAAGCTCTAGCACTTGTCTAGCTTTGAGTCTAGCGTTGAAATGACTGAGGACCACATTTTAAAAAGTGGTCTCTAATACTGAGTGCTTCAATTTTGGATGGCCAACTTCAGATACTCTATGTCTGATTTTCAGAAGTGACGAGTACCAAAAATTCCAGCTGATGTTAACAGCTGCTGTTGGTGTTGAGCACCTCTAAATCAGCCCCGGACATTCAGAGCTGGGCATATAAAAATTAGAGGCCATTTTCCCCTCTAGCTATTAATTTACTATTATTGCAATAAGAGAAAGGGGAAAATGAAGAAAAATATTCAAATATAGCAAGGAAACAAATCAGGCTCTTGAAAATTACAATATCTAATACAAATTACATGTTACAGTAAAATAAAATATCAGTAATTATTGACAGGTTTAGTCTTTAAGGTGCCACAAGTACTCCTGTTTTTTTTAGTAATTATTGAATCACACGCACCAATAGCAACGATTATTATTATCTCTCATACTTGCAATTACAGTGTCATGGTAAAGCAAATGAACATATCCTCAGACTCCTTCCAATAGGCTGATCAATAAAGATAATACATCTATAGACTATGGGCCAAATTTATTCCTGGCATAAGCAGATACAGTAAAATATATGCTGCTTCTGCCAGACCTGAATTTGCAGCCTTGCTCTAACTCCTATTAAAAGCATTCTATTTTTTTTCCAATGACTTAAATGAGAGTTGGATCAGGCCCTTGGTCCACTGTATTCTAATATAAGTTAGAACACTGTAGCTCCACTAATTAAGTAACTTACCATACTTATGCCACAAGCTGTCCCTTCCGCTGCTGGCATGAACTTGGTCTCACATCTATGACCTACTTTATGACACCAGAGTGATTTGCATATATCCTAGAAAAAAATCAGAGAATTCCCCCATTGTATGCTGATGTCTAGAAGTTTTCCTTGAGTGACACTTCATCAAAGCATTCCTTTGCTAGCACAAAAGCCCTATGAATTAGACCCATTTCTGAACAAAGAAGAACTAGTTCTACATTTTATAGCATAGTGATACATGCTGGTCTACTGACTTCATATTTCTAGAACATTTTCAAGTTTGGTTTTCTGATTATTTTCTTGTCTTTTCAAGGCGAGATTATAAAAGAATCAAATAGCTATTAAAACTCCAAGGGCAGAACATGAACAACTCTACAGGCCCTCTAAAAATGTGGAGGGAAACAATTTTCTTGAAGCACACTGTGTATAAAAAATTGTTGTCACCTGGCAAAATGCTGGTTAACATAAAATAATCCCAAATGTTGCAGCATAGCCATAATAATAATAATAATAATAATGAATAATAACAACACATCGTCACAATGACCATATTGTGATTTTAACAGAACACCTTTCTTAAAGAAATCGAAGGGGCCGGAACAGCCACCTACATAAATAATGGGTTAATATGACTACATCCTACATCAAAAAGCTAAGGATGGAAAGCTGCATTTTTATTACTCTGAAATAATCTTCTCAAGACAAGCTATATTGTGCCAGGCCTTTTTGCAAATGCATAAGGACTGAAGGAGCATATAAAATCTTCCTTTCCTTATACTCTCTGACACAATTGGAGCACTTAGTTTCCCCTGAGTTGTAGCCATACCACCCTGGTCACTGGAGAAAAGAGCATGCTGTAGCATCCTAATGAATGGAGAAGCTTGTGCATTCAGCCTGGGCTTTTTGCAGATCCTGGAAAGATTTTGCATCTCAGAGGCACAGTCCCTTCTGAAGCTCCCTCTGGGGTCATGAAACTCCCTAACAGGCGAGAGCCTTCAGAGCATATGACAAGCATGACAAGCAATTTCAGGTTTAGAAATAATCCAGACCTTGTTGCTCATTGTACTCCTTGCACTCATTTATAGAACATTACAGTCTTCTAATGTCAGTTCTAACTTTGTCAAAAAGATATTAACAGGTACCTTCACAAAACTGAGGTTGCATAGTTTTGCTTTCATTCCAAATTGCCATTTGCACTGGGTATCAGCATCATAGATCTGCCCTGGCAGTTTATCAGGGTATTTATATTGTCCTGTTTGTTTAGGTTCATCAATCAGGCAAGCAGCTTGAGCTGTACTATAATGAGAACATATATTTATTAATCCTGATGTTGAGCTTTTTAATCAAAAAGACTTTTATTTGCTACAGAACAGCAAAAACACATGCTATTGCATACAGTACCTTTCACGAGCATTGTAGGCATGCACTGAATGAGAATACTTGCTGCAGAAGCCAAGAGATGTTGACTTCTTGTTGGTAGCCTGACCTGCAAAGTTTTAAGAAGCAGGAATTCCCAGGCTCTAGGATTATGGTAATATTAGATGTAAATGGTGTCAATTTCCTATTCTCCCTTCCTTATGCGAGTGTAACCAAGAGCAAGGAGATCTCCCTAGACTATGCTTTCCAGAAGCGGACCACAGGATCTGATGCAGAACCCACATGTGCAGTGTCTCATTTCTGCATTTTCTTCATGTGAAAGGCCATACAAAAAGTCCACAGAGTTTTAGTTGAGAGACCAATCAGCATTGTGTGGTTTTGGCTGATTGTGCACGTTAAAGCCAAAATTGCATATTATTATCCATCATTCTTCCTCCTTAGTGCTTGTAGTTCCATGAGTATGGAAGGTCAATCTACCTACAATTTGCTTTCCAGCTATGCGTCTGTTGGGCCATACTAAATGCTTGAATGCCCCAAAGTGGATTAATAATTTTCCTATAGAAATATTACTGTGGCAGAGAAAATCACTCCAAATTCTGTCATCTTTCCTTTCCCCTAGTCAGGTAAACCAGTTTGGTATCTAAGTGTCCACTCCTATATTCAATGGCAATGTGTGCATATTATGCCATTATGGGGTTCATGTAATAAAAGCAAGAACTTATGTTGCAGATATTGCAATTCTGGTGATCGTAAATGCTAAAACTAAAGGCTGCTCTTTTATCAGCATACATGGTTTGTACCAATGTGCTAGGGAAATAATGGGATACCATTTTTTTCAGCAGCTCTGTAATATATGCTTATTGAAGGCATGACAATCAGCTATGACTAGGTCAGGAAAAAATCCACAAATATTCATTCATTTCCCCTGTCAGTACCCCTTTTATAATCACTTTTCACTAATATTCTAATAAACCTGTTTGACAAGAACGTTTGGGGAAAGAACGAAATGCCAGTGAATATTGCAGCATATTCACAGAGGATGAAATTCATTCCTATGAAGACAGCCAGCACAAAGGCCCGTAGTACCACTTATGTCCCACACAAACCAAAGTTTGTGGGCTCATCTGGTACATTGGTTTTGTATTGGCCTTTTCCACAGAGATGAAATCCACACCAAAGTAAAATTTTAATGTCTAATCATGAGTATTTGCACAAGAAAGCCAATTTTAAGAGTTGCCACCCTCCTCTGGAAGATCCTGACTTATATCTGACCTACCTGAGGAATTTATTGAGATACTGCCTGCTGCATACAGACCAGGAAAACACCCCATTGTTTCCTGTAAGCGTGGGAGACATAATGTTACCTTCGGCTTTTCTACAGGGATTTCCTTCTCCATCGTGAATCATGCCAAAGCTAGAGAGAGAACCACAAATGAGTGGGGCTTTTAGGGGGAAAGAAACGCTGTTATTTTATAGCAGTAATTCTATCAACAAAGTCCACCAGTCAGAAATAAATGAACACAACAATGGTCACTAGTCAAACCCAGGTTAATAGAGATTGAAATTTATTCTTGGAGTACACTACATGGAACTGGACAAAGAAGGTTGAATTTCAGGGCAAATCTAGTTTGGCGAGGCAACAGGGGTTCAGGAACATAAATCAACCCCGCAGGCGGCCAGTACACAAACACCAGAACATCATCATGTAACATCAGTGTCTCAGACTGCTTAATAAAGTTCTCTTTCCTGCACATCAGTTTGCTAATGAAACAATTATCATCTACCAGCTGTTTGGTGGCCCATGCGAAATAAGGTGGTGGGCTCATTCCTCTGCTCAGAGGAGATTTTTTTTTTCCTCAGACCGAAGAACCTACTGCAATTGCTAAACAAATGCAACACAACTGATGTGGACTGAGTTATGGTAGTGGCGAATCGAACTCTCATTCACAAGTGGACATGTTAAATCTGCAGCACAAATCCATGGGTGCAGTACTGGCCCCACTGAATTCAATAGCAAAATTCCCACTAACTGGGGCCAGACTTTCACCCCATATGTCTCTTTTCAGCTTACAAGACTGTGAATCTTCACAGTCTATTTATAGAGAACCTTCATCCTGCCACTCTAATTTGAGGGGGTAACCAAACATATTCAACTACAGTCAAATATGAACCAGCATGCAACAGAGGCAGTGTGTCTAGTGGATAGAGCACTGGACTGGGGGTCAGGAGGCCTGTTCTATTTAGGTATGTCTACACTACGTTGTAAACTCGAGTCTGGGAATTTACTTGCATGTGCATACTACATTGTAAACTTGGGCTTACAATTGCTGGATTCAGGTCTCATGGCGGTGCTAATGCATCCATACTGCAAAATGACAGGACTTGGACCGGAGTCACAGCAGAACTTGGGCTCTGACTCATGCCCCCAGCAGGGTCCTAGCACCCAGGCCCTGAGTGCTTGCTAACCTGAGTCAGACTGATTTGTGCATGGATGGAAGGGAGGCTTAGGCTCAAATCTGAGTCAGAGCCCAGGCTTAGAGTGCCTCTGCCACTGACCCGATCTGGGACCTTGGGCGATTCACTTCTCCTTTCATTGTCCTGCTTTCCCATTCCTCCCATAGTACATCTTGTCTGTTTAGACTGTAAGGGAGTGTCTCTTACTAGATGTTTTGCCAGATGTCTAGGCAATAGTGTCCTGATTTGAATAGGGTAGGTACTACCCCCTATAAATAATAATAAAACATCCATTAAAATGTTAAATGTGGAATTTATGGCTACACAAAAGTTAACAGATTCAGAACTTTCTCTATTTATTTTATATACTGTACATCTGAGAATTTCAGTGTGTTTTGAATAGAAATCTCATGGTCTCCTACTTCAGTTGGTGCATTGGTGGTTTTGAGCATGTAACGTGTGTGTGCAGGGGAGGGAGGGAGGACTAGATGCTCAGCTGCTGGAAATCAGTGTAGGCCCACCATACTGCTTCCACCAGCTGAGGATCTGGCCCTGCTGAGAAATACTGTTCACTCAGCAAATGGACAAAAAATCCCAGTTGAGTAAATATTTTATTAATAGCAGAATAAAAATTTAGTTCACTTGCTTTGCAGCCAAAGAATCCACAGATTTAATGCTCAATGACACAATAGACCATAGACTCCCCAAAGAGCTATTAAACGCTCAGGTAAAAACATAGGCTACTATTGTTATACATTTTTATGGTCTTCTTTAAATAGTTTTTCTCAAGGAGCCAGTGTGATCTACCAAGTATGTAAAACACATAGTAAGAAATCCTTAGTTTAGTATTTTCACAATAAACCTCAACAACTTCAGAACAATCACACCAGTTTATCAGATAGACACTGTGTGCTTTAATGAATCCAGTATTTATAGTCAGGATCATTAGGTATTAGAAAAGCAGCAGGTTTTGGACAGAGATCTGAACTTTCCCCAAGAGACTGGAGGTTCACTGTGGAGAGAGGAGCAAAACCGAAGTTCAGACCTAGATCTGGGTCAGTACTTTCCCCTAATTTCAATGGGACCGAGATCGAGGGAGAGGGGTGGATCAGATAAGTGACTTGAAAAGACTCTGAATGCATGAGGGACTGTGCTGACTCCTATGAACGCGTACTGGTCTGTCATGTGAGCAATACTTTGAAATGACCGGAAATTACAGACGTTCCCAGGGGGTATCGTTTGCTTTTTTGCTCTCAGTAGTCTTGAATAATGGAAATTTGCATATAAAACCTATGTTAAAATAAATGAAGATTCTTGCTTTAAACCATTATAAACTGGGGATTACAGGGTCAGATCCTCAGCTACATTTGTGCTTTGCACTTCTCTAGCAGTACAAACCTGCCCTAAAGTTAATGAATCCCGCTACAGGAGTATTCTCCCTGTACAGGATAGGGAAATTCCATTGCATTGGTCAATCATATGTAAAGGATCATATTCTGTTCTTACATAATCTCATTCAGCCCCATTTCACAGAGTGATACAGGCCACTCATTCCTATAATGCACAGCTTTGCAAGTTATGCGCAATGCATGCCCATGAGCAAAACTAAACTAGATACACTTTTTCATTTACAGATGTTTTTCCTACCTGTGAATCACCATTTCACAAATGCAAATCTTTAGAGTGTGCTTGGAGCTGTTAATTAAACTGTGATTGCATTAGTAGTAACATTGATTTTCAGAAGGAAGTAATATTAATATTTAATTTAATATTGCCTAATATTAAAGTCCATTGCATTTATATGATGAAATCTTGTATTTGTTTCAAATGCACTTTCCTGCCTAGTATTGCTACCTGACTGTTAATAAGATCATCAGGCAATACTTCTAAGGATCGTGTGCTTCCACGCACCATTGCTGCCAAATTCTGCTTTTCCCATACAAAGCTCTTTCAGGAACACAAGCTTGGATGAATGACAGCAGGGAAATTTTCTACCTGTTACTGCAGAGTAAAGATGGCAATCTTTCCAGGATGCTAGATTTATTTAGCTTGGAAAGACATCCTTCCTGTCAGGATGCAGAAATACAGAAGTAAATCAAAGAGAAGCCAAAGAATATAAGGATTAGAAAAGCAGTAGAGATGACAAGCAAAACTTAACAGCTACAAATATATTATTTAAAAGAGAACGAAGATAACAAACAAGAAGGAAAGAGAATTAAGATAGGAGAAGAATAATTCTAGAAGAGCATGCCATGGGCCTAATTCTCCTCTCACATTTGTGAATATCAGGAGTGACTCTACTGAAGGCAATAGAGTTGTGCTGATGTAAGTGAGAAGAATCAGGCCCTATATATTTTACTTATTTGGTCCCATTGAAATCACTGGCAAAACTCCCACTGACTTCATTAAGAGACGGATTATTCCCTAATTCCTTGTTTCCCTTCAGATGTACAGAAACCTGTGAAACGGCCGCTCATGTAGACATTAGGTCATAGTGTATGCTGTAGAGTATATTTATACAATGAAAACTGAATGGCCCCAGTTCAGTCATGCAGAATCATAGGGATTCATGTAACAACTGAACAGCAGAATCCAGTAGCGCTGTCATTGACAAAGAAAAAGTTCTGAATAGATGCTCTATGTCAACATCTAAGAGAATAGAAGATCAATGGCAGGCACCTAATGTTAGTGGCAGAAGATCAACAGATCTTAGAAAAATGGGAAGAATTACTACTATAGAAATCAAAGTCCGGTGGAAATACCTGCAAGAAGGTGACAAGTGGCCTGGGAACGTCTATAAAGACCTTCCACCAAATCATCCCCTAAATGGGGAGGAGTAAGATGCAAAGGAGGATGGTAGGGAAATTGCTTCTAATGGGTCAGAGACGATCCAATCACACACAAAGGGGCTGTTCCTCCACACTGCTGTCTGCTGTGTCCCTTCCTTCTCTGGCAAGACCCAGGCAGTCAATCCTCCACCGGGACAAGATCTCCCTCCCTGGGGGAGTATACTCATGCTGTACAGTTACTTCAGGTAACTCAGGCAAGATTCACTTTGGCACAGCTATCAACTAGAATAGCCACAACAAGCGGGAAGAACAGCATCATGGGCATCAGTTCCTCCACTTACCACTCCAGGATACTCCCCTCACATCCCAGGGAGCCCTAATTCTTACTCAATAGAGGAGATTCCATAGAATCCTACAGAGGTAAGAACAGTGACATGGAAGTGGCATTGATCCCCCCTTTTGTGTTCTGGTGGCAAGATATGCCACAGTAGGGTCTCCTCAACTCATGGCAGCTGAGTGGATGATCATGATTTAGACTTACAGTGATTACAACATATGACATCTATTGTATTCTAACAGGATACACATATAAAATGGGAATAGAATCCAGGAGTTCTAACAGTCCCCTGTTCTAGCCACACGGCCCCTCTCTGTAAATGATCTATAGAATTTTTCAGTGGGGTATCAGCTTTTTCATAATCGCAGCAGACATTCAATTTCCATTCATTGATATGTTTATCTATAATATAGATACAGGAGGAAAAGATTTATCTATAATATATATAAACTTATTTCTCTATAATATATATAGGGGGAAGGACTCACGATAAAAATAGCTTACTTGTGTCCGGATTCATGGGCAATAGTAAAAGCCAAGCCAAGCCCTGTATCTTCATTGATGGTACAGCTACGGTATTTACTGCACATGCCACTAATAGGGGCAAAGCCTGGGGGAGGGGGAAAGGCAGAAGAGATGTTATTTCAAATACTGTAAGATACATACATCTCATTGTGATGGATATGCTTCGTGAGTACATGCTTATTTTGGTGTGTGGGGAAAGTTCCGTTCATGGTGCACCAGGAATTGTAGGCAGAGCTACATTTAACAAAAAAAGGGAGTTGTGTATAGAGATGTGCACACATGGGCCTATACACACATCTATATATGCACACACTGGGCCCGATCCAGAAGGAATTAATTCCGCAGGTGCTGGCCTACACAGGTTTTAACTCGGGCTCATTTTTAGCACATGTGACTCAACGTCAGTCAAGTCAGCTGAGAAAGCCATTTAAAAGGGGACAGCTCCTTTCTGAAGGTCACTCCCTTTCTCAAGGGAGAACAAAGAAGGACCATGTAGCCCAGATGTATTTTTGAAATGCAAAATGAGATCAGTGATGGAGAAAATTCCCTGAATGCAGTGGAGATCCTAAAAGATGTCTTCTGTGGCCAAAATACTGGCAATTTGTTTGTTTTTTTTTTAATTTAAAAGTTTTTAAAATACTCTTATATAGAGCTTTTCAGTAGATCTCAAAGCATTTCACAGTCTTTAATGGGTTTATTCTCCTAGCACCTCTGTGAAGTAGGGAAGTGCATTTAGCCTCTCTGTGCCCAAGTATTCTAGATGTAAAATGGGAATTCTCCCCATTTTAGAGATGGGGAACTTGAGCACGGTGAGACTAAAGACACGCTCAAGGTCACACAAAAAGTCTGTGGCAGGGCAGGGATCTGAACATGATTCTCCCAAGTCCTAGGCTAGTTCCCTAATGGCTGGACCATCCTTCCTCTCACTAACATCTTACTTTCCACCTTGACTATTCCTTTACCACATCTTCAAACATTCTCATTAGCCACAATACTGGGATTGTCTTTTTTTTTAATAATCAAGATGCTGTCAGTTGACATTCATCAGTTTTGCAGAGCGTATTTTCTTACCATACCTAAAGTGTCACAGGGTTCATTTTTCCAAGAGCAGATATCAAATCCTGTAAGCAAGATGGCATGGTCGTGACGCTTTCCGTTCTTTCCAACCAGAGCAGATTGCCACTGACAAAAGCTATTTAATGACTGGTCCGCGTGATGGTTGATCATTAATCCACCCTACAGATATTTCATAGACACAGAAATAAGATGCTTCTACCGGCAGCTGAGGAAGGTGATTGAAGGAAGAAGAACTGGGATCGGGGGAAGGGGAATTACTTTAGTTAGTTATATGACCAGATGTGAAGAAATGTCATCCCTCCATTTCCTATGTCACTATGTATTTGACACACCTGCCTGACATGACTATTTCAAGTCAATCAATCAATCATAACTATAAAATGAAGCTGAAGAAACAGGCCCAGGGATATTTTCAGGCACAGATGGAGATTAGGTGCCCAATTCCCAAAGACTTTCAATAGGAGCTGGACACCTAACTGTGTCTTTGAAAATCCCCCACAGTATTTCAATAGCAAGAGGTGATTCATAAACTGTTTTAAACTTTAATTGCAAAGTAAATGATTTAAGGGTTTGGCTTCCCCTTTTGGAAATCATTTCACTTGTGAATTTGTGCCCATTTCGGTTTTCACTGGGTAATATGCATGAGGTACAAGTGTCTTTGATCTCTTGATTTGGTTTTCTTGATAAAAATATGCCCTAGATGAAGAACTACTAAAGGCAACAGCCCTTATAAAATACTTGGGGATTCCATAGTAATGGTCAGAAACACTGAAGGGTAAAGGGGGAATTAATTAAACTCCTGGTTCTATTATTAAAAAAAAACTAGGAGCAGTGAAATATGGAAAATGTAACATCAAGGGTTCTGGTGACATCATAAAATCTCACACTTGACCCTTGTGGTTTATAATGTTATGACAAGCCCTCAGTGGAATTTCCTTTGCATAGCATGAGCTTGTCCATATATTCCCTGTGAACAATGTCAGATACACTCTGCTACAAAAGAACAACACCACCACTTACAGGCTCTTGTTCCAAAAGAAGAAGGCTCACAACAATGATGTTTATGTCACTTCCGATTGTTCCATCTTTAAAAAGACTAGAAACCTGCATGAATATGTAAGAGAGGGTAATAAATAAATACATCTGTAATAAAAATAGACTAAAGATAATTAATGGGTTATCATGACCCAACTTTCGATGACAGTCAAGAGCAGGGTTACTCAAACAGGGGTCGCCGCTTCTGTAGGGAAAGCCCCTGGCGGGCCGGGCCGGTGTGTTTACCTGCCTCGTCCGCAGGTCCGGCCGATCGCGGCTCCCACTGGCTGCGGTTTGCTGCTCCAGGCCAATGAGAGCTGCTGGAAGCGGCGGCCAGTATGTCACTTGGCCCACACTGCTTCCAGCAACTCCCATTGGCCCGGAGCAGGGATTTCTAGGCTGGTACATGTGGACTTGCAAAAATGGATTTAACAAGCCGAGTTTTTAGTATTGCCAACTTTTGTGATTTTATCACAAGTCTCACCAAGTTGGGAGTTTTTCTTAAAGTCCCTGCTCCTGGTTGTCTTGTAGGTTTTCCACAGCTGTAGATGAGTACAAAACCAATGGCACTTCAGTTACACCAGCTCTTACCATGTTCATAACTGTTAAGATATACGTGGTTACATTGTCCTTCCCATGCTTCTCCAACATTTTTTTATCCGCCACAACAAGCGTTTCAACATTCAGACTTCCACTTTTCTGCGTTTTAACAGCTGATCTTTTGAACCTTGCTGAACTTCCATATTCATCCGATAGGATGTATGCATCCTCTGTGGGTGGCTTAGGTGTGTCTAAAGAGAAACAGAACACAGTTTTGGAAAGGGTTCAAAACGGGTCATTTTTATGAGCAGTTTGGTTAGATAGTAAAGTATCTGGGGAATGGAGCCCTAAATGAATTTACAATATTGTGCAAGAGCCAGGTATTGATTAATATGGCCTGTAAGATGGTGAGTTCTTCTAATACATTATTAATTAAGATCTGATTCATTCTTCTTTAAGGAAAAAAACTGAATACAATATGCAATTCAGAGAAAGGAATAATCTAGTAAAATGAGTTTCATGTGCTGTAGGGGAAAATACTTAGTATTTCTGCCTGAATAGCTATATCCTATTTGACCATTTTGTCACCTTCTTGCACATTGTGCATTGACTGCAAACACAGCATATGGGCCAGATTCTGCCTCCCTTAATAAATGCTTCCAAATAGGTACAGAAACTAGATATGCTGCAAAAGCAGAGTCCCTGTGTGCCTGTATTTTAACTGGCAACAGCCCCCCATGGAGACTCTCCACACAGATTACTCCTGCTTGGAGCACAATATTCAGAGAGTGAAAAATAATGACCATTGCTGGATCAGAAGCCATGTGCATAAACATGCGGTCTATACTTCCTGAGAAATAAAGCTTGGCATGCCTTCTACTTGTGTAGGGAAGGACTGCAGAGTCAACCCTCTCTCTGGGTTTTGAGGAAGCCAGAATTAGGGCAGAGAAACTTTGTTCCATACTTTTCCTGCTTATGGATTTTCTTGCCTAAGCCTATTTGCCCCTGGCAACCAGAATTCAGCCCACTGGTCACTATTTGAAAATGCTAGTTAGATAACAGGAGTTGTCCTTGCAAATCTTTGTGGCAAAAGGGATGAAACATGATATGAGCGATGGAGCCCCAGGTAATTAAAAAATGTAACAACAACCGTTGTCTAGAAGCCCTGCCTGTGACTGTGTCTGACAGTTGCTCCAACAACAGAATTAGGTTGGTATCTACCTCCTTCTTGGTCACACGGGGACACCAGGAATCCAAGGGAAACAGGATGGTAAGTAGGGAAGCTTATTTGCATCAGTTGTCTATCCCAAAATCAGTTTCATTTAAGAGTCTTCTAAGGCAGGCCATCTCAAAGCTGAATAAGTTATGCTCAGATGGAGCTTTGATCTATGGCCTCCCAGGGCTTGTGGTGGTTGGAATGTTATACTTGTTTAGTTGTTACTCAGACTGTACATTCTTGGGGGCAGGGAGTGTCTCTGTGGTCTGTGGTTGTACAGCAAGTAGCACAATGGGGTCCAAGTCAATGACTGGGGCTCCCAGGCACTACAGATATTACAAAAAGTAAATAATAGTAATAAATGCTGGACTGGTCCTTAATATTCTAAGTGAACAAGCTGTAGGCAGCAATATGCTGTTATTGAGCAGATATGAGTTGTAGCAATGCAGTATCCCTAGTGATTTACTTCTGACAATTCATTTAATCAGAACTATATTTCAAAACATGAATGAATGAATGAATGATGTTTTAGTTATAATATCAATCAAGCATTATTATCCTGTTAACAATGTAGAGAAGTTTCCTCTTTTGAAAGCATGTAAAGACATGCATCACCTAACAGCGAAATGCATAGCTTATTTCCCATGTAGAGCAATTCCATGTTTAGGAGGCAGTACAAGTGGTTTGCACTTGATTCACAAAAAGTCTCTTTTATATTTGCCTGTACTGTAAGTGGCTCTCGGCAACACTGCCGAGACTCATCTCCCCTTTGCACCTGCTTTACTACTACTAAAAGTTATTAAGAAGCAGCAGCTCTTCTCAAATATGATTTACGGAACGTGATCTGTTCAGCTCTTGTGCTCCAAACTATTTAGCCTGTGATGACATATCTGAAAGATGGCTGACTGGCTCCACTCATGCTTACAAACTGCACGCTCAACATAGCTACTAAAAAAAGTTAGAAGGGTTAAGCTTTAAGTCTTCAAGCATATACCTCTGCAAGCAGCACTATACTAATAATCTCTTTTCCTATACTGCAAAAATGGATTGATTCATTCCATTTTTGCAGTATAAATGGAATGAATTTATACTGCAAGCTGGGTCCCGGTCTGTGCCATTGTGTATTTGGCACAGGGATTTATTAACTCTGTTGTATAGGCCATCTACAGTTAAGGTTGCCTGGTGCATCCCATTAGAAGACCCTGTTTTGGGGCTGAAATTATCCATGCCAGGTGTCTACATGAGACTGAAATGTTTTGGAGCGTTCCAGCTAAAATGGTTCACCTGTTTCCTAGAATGTGGTAAAGGAAAAATACATTGTTTTGCCTATAATAAAAAAAATATTGTATAACCATGTAATTGAGAAACTCTAGAGCTACCACCACCATTGGTTGGAGCAGGGACATGGCCCTTCTGCCCATGACATGCCTTTTGCCTGTGCTACCTTAATTCAGCCCCCTTGTGCATATGTATTATACTACAGGCTTTAATTGTATCATCACATCCTATTTTTTTCCACAGGACCCCTGCCTCATTCAATGCCCTGGATGGACCTATTCTGGGGATGTATAATGAAGATGGCTGTTGTATGTAGGACCCCTTGCTTCATTTGTTGCAGAAGTTGGAAGATCTGTAGTGAATGAGGCAGGGGATGGCAGGAGGAGAAAGGAAGGTCTCATGTTTAAGGCTGTTGAATGCTGCCCTGGAGAACTGTGGACTTGTAGTCCCTGCTCTGAAG
This sequence comes from Mauremys mutica, assembly GCF_020497125.1. Lineage (NCBI taxonomy): Eukaryota > Metazoa > Chordata > Testudines > Geoemydidae > Mauremys > Mauremys mutica. Next base: position 33,704,953 of record NC_059085.1, read on the forward strand.
TCCCCGTCCCTGCTCTGCCACAGAGTCCCTGTGTGATACTGGGAAAGTCACTTCCATCAAACTTTTCACAGGTGGCCACTAATTGTGTGTTGCTCATTTTATATAGGCCTATCTTGAGGCCATGGAGCTGAGCACCTATTGAAGTCAATGGAAGCTGCAGTGCCAAGTACTCTGAAAAATCAGGCCATGGGCGCATAAGCTTGGGTAACCAAAATTAGTGGACATTTTTTAACCTCAGCTCTCCATCTTCAAAATGGGGACGGTGATACCACCTAGTTTCACAAGGCTGTTGTGAGGATTAATTTGTATTTGTGAAACACTATGCTACTATAGCAATGAACACCACAGAAAACTCATGAGAAAATTAGTAATTCTGTCTTCAGAGCAGAGTTTGAATAGTGTACAGTGAACAAGGCATGAGGCCCTGGATTGAACAATGAGAAGAAAACAAAATATTGAACAGCTTCTCATTAAGTGAGCACTGTCCATCGTGCACTGAATGAGGCAGGGGTCTGATGGAAAAAAACAGCAAGTGATCATATAATTAAAGACTGCACCATAGTGCATATGCACAATGGGGCTGGACTATGGCTGTCTGAGCAACTATCATTCTAACATTTCCTAACTTCTGAGTATTTGACTTTGCAGCCTTAATGTTCTTTCAACATAGTTTTCAGGTGTTATTTATATAAAGGTCTTGTTCCTGATTCCTGTAACCCGCCTGATTCCTGCACGCAGCATCATTAAAGTCATTGTGCTTGTAAATTTAATTCAATCACTAGTAAAAACGTCAACATAACTGAAAGCTTAATTTTGTGCACTTAACATAGGGGTGCTCAACCTGGGATCGCAAATAGATGTCAAGTACCGATGGCCGTCCTATATTGCTAAACAGGAGGGAGCTATATCCAAGCTACATGAAAAAGTAAAGAAACCACTGCTTTAACAAACAGGAGAAAGGCCAGTGAAACTTATTCAGCAATATAAGCAACTACGTACCTTCAAAGTGTAACCAACCCCCGTACAGCACCGCCTTTCCTCTTTCAGTACCATGTTTGGATACAGATTCAGTAAAGTACCATTTTTACTTTCAAAATCCTGTTAACTTTAATTGCAAGAGCATTAGCCACAAGTCCAAATTACTCCTGCTGTGTTGTCTCCTTGAAAGTACAGGGAGTTGTGAGTCCTTTCTATCCCTTACGTGAAGGGATAAAGGCCCACTGATTAGGACTTTAGCATAGGGGCTGGGAGACTTGGGTTCCGTTCCCTACTCTGCTATAGACGCCTTCTGTGACTTTAGACAAATCACCTACCCTCTGCACATCTGGTAAAATGAGGAGAACAGTGCTTTCCTACCTCAAATGGGTGCTGTGAGGATAAATGTATTGACTATTGTGAGGTGCTAGGGTACTACAGGAATAGGAACCATATAAGATAAAATGGCCAGCATGGAAGAGCCTGGAACTCTCTCTATCAAAGCCATCAATATCATACAGGTTTTGTAATCAGTGAACAACCTTTAAAAAAATGCCCTGATGGTCATGGAAAATGAGAAGACCATGAGCTAATGAAATATTCCTCACTTCACTTTCTAAAGTAGCCCCTGCTGTCTGCCATTCACATTAGTCATTGTATAGCAGTTAAAAAAAAGGATTGAAACAGGATGACCATGGGTTTGTACAAGAATTATGTACTGGGGCTTCTTAGACTAGGGGAGATTCAGCAGGAAGGGGAAAGAAAGTAGCAGAGAGACCTGCAATATTGAAGAAAAACATGAAATGATTGAAAATATAAAGACTTCTCAATCTTTAAAAGGGTAATTCTCAACCAGATCAATATTTTCCTGCAGAACGCTAAGAGACTTTCACTCCTTCCTCCTTCACTTTTCTCTTCCCATTTTCTCTTCTTCTCTTTCCTTCTGTGTGTTCCTCTCCTCTCCATTCAAGACCCTTTTTTTATTTTCCCATTCAAAAAAGAACCCTCTTGTTGTCGTCCCCAAACTCAAGTAGGAATTGGGGAGGACATATTTAGGCTGATGCAACTTTTTCAGTTACTGTTTTCAATTGCTGGGGCTCTAGTCATGAAACTCAAATGAGAGGCAGATCAGCTTTCAAACAGAATCAAGTGAACATAAGAAATATAGCTATAGGATTCTTGAGCTTAGGAGCTCCTAAATATTCTTCAAGTTGAGGTCCTCATGAAGGCCTCACAATGGACCTTGGTAGGATAATGTAGTTTCAATACATTTTTAAGAGGTGACTCCAGAATTTTATTTAAACAATTTACTTGGGAGGTTCTGATTGAATCATCTCAGTTGCTGATTAATTCATTATCAAATGGTGGATTGTGAAAGACCTATTCCCCCTCTTTTGCCAAATCACTGATTCCTAATGCCCTTCCTCCATCTTCCAGACTAATCGCATAACTCAGATGAAGAGAAAATAGAGCAGGGAGTTGGTACTGGTAAAGTACCAGCAGAAAAAGGAATGGCCCATTACAAAATAAATCAGTCTCAAGAAAACCAGAGTGAGGGATCATCTAAGTTGAGCAGCACATTCCTAAGAAAGTCACTCATTGATTTGTGGTGGAGTTGTCATAATAGTGATGGACAGTGCCATAAACTTAAATGCATGATCCAGCTCCTTGTATCTGCCCTCCATTTTGGCCATTTCCTCTGTTAGCAATACTATTTAAAATACTCAGCTCCCATCAGAGCAGTGGTTACAAACCACACTAAAAGAAACACCTACAAGTCTCTAAGAACTACTATCTCAAACAAAGAGAGAAAGTTTCCTTACATACATTTCTTTCGACGTCCACAAAAATGCTGCTTTTGAAACCTTCCATGGTGGTAATCATTCGCCTGATCATCATACTTGTGGTGTGTGTGCTTTCTGTGATGACCCAGGGAAAAGTGATTGGAATTGGAATCTACTTTGTACCGGTGCACTTTCTCCTCTGCTGTCCGTTTGTATAATACATGAGGGTGATGTCCAGCAGGTGATGTGTAGTTGTGTTCCTGTGCTAGGTGCTGAGGTAATGGAGATATAAGGAATTCGTTCTCCTGCATTCTTATCAAACCTGACTAAAAAAAAAAAGGCAAATTAAAAAAAAGAACATTATATTTTGCAGTTTGACAACAATATATTTATGTCCACTTGTCAGCACTAGATTCCTTCTAAGTAGCTGATCCTATTCTCTTAATTGCAGAGTCACCTATACAAAAAGAAGCCTTTTAACACATTTTCAGGCTTGAAAGCTGGTTTTCTGGATATATAGTCATCATGTGCAGTAGAAGAGGACCAGGAAGAATGAGATTGTGCTGCATAGACAAGAAGGGAACAAAGATGGTTTTATGAAGCACAGCGTTCCTTTTTTTAAAAAAATAGCATACCTTAGAACATTGTCAAAGCAAATTATTCCATTTGGAATCTTAAAAGAGGTCTATACAATTAACAGATTCACATAGGAAACAACACTCTGTGACATCAGATTCAGGAAAATTAAATCTTTGAACCCCCTATTCAAATTGACAGCAACAGATTTCCTTAGCGGTTAATCTTCCATTCCACTTGCTGTGCTGCAGTCTGACTAATCATGGAACTCCATGCCCCAGCAATTTGCTTGCGTTCCAGAAGACTCTAGTCCAAGACAATGCTGCAGTTGCTCTCAAAGAATCTCAGAATCTTCATCTCTCACAGCAGAAGTTTAGTCACTAGGGTGGATCAGAGAGGAGAATTTTGTCCTAAAATATGAAAAGTCTCTGCCACTAATTGGCACTTTTTTTTCAACCTCAGCACAGAAACCCAGGATTGAAGGACTATGGTCAATGAATACCCTCTCCAGCCTTAAGGCTGTTCCTTCAAGACAGAGTAGACATATTAGTGGGGTGATGTTGTAAAGCTGTACTGGGGCAACCCGAGCCCTAAAGTTCTTGCTCTGTGGAATACATAGAAGACTTCAGGCTGCAGAGTTGTCAGTGTATCACCTTTCACCAGCACTAAACTACTATCATCACATTAAATATTAACCAGGATTGGTACACAATGTATATTAAAAATGAATACCGGTATATATGTATTTTCCAAGGCAACAAGAAAAAAACAACCCTCTATCTTAAAATGGTGTTCAGGCTGAGGGTACATTAGTAAATTAAGAGTAAAAACTAGAGGGATTTGTAATTATTCCAAAGTACTACAAATGCAGGAAATTCCAATGTATAGTGATGTTTTAAAGAAATCTGAGCACATTCAGGTATGGAAATGGAAAGGCAAAGCAGCTAAACAATCTTAACACTACCCTGAAAAAATGCTACTCAATAACAGTTTGATTATGATTAGGTCATTTTAGTACTGTGCTCCCAGAGAAGATGAAAATGATTTTTACCAACACATTTTGTGTTTAGCACATTTTCCCCCTTTCATTGTGACTAGAGGGCAGAGTTAAGGTTGGGGAGAAAAACACTGTATTTTTCATACATTGACTATGAATAAAGCTACACATATGCTTAAGTGTTTCCAGGATCAGAGGCAGCATCAGAAATGTGGGTAGCAATGAGGAAGTATTTACATTCAACTCATAAACCAGTTGTGCTGTTCATTCCCTTGTCTTGTAAAAGCTGTTGTAATAAACACTCTTTTTTACCAAGTAAAAACCCAAGAGATGGAGGCAGCAAATATTAATGTGTAGCCAAGTGGGGCAAGAAAAAGTTTGATTAGATAAGTACATATGTAATATTACTTACAAAGTTTATTTTAGGTCACTGAGGCATTTTTGCCAAAAGTGGCATCCCCCTGAGAACCACTCAGCTCTATGAACAGCTTCCCAGAAGTATGTGCAGAGAAGCAAGTGCAACCACCCTGTATATTAGCACTCTCAGCCCATGATACCACCTCTCCTTGCAAAGAATGCTTTCTGATGTTAGATGGTGGAGCTATGCTCCTAGCATTGCACATTTTGGATATGCGTCATCTAACCCATTTTGAAATGGATTTTTTTTTTCTTACATGAGCTCCTATGTGGAGACTGGCTAGGACTTGAGGATAAAGAGGAAGAGGGACTTCAACCAATACCTGATTTCACCAGGGTGTTTCTTTGGGATTTGTGGACTTTCTGCACTTCCAGAGCTTCATTCCAGGAGGAGAATTTTTCAGAAAATAGGGAGTTGTACATGAAATCCTCATTGCTTTAACTGTAGTGTTTGCTACTAAGTTAATGCTATCATTGATATCAAATATATCCACAAGAAACAGATTTATCAGAAATTTTAGTTACACAGGTCCTTACTGCTCACCAATCAGACACCAGCCCTCTGACTGACATTCATTACTGTCTTTTTCCAAATAGAGGGAAAATAAGTGCTTTCCCCTTTGTGGTCAATTACCAATTATTATAGATGGACAACTCAACCAAGATTTTAACAATAACTCTTCCCTATAACCCTAATTGTGAGAATCTTCTCCTTCCCAAAAGTTGCTGTGAACATAAACAGAAATCATATTGTGATAGACATTTTTCTTCTTTCCTGAATTCAACATACATTCAACAAACATTCATCCTATATTTGCTCAACATATTATAAGGAAGAGGCAATAACACGTCTGTCAATGAAAGATCAGGACTGAGGAACTTCTCATATTGAATTTAGCTAGCTTGCTTGCCCAATTCAATGGACTGGCAATCTTCAATGGTCAGATCACAACAGGACAAGGCAATGCACTTCCGCATAGGGGAGAGAACAGATATTTTAATCCTTATGATTTATGTCATCAGATATTTAGAACTGACACAATTCAAATGCAGTTCGGGAAGAAGAGACCTTCCATGCAATCATCTGTTATTCAGCACTGATAACTAGGCATCTGCTAACTGATTTTACAACCTTCTATTGGAAAACAGAAACATAGTAAATCTGTTTTTTATTTCTCCATTTTAAAGGTTTCCACGTCTGAAATTACCCCTACAGGATTCATTTAATAAATTATTCAAACCATATGGAATAGAGGATTTTCTACATTTTCCTTGTAAGAAACTGTCCCTGATGTACATCAAGTTTTAGTCCCAAATGTAATTTCTATATTTAACATCACAAGGGTGGACTGAGAATTCCAGAAATGTGTGATGAATTGAATTCGGGCCCATGTGCTGAATTCATTTTGCTGCAAGATTTTGATGTGCTGAAACCAGTTGGTGAGTGACCTAAAAACCTTATACAGTCAGCCCTTGCAAATTTTTCTCCAGCAGAGACCAGGGCTGAATCCTCAAATGAGATGTACTCCCTTTGGGTTTTAAAGTAAATCAGAAAGGATTATTCCAATTGGAAAGTGTTATGAAAGATGAATAATATCTACTTTTTCTTTTTTCTGACACAACATCTAGTTTCATGCAGTCCTGCGGCACAGATCAGTCTTTATAAGATAGGTCGCTGGGTCATTTCTACAATTTGTGAGCAAGCTTCCAGTATTCATATTTAACTGATCTCTAATAATTCACAAAATATTGGCCCCGATCTCTCCTGCTTGGAGATGCACAAATTGGACTGGATTTCAAGTGGTCAGTTAGATATGTGGCTACAGCTCCTGGATTCTCAAGCAGCAACTACTCTAGCTTCAGACCTGATGTAAATTAGAGTAGCATATGGACTGCTCAATCTTGTGTTAGCAGGTTATGGTCCTCAAAGGGTATATGCCAGTTGAGAAATGAGCACAGATGCCTTCCCCTGATGTGCCTGCTGTTGATATAATCCCCTATTCCAGGTTTAAGGTGGGGAGCTAGCTATGCTACCTTTATGCTATCTGAGACTCTCCTATGCCAGAATAATTTCCAGATGGCTAATTAAGAGCAGGTCCTAGCCACTCTGCACTGACAGAGCAGTGCAATGGAGACAGAAATAAGGGGAGAGACTCTAGCCCAATCTCTCTCTTAGCTTGGAACTTTTTCAAAAGAACTATGAAGTTTAAGTGAAGTCATGAATTAAATCCAGTATGTTTCTCCTCATTAGCAACTTCAGCAGATGTGTGGGTATAACTAGTAAAAATTATCATGGATAAATGGAAGCTAGGTCTTTGCATTGCCAGGACCAGCATTAATATAAGTGCATACCCAATCTTAGCTTAACCATAGCTCACTGAAGTCAATGGAAAGTCTTTCCATTGACTTAAGCGTGTTTTAGATCCAACCCTTTAAGACGAGAAGGGGCAGGGCATTCTACATGGCTATGTCTACACTACAGTTTGTCTTCAAATTTCCCACTGTCATAGCCACCAGAGGAAGCAGTGTTACAAGTGTCAACATTTTCACCAAGTCCAAACAACACAGTGATTAAAAGTCCATGGTCCCCAGCAGACAATCTACACTTTCACTGTTGCTGTCACGAGGGGAGTGGCACCAGTTGAGAAGTTTGAAGAAAAATGCTTACCTAGGCAAGGCCCAGGAAAAGTCTTTGAATTAAATTTGCTACCATCTTGGTCCGCCAGAACCTACATTTGCTATCCTTCTGAAAACACTGTAAGGCCTATCTTCTCTCTCAGACCTTTGGAAAGGTAGATGATAGGATTTAGGATGGAATATGTAAGGAGGGAAGGTTGGCCTAAGTGTTTTACTAAAACAGCTCAAATTTCAAGCATCCAGTATTAGCTTGTGAACAAGCTTAAAACCAAGGATCATTCATAGAAATTATTCAGCAAATTCTTAATCAATCAGTCTATTTGCAGATAATTGACGAGGCAAAAAAGGTAACATTCATTAAATAAATTATTTCTTATTCATTGTTTGCTTAGTTCTTTGATCTGTTAAAGAAATGTTCAGTTTGAGATGTTTCTTAATAAAATTTTATATTATTGGGGTATTAACACTGAGGCATTTGTCCAAGATTTTCCTGGTAAATCTCAGAAGGAAGGGAAACCTCATAAAGAAAGCTGGAGATGGTGAATATAGAAAGCAAATCTGCTTTAGGATTTCTTCACTCATATTATATTACTATGTAGGGATTAAGAGTGGGATTTTCAAAAACATTCAGCATTGGTCTAATTCCACTCCTATTAAAGTCATTGGTACAACTTTCACTGCTTTCAGTAGAAGAGTTAGACCGAAGTTGAATGTGTTTGAACATCACATCCTAAAATGTTTTCTCTCCAAGAATGGGTGATTTGCATCTCATTGAAATAGCATGCAAGACATCTTGTATTCCACTGTGACATCAGAGGGAGTGGAGAATGGTCACCGTTTCACAGATGCCGTAGGACCATGGTATGAATGTACTACAGGAGCACACCTAGGGCACTGCAGCTGAGCTGTTGCAGCGTCGATACTTCCTGCATTGACAGAAGGGGGATTCCATCGATGTAGCTAGCCCACTGTTCCAAGAGGTGGTAGCTAGGTTGACAGAAGAATTCTTCCACTGACCGAAATGAATCCACAGAGGAGGTTAGGTCATCCTAACTATGTGACATAGGAGCAAAATTTTTCACAGCAGTGAGCGATATAGTTAGGTCTTCTAATATTTAGGTGTAGGCCAGGCCCTAGTGATATGTACTGCAGTGGCAGCTGAAAGACTCATCATCCTGGAGCGGACTTCTCAGAACTGTTGTTTTCTTGTCTATATTTAAAAACTGAGATTTTGAGATGGAGTCTGTTCCCCTCCCCACATGAGGAAAGCATTGTGGCTACAGATTCAATATTTCCATAAAGCCACCATCATTATGTGTTAATTAAATTACAGGCAACAGCTCATCCATATGCATTAAGAGTTACATCAGATTCATCATCCAGACACAGATAATGTGGTAAAAAATGAAACAATGTGAAATTCAAAACTAAGGACACAGAGGACAATCAAACATCTCAGCTGCAATAGCTGCTAAACAAATAAAACTACCTAGCACAGACTTATGTCAAGTACAATTACTTTTTGTATGATAACAGGAGCACCTTGACTGTACCAGAGTACTAAAATATATGTACAAAAACTTTCTAAGCAACAACAATTATTTCCTATAACACTTCATTTGATGTTACATTATGCATGCACATCTGAAGCTATTAAAAAGCCTATAACCACTTTGTTTTAACTGTTAGCAAATCCTGATATATTAACAGCAACACTGCACTTAGTGAATAAACAATTTAACATTGCATAGAGATGGATGCAATCAGCGTGAAGAATCTTTCTTAAGGGAGTGTTAAGTGTGAGCTCTTTTGAACCCATTAAATGTTCTCCAATGTTGCACACACTATTTCAAAAGGCAGTTGACTTGGGGCTTGATCCACAGCCAGCTGAAGTCAGTCTAAAGACTCTGATTGACTTCAATGGGCATAAGTCCAGTGCCTTTTGTTGTGTTACTTCCCACAACGTACAGTTCCTACAAAACAATATCGAGTCAAACACAGATTAACCATAACAAGAGATACAGCACATAACAGAAAGAGACTGAACTTAAAAGTACAACTTTCTGTTGTGCTTACAGCAAAAGGAAAAGATAAATGAAGAACTTCCCTGCAATAGAAACCTCCTGAGAGGAAAGATGATCTAAAATATATAGTTTTTCTTATCCAAAATGAGTAGATATCTAGCTGGGAAAGTACATGCATTCCTTGAATTCCCACCATAATAATATGTGGACACTGAAACATCACAGAATGCTCGCATGCTTTCTCACTCAGACTGGAGGGAAAGCTCAGGGAATGCTATTGGCTGCACTTCATCCTAGTGTCACTCAAGTTGTTGTTTTAAGGCCTGATTCTCTACTCAGTTTCTGGCCCTTTGGCACAGTCAGAAGGCACAAAGGGCCTCAACTGCCTATCAGAGAATTCCCTTGTCAGAGGCGAACTCCCTGCTGGCTCAGATATGACAGGTCTGGATCCTGTGTCTGCCCTCTGGAAGAGGGAGGCAGGATGGGGGCATAGTGGAGCTCCATAGGACCCTAAGCCAGTTGCACAAATTAAAGCTACCTGCCAGCAACTTTTACTAGCCTTATGGCCAACACTGTCCCCTGCCCCCTATGCTAGACCAGTGGTTTTCAAACTATTGTACTGGTGACCCCTTTCACATAGCAAGCCTCTGAATGCGACCCTCCCTCCATATAAATTAAAAACACTTGTTTATATATTTAACACCATTATAAATGCTGGAGGCAAAGCGTGGCTTGGGGTGGAGGCTGACAGCTCGCGTCCCCCAATGTAATAACCTCGCGACCGCTTGGGGGGCCCCAGTCCCCAGTTTGAGAACCACTATGCTAGACTGTGTGCAAACAGAAGGAGAGTTCTGCAAAATAACACTTGTACCTCTATGCAGGGGTCAGCCACAATGTGTAAAGGAGGAGAGCCATTGCTTCAAGCTATAGCCACAGATGGTGGTATCCCCCTCACAGAGATGGGGAAGGACCCAGGCCAGCAACGACAGCACTGCACTATCCATGCATTTGGAGCCTGAAAAGCTCATTGAAGTCAGTGGAAAGACTCCCATTGACTTCAGCAGATTCTGGATCAAGCCCTTAAAGGATGAAGGCATGACTAGAGCATGCACTCTCCCAGAAAGCCCCAGGGAGGTGCTAAGTCCCACTGAGTCACCCAGCATTTCTCTTCTGGGTTTGACCCTCACAGACATGTGGCCACCCCATCCTAACACCAGGGTGTTTAAAGCAGCCCAACACCATGTGTGCAATCCAGTAACAAACTCTCCCTTCTTTAGAGAGTATGTGATCAAACTGACTCTCATGCCTACTATATGCTTTGTGTTGGGCCAGATGGGTAATCTGAAAAATACGCATGACTGAAACGATACTACACACATAAGAGAAATCATTCAAGAAATTAAAGTGCAAAAAGAGATTAAGCTGATCTGGAATCCTTACATGTCATTATGAGGGCTGGGGTGCTAAGCACCTGTCGGGTCTGGGCCCACAGATGAACATTTTAGATAGCATAATCAAATCAGCAGATTCGGGTGTGGAATTAGCTTGAAGAAAATGAAAAGCAAGGTATCTGGCAAAGCAGAAAGTAGGAACCTACACTGCTGAAAGCATAGGTTAGGTGAAGCATGTTTTAGCCAGTGCAAAGCAGCCTGAGCAAAGTAGCAGTGGTAGCTCACCAAAGCTGATAACAAGCAGTCATTGCTACTGAACTTTGCAATTAAGTGACATGAAAAGGTAGTGATGGATAAACTTCAGTAGGCTTTGAAACATGGTTACAAATTTAAATTTTAGGGACACAACTCATGATTTTCAAAAATAGCAGACTAAAGCGAGGCTCCCAAACCCATATTTAGGCTCCTAAATGAGTGAGCTACTTTTAAAAGTACCAAGCACCCAGGAACTCCCTCTAAAGTCAGATTTCTCCACATACGTCATTTTTCAGAATGTATTCAAACCAATTTTTTCAAGAAATCTGGCCCGGGGTTTTGTAGGAGTGGACTCTCATGAGATTTCCAAGAGTACACTTGTCTTACTTGGGTGAGAGATTCTACAAGTGATGCTCAGAATTTTAATTTTCATTTAGATCTTGTGCCAAACCAGGTAATGCTAAGGCATGTGGGCATTGAAAAACACAGAAACAAAGAGTGTAAGTTAACTAAACTTTGCCTGAGTTTTTATGTTATGCAAACAAATTCATCCATCCCTCAGACAGAGTGTTGAGATTTTTGCACTGTGGGTAGCATTTGTTGATGATGATACCAGAATTAGGAAATTAAAAAGGCCAGAAGATACTTTCTTGGGCCAGGTCCTCAGCTGGTGAAAATAACCTCAGTGGAGTTATGCTAATTTCCAGTAGCTTGGGGGATCTGCCCCCTCCTTCTGAATTTTTAGGTTAACTTAATGTCCAACATGCACTATTAAAATATTTTTAACATGAAAGAAAAATGAGAGCCACTGGCCACCGATTCTGGATTACGAGTTGACTGCAGTCAAGTTTTCTTTCAAATCCAGATGAATCATAAAAATACTGAACTCTCTCTTCAAGCATAACATAGCTGACTTACTGCCTATATTTTTAAACTTTAAAATGTTAAGATATTTTAGCAACATAGCATTTTACTATCCCAAATCAATGGTCCCTGGAGAGTGGGACCTTAAAACAACCATTCTGAGTTCATCATGAAAGACTACTCTGTTCAGTTAAACTGCACAAAACGAGTATTATTCTGAACGTTTGGCAATTGTTGAACCAAGGTAACAAAATTGCTTGCCTTTAATTATTCCTATATGAACAAAGGCAAAGTTATCTTTGAATAGTGCCTTTGTATTTTTGCAGTTGACTGAACTTGTTTAAAACATCGTTGTGCCATCCTGCTTCTATCAACACGTAGCAAATACTGAAATAGTCTAATTTGCAGTTCTGATTAAGGTAATTGAACTGCCTCAGCAGTGTTTAAATATATTAATCTGACATTTATTGCAAGGTAATGATGACATATTCTAGAAATAATACTAAGATTATTGCTCTGCAGCAAATGCAAATTAGAATTCCTGCGCATATCTATCTGCACCTCTTATTCCTTACAAGCAGACTAAACATTAGAAATTACATTATATATATTATAAAAATTGTACTGTAAATGTGAACAAGTCTGACAGATTGCATCCGAGATTATATGGATCATTAGTGATTCTATCACAGGTGGCCCAGCACAGCAGTCTGAACACAAGCAAACTTGCCTGCTGAAACCTATGTTTCTCTTGCTTGTTCTAATCCAATGGATCCAGAAGTCAATTAGCTATGAGCAACAGATCCAAGTTAGGTTTGCAGGGGCGGCTCTAGACATTTCGCCGCCCCAAGCACGGCGGCATGCCGCGGGGGGCGCTCTGCCGGTCGCCGGTCCTGCGGCTTCGGTGGACCTCCCGCAGGCGTGCCTGCGGAGGGTCCGCTGGTCCCACGGCTTTGGTGGAGCCGCGGGACCGGCGGACCCTCCGCACCAGAGCCGTGGGACCAGCGGACCCTCCGCAGGCATGCCGCCGAAGGCAACCTGCCTGCCTGCCGCCCTCCCGGCGACCGGCAGAGCGCCCCCCACGGCTTGCCGCCCTAAGCACGCACTTGGCGTGCTGGGGCCTGGAGCCACCCCTGTAGGTTTGACAGTTATACAGGTTGTTGGGGATGGACTGTTTAAGCAAGGCCTCAGTGACGACAAAATAAAATCTAGATATTCTATTCGTTATGACAGTTCTGAAACCCATTACAAAACAAACAGGAAACAGTGGGATTATTATATGAATGTACTAATGCTTCACTTACTTGATCTGAAAGGAGACAGTGCAGTATTTGTCAGGTGTTGTCTTACAGCTGATTAATTACTTATGGTGCATCAAGAAAACTAGACATAAGGATGCAAGTTAGCGAAAGCCCTGATCCAGCAGCCCATTTAAAGATGTACATTAGTAAATCATTGGGACTATTCATGTGCTTAAAGCTATGGATATGCTTGAGTGGTTTGCTGGATCAGGGCCTTTAGGTGGTGCTGACAGGGTGATTAGAACACCACCTTCCAAGAGACTAAAATTCACCCGTTCCAGCACTGGGCTGGTGCACCATTTAAGTCCCACTCAAGCCCTCCAAACAGGACTTAAATGAGGCATAGGTCTTGTGCTGGACCTCTGAACAGGGCTGAATTTCACCCACAATAAAACATATGCTATGAATTATTCCATCCACCCCCGTGAATAGGTGCAACAAAAATGTATTATTAGGATTATATTTCTTTGGTGTGTATGGCTGACAGTTCTCAAATGGATGGAATACATCTGTCCTAATGGTTTTTGTGATGTGTGCTATTAATGTTATATTCTCTTTGTGAATTTTATCCTCTTATAATTGTTATAGACATAAAAGTAACACAAACTATTTGAAAATAATAAAATAGAAAATGAACAAGTTAAGCTAGAGAATTGCTGGCAGATGTTAAAGACCTTAGTTGCAAATACTTTTACATAATGCCTATTTAGCATTCATCAGAGGCTTGCTTTAATGTTTCCAAATAGGAATGTGTTTCTGCATCAGAAATGCAATCCCAGACATTGAAAATCAGGAGTCAGGCTCTGCAGAATCATGGCTTATAAATCATGAAATGTTTTAAAAATAAAAAAAATAGTGGTTCTTCATATTTCCCTTCTGGTTCCCAAGCCTTTAGGGGATTTTTCAAGTTTTTCTCTACAACCAGGAGGACTAGAAATGTACATGTTTGTTATTATTAATTATTATTGTTAGTGTTTGGGTTTTTTTTTTTAATGACTGCTCAGATTCTCAAGTAACCACCTGATTCCAGCAGCTGGGGGTTTAAGAAAGATAGCCAATGTCAGGAGACTCATCATCAAATTGTGAGATCTGGCAAAACTGGAAGTGACTTGGCTGCCTCTCTCCCCATGACATGTGACCAGGAGAGGTGCTCGTACTAGAACTCCCTGGATATAACATAAAAGTGGCTTCTGGCAGTGCACTGTCTGTGAAGACAATGGGGCTCTCAGTCCAGGGCTGCTTTAAATTGCGCCAGCTGCAAGGGCACCAAGGGGCTGTTCCTGCAGCTGAGATTGCCAGAGCACAAGGGTGCTTTGGCCTCGTGTTCTTTGCCTCAGCTACATCCTCTTTAGTGAAGGCTGCAAGATGTGGGCAGTGTAGGGCCAGAGTGGTACACTGCTAGCTGTTGGCAGAGAATCTGGGCCAGGGTCTGCAATGAAACACATCCAACTAAACTCACCTAATTTTATTTTTCTAGGAATAGTTCAGCCAGCTCCGATAACTATGGATTCAGGTTATGTGTGTGTGTCTGGGGGTATTACTTATTAAGAGGTTAAATCAGTGGTTCCCAACCTTTAAATTTTTGTTGTTGCTGAAACACCCCTTGCCATGAGTTTGTTACACCAGGCAATGGCCAAAAGCCACTCTGTGGAGAACAGGTAGGCCTGGAGTATCACCCATAAAACAAGTATACCTGGTTTACCACCACCCTGCCCCCCGGAACAGAGGACACATGGAAGGGAAGCATGGTTCAAAAATTAGGGCACTAGCCTGGATCTTAAGAGAACCACATTCAATTCCATGTTCTACCATACAAAGTCTATGTGATTTGGGCGAGTCACTTAGCCTATCTGTGCCTCAGTTTCTCCCTCTGTGAAAAGGCACTGCCCCCCTAATCATAGGGGTATTGTGAGGAGCTCAGATACTACAATGATGGGAACTATATATGTACCTAAGATAGGTTATTCCACTTCATATCCCCCACACAAAGCTAGCTTACTTGGCATCTGTTTAGGGAGCCTCACTTTCACTCCTTCTGTTTTCGTGTAATCACCCATGTGAAATAGCATACAACTCTAGATGCAGCTGAATCCCATTTTGATTTTGAATTCTGATAGAGTGGTAAAACTTTCTGTTTGGATGCAATTCAAGTTGTGCTAAATCTGCAGGGCACAGCACCATTATTTTGCTGAAGATCCACTAGTTTAAAATAAGATTTCATCCCTTTCTCATGGCTTTTCACACTGAGAAACCTGTAAAATGATAGCTGTATCTTTTAGATATATGGTAAGCCACATAAACATCTTATAACATCCAGATTTTAATACAAAGCATGCACTGGAATAAGGAAGTTATTTGTTAAACTAAACTGGGTATGTTTCATCTTGATTCTATGTCACGAACACACCTCATTTCTGAGAGAACAATTTGCACCCCTAAAATATGCCTTTCTAATTTTATGTGAGCAAAATGATTTGTGGGCACAAAGAAGAGTTCTTGCACCTCGACCTTATTTTACCCAGAATCAAGTAGCTACCACTGGCAAGTAATTAGATGTGCTGCCACAATTCAAACACAGGTGCAAAATTACAGATGCTACTTCAGATCACCCTCCGCAAAAACTGCCCCATAATAATTGAAATGCAGGATGACATGGGCCAAATATATCCCTGGTGGAATTTTGCTGTAATCAATTGAGCTACTCTCTGGGTAAATTTGGCCTATTCTGAGGATGTATTTAATATTAGTGTACCGGAAAACTCTGTAAGAAATAATTTTCAATAAAGTGCCAGTGCAACAACATCTGTAGTATTATTAGATTTAATATTGGCCCACGTTTGCAGCTGGTGAAAATCAAGGTAGTCTCATTGAAATCAACTGAACCACACAGTCTATTCCTGCTGAGAATCTGGCCCAGAGTATCTAGATAGGGGCTGAAACCACATCATTCAGATCTAAGGCCATCTCTGGATTCCTAACACTCAAAGTTTACAGGTTTCAGACATGTGGTTGTGATTCAGACCCATATAATAGCCTCTTTTTTTAAATGCCCCACAAGACCAAGATGGTAATGAAAGGGTACGTTCAGTGTAACATATTGTATTGAGTATATGTCTGTGACATTCTGCAACTTTTACAACATGCTGTTTGGCTGGGATTGTTGTTATGAAAAGTGTGATAAACTGTGTGGGAGCATTTATGTATTTCCTTTCACTGAGTTGAAGAGATCAGCCACATTGAATCCTATAGAGATTTGAAGATGGGAGGAACAGAGGATGGAAAAGAAGCTGTGTGGAGAAGATAAAAGTCCCCTTTTCTACAAAGGTCCATAAGCCAGTCCAAGAGGGGAAGTCTTTAGTTCCCATTGCAACGAGCAAAGCTTTGTTAGATTGTTTGGTTCAAGCATGTAAACTGCATTTCTTGTTAAAGCATTTACACAGTAAAGTGTTTCTAAATGTATTGTCTGGTATATTGGGTTCCCAAAACATGGACCACCGGTGCTCTGTGGAACCTGCAATGATGCAGGAGACTCCCAGTGCAGGGAGAGAGAATGATATGGATAAAAGTTGGGAAACAATATTTTTTTTCCAAGGGAATCTCTCTGTCTAATAGGTAGAGATGGGCAACATTTTTCTGCCAACACTAATGCAGATTTGGTGAAACTGAAAAGTTTCACAAATTTGTGTCAATTTCTCTAAATTGTTTGTTTAGGGGAGAAAAATCATGTTGACACTTTTGAAATTAAACATTGTTTTTTTATTCAAAACAACTTTTTATTTCAAAATTTCCTTTAATTTTATTTTTTTTATTTAAAATGTTAAATACACAAAATCAAAACAAAATGTTTCATTTATGGGTGGAGCAAAACAGACTTACATTTTTTTTGGACGTTTTGGTTCACCAAAAATTTTTGGGTTGGGTTCAATTCAAAAGTTGTTTGTTTTGGGGGTTTTTTTGGGGGGGGGGAAGAGGTAAACAATTTTTCAGAATTGTCAGCTGACATTCATTATTTGCCCAGCTCTAATAACAGTTTGGTCTAAAGAAAAAAAGAGATCGATCTACTGGAAAGGTTTCTAACTTCAGTACAAATGTATGGAAGTCTCACCATCTATACTTTGTGTGGAATTTGTGGACAGCTTAAAACAGTGAGGATCAATGTAACAAAGAGATGGGTTCAGGGCAAAAATAGTCAAACCTGGAGAAGGATCCAGATTTCAAACTCCCTACAGTATTCTGCCAATAGTACAATTGTGACATAGGTTCAGATACTGAATATCCTTAATATTCAGTGGGTATTCAGAGGCTGGGGGTTTCGGCCCATCTCTCATGTCATTATTTGGGGCCCAATCCTGAAGCCCTCATATGTTGTTTAATATCACAAATCCTAACCCTGCATCTTGATTGCACTCTTTAATATGGAGAGGAACAGGGAAAATGTGAATTCATGTAACTTTACCTCTGTCCTGCCAGTCTATGAAGAAATTCCACCTTTTGCTTTACGCAATATCTTCCTCATCCCTGAAAATGTATTAAAATGTATCTTTTAAGAACACTTGAGAATTAAAAATCTTCAGCAGAAACACTTTGGAGACCAAATTTCCAAAGTGTCTAACCTTCCATCTGCTGAACAGTCATAGGTCAGGAGAAGGGATAAGGTTCCATGCAGCTGGGTAATGAGCGTCAAGGTCTGGAAGGCTTTGGAGCACTGGGAGAACTGAAGGCAGTTGGAGAAGCGCTGCAGGGCCTAGCTGCTGAAGCATCTGGAATACCTGGCTGTGAATCATGGTGTATTCAGTGTGCTAGTAAGGAAAAAAGTCAGTGTGCCAAAGCACTCCAGTGGCCTACGAATGACAGACAAAATGTGAAAAATGTGCATGCATAACATTGCACGTCCAAGTTTAAAGGTGAAAAAGGCTCTGCTCAGCTTTTCACCTGCAAAGATCACTTGAACAACATATTTGCATCCACCCTTTGCAGGTTCCAACATCTGCAACGACTAAGGCTCTGTCCGTACATAGGCTTTGTGCACTGATGTACTCACATCTGCATAACCATCTGCTTCAATGCAAACTCCCATGGTAGGAGTGCTATACTAGTGTTAAAAAGGACTTGCATTGGTTGGCTCATTCTGGTTTCAAACTGTGGTGCAAGAAACTCTATATAAATCTCTAAGACTTTCACATGTACTTTAAGTCCACTAATAACCCATGTGTATGCAAGCATTAGAATTTCTACTCACAAAACCCTTTGCCATCCATGTGTTTTGCAGGTGTCAGTCCAGCATTTCTATGTGTGCAAATGCTAGAATATTTAAAGTGCACAAGAGTTTGGCTTTATAGTGGGTATATGCACCTGCAAAATGTGGGTGCCAGTATGTGTGCACATAATTTTACAAATGTGGAGACCTCGGAGAGGCCTAGCTGAACATTTACTCCAGCATTTTTGTTTGTGCATCCTTCTTTGGATGTGTACTAAATACTACACTTCCATACTATTTCTGGTTGGAGAAACTGAATATTAACCTCAAATACATATTCTGATTATAACAGATAACTATTTAACCTATTGTGTTCATAGTAATAGTCTAGGAGTAGAGTGCCTAACTCCCTCAGGCACCCTTGAAACTACTAGCCTTGGAGCCTGCACAACATTGCTGAGGTAACAAAACAATGTCAAGCCTTCTGTTGTAGTTCAGTGGCACTTGAATCATTGTGGACAAATCCTGTTAATTCAAGGCCCCAGTTAAGCCCTGCGTTGGCACTATGTGGAAGGAGCTATATGCCAGCAGAATGGATGTGGAGAGTGGTGGTCTCTGCACTGGCCTAACAGGTATCAATGGAGGTGTGTTGGGAGCAAGGTGGGAAAGGGACCACTGTATCCATGTTTGCACAGATCCGGTGGCCCTCCCACACTACAAGGAAGCTACCACTGCTACTCCAAGCTATAGGCTGGAGTAGCAACACCTGCAGCCCAGGTCCCAGGTTGGTGGTTGGATGGATTTCACCTCCTCACTCTAATACCCAACACACCACCCACCCAAAGGCAGATTATTCAGTCTTTATCTGGCTAAAGTGAATTCCATTCTCATTTACTTCTACTTCAAATGGGACTGCTGGCATGTGAGAGGCAAAGCAGTGTTTGCCCCTGTGTGTTTTGTTCTGTGATCTTTAGTCGTGCTGCTAGAAGTGCAATTCTGTTCCATCATGCCACTTCACAGCATGAATTTGCTCAACTTAATGTGTCATGACTAAAGATGTGACTGTTCAGGCAGTCCATCTGGAGCATCAGTCATTTATTCCACCTTTTCTTCTTTCCAGGTGGTAACATAAACAGAGGAAAATCCAGAAGGACCACTTGTTGTGAAACATTTCCTCTCTTCACAGCATACACTCCTCCCACAGTATAAAACCAGCAATGCGAAAGTTCTATGGAAGTAAATTAGTCACAAATAGCACCCAGAGGAACTGAAATGCTTTGAATGTATACCATATAATCAGGAAATGCCCACCCTCCTTATCTGTCAGGAACAAGGAAATTAAAAGCAGTGTAATTTTAAACTGCACTTCAGTTGCTATGAATCAATCAAAACTTTCCTCACTGAGAACCATCATGCAGTAGGAGTAGAGTGAGATAAGACTGGGTTTAAACTACACTCCCCATCCTGTTGAGAGTTTCACCCTGAGATACCATATTTGACTGTCTCCAGTGCTCCTATTTGTATTTATACATCGAATTCACCAAATGGATTAGAGTGGGCCACAGATTCACATTCTTTTTAAAAATGTGTTCTATCACTATGAATTCATATGAATTTGCCATTCCTAAATATGTCTAATTCTTCATAAATTCCATTAACTGTTACAAGATTAATTAATGGACTTTTTATGGTTCCTTTAATATACATTTTTAGTATTCCTTGTAGTAATAGCAGTTTATATATATATATATATATATATATAAATAAAATTATACACATATACACACACGCACGTGTGCACACAGGCTATTGAAATGCTTAACGATTGGCTATGCATCAATTCAACTACTACAAGGAGAACATTATGCCCAGCAAATCATTGTTTTAATGGAGATATAATTATGTGTGTAGAGAAAAAATATTTTTAAAAACATTATTCATTTTATTCTGGTGATATACCAATTATGTTGACTGGCAAATGATAACAGTGCTGAGAAGCATTGCATGAGAGTTATCTACAGACCATGTTACACTCTTAAAGGGGTTGGATACCAACAATGTGCTGTGGTTTGCAAAAGCAAAGGATTAGCACTGATCTGGTATACTAGGTGCCATTTAAATATATATCTCCATTCATATTAATTAGCATACCAGATGCATAGTCATTATATATATATATATATATATATATATATATATATATAGGCTAGCATTTAAACCTTTACTGAATATATGTAGGGTATCCAGAGGCACTAAAGCGGTCACATGGTTAACTAAGAGGATGTAGCATCTTGCAGGACTTCTAGGTGCTTTTGTGTATGGAGATTATTATGAAACCTAATACCACAGCCAAATGCCCTGTGCTTGTCTGCACACAAATGTGCCCAAATTTAACCCAGTTTGGAAACAGGGCAAAGGAAATACAGTCTATTGATTTATATCATGAATATATACTGGTTTATATAGCAGAGTCCTTCTCTCTGGAGCACTCATACTGAGTGTTAAGGCAGCAGTAATATTCTCTTTCCTTCTGTTTTTCCTCTCCACTTATTAAAGTGTCATGTTTACTTTTTCACTTGGTAATCTTTACAATTATTCAGTGATACATCTGAACAGCCACAACAACCAAATTCAACTCCTCCAAATTCACTGCCATCCTGTTTACTGTCAAGTTATTATTCTGGATACCACAAAACAGGGTTTCAAGAAAAGGCTTTACCAAAGAGAACCAAACCAATAGTCAGGGTGACTCATCCGAAAGGCCACAAGCATGTTGATATAAGGTTTGCAATGTAAAGCTCATCATGTCCCAAGTCTGACTGACCCCCAGATTCAGCTCACCATTGTAGTCTGTCAGCCTCTCTCGCTGACTCAGTCCAGACTGTCCTTACAGTGGTATTTATTCTGTCACACGGGTTTATGGAGAGAGCAGCCCTTTGTCACTATCTGATTGGTGCAATATAATGTTCAATGACACTTGCACTGAATGTGTGCTACTCGGCCAAGCAGGAGCACCACCAGCTTTTTTGGTGCCCTACGTGGCGAAAGGTCCCGCCCCTAAAAATACCGCCCCCAACAGAGACGGTGGAAGGTCCCGCCCCCGAAATACCGCCGAAGACCAGGGTGGCTGAAGATTGGGCCACCGCAGTCACCGCCCCCCAAATGTTAGTGCCCTAGGCAACCACCTAGGTCACCTAATGGGTTGCGCCGGCCCTGTGGCCAAGAATGCTTCTGCACTCTTTGTGAATGGCACCGTGCTGAAGGAAATAGTCCAGGACACAGAAAGCTGCAGGAGCTATTGTGCCTCAGATTATAAAATAACCACCCAGAGCTCCCTGGTACAGAATGCCGGAGCTGCACCTTTTAGAGGGTGCAACATCCCTCCCCTCTGCAGCCATCCAGCTCTCCTGCCCAGTGAGGAAGATGGTGAGGCTGTGTCCTGCAGCCTCCATTTTCCCATTAGGCTGGCTAGGCATAATAGCCTTGTACAGTCCTTGTACTCATGTGAGTACAACTGTCCAGAGGCAAAACTCCTAAAAACCTTCCTTGCCCTAGCACACTTGTGGCTTGATCCAAAGGCCAAGGAAGTCAAGGAGTGCTGACTTCAATGGGATTTGAACAGGAGCTGGGCACAATCTGGTCCTGTAAACTATTAGACTTACTCTTTGGCTTCCCTTCCTAGGGTTGCTGGCAGTTCTCAGTGCATTTCCTTTCACTCCTCCTCTCGCTATACTCTGGCTGCAGCATCAATACACTTGACAGTAACACACTGAAGTGTATCTGGCAAGGCCAGGCACCAAATGCCAAGCATTTCAGTGTAGTCTACCAATAGTAGCAGCAGCAGCTGGTTCTCAGCTGGCTGACCTCCTGCCTGGTTTCACTTCTCCCTATTGTTAGTCAGTAAGGACAGTCCACGAGAACAGGATGGGGTCAGCCTGCAAGATGGGTTTCCCTGTCCTTCAGTAGGCTATTTTTCCTGAGTCTCACTTCTGATTCAATGAAATTTGAGAATAAGTGCTACCTTGGATTATTTACGAGGTTCCTGTGTCAGGTCCTTCTACCAGCATTCCACACCTTCTCAATGAGTCGGCAATCTGTTCAGTTGTGCACAATGTCTCTCTGCTAAACCAAATAATAAAAGTAATAATCGGTGCTACAGAAAGCGTACATCTCTTGCTTCAATGTGAAACATGATCACAGCGGGGCCAGAAGGAAACTCTTCCATTTGTAGGACCTGACCCAAAATCCAATGGCATCAACAAGAGTCTTGCTACTGACTTGAAAGGGCTATAGATCAGGTGACGTCAATGAGAGCTGTACACGTCCAGCAGCTCTAAAAATCAGACCACTTATTTAGGTATCTACCCTAGTCTTTGAAAATGATGCTCTTTTTATTTTGTGTTTTTTTGTTTTTGTTTTTCGTTTCCTTCCTCTCTTGTGATCAGTACTGGCTATTATTGCTGGAGGCAGGATATCAGACTTAATGGCCAAATGGTCTGATAGTCAACGGAGCTACACTGATTTATGTCAGCTAAGGATCTGGCCTATGTGTGTTCCTATGTGTGGAATTTAGCTGGGATGTAGTTACGTTTTACTGAATATCCCCAACACACTTTCCCTGCTAATGTCGATTTCATACCATATAATATAACTTGGAAACTTATTTATTACTGATATTTTTACAACTGTAACTGGTATGTGAATTAGCCTGCTCAAGAAAAACAGAATTCTAAAAATTCAAGAAAAGATAGTCAGTGCGGTACTGTTCCCTAAAGTACAGCGCAGGAGTAAGCTAAAAAAAATTCACCTCCAAATTATCAAAGTTGCAGTATGACTGCAAATAGAATTATTAAACTATCTCTGGAAATGTAATTCATGCTTGTTTGTTCTGCAGAGAAGATATAGCTGCTTTGCTTCATTGTTTGTTATGTCCTAATGTATTTTTATGCTTAAACTCATACTAGTGGAGGTTTCCATCTAAGGAACGGTTCCAATAAGAATGCACTATTTTTGGGAAAACTGACAGTACAGATCGAATCCAAGATCTCATGGCAAACTTTAAAAAATTCCCATTGATGATAGACTCCTTTATAAAGTGCTTTGAGAGCTACACATTCAAAGCAGTTTAAATATTAAACATCACTATCTCCACATTACAAATGAGAATCTGAGCCAGATTAGGGTCCGAGTTTGGAGCGTGCTTGCAGCTCTCCCACTGACTTCAGCTGGAGCCAGGGGTGTTCAGAATCTCTGGACATCAGGCTTATAAAGATTTAAGCACGTTGCCCAAGGTTATTCATCAAGATTGTGCCTGAACCAGGAATACAGCCCACATCTTCTGATGTCTTATATCATGACCTGTCTGCTGGATGAAGATGCATTATGGCACAGCTTTCAAGCAGGAATTCAATTATGATTACTGATACATTTAGTGCCCTGATTCTGCAGTCTTCTGCAACCCAGTATGAGCTCTGTGGGCATACAGGAGTCATCAAGGCAGCAATTGTCTACACCGGGCAATATCCCTGATGACATAAGGACAGCAGAACATCCCTATGTTGCCCTCCTAACAATGAGAAGCCAGATGGCAGAAGAGTGTGCTCTGGTTAGCCTGGGCTGTAGGAGGACTACGTAGGGAGCTATTGCAGACAGTACAGTCCGGGAAGTGCAAAGGTATGAACTCCCCTCTGTCTCCTCTACAATCCCCACTAAACTACAGAAAGCTCAGCTCCACCACATCCCAGAACCCAAGCCCTAATCTCCATACGCATGTTCATTGGAACCAGTGAATGCCATCTGACTCCTAGATGTCAAAAGTGAAAACAACAAGTGTTGTGAACCCAAATTTGCGCCTTTAAATCAGAAACTTTCCCACCACTCCACTTTTTCGAAGTTTTGCATCATTCACAGATTTCCTCCACTGTGACCATTTTCATTTTTACCTACAGTATTACATTTCTGATTACAATATTAACTTTAAATGTTTCCTGAGGTTTTGACTAGATTAATTTAAAACTTATGGTTCTGATAATGACTTCCTACCAAAAAAAAAAAAAAACACCTCACAGAAATAATGAAGATGTGGTACATAAAACAAGCCTGTTCCAGACATAGTTATTTTTAAATGCCTAGAACTCATATTTTTCACTTGCATAATTATGTATTTAGAGAAAAAAAATCAGAACTGTTCTTAATTTTGTCTTTGAAAATCTAATTTTATTTCAGTTTTATAAAACAATTCTCTCTCATGGCAGAAAGATAACAGGTCTGAGAAGTGATCCATATTTTCTTTGTGCATCTGCTGTGCACAGAATGTATTATTACTCTCTTATATGAGTTGGATGCCATACTGTGCAGTGGTTTGCAAAAACAAAAGGAAAGCATTAGTGTAGCTCTAGTGTGTTTTGTGTAAATC
Source organism: Mauremys mutica (assembly GCF_020497125.1). Classification (NCBI taxonomy): domain Eukaryota; kingdom Metazoa; phylum Chordata; order Testudines; family Geoemydidae; genus Mauremys; species Mauremys mutica. The sequence continues at coordinate 33,729,786 of NC_059085.1, forward strand.
CATTGAAAAGTCTTATAAATACATTTCTATTAATAGTAATAATCAGCTGCAATGCAGAAGGGCTTCACTGAACATATGTAGAGCAACCAGATGCACTAAAGCGGTGGTTCTCAAACTGGGGCCGCCGCTTGTGGAGGGAAAGCCCCTGGCGGGCCGGGCCGGTTTGTTTACCTGCCAGGTCCGCAGGTGCGGCTGATCACGGCTCCCACTGGCTGTGGTTCGCTGCTCCAGGCCAATGGGGGCTGCGGGAAGCGGCAGGAGACAAGGGATTTGCTGGCCTGGAGCGGCAAACCGCAGCCAGTGGGAGCTGCAATCAGCCAAACCTGCAGACCCAGCAGGTAAATAAACCGGCCCGGCCCGCCAGGGGCTTTCCCGCCACAAGCAGCGGCCCCAGTTTGAGAACCACTGCACTAAAGTTGTCCCATTGTGAACAAAGAGACCCAACACCTCAAAGGATAAAGCCACATGTGCTAAAATTGTGTGCATATGACAGAGAGAGAGAGATGGAGATCAGGAAACGTTAATGCCACAAAAGGATAAAAAAACCCAACGTCCCACCATCTAAGGGCCAGCTTAGATAGCCAAGAGCCCTGCCAGGGCAGCCAATGGCATGTCGCCAGGCTACTTTTTTTATTAAAATGAGTGTGATGTGGTCTATTTCAGATGCTACACTTGACTGGCAGCATTCCATTTGTTTTATAGTAAGTACATACAGGCTTCTATAGAAGTCAATACTAATAATTCTTGACCTCAGATATTCTCCTTGGTCAATATTTCCCTTTAGGGACAAGAAGTATTATTGTTATATATATATTCAGTGTTGTAATCATTCAAACAGGTAGAGCAGAATTTACATCTTACTGTATAAACTGCTGGAAAGATTCCCCACCTTATAGATGAACATTATAAAAGAAAAAATAACATACAGGATGAGGAAAAACAATTGTGAATCACAAGATAGGGCAATAATTGTTTCCAGCAGCAGCCATTCAAGATTCCCTTCTTTGATCTGATTGGCTTGCATTTCTCCAGCCCTGAATATTAACAACTTCTAAGGAGGTAAATTAAAAGTTACTAACTTGTAACATATCTGTAACAACTACTTATGCTAAACTAGGGGTTCTCAAACTGGGGGTCAGGACCTCTGAGGGGGTCACACGGTTATTATATTGGGGGCTACGAGCTGTCAGCCTCCACCCCAAACCCTACTTTGCCTCCAGCATTTATAATGGTGTTAAATATATAAAAACATGTTTTAAATTTATCAGGGGGGGTCGCGCTCAGAGGCTTGCTAAGGGGTCACCAGTGCAAAAGTTTGAGAAACACTGTGCTAAACAATCTATTCCATCTTCTATTTAGCTGTGACACTCTGTGTATGTTTCCTAGACCTGAAGAATGGCTCTGTTTAAGCTCGAACGCTTCTTTCTCTCACCAACAGGAGCTGGTCGAATAAAAGATATTACCTCATCTACCTTGTCTCTCTAATATCCTGGGGCCAACACAGCTACAATACTGCTCACAATATGTTACATGACTTTTTCCAAACAGCAATATGCCAGGATTACCTTCTTAGATAACACATCTAATTCATAGGCATGTATTGAGGCTTAATTAATTTGTTTATAAATTGCTGTGAGATTCCCATTTAACAAACACTCTATTAATGCAAAGTATTATGATTTCAAGCTTCCTTAAATTTCTACATCTAAATTTTCAAAAAAGCTCTACTGTTTGAAACAAAAATAATTTTGCTTTCATCAGCCCATCACATAGCTGGTCAAATCACTGTCAGTGCAAATCAATGGGAAATGCCTTTAGCACATCGTAATTTATGCTAGACCTGCCGCAACAGAATTTGGATTGAAATGGGATAAGAAAAGGCAAGAAAGAACCAAAGCTCCTGCTCCCAGTGACATAATCAGAAAGACAGAGGGAAACCTTGCTTGTAATGTATTTATCCAAAAAAGTTCAAGTCAGATTCAGGGTTTTATTTAAAGGGGCACTGTCAACTAGACTCAGACTTTAAGGTCAGAAGGGACCATTATGATCATCTAGTCTGACCTCCTGCACAACGCAGGCCACAGAATCTCACCCACCCACTCCTGTAACAAAACCCTGATCTATGTCTGAGTTACGGAAGTACTCAACTTGTTGTTTAAAGACTTCAAAGTGACCCGTGCCCCACACTGCAGAGGAAGGCGAAAAAACCCGAGGGCCTCTGCCAATCTGCCCTGGAGGAAAATTCCTTCTGAACCCCAAATATGGCGATCAGCTAAACCCTGAGCACGTGGACAAGACTCGCCAGCCAGACACCCAGGAAAGAATTATCTGTAGTAACTCAGATCCCACCCTATCTAGTGTCCCATCACAGACCATTGGGCATATTTACTGCTAATAGTCAAAGATCAATTAACTGCCAAAATTAGGTTATCCCATCATACCATCCCCTCCATAAACTTATCAAGCTTAGTCTTGAAGCCAGATATGTATTTTGCCTTCACTGCTCCCCTTGGAAGGTTATTCCAGAACTTCATTCCCTCTGATGGTTAGAAACCTTGGTCTAATTTGAAGTCTAAACTTCCTGATGGCCAGTTTATATCCATTTGCTCTTGTGTTCACATTGGTACTGAGCTTAAATAATTCCTCTCCCTCCCTGGTATTTATCCTTCCTATATATCTATACAGAGCAATCATATCTCCCCTCAGCCTTCTTTTGGTTAGGCTAAACAAGCCAAGCTCTTTGAGTCTTCTTTCATAAGACAGGTTTTCCATTCCTCGGATCATCATAGTAGCCCTTCTCTGTACCTGTTCCAGTTTGAATTCATCCTTCTTAAACATCGGAGACCAGAACTGCACACAATATTCCAGATGAGGTCTCACACCTCCTTATCTCTACTGGAAATACCTCACCCGATGCATCCCAAGCCCACATTAGCTTTTTTCACAGCCATATCACATTGGCGGCTCATAGTCATCCTGTGATCAACCAATACTCCGAGGTCCTTCTCCTGTTACTTCCAAGTGATGCTTCCCCAGTTTATAACAAAACTTCTTGTTATTAATCCCTAAATGCATGACCTTGCACTTTTCACTATTAAATTTCATCCTATTACTATTACTCCAGTTTACAAGGTCATCCAGATCTTCCTGTAGGATCTCTCTCTGTATTAGCAATACCTCCCAGCTTCGTGTCATCCGCAAACTTTATTAGCACGTTCCCACTTTTTGTGCCAAGGTCAGTAATAAAAAGATGAAATAAGATTGATCCCAAAACCAATACATGAGAAACTCCACTAGTAACCTCCTTCCACAGTTCACCTTTCAGTACAACCTGTTGTAGTCTCCCCTTTAACAAGTTCTTTATCTACCTTTCAATTTCCATATTGATCCCCATCTTTTCCAATTTAGCTAATAATTCCCCATGTGGAACCATATCAAATGCCTTACTGAAATCGAGGTAAATTAGATCCACCGTTTCCTTTGTCTAAAAAATCTGTTACCTTCTCAAACAAGGAGATCAGGTTCTAATTTGGCACGATCTACCTTTTGTAAAACCATGTTGTATTTTGTCCCAATTACCATTGACCTCAATGTCCTTAACTACTTTCTCCTTCAATTTTTTTCCCCAAGACCTTGCATACTACAGATGTCAAACTAACAGGCCTGTAGTTACCTGGATCACATTTTTTTTCCTTTCTTAAAAATAGGAACTACGTTAGCAATTCTCCAGTCATATGGTACAACCCCTGATTTTACAGATTCATTAAAAATTCTTGCTAATGGGCTTGCAATTTCATGTGCCAGTTCCTTTCATATTCTTGGATGAAGATTATCTGGGCCCCCCGATTTAGCCCCATTAAGATACTCAAGTTTGGCTTCTACCTCAGATGTGGTAATATCTACCTCCATATCCTCATTCCCATTTGTCATACTGCCATTATCCCTAAGCTCCTCATTAGCGTCATTAAAGACTGGGGCAAAGGATTTGTTTAGATATTGAGCCCTGCCTAAATTATCCTTAACCTCCACTCCATCCTCAGTGTTCAGCGGTCCCACTTCTTTTTTTATTTTCTTCTTATTTAGATGACTATAGAACCTTTTACTATTGGTTTCCTTCCCTTTGCAAGGTCCAACTCTACATGGCTTTTGGCCTCTCACTTTATCCCTACATGTTCTGACCTCAATAAGGTAGCTTTCCTTGCTGATCCCTCTCATCTTCCACTCCTTGTAGGCCTTCTGCTTTTTCTTAATCACCTCTCTGAGATGCTTGCTCATTCAGCTTGGTCTACGACTCCTGCTTATGAGTTTTTTCCCCTTTCTTGGGATGCAGGCTTCTGATAGTTTCTGCAACCTTGACTCCTCCGCCTTTAGAGCCACAAGTTTTCAGTCCAACCCACTTCCCTAACTAATATCCTTTACAAAATTAAATTAGCCCTTTTGAAATCAAAAACCCTAGTCACAGATCTATTTTTGTTTCCTTCCATTTGTTTCCTTTTTGATTCCTTCCATTTAGTTTGAATTGAATTAGCTCATGATTGCTCGAACCAAGGGTGTCCCCTACAACCATTTCTTCTATGAGGTCCTCATTACTCACCAAAACCAAATCTAAAATAACATCCCCTCTTGTTGGTTCAGCAACTATTTGGTGAAGGAATCCATCAGCTATTGCATCCAGGAAAATCTGATCCCTATTATTACTATTAGGACTTGTTCTCTGGTCTATACCTGGGAAGTTAAAGTCTCCCACGATCAGGGGTGAAAGTGAGCCGGTACGGGCCGGTACTCCGTACCGGTAAGAACCCACCTGGCCCATACCCAGCCCACATTAAAGCACTGCCGCGGCAGCACTTTAATGTCCCTGCTCCTTTTGCCTCCCCTGTCGGGGGCCCTGCTGGTAGGGTCCGTACCGGCAGAGGCACCGACAGGGGAGGCAAAAGGAGCAGGGACATTAAAGCACTGCCGCGGCAGTGCTTTAAGGATAGTCCTTTGCCGCAGCAGCGCTTTAATGTTGCTGCACCCCCCACTGTTGGCGGGGCCACCAACGGGGAGCGGGGGAGGGTGCAGCAACGCTAAAGTGCTGCTGCGGCAAAGAATCCTGCAGCGCTTTAACGTCCCTGCCTCTTCCCCCCCCCCACCCTGGCTGCTGACGGGCAGGGGGGCAAAGGGAGCAGCTGCCTAGGGCCAGCGATTTAAGAGAGTCCGGGGCTCCAGATGCCGCTATTCCAGCGGTGGTGTCCAGAGCTCTGGGCCCTTTAAATCAACACGGGAGCCCCGGGTGGTGTGGCGTGGGCCAAGGGCTGGCTGGTGGATGCTGACCCCCCAGTCTTGCCCCTTCCACACAAGGCCCCGCCCCCCCATACCAGAAAGTGTCCTCAGTTACTTTCACCCCTGCCCATGATCACACAATTCCCATTAGTATTTACTTCATTAAAAACATTAAAGAGGTCTCTATCCATATCCAGATCAGATCCCGGCAGTCCATAGCACACCCCAAGCCCAAGCCCAGGGGAGGTTCTAGTAGATGGAGCTCTCCCAATCCAAAATATAATGGGTCAGATCTTCATATGATGGCAATGGGCAGAGCTCCACAGGGTGGTTGTGTTAGCACCTGACGAGTTGTTGAGCCTATGCCCCCCGATGGGCCAGCCAATGCAAGTGAAAAGTGCCACTTCACTCAAGTTAAGGGTCTTTGTGTGGCTGGGACTCAAGTTGGGGCGCCACTGAAGTTAATTCTGTAGCGAACACAAGCTCCACTTCAGTGGAGCAATATCAATTTGCACCAGCTGAGGATGTGGCCCAACAATAAAAGAAATGTTGTGTTGCAATTATGAAAAACAAATGTATTGAAAATAGATTTTTTTTTTTTTATTTAAACAGTCCCCTGAGAAGTTGTGAATGGAAACGCCAGCAACATTGCGTTTACCCATGAGAATCAGAAAGTGAAATTAAATATAAACAGTGTTGAAATGACTTAGTATGTTGTTTACTCTTGCTACTGAATGCAGTGGAAGTAGTAAACAATGAGCCTAAACCATGGCAAATCGATCAGGTGTTTAAAATTCTGCCAGATGTGTGACTAGCAGCACAGATAAGGAAATCTACAGCACCTTTGGGACTATGCAGATTTACACCTGCTGGGCATCTGTCCCAAGATTTATCCTGACAATGTCCGGACACTGCAGATTTCAAACAAATCTTATGAATAATAATAATTAATAATAAATCATTTAACACTATTTAGATAGTGTCTAGATGCCCCAATCATGAATCAGAGCCCCGCTGTGTTTAGTGCTGTCCACACAACAAGACAGTTTCTGTCCCAAAGAGCTTACCAACAATGCATAGCTTTGAATGATGTATCCAAAGATTTTATGGCAATGATAAATATTTCTTAAACATAAATTATGACTAAGACTACAAGAAATAAATCCCCAAAAGGACTGGATGACTCAGGGAGTTGGTAATGAACTGTCAATCACAGCACAGACTGGATATGCCCTCCCTTGGGTGGCATATACGAAACCAAGTCATGGTCTCAGTTCAATTAAAGTGTCCAAATCACAAAAACCTAGCATTATAATTGATGAATTGGCTTAACAAAGAGATTAAGGAATTAATACCTTTGGGAAAACAATTGCCCTCTTATGCCTTGGGAAGGGCTACCTCCAAGGCCAGGCCTGAGACACCACTAAATCTGTTTAATTAAGTGGACTGTGTCACAGAGCAGAACCAATGCTCTGTCATGATTCCAATACGCTGCTGCAGAAAATGCACCACAGTGTGTCATTTACACAGCCCTCGGGGTGGGAATGGGTGACAGGGGCAACTTAAACAACAGTTTCCCAGGCTGTCATTGTGTTTTGAGGAAATAGACAGCTTTATTCTCTGGTTCTGTTAATCTGGCTCCTTCTCAAGCACTAAATTCACTGTTTGAAAGTGGGAAAAATGAAATCCTGTATAGGTCAATTATTGGTGTGAGTGGTAGAAATTGCCACTTAAAAAAAAAAGCAACAGTGTTTAATTTTTTCTGAAAATCTAATACAATAAGAGCAGATAAAAACATCTCTCAAGTCTCAGGAGCAATGGATAATAAGCGCTATAGTCCAAGTTAAAAAAAATCAGTTTAAAATAAAAATCCTTATTTACAGCAAAGATATCCCGTCTTTAGGAGGTCAAGTCTCTGTCCAGAGAGATCATCCTTTCCTGACCTTTAATATGGTATTTTAGTGTAATCTCCCTTGAAATTAGCTAGGAAAACTGTGGGAACAAAGTTGCACGGGAAGTCTTTGATACAGCTAGCGAAACACTGTTGTTTTGTGGCTAGACAGAGAAACTGATCCATATAAACCCCCTTCACATATTCTGAAGTAATGATAAATCAAGACTGAGGGCCAGACTCTTGAAGGGAGTGCTGCTTACTGATCCTGAAACTGGTTATAATGTGTCCCTGGTGTAACTCAGAACAGCCTAAGGGTTTCTCTAAAATTACACTGGTTACCCCCAATGGATCAGGGATTGCTGGAAGCTCAGTGCACTCCAGCTGTGGCCTCTCCCTGCCCCAACACGCCTCCTACATTCGGGGAGCTTAAGGGGAATTGGCACAGAAGTTACTTATGCCTGCTCTACACCCATGTAGGAGAAGCTACAGCTGATTTCCATTCGCTGGGCCATTTCTGCAGTACAAAGGTAGTGAAGAAAGGATATGGCCCAGAGGGCTAAATTGTTCCTATAAGCATGAGTCCTCTGACTTGTGCCACGTTCAAGGACCACTCTGTCCGTGTAGAGCCCTATGTAGAGTCTGCACCTACTCAACTGGAACTTCATGGAGAATTGTGCCATATTCATGTACAATGACACCAGTAACCCAGCCACTGTGCCCCCAACCGTGAAGGCACAGTATGCATTTTGCCCTCCTGCCCTCTGAGGGCAGATCACTACCCCAACCCTAAGTCTCAATTACTTTTGTTATAAGCACCGTGAAAGCAGTAGAAGAATCAGAGTGCCTTATCCTGGACTGTTGAAATCAGTGGGTGCAGGGTCGAGCACACATAGATGGAAAAGGCCAGTTACTGGCCCAGACATCGAGCCCCCTCGGCCCTGCAGTGCACTGTCTAGTGATCTGCCTAGTGCAATTTTAAATGTCTCCAAGGATGCGGCTTCTATTCATTGTCAGGAAGATTTCCCTGAAAAATGAACATTTCTTTCCTTCTCTTTCATGGTATTATAGCATAGGATGAATTCAGGAAGACATTGTACATTTCAAGTACAGTTCAAATTGTTCATGTTGCTCTGGTATAACGAAAAAATAATTATAGTATCTGCTACTGACTCGTGGATAGTCAAATCCTCAGTTCCTTGCTCAGTTTCTAATCATCCAAAACTCCTACTGGACCAAATTCTGTCTTTTTGCACCTGCATAAGCCTAAAGCAACTTCATGCAATCAACAGTTAATTTCAATGTACACCAGCGTAAGTGAGAGCAGAATTTGGCCCATTGATTTCACTGGCAGTTTGACTGAGTAAGTACCCTGGGATTTGTCTCAGTATATTTAATTGGACGTAAAATGCAACCGTTACCAGTAACAGGTGTTGTTGGAGTCACTTCAATAATGCTAATATGGGGTGCAACTGAATGACTGAGAAGAACAAGTGCATGACTCTCCCTGCGAGCCTCTTTGGTGGCCAGACTGCACTGAGAAGCTTTAATTTTGTGGCTTCATTGATACCGTGAACTAAGTCCTGCCCTCAGACATGCACACACAACTCCCACTGAATTAATACATCTCCTGTTTATCTCTCAGTGCTACAACCAACCCTTTTATTCACAGACTCCTCTGACAGCTCAGTGATTGTAACATGATTCATCCTTTCCTCCTTGTTCTCTTCCCTTGACTAGACACCAGCAAACACAACAGAACTTGAGACAAGAGAAAGAGGCCCCTCATAACGAAAGATTCAATCACATCTTACCAAAAACAAAGGAGGGCACTGGCTAATGCATGAAGCTGGCTCTTCACTGCCCTAATTGACGTATGTAAATAAAAGGGAGAGAAAGGCATACATTCAGCTCTGGCGTAAGCAGGTGCAACTCCTCTGGCCTCAGTGACATCACACTTGCTTAGTGCTGAATTTGGCCCAAGGATAGGGTCCTGATCCAAAGCCCACTGAAGTCAAAGGCAGCTTACAAACAAGTACACATAATTTGTATATACACAATGGGGAGCAAAGGGGGAGGATTAAAGACAGGGTGATGTCATCAGAGTGCTGAGTGTGAGTGTGTGTGCACGTGAGCCCATGCATAAGGTTGATGGGAGCAATGTGGGTATTAGGGAGGTCAAAGAGGAAGATGTTAGGAACATAGATGTTTCCATCAGCCAAATTCTGCCCTCTGTCACATCCACGTACCCAAGTTGACTTTAATACAGCAGACAAGATTTGGTCACAGTCTACAAACATGAAAAAATATGTGGGTCTACTATTTTATTACTTGCTAAGCTATATGCCAAGGTTCATTGAGGCACATATAGTTCAATGTAAACTTCTCTTAGCATGTCTACAGCAAAGCAACAGATCCTTGCTCCTTTTTACTGTTCGACTAGGGTCACTCAACCTAACAGTCCATTGCCACTCCGCAGGCAATGGCACATAACAGACAACTGAATGACTGAATACTGTAGGTCATCCACAAAATTAGATCAAAGAGTCCCTGTAGTCTATTGAAATGCAATTGCTTCCAAATCACATTGTGGTGTTCCAGGCTTGAAAGAATGGGTCACTGCAGTTTTATTGTAGGGAAGCTACTGCTAATGAAAGGAACAATGGAAAGATTAGTGCTACCAACCATATAGAAGAAACACCACTTTCGGTTTAATTGCAGTGAACAAAGCAAATAGGAAAGAAGGGCAACCAAGTGACAAAAGTAGTTGGTGCAAAGAGGATATGGAGGCTATTCACGAGGTAGCCTTGATCACAGCACAGCGTCCAGACTTAACGTATGATTACTGAATTTGGATCGCAATCAAAGATTTTGGTGTTTTCATTACAGACAGATGATGGCATATTTCTAAGCCAAGCAGCCCAGTAAACTCAGGAACTGAGAATTTTGTTGATTATTTTTACTATTCATTTGTTGTGTAGAAGTTGTTATATGGTTGGGGGAAAAAGCATGGTTGCACTTTTTATAACATGTTAGGAGTAGGTTATGAGTGAAGATGAATTACAATTGTCAGTTTAACACATCTGTTATTAGGGCAAATCTAGTGAACCTTGTAATTCAGAAAAATAATGGACAGGACTGGAGACAGCCTGGTACTGGAAAGCACCTCATGCTCTGCTGAAATAAATCGATTCAATTACAATATTCACTCCCTTCTGTTCAAATTCTGGGTCTCTCCTAAGCAAAGACTGCCAGTCATGACACTTTGTACAGCGAGACAGTGGTATAAGACCAAAGGTCTATTTCAGACTAAGTTAAGATTGCTAAATTCAGTTTCCCTGTGATTTAAGGCAGACCTGAACCCTGGTTCTCCAGACAAGAATCAACACATTGCAACATTATTCTGCATAGTTCTAATAATGCATTTGTTAAATACAAAGCCTACCCAATGTAACAATGTAATAACAAAATGTAATAACTGTCAGTGATATGGTACCTACCTCAGAGGAACCACAAACATGATGGGACGTGAAAATGGTTTACAAACAAATATAAAGAAAGTTGGTGATCACAGAAATAAAGTCACTCTAATAGAACAAAACCAACACCTCAGTCATTGTTGATATCATCAGCACTACAAACATAACAAAAAAAACAAAGAAAACTTCATTCCAACTCCCAGCACCTGCAGCAAAAGCCCCTGTCCCAACGGCTTGGATGACAGAGGATGCTAACATCTTTTAGTAGCTGTTACTAACAAAGAAAAAGCAACATGGCATTCAAAGTATAATCCAGCCCATTTCAAGCAGCACTCAACAACATCCTACAGCTCTTCCTTATGGACCAACCATTTCCAGGGAGCTGAATACGAAAATGCAAAAAGTATTTATTTAAAATGAAACTGTATTTATTTTCAAGGTAAATGAATGTTTTCAGTGCATCTTTCTTCTGTCTTGTCATACAGTAATGACTGTCATATATCCAAGTATCCTTACAATGAAGGAATTGGAGATTCACTCAATACCTCATCTGGACTTCAGATCTTAACTGACCTCATAAGCCATGTATCCCCTCATATACTCTAATGCCATGAATCCTATTGCTTCAATCCAAATATTTACCACGGTGCACACCAGTCATTTTTTCTAGGAGGATTGCATGGAAAGCAAGACCTTTATCTTAGGACATAAGAGCTATTTAACTCTGTTGATGTTCTTTTGCATTATACCAATGAATCAATGAAGACTTCCTTAGAGGTAAAACAATGTAGAATGTAGTCTAAAGAAAAGTAAGATTTTTTTCATCATTTTGGAAAACACAGTGGTAACCAGCAAATACTGCAAGCAAAATACACTCAGAACAGGGTTCACCAATTAAGACTGTTTAATCAATGAAGGCTAAAACTTTCAAAAGAAGTATAAGGGAGGCACCAAACTCCTACTGGATTTCAATGAGAGTTGGGTGCCAGATTTTTCCCTCAAGTACCTGACAATCCTAGACATAATGTTTATTTTTTCTCATAATTTTATGGCCTGATCTTGCAAATTTTACTGCATAAGGAGTCCAAAAACAGAAGCAAGAATACGGACTACTCACAAATTCAAGAAGGGCATTTACCTTATCAGAGCAATTAGACACTATATATAGCTATCATGCATACTCTGAGAATGGATGAAAATTCTCCTGGATTTATTACACACATCTGCCAAACTGTTTTTTTTCTTAAAAATTGTGACCCCCAAAAAAACACCAGTAGTGTGACAAAGACAGAGTTTATCATCTATCATTAAAGCTCTCTTGTTAAACGTGATGATGCTAGTTCAGCTAATGATGTTAGGAAAATCTGCAAAATGGTCCATGGCATGAAAAATATCCTGTATGTTTCAGGAATCTGATAACTTAATGAAAATAGATATTTTCTGCATATGACAATCTAATGCTAAATTTGCTTTAACGAAACACTTACCAAGCCTACACATGTAGATATTGCTACTGAAGAGGTGTTATCGTTCCTTATAAATCCCTGATAGAAACACCGCTCAACTTCACGTTCCTGAGAATCTGTGACTCCATCTTTCCCAAGTACCTGAACAATAAAGTTGTTGCTAAATATGGTAGAAGGTTTAAGTTCTAAGTGCAGTTCCTGTCCAAATGCTGAAAATTTGTAGTGCAAGGAACTCTTTGAGCTTTGAGTTGATCTCTTTTTCCTAATGCTGTGCAAAACATCATGTGAGATGTACGATCCACTGGAATCCACTTCAACAGGAGTCACAAATATGTAATCTGTAATGGCAAAATGTTGACTATCAGCCTTTGTATTCAATGAATAAAGCGTATGTCATTTTTTAACACAGCGCTAATTTATGCAGCAGGTTTTCACTGTGGCATGAAGTTTCCTCATTTAGGGCATGGCACCAAGGATCCAAAGGCTACATGTATCTAACACATGCGTAAATTCATCGAAAGCAACTCCAAGCTGTTCCGTGTAAGTCACACAGACTCTAATACAGTGTTTGTTTCCTTTCTGCCCCGCTGAGAGGGACAGACTATCATAGCTGTGAACTTTCCCACAGTCACTCTTGTGAAGACATTTGTCATCACCAGCAAGTCTATAGATTGTCCCCCTCCCCCTATATTAATTGCTGTCACATGGGAAGAGTGGGTTTTTGTATGTAGTTGTTGTTATTTTTTTCCAAGAGTGTAGCAAATATTATAGCCTTGGTATTGATTTAACCGATGTTGTAGAATTGTTCCATTTGTTAAGCTGGATTAAAGGATTAATTTATTAATTCCTTAACAGAGAGTCAGACCTCATCTCTTTGTAGTGTCTTGATTAGACTAGGTTTCAAATCGTAACTGACCTTCAGCAGAAAGAGATTACATGCTACCTCATAACGTTTATTCAGTCATTGCTAGCTGAATGTCACAGTGTCTTTGTTTATCAGTTGTTTTGGCTAAATTATGTGAAAGAAATTCTGTGCATATTTGGGAGAAGAAAAATACGATCAACTCAAAATATCTGGAGAAGAGAAGAATACAGAGCCTGATTCAGTGAGGTGTTTAAGCATGTGCCTAACTTTAAACACATGAGTAGTCCCATTGATCTACTCACAGGGTGATGACTACTTACATCCTTGAAGTGAGGTACATACTTAAGTTCTTTGCTGAATCAGGACCGCAGGTATTCCTGCAAGTGACAGCATGGTTTACATTAAAACACTATATTAAAGTAGCGTACTTCCTAGCACTGCTTACCTTTTGATGTGTATCTTGGTCAGTATGCCTAAAGATATCCATATCTTTGATAATAAAACATTTTTTTCTTAAAATGAAATATATCCTTATAAAAACAATATTATATTCTTATATAGTAGCTGATGTTGCATACTATTAATCTCCTTGCCTTGAACTGATTTTATTGGGTGCATATTACACTGAAAACGTAGCCAGTGATAGGTTTCTTTTTGCTCTAGACAGTGGAAACAATACATCAAGGGCTTTCACTTTCCTTAAGTGGTGTTAATCAATGGCAGAAGCTCAGGATACTAAGCAGGCTGGTGGCCAAAAATGCAAGCAGCTGGTGGAAGAAGGGAATCCCCCAGCAGACATGGGTTGCAGCAGTATTTTCCCTTCCTGAAACCTGTGAGCATTGCACTGTACTTATCACTCTCAGCAAGTGAAAATATACAGAGAGAGAGACTGCAAGCTTCCAAAAGGTAACAACATCAAAACACTATTTTTTGCCACCTGGGAACAACAACAACAACAAAATAATCCTGTTTATACACTTTTTTTTTCCCCCTTCCTGGATTGCTACAATCCCTTATCTTGGGTTGCATGGCTTAATTCCCCCTGGTTTTCTATTATTTTTTTCCATAACTGAATGGCAATTTTGTTTCTTTGCCATTTTTTTTTTATTTTCCTGGCATTTAAAATTAGTCTTTTGTTATTGTTAATTTTTCAGCATGTGCCCTATTTATTTTGCCCATGCCCCAGAGATACGAAATCTGCATGTAGGCTCACAGCAGCATGCCTGGGTTCAGTTTATATTCATTGAAAAGAAGGACCAGCATTGGTGGGTTAGGCTGGATGTTCCGTTTCACAAAGAAGCTTGCATGCACTTTTAAAACACTGTATAGATATAGATATATACACAAACCATGATTCAGTCCATTGAGGCTGCTGCTGCTGTCACTGGTTAAAGCTGCTGCAAAAGACACGCAACAGAGGCAGCACAACTGAAGGGTCTGCAAGAGAGAGAGAAAAAAAGAGAAAAGGGGGTATTGGGCGAGAGTCACTGGACAAGGGAGAAGGCACCAGGCGCGGCATGGACGCACTCCAGGCGACTGCAAGAGAAAGGGCTCTCGACCTGCCTTGGCAATGCCTCCAAGCCACAGGAGGGTCAGGAATTGCATGGAGCTGCTGTTGAGAACCGCCACAGGTAACGTCCACACGCAGAGCAGGAGCCAGTCCATGATCCTCCGGGCACCTCGCATGTTACCTGCTCCCACAGACACCCAGCAGGAGCGGCCGGGTCTCCCGCATGGTCCCATGGGCGCTCAGCCCCGCCGCGGAGCCGCCGCCGCCGCCTGCCCCGGGGCGGAGGCTCCCATGGAGAGGCGCGCAGGGAGCCGCGGCCGGCGCGCAGGGTTTAAATTGCTGCCGACAAATGACAGCCCCGGCTCCGCTCAGCCCCCCACCCGCCGGGCCGGGTGGGCGCGGGCGGGGGAGCGCGGGCGCGGACCAATCCGGAGGCAGCAGCAGCGGCCGAGCGAGCCTCCCTCCCCGGCTGCGGGAGCCGCGTGTGCTCCGAGCTGCCGGGGTAAGGGGGAGGGGCGATGCCCCGGACACCTGGGTTCCGCTGGAGTCTGGCACTGACCTGCTGGGTGACCCTTTCGGCAACTCACTGAGGGGTGGAAAAATGTAGTTCTGGCATAAGCAGGACCCCCCCTCCCCCACTGATTTTCAGTGGGGCCGGGAGTGGGAGCTAGCCTGGATCCTTACCTGTGCCATGCCAGCTTACCCCACTGTGCCCCCACCAAACCCACCCTGAGAGCCTCAGGCAGAGCAGCCTACACGAGTGCAAGGCACGATTATCCCTACACCCAGTGCAAATCCCAGAATGTCTTTTGGTTCTGTATTTGTACAGCACCTAGCACAATGTGGGTGCTGGGTCTCGCAGGGGCTAGGGTAATACAACCTTCTCAGCCTTACAATTAGTTATGATTTGTAACTGCGCTATTCCTTATCAGCATTAGCACAAATATTTCTAATTATTTCCAAATTTAAAAAAAAAAGCCAGGGGATGGGGGAGATCACTGAGCTGGGATTGTGCACAAGCACATGGTTAACTTGGCTGGTTTAGGAGAGAGAGCACAGTAATAACAATCCAGCTTCTGAGTCTCATTCATTTGGAGAGCAAATACCCTTATTTTTCATTCATTTGATTATATGGTGGGGGGGAGAGAAATATAGCCACAACAGGAGTATTGAAAGAGAGGACTGTAATGTTGAATGCTGATTTCCATACAGAAGCTGACTTCCGTACTTGATACAAAACTCGTTTATGATGTGTTTGGCTGCACTTTGAGAAGCATCTCTCATCTCATGACTTTCCTTTTGTGCTGGATGGTTTTCCAATGTGTATCTCACTGGGACATCCAAAATCTCACTCAAGCCCTGTTCAAAGATCACATTCTGAGAATAAACAGTTGGTAGTTTGTGCCAAACCTAGAGGAGGAGCTGTTCAGGTTGGCACACAGGCTAGGGAGCAACATGGAGTCTGAGGTGAGTGTTGGCAGTACCACCAATACATAGTGAGGAGAAAACTCACATCTGAGAAGACATACCTTTTATCTACCTCTTCACCAGAGCTTTCTTTGTAATTGGTTGGGGGCAGGAGGCTGGACACAGAGACCAGGGGGATATCCCTAACTCTTTCCTGTCTATAAACATTACATAACTCCCCAGTCAGGGAATGTAATTTCCCCTTCACCTCTCTATATTTCCCAGTGGTTTGCATTATCACCTTGCTAAATATATTACCACACAGTCTTTTCTTCTCTCTGAACCTTCAAGATCTTTCTGTGATTCCCGCTGGGAACATTCAAAAGAAATCATTGGATGCAAGTTTTCCATGGCCCCAATTCAGAAATTCACTTAAAAAACATGCTTAAGTGCCTTGCAGAATTGGGGCCTATAGAAGAAGATATACATTTGTCCAGTTATGTACAACTGTCCATTTACCTACTGTGTCTTCTGGCTGTACAGGTGTATTTGATTGTTTTCAGTAGGTTGTGCTGCTGTGAATTTCATTCATTTTATTTAAAGAGTTAAAAATACAATTCTTGCAGCAGGCAGGGGAATTGATAAAAATCTATAACCACTAGTGCTATGTGCAAGATCTTTGCCCCATTGAAGTTTTGCCATTTATATATATGGTGACAGGATTTCACCTTGGGGATTTAGCACATTCAGTTTGTAATAGTAATAAAAGAAGAGAACTGATTCAATCCTTGTGTGACTGTATGTACAATTTTCCCAAATAGTAGGAATTAGGGCAAACAGAATTACCATATAATAAGGTAGAGAAGAAAAACTTCACACTGTGACTCAAGGTAGCAAAATGATGCACCTTGCTCAACCTACATCTTTCTGGGATCATGAAATTAAGGACACATACCAGTTTCATTTTGTAAAGGGACTGCCCAATGCACAGGAATCACACACTACTGCAGGTTGAGAACACGCTGCTTTATTGAACTACAAACATCCACTAACTAAACAGGAAGTTCAAATAAGGGAAGGGTGGAGCATGTCTCCAACATGTAATATACTTTGTAACTCAGTTAACCCCTTGATGATCACTACACTTTTGCACTGACTATTCAGTAATTTTCAACTCATATTGTCAACCCATATCCTCCCCATATCTGAATTATGTGCGGTGTACTCTGATATAATCGGTTATTGAACTTGTTACTCTGTTTAGGCAGCTGGTGTGCTGTTACCACTACTTTTCATGCTGCCTGGTTTTGTCTCGTTATTACCTTGCTTTCCCCCTGGCTATTTGTTCTCTTCACCTGTTGTCTCTTGTCTCTTATTTAGATTGTAAGTGCTTTTGGGGCTGGAACTCTCTTTTGTTGCCTGTGTGTACAATGACCTCTAGGCACTACAACAATACAAATAACAACATCCTCCTTGGGCCATGCTTAATTTGTGCCAGGGCTGTCCAGGGCTGAGCCTCAGCATTTCTAGGCTTGCTGCATCAGTTATGAATGTAAAAAATTGCTTGAGCTCCTATACCTCTTTCATTACACATTAAACGCTGTCCTTGGGGTACATTTTGTCACAAGGATACAGCCCATAATGAAGAGTGTTGTTGGAACATACCATGGTTCAGGGGATCACAATTCTTCCTGGTTCTGGGGAGCAGTAGTTTACTGATGGCCTATGCCAGCTGTCAGTGACTACTGCACTCCCACATCAGCTGCTCTGGCCAACAACTTGTGGAGGTTAGAGCCAAGCTTCCACCACGCCCCATGGGCTCTCCATCTATTTGCTTTGGGCACATGCAAGAGGGTACCTACCTACGTGTACTAGAGGTAGGCAGATAATGGATTTTCCATCCCACAAAAAAAAAATCACATTTGTGGGAAAACAGTTGTCCCAGATTAAAAGCTGAAATGAAAAAAAAAAGGTGTGAAAAAGTTAAAAGAAATAATTGTGTGTAAATCAAAACATTTCATTTCAATAAATGTGAAATGTTTCATGTTGACCCTTTTTACTTTTTAATTATATATATATAGTGTATACACACTAATATAAAATATAATAAACTTTACCATGAAAAGTCACTTAAAAAATTAAAAACTTTTGATTCTGAAAATGTCAAAACAAGTTATTTTGACATTCAAAAAGTACATTTTTTCTAAATGCAATTTAATCCGAATCAGCGCAATTTCATGAAAAATTTTGGTTTTGTCAAAATGGAATTTTCCCACAGAAAACTGTTTTGATGAAATTTTTTTAACTTGCTCTTCTGTCTACTCTTGCATCTTCACATCCAATACCTTGGGTAGCCAATGCAGAGATGTAAGGGGATTCTTACTCATAAATATTTTCTTGTGTACAAAGGCAGTTCAAGTCACCATCTAGTCCATTTTGTTGGTTTGTTTTAAATGATTGGTTCTTTTTTCCTCATTTTTAAATATTCCTTTTTCTTGACTTTTTTCTTATTTAACACTTCCCCTAAGAATCCATGAGTGCTAGCAGTCGGGTAATGATAGCAGGCTGTAAACACATTCAGAACTCACATTAACAGGAGCAGGACTGACAAGCATGCAGAACAAATATGCCCTGACTATAAGTGCCATTGTGTTTGCTTTGGCTTCTTTGTTAGAGAAAATTCTTTATCATACAACACATTTGTTGCCACTGAGTGGAGCTGAGTGATAATTCATAGCAGCACATTATTTTACAGTCTTAGCCTCTTCCTCTTTCAGCAGTTTATCTAGGAGTTTGATTTTTTTTCATATGTGTATTTGTTGTTCAGAATCTGTCTGGATTTCTTTTACCATTAATTTTTGTTCTTCTTGTTTGTGATTAGTTTGATGTGATGAAATTTGAAAATGGGGCAGTGATGGCTACTTATGATTGGACACGTAAGTCACATAGTATTGTTTCTGTTTCCTGAATGGAGGACTGTAACTATTAGAATCAGAGCAAAGACTGGCATTTGCTAATTCAGCATTTGTTTTCTGCAAATTTTACTTACAATCAGCTGTTTCCATGATAATTCCCTACTAGGAAAAAGATTGGCTGGAATATTCCTGGTAGTCAAACACAACCAGGGCATGAGCAACGAGAAAGCAAGTGGGCTTTGTATTCAAAAGGGCAATATACTGGGTGAACTTTCTGAGGTGCTCTCCCAGCTGTTTCTCTAAGAGCTCTTTGAGCTTGATGCTTCAGGGCTTGGGGCATTTCATGAAGTGCTGAGCACTCTTTGGCTCCAGCCTCTTGCAGAATCAAGCCCTTTGCACAGAGCAACGTGTTAGTCAAGACCCTCCTAGACATCCTGGAAAGTGAAGACTTTGAAAAGTATTCTCTTTATAATCAATTCATAGATTAATAGATTTTAAGGCCAGAAGGGGCCATTCTGATATTCTGGTCTGACCTCCAGCATAACACAGGACAGAGAATATCACCCAGGAGTGCGGGGAGGAGAACTGACCCTGGAAACTTTTATGAGGGGAAAAGCGTGTGATATAGAGTGTACAAACCCCACACTGGCCAGGGAAGGGTTAATGAGATGCTCTGGGCTCAATTAGCCCCATCCTGCTTCCTCTGCAAGAGCTGTCAGGCTTGGAGGGGGCATTAAAAGAAGAGAGCCAGCTCAGTCGAGAGGAGGCTGTGAGGGAGAGCCGATTTCTTGTTCTAGCTCACTGAAAGAAGGCCTGGCTGGGGCCAGGACCCAGCCAAAGACTGCTAGATCAAGGGTTCTCAACGTTTTTCGTTTTTCCTGCAAATCAAAGCCAGGGCCAGCATTACGGGGGTAGCAAGCAGAGCAATAGCCCTGGGTCCCATGCCACAGGGGGCCCCGTGAAGCTAAGCTGCTCAGGCTTCGGCTTCAGCACTGGGTGGTGGACCTTGGGGCCCTGGGCTTCAGCCCCATGTGGTTGAGCTTTAGCTTTCTGTCCTGGGCCCCAGGAAGTCTAATGTCAGCCCTGCTTGGCAGACCCCATTAAACCTGTTCCCGGCCCTCCAGGTAGCCCCGGACCCTTGATTGAGAATCACTGTGCTAGATGTCAGAGCCTCCCTGAGGGAAGGTGGGATTATTGTGTTTACTCTGTTCCTTAAGACTATTGTGTTCCTTTTTTGACCTGGGGTATTTTTTCTACCTGGGACCTGCTGCTGGTCTGAATGGGATTACTGCAGTCAATGCTCTTCCTTGCCCCCACCCCCCACCAACAGAGATGACCACCCTCAATAAACCTCTGCTGGGCTGCCTCCGGAGTCCTTGTAGTGATGTGTCACAAACTCTGAAGAGACACAGTCACAGTCACACACACTACAGCTAATCACAATCCTTTGCCCTTCTGTAGCACCCTTCATCCAAGAATCTCAAGCAAATTGTGAACTTTATGTAGTTTATTCACACAAAACTGCTGCAAGGCAGGTAAATATTATTTGACTCCAGCAACAGATGAGTAAGATGAGGCGCACAGAGGTGAAAGGAAAGCTACACAGGGCTGTAACGCTAGTGCCAGGAATACAGTCAGTGTTACCTAAGGCCATTTCATACCACACTTTAAAGGCAGGAGACCAGATGCTCAATGGATATAAATCAATGTAGCTCCATTGTTGTGCTGATTTATACCCGCTGAGGATCTGGCCTAGGGCATCTTCCATTGAGGAATGTCCCCAGAATAAGGGGGTTCCCCCACCAGCAGAGAGACAAAGATGCTGGCCTACCTCTCAGCCCCAGACATAGAGGGCACACACTAGATATGAAGGGGGTGTGGCTGGAGCATGCTGCATTTTGGCTATTCTTGGCTGCCATGGTCTTTAGTGGGTATGTCTACACTGCAATTAGATGCCTGCCGCTGGCCTGTGTCAGCTGGCTTGGGCTGTGGGGCTGTTTAATTGCGGTGCAGACGTTCTGGCTCGGGTTGCAACCCAAGCCCTGGGACCCCCCCACCTCGCAAGGTCCCAGAGCCTGGGCTCCAGCCCAAGCCCAGACATCTACACTGCAATTAAACAGCCCCGCAGCCAGAGCCCTACGAGCCTGAGTCAGCTGGCACAGATTTTTAACTGCAGTGTAGACATATCCCCAGAGGCTTTGGACACCTCTAGCCAAGGTCAGATTAACACTAAAGTTGCTCTAACTTTCACCAGACAAGCTCAAATGATCCCCAGATGATCCCAAAGTACAGAAGTTGCAGTAGACCCTCTCCTCTATCCTTGGTTCCACTGCTCTTTGTTAAGAGCACATCCACTTCTAGTCTGTATTGCCACCCTGAATTTTAAAAGAGAGGTACTCCTTAGTGAGAGCAATGTTTTTTTCAGTTTGTTTGTTTACTTCCATGGAATCTGAATCTATCTATGAAAGTCTCAAGAAAGGGAAAAGATAGCCTGGTGTATTGACAACAGCACAAAGAAAGCATATTTCAAGAGTCCTTGCCATTGTGCCATTTATAACATGAGCCACTATATTAATGTTGGTTTTGCATTATGGCTAATTGCATTCTTTAGTGACATATGGCACGGGCTACACTATGCCACTGGCTATTCTGTTTACAGATAACTATATTTCAGCTGACACAGAAACCAGATAAGTAACAAAAACATCTACTGGTTGAATTAATATGGTTCCTCTATTAATTTATGAGCGTGATGGGCTAGAAGATTCCTAGAATAAAATTCCACTATTTCCCCAGTCTCTGTATTAAATTCTACACTCTGCAGAAGTCTCAGAGACGTCATGTTAGAAGTGAATCTATTTCCTCTAATGAGCTCTAAACCCACAATTCTAGGATTGCATCCTATGAATCCTGACAAACTTCAAGCAGCAAAGAACAATCTCTGTGGAATAGGTTTTCACCACCATTTACTGTAGTAGTCTCTGTAAATAAACCCCTAAGTTAATTTTGCATATTTTTTTAATCATGGCGACTGGAAAAGGGACTTGATTCTGCATTCCCACTGCACCCCAAACTCCCAGTGGAATCAAAGAGATTGTGTTTATATTTTTCCTTCATCTAACTAGCACGTAGTACTCAGCTGTTACTGTCCAGCATAAAAGATTTTGATTACAAATATTAAAAGCAATTTTCTGCTTCCATGAATTTCACTGTATTGCACAGCATGTCCATCCTAATTTGATTAGTTCTACACATTTATTTGTGCTTGTTGGATATCCCACATTCTGGCATTGAGAGAAAAGTTCCAGTCATCCTGCTGATATGTTAGTATTGTACTTGCTGTGGCCTGCTACACAGGAGATCTGAGCTCAGGACCAGAACTAAGACTGTACCTCTAGGTACTTGTGGCTGATAAACAGAATCTTCACAAAGCAATCGTCTGGAGTTTTCTTTCAGTGATTGCTGAAGGCTAATGCTTAGATTTTAGAAGAGATTAACTGACTTGCATTTCCAGTGTCACCACCTTTTTTTTTTTTAAAGGGGGAATTCCAAACCAAGGAAGCAAAAAAGACAACCTAGAAAGTGGGCAAATACCATTCATTTGGACTGGTGCCAAATATCACAAGTTGCTGCCGTAGCATACTGACACATCCCAGAGACAGAAAAGGCACAGGGGAAAGCTACGCTTCAGTACACGCGGGCTCTGTCATACACGCAGACAAAAATTAAATAAAAATGTCCATCACTAATAGGAGGAAAATAAAAGCTGTCATTGTGGGTGGTCCATGTTAAGGCTTTGCAAGTAGTACATTTTAGCAGAGTTTTCTTGGAAGTTTGCCAAGTGTAATTAAAGAACAGGTACCTCCAAACTCACAGAACTCTAATAAAAACAATTATATGGTTTATAGTGTCGTGCACATGCCAAATTCCGTATTTATACAATGGATCGAAATGGCACAGGAGAAACCATGCGGTCCAGCAGGTTCAAAGATCCACTTTGAAAACACCTTTCCTAAATACTGATTTGCACCATATGCTGAAGGCTCTTCAGCCTCAGGAGTTACAAAGATACAGCTCAAACATTGCAATTTACTAGACACTGGTATAATTTCCAAAAATGCTTCAGCATAAGATGGCTAGAAAGAAGGCACAATGTCTCAGTTACATTCACCCAGTATCTACACTAGCATAAACTCTGGACAAGGACACCCCAGACAGAAAACCCCAGGGGAGCTTTCTGAATGTACGAGGCCAGCCCAGTCCCCAAAATGGGTGGTACTAGGCAGGAAGGGGGCATGGCTATCCTCCCTGAGTAGCGCATATACAGTACTTGCTTCCTACAAACAGAAGCCCAAAGTGTTTCGTCTCCCACCCGCTTCTGCCAGTCTTTTTGTTGCTTCTTGCTCATGGCTGAGCTGTTATCTTGCTATTCAATTTCATTTCCGGATTGGAAAGTCCACTTTTGTTACCTGATCTGTCCAAAGTTTATACAGTCCTGCTCCATTTGTAACAGCCATGTGGTCTAGTGCCTAGTATCACTAAATACTGGAGTTCTAGAATCATACCGGAATGCCTGATGTGCTCTCTTGCAGCGGATCTGCTTGTATCTATTGAGTACCGGTGTGGGTGTCTTAATTCTAGGATGAAAAGTTCAGTGCCCTGGGACGGCATGATTTTCAGGAGCGTTGAAAATCTGCATCACCATTTGGATTAGTCTCCAAACATTTTAACGTGTTTTTTCTTCTATTTGTTACTAATTTCACGGGCCGGGCAAAGAAGAAAATTCGCTTTTCTCTCTCCTCTGAATTTCATCATTTGCAGTTAATGCTTCTTTGGCTGGCTCCTGAGATTCTTCTCTTAAAAATGTCCCTCTCTTTCACGTCAATGAATCTTTGTTACTTCCAGACTTCTCACTGAGAACCTCAATTGCAAAGAAGTTCATGAGTCTATTCAGTCCAACACAGATACTTGTTAGTGGCTGTAACCACAAATTATCTGTAATATCCCTTTTCAGTTAAGTAGCAGTCTGTTTCTTATAGGAATGTGATTCCTCTTCCGCTGCCTTGATGTGTGCTTAGTATGTCCTTTTTGGAAGATGATTTCGACTGCACTCTCCATTCCTCATTCCCAGTCTTTTCAGAAGAGTTCTGGCTAACTAAGGATTGTGAGTCAAATCCAGATCTCCCAGTAACTGGACAAGGAAGTTCCACAAGGGGCGGGGGAATGAATCATGGCACAGAGCTGTTCCCCAATTGCTACTATATCCCATGAGTTACAACAGCTTACGTGGATTCTAGGCCTCTACTACATGGAGAGGGAGTTTTTTTCCATGCAGAGGGAACAACTGCACAGATGTTCCATTGGTCATATGCCAAAAGAGTCAAACCCTTTCACTACTATGATGGAGAGAAACTTGCATTGGACATTGGAAAGGCAGAGATGTTTTGAATTGAAGACTGATTGTCGTTGCCCCTACTGCCCCTTTGCCTCACTACACACTCACTTTAGGGCCCAACTATAAATGAAAATCAGCCTTTAAATGTTTAGTTTGGTTCTTTTCCACCAAAATAATAATAATGCTATGTGACCTTACATTAACTCAGGCTCATTTTTAGTTTCTGTGAGAGAGGAGAGTTTCTTGCCAAAGTTTGTTTTGCCGTGGATTTTATTCATAGTAGTATTAATTATTAATATTTTATTTGCATTACTGTAGTATCTAGGAGTCCAAGTCAAGGAGCAGAACCTGATTGGCCTAGTTGCTTTAGAAACACTGAACAAAAGATGGCCCCTGCCCCCGAAGAGCTGCTAATTTACCACAGCATTTCTTTAAATTCCTAATTTGCAAACAAAACTAGCACCTGACTGTGCAGTGCTGATTTCCAAAGTGATTTTTTGGGGGCATGTTGATGACCGGAGCCGTTATTTTATCAACCCAGTGTTGCAATGGCAGTGTTTAGTAATTTCTTCGTGCATGGGCATTCGGTGGTGAACGTTTATTTCAACAAGCCTGAGATCTTAATATTCATAAGAAGCAGAGGGTAGAAGAATAAGAAATAAAATTAGTTTCCACTATTAAGCGCCCACTCCTACAACACTGACATTAACAGCAGCTCTCCAAATGAGTTCAATGGGAGCAGAACGGGTCGCATAGGGATAATTCAGGACCTTACATATTAAGATAAGTGTTCCATTCAGCACTTACCTTTTAAAAGTGCTTGAGGGAATTAGGCACAAATGGGTTCCTTTAGGCTCCTTTGAAAACCCCAGCCTCACAGCGTGAGATCCTAACTGTGCAAATACTTACGCACATGGTTAAATTTAAGCACGTGCATATATGTTTGCTGGGTTGGGAGTCTTAATAGCCTAATCCTGCCCCTCTCCTTTGCAAAACATGCAAAGCCCAAAAAGCAGTGGAACTACTCCTGTTCTGCTCTGTTGATGAATTGTGTTCAAGCCTAATATTAATAGAAGTGATTTCATTATCTTTTCAATCATTTTATTTTTAACAAAGACAGGATTAAAACTAAGCTAAAAACCTTTCTCTGTAGCATTAACAATGCAAGCATTGCAGCATTGTGGAAAATTCTGAAAACCAGAAATTGAAACTGACTAGATACAAACATGAAACTGTCTAGCCTAATTTCGTTGTCCAAAGGAGACTGAAATGCAACAAAAGTTAAACAAAGAGCACAAATGTAAAATGTGAATTAGATTGTAAAAATGTTTTTCCTTTTAATATTCTATGACAGTATAAGTAACAAAATTAGCGATACTTGTTTCTAAACAATCTTACTTTTTTAACATCAATGTCCATTTGGTTATATTTTTTCCCCTGGAACTGCACTTCTTTTGCAATCCCTCAATGATAAGTGTATCAGGCATAATGAGTTACAAATACTGTAATCATGTGTAAACAATACCATTCCCAGCTACATTACAAGCTGCAGAAAGAAAGCATCATGTTCAGTATTTCTTTTCCAGATACATTCTTTCTCAACCCTGCCTCATCACAGTATATAGATGATGCGATTTGAAAGCATATTATTTTGGATGGGGGCCAGCCATCTGGGAATCCTTTACAACTACCTGAAAGAGAACTAAAGCAGGGCATACTGCGGTGAGCAGCTTCCAGATTCTACCTGAAAGCTCGCTAGGTGGCCTAAGGCCACTTGAATCTAATCCAAAATAGGCACCTGGCTCTGGGCTGGAAGCCTGCCAGTTTTATAGCATATTCCATCCCTGAATTATGGTGTCTGGACTCATTTCATGGCTTATTGTTGCGTGTCTTTTTAAACTAATTCCTTACTGAAAGATGTTTGAAATCCAAAGCTTTCTTCAGTTTCCCACTTTATTTTGGAGCTGCAGACACTTGCCCTGTTAGGTTGAGGAAAAACCTGCTAGAACAATTCACTACGTAGAGTTTAACTCTTTATTAGTATGTGAGTTTTGTTGTTCTTCAGAGGTTTTTTGTAATAGCTTTTTGGTTGCTGACAAAACACATCAGGATACATTTTCTGTGGATTCAAAGATTTCATAAAGTGTCTTTAACACTAAACTCTTAAGGCAACTATCTTTATAGAGCTAAAGGGAGCAACCCAGTAGTAATGGCTAAAACTTGCTTTTTTATTAAGTAAAAAATGTGGCTTGTATATGCTAGCCCCTGAATTATCATAATGCTTATTAAAGTTCAGGCTTTCATATTTTAGTCAGATTATTCTAATCTATTGCTTATGGGCTGCCCAGAAACTAAACTATTACAGGACTTCAAGACTGCTGGCCTTTTCAGAATACCATGTCAGACATAGACCAAAGCTTCAAATGCAAAAAGAAAAAACACTCTAAGATCCAAATGTGAACAGTTTTGTTGCTCACAAACATTTTTTTTAAAAGGGAGATTTTTAGCTATGTGTGATACTTGTAAATGTGAGAACTTTCCCCTGTAAGCCAAACTGCTTTTCAAGTAAAAGTATTTAAGTGAAAAACATTGCTGAATTTCTTGGTGCTACAAGGGCAGTTTAATTGGTATTGTATTCATCCTCCTTTCTTCCCACCAGATCTATTGGAGATGTTTGTATCTCCGTGGTTTTGTCTAACTAGCATCAAAAAGGTCAGTGTTTTACCAATACTAATGCCTACCAGATGCCTTGATTTTATATTGCAACATTGAATATCCTTAATTACAATAATAAGTGATTATCATGAGAAAAAAACTGCAGAGGTAAACTTTAAAAGAAATGGATGGATGATCATGAAATGCAGCACATTTGTAATACTTTCTTTGAGTCCTGTAGCCTCATTGTGACTGTGAACATTGTATAATTAAAATAGACCAGAAAAGAATGAACTGACCGATATTTATTACAACATATGACAAAAGAAAATTCCCTTTGGATACATTCTCTCACATGTGGTGATCTGAAACTGCTGAACAAGTGTTAGATTCACTTAAATACTGTATGTTTAAAACTTTCATATACCAAAGCAAATTTCCGACAAAAGATGACAGAGTATTAGAATGGGAAATCTGTGCCCAGTTTTGAGAAAGTTGCTTTCAACAGGTAAGTGAGATGCCAAGACCCTAGACTGAAATGAACATACATTTTTGTTGACTCATCCTCACAGTCAGAACAAGTGGACCCAATTAGCTCCCACCCACAAGTATAAGAAGGCTTGGAGTGACTCAGAAGGGACTAGGGACAGTGGGTCCTGTAGGGAAAGCCCTACTAACAGCAAAACTCAGGAGGAAACTTAGGTTAAGACCTAGGCATTGTTGTTAAATTAAGAATAAAGGAGAACCCAAGAGAGGTTGAATGAGTGAGACACTAATCTAGTATGTATGTATTGCTCTGAGAATAGGACGGAGACTCCACCCATTTACTAAGATGCATTAGTGCAAAGTATTATTAATTCTGACTAGCATGATCACAATCTTTTCCATTCCCATGAAAAGTCTGATGATGACAGTCTCACCATTTCAAAACAAAGGGGCTTGAATCCACAAAGGGGCTTGAATCCACTTCTCCTGTGGAGAAGTCCCTTTTACATCAATGGGAGTTCTGTGCAGAAGGATTACAAGTATGCACCACTTTCCTTCATGTTTAAGAGCTGGGCAAAAACGTGTGTTGTGGGGGTTTCATGAAAAAAATAAAAAACTAAGGGCCTTATTATTGCTAAACTGGGAAATAGATGTTCTTCACATCTAGTAACTTTAAAAGTCTTGGGCTTAAACATGGACCCCAAGAGTTGAATTTTCAAGAAATATAGGAATGGCCCCCAACTAATTCATAGTTAGAATCAGCCTAAAGCCAGCTGAAATATGCCACAGGTGAGAGTTAGTCTCCCATGGTCCCATATGCTGAAATCTTTGGCAGACCGAGACATCTCTTTCTATTGTACAACCACAAAAGGTGAATTGTAAAACAGGAGGTAAAATCAAATGATACAGTAACTCTATGCTCATGAGTGTGCCATTGCTATAATGCCAGGGTTAAGTTAAAGGAAATAATTGTATTTGAAATGGTTGATGTATCCTACATACTCTATGTGTGGCTGAAGGATACCATCTCAAATAGGCATCAACAATTAGTATAAATACTTATTTGTTATACTCCAGTTATAATGGTCATTAGAACATTAGCCGTAGTGTGCAGACAAGAGGATGCTCCCTAAAAAATCTCTGTCATACACACACACCAAAGCATGGAGCAGCACAGAAGCCACAACATGATCGTAAGTATGTTTTTTCTGACTGGCCCAACGTGGAGTATTCTCTCCCTTCTGAAACAAAGTGGAAATAGTTTCTGCTAAATATTCCAAACCATATAGGGTAGGCTCACCTGTTCAGAAAACCAGAACCACTACCACGTGACTTACATGACCAATCAAAACCAACTAACCAGCCTAGCTCATCACCTCATCTGCACCCTAGGGCTTTACAGACTTCATGGTTGTCAGCATGGAAAGAACTCACAACCATCCATCCAGATATCACGTGACTATGCTTCACTTAAAGGATACTTTCCAGTGCATGCCATAGTACTGGGATTTCTGTCCTCTCTAGGATTCAGCCGTTAGAGGGTGACACACTCACACATTGGAACAGGTCTGAAATTCCATCTGGTGACCCTTATACACTAGTTTTTATGTTGCATGTTGTTGGTTGTTCTGCCTTTCTTTTTAAGGCACTCAGTTTAGTTTATAAAAGAGGCAGGAGACAAAAAAAAATATGATGGACATATAATAAAAAAAATCAAAAGTAAAATGGCTCTATTGAAAGATTAATAAATATTCAGCTGCAAGGGTGATTATATACAAGACCTTTTGTCCTTTTTATTGGCTGTCTTCCAACTTTAAACTCTCAAGCCTCAGGATGCTATTTGAAACCACTGTCTCAGCTTGTAGCATTTACTTTCTATGTCTTGTTTCTTAGTTCTGCTGATAGTTTCAGTACTCGTTCAGCTTTGTAGGTTTTCACACTGTTATAATACTGCTCTGAATCATGGACGTTCTATAGTACCATGTGTGACTTCACTGCATTGAAGTGTGGCATTAGGGCAGGGTTCTCAAACAGGGGATGCCGCTTCTGTAGGGAAAGCCCCTGGCGAGCCGAGCCGGTGTGTTTACCTACCCCGTCCGCAGGTCCGGCCAATCACGGCTCCCACTGGCCGCAGATTGCTGCTCTGGGCCAAGAGGAGCTGCTGGAAGCAGCGGCCAGTAAGTCCCTTGGTCTGCACTGCTTCCAGCAGCTCCAATTGGCCCGGAGCAGTGATCCGTGGCCAGTGGGAGCCATGATCAGCCAGACCTGTGGACTGGTCAGGTAAACACACCAGCCCGGCCCACCAGGGGCTTTCCCTAGACAAGCGGCGACCCCTGTTTCAGAAACCCTGCATTAGGGTCTCATCCAACACAAAGCAATTGAGGACTCAGTCCTGCAGATGTTCCAACTCTGGAACTCCTATTGAAGTCAGCATGAAATCTGGCAAGTGCAGTATTGCCAATCCTAAGCATTCAGAATTAATGACTCAGGCCCCCAAAATCAAGAGATTGGTTTAAAAATACTGAGAATTACAAACAAATAACTCATCCCCCCCACACACACATTTGGGGTTCTTTTTATTTCCCTCTTGATTTTTGAGCTTTTGACATTCACATTGGTCTCATTTTCAAGCTTTTGTCCACAAGTATAGGGGCCAGGAACTTGCTTTTATATAAATAAATGAAAGCTGAGATTCTCATGAAATAACATGATTCCAGGAGCTGGGGCTTTAAGATGATCACCAGATATGAGATTTGCAAACAAGAGTTGGCAATGATGCATGTAAGAGAACTTTAAGAGTAGCCCCAAGAAACACTAATCTCCCCTTGCTGCAGTCGCATGACATCTGCTAATATGGACGGGGATTGTATACATGCATGAAGAGGATGCCAGTATTTGTTGCAGAGTTTCCCTGTGCAGGAGAATTTTCCTGATTTATGTTTTGTTGATCCACATGCCTGATATTCATAGCATGGCTGAGTGTCACATTACCGAAACCCTAGGGCAGGGAGCCCTACCCACAGGAGTTGTAACCCTAACTCCAAACAAGCCCTCATTCCTTGCAGCCTTTTTTCTGAGATCATGGTGCCAAATTCTCTGCTGGTGTGAATTGGTACAGCTCCACTGAAGTCACATTTCACTGCCATCTACTACTAGACGGAATTTCACACTTGCTCAAGTCTACAGAGCTGGAGCAATGTAAATCAGCAGATAATTTTAGCCAGGGATTGCAAAGAACTTTAAGGGGGTATTCAAATCCGTCCCAGATATCTTGTATTGGCTGCACCAACAAACAACCTGTATTATCCTGTAAGTGCGATGACCAGCAGCTCCAAAGAGCAAAAAGCTCTCTACTCCCTCTAATGGTGAAAGGGGAAAAGTGCTGCAATAGAGAGCTTAATTTGCAAAGGCTGCCATCTACACTTCTGCTAATGACATGTGGGAGGTTACCG